>NC_084472.1:23619960-24287773 GCF_027409185.1 Cynocephalus volans
TACAAAGTGAAATATCTGTTACATGTTGAGTACTCAATGTTGAATAAACAAGCAAAAGGGGACTAGACTGAAAGAAATTTTGCCATCTAGAATTCTAAATGGGAGTTTATCATCTAACATTGACACTCTAAAGGGATCACATTTAAGTAGACAGCAGAATAAGAAAAATAAGCTAATAAATGATAGGATGGTGAGGTGCTATTGGAACTCACATAACTGTGACTCTGTGTGTGTGTGTGTGTGTTTAGAAAGCAGCAGTAATTATTGAGATGCTAAATTTAAACTGAACAATGAGGCTGTGTTCCTAAACACTGCAAAATGATATATTATGTAAAAACAAAAGCAAGAATGAAAGCAAAAACTAGACTTTGGGTCCTTAAGTGAAGTTCAACTTGAAGCATACGAGAAAAATGTGAAAATTTAAAAACAGTTTTGATGTTGCATGAGAGTTTTAAATTTTTAAAAATTCTTTATGGGGTACAGAGTTATATTTCAGTAAATGTATACAATCTGCAGTGATCAAATCAGGGTAGTTAGCAAATTCATCATCACAAAACTTTACCGTTTCTTTGTGATGAGAACATTTAAGCTCCTCTCTTCTAGCATTTGAGAATCCACAATAAATTGTTGTTAATTATAGATGCCTAGAACTACTACACCACTAGGACTTATTTTTCCTATCTATCTGTAATTTTGTCTCCATTAACCAACATCTCACTATCCCCTCAGCCCCCTCTCCTTCCTAGCTTTTAGTAACCACAGTTCTACTCTCTGCTTCTAAAAGTTCAACTGATGATATTTTCTTTTTTAGCTCCCACATATGAGTGAGAACAAGCGGCCCTCATTTTTTCTGTGCCTGACTTATTTCTCTTAACATAATGTCTTCCAGGCTCATTCAAGTTGACACAAATGACAGGATTTCATTCTTTTTTATAGTTGAGTAGTATTCCATTGTGTATATATATACTACATTTCCTTTATCCCTACAGCTGTTGGATGTATGGACACCTGGGTTGATTACATATCTTGGCTATTGTGAATAGTGCTGAAGTAAACATGGGGGTGCAGATTTCTCTTCAGTATGCTAATTTCCTTTCCTTTGGATAAACACCCAGCAGTGGGATTGCTGGATTCATATGGTAGTTCTATTTTTAGTTTTTTGAGGAACTTCCATACAGTTTTCCATAAAGGCTGTACTAATTTACATTCTGCATGGGAGCATTTGCTAGCTTTTCCTCAAAGTTGCTAGAGATATTTCTCATTATGTTTCCAGACCCGGAAGTTTTCAGGGAAATAAACAATCCTTGGCTTGTCCTTCAGACACCTAATATGTGGTGCCCAGAGACAGTGGGTTTAACTTTTGCAGGCTTACATCATGTAAGGCGACACCCCAAGTGACTCGATGTATGAGAATAGAAGGAGCGGAATGGTGTACAATTCTACAGACAGTAGAATTGTAGGACACAGCCAAGTCCACTAACTCATCAAGGCTCCCTTCTTAAAGGCATTCTGCACGTACAGTACATGTGCCTACTGGAAAATAGTTATTAGTATTAAGGCTGTAGAGCAGTGTATGCGCGTCATGTATGCCATGCTCCTCTTTATGATCGTTTGCTTCCCATAGTATTTCTTCAATCTCCCCAAATAGATTGTAAATGGCATGAGGTCATCTTGCTCCCAATCTTTATCCCCTTTATCTACTATCTCCATGGTAGCTATAGTCCTGTTAAATAAAATGAAAACATGTATATGTATATGTACATAT
Source organism: Cynocephalus volans (assembly GCF_027409185.1). Classification (NCBI taxonomy): domain Eukaryota; kingdom Metazoa; phylum Chordata; class Mammalia; order Dermoptera; family Cynocephalidae; genus Cynocephalus; species Cynocephalus volans. Next base: position 23,621,726 of record NC_084472.1, read on the forward strand.
GTGTGTTTGTATAGTGTATGTATATGTATAGGTTTTCATTTTATATATTTCTCTGGTTTAAAACTTTCTGTTGGCTTCCTCCTGTCCTTAGATTCTATTTCGTTAGATTCTGAATTTCATGCTATCACCTGTGTCTCTGTCGGCTCAGGCTGCTATAACAAATAGCATATGCTGGGTGACTTAAACAACAGACATTTATTTCTCACAGTTCTGGAGACTGTCAAGTCTGAGATCAAGGTGCCAGCAGATTCAGTGTCTGGTGAGGGCCTGCTTCTCTGGCATGTAGATGTCCGCCTCACTGTGTGCTCACATGGCCTCTCTCTCTTCCTCTTCTGCTAAGGGCACTAATCCCCGTCCCACTTTCATGACCTCATCTAAATCTAATTACCTCCCAAAGGCCCCACCTCCAAATACCATCCCATTGTCAGCTAGGTCTTCAACATATGCATTTCGGGAGGGACAAAAATGCAGCCTATAATAATCTGCAAGGTCTTACTGCAGCCTTTCCTTCAGACCTGATCTTCTGCTACTCTCCCGCCACACTGGTGCACACATAGCTCCTACCACACTGGTCCACTTTCTGTTCCTCCAATAAGACAAGATTATCCCTAACTCTGGGCCTCTATAACTTGCTGAGACCTCCTTTCCCCTGTGTCTCCATGTGCCTTACAATTCAGCTCTCAGTTCAAGGTCACCTCCTCAGAGATGTGGTCCCCAGCCACCTTAGTATAAATTTGCTTCCTACCCGGCTTCCTATCCTTCTCTCATCGCTCTCTATCACATTATCTCACATTCTTCTTTCTTATTATCTGCGTATTGCACTTGTACATAATCTCTGTAAGGAAAGACATCTTATCTATATTGTTTATTACTCTATCTCCAGGATATAGAATCTAGCATATGATCTGTATATACACACACACACTCATGTAAAACATATATCATATGGTAGTATTTTACACACACACACACACACACAAGTATAGAAATGTTTCAACACCCAGCACAGTACAATGAACATCCTTGATGTTGATAATGTTTGCTGATAGTGCCAATTCTAAAAGTCAAAGTGACTACACAGTTTCATGGCTTTTCTTTGGCAAAGTTGCCCAATATGTTTTCTTTTATTTGTTTTGTTTTTGTTTGTTTTAATTTAGCATTCACTCTCCTTGCCTTCAGTATTGCCTTCTCCTCTCCCAGAGTCATTTTTGGTCCACTACCACTAGCCAATGATTAATTGCTATCTCATCCCCAGTGTGGTTTAGCTTATAACACTATACCAAGGTTTCAGTTGACTAAGGGGACAGAATCATGAATGGTGGTATAACAGAAATAATAGGAAGATGGGAAAATATTTTGGTTGGGTGTGGGGAGGCTTCTTGGTGCTATTCCTATTATTCCACAAAGACCTTGGTCTATATAGACTAGGACTGAGCTGAGACTTTCTCCCTAGACTGGTGAAGGAGAGGAGCTACTAAGACTGGTCTACCTAATTTAAGCAACAAGTCTTGCAATACAGCCTGGCTGCATTTGCCAACTAGGCTCTGTTGTATCTCAGGGTCTGATTGAAGGTATGAAAAATATTCTTGGAACCAGCTCATTAATATAACAAGAAGCCTTAGTTATGTCTTTTTTCACTGTGGTCAGAGGTCCACCAATGTCCCTCATGTCACCTACTCTTTCCTAATGAGTGGACTAAGCCAATATGTCACAACTCTTTGGCATTCATATGTCCTTATGAATAATAAAAACACAATTCAAACGTATGTCTTCGCATTCTGTGATCCTCTCACTCTCTGCTTTTGCTCTTAATGCACAATGTTAATGTCAAATCTGTTTGCTTTAATTATGTTAAGAGGTTATGTTGAAAGGTTATCCATTTAGTCTTTAACAGCATGAAATAGCACTTATATTATCATTTTCGCTTTCTGCACATAAACAAGAACTTGATTAACCGTAGCTAACCATGAGAAAATCAATGTTCTCTTAAATGCAGACATTTTTAGTGGATAAGCACTAGATGTCACTAGTATACTCTCAACTACAGTTATCTATACCTTCAGAGGAATGTTAACTGAGGCAGGTTGTTGAAAAAATAAATGCATTCTGAGCAACAGTGGGAAACTGTCCCCTCAGCAAATAACGTTTCTTTGTTTAAAACCAGACAAATGTATTTTAAAACATTTTAATAAATTACAGTGAAAATAGTGAGGTAACTTTGAGATATGTAGGAGACCATCATTATTAGGAGTGTACCTGAAAACTAAATGTGAATCAAATATTTGTAAACTGAATTATATTTTCCCACTGACTTCCCTTAAAATTATGGACATGTAATCCCACCCCTTCCTCCTGATAGTCACAATTTAGCAAAAGATAAAAGTTATTTCTGAGGGGGTGGAAATATTTTACATTTTTAAATAAGTGGTCCTTCCATGGAAATAGACAGATGAAAAAAATCATTGTGCTGACCACTCGGGATTTGACATTTTACTGTATAAAAATTATAATCCAATAAAACACTAGTGAAAATCACAATATTGCTTCCTACACATTTTGCCATTGTAAGCAAGTATACTGTGATTAAGTAATTATTCTACCTGGCATTTTCAAGTATTTAGTCAAATGAATGCTGAATCCATCCGATCTTTGCATTTCTTAAAATATGCCACATGGCTAATTCCCACGTCTTGAGACTGCTCACCACTCAATAAGGATTGAATTTTTAATATTTAAGACAGCACAGCGTTGATTTTTATATTGATATGGAACCATTTTGTTGATTGCCGCAACTGCCCGTTTTGGTATGAAGGCATTTGATGGATGCGAGCAGGATTACTGTTGAATAATTAACAGTTGTTTTGAATTGTGCCTATTATTTTTTCTTAAAGCGGAAATATCAGCATACTCCATAAGCACTGCCTTAATTCAGTTATGCATGTGAGTTCTCTTAAAGCTCAGGTATAAATGCAATCTACTGGGTAATTTTTGTTTCAATGTAGTCTACCTGCCCAATTACTAAGTATGAGCCTTAACTTTTGTTTTTTTGCAAACTGGGTTTAGTCATTTCATTAAATATCTGAAACCTGGAATTGAAAATTTGGATAAAATTATTTCAGGGAAATTCTTTATGTGTGCTTAAAAAGACAAAACAACAACAAAAACATATTTAAGCTTTCTATGTTTTATTGCTTTTAACCAAACCACTCAACTCATTTTTGCTACCCAAAATGACATATTTCTTTCCTGATTTTCAGTTTCCTTATCTGGGAAAAAGAAAAGGACGGCGTTCCTAGCCTCCACTTGTCCAATTCCATTAGACCTATGCTGGTATTTGAGATTGGTGGTAATGTGTTCACACCTTCCCTATCTAACTTAAATTCCAGTTCATTGATCTGCTCAGATTTTAGGTTCCCATACATTCCCTTTCACTTTTGACTTTTACCAATTGATTATATGCCACTAAATATGCTTAGAACGGCAATTTAGATACTTACTCTACTCTTCTTAGCCTCAGCTTTCCAGAACTTCCATACCACACCTATAACTAACCATTCCTGTACACCAGCATGATGCATGTTTGATCCCCCATCTGAAACCTGATTAGCAGATCTTTTGGATTGAGTGCCACCATGGTACAGAATTTTATATTCTTCTCCTTTACTCTATTGTTGGAAGCCAAAATATCTATACCTACAGGGAGACAATTCAGGTGAGAAAAAATATTTATTGAGTTTCTATTATGTGCCAAGAACAAAGCTTGGGAACGGAGGTACAAATGTAGGTTTAGACATAGGCCCTATTCTTAGAGACTTTATAATATACTGCAGGTCACCTACTCATAAACTGATAACTTTAATATTATATTGAATACCTCCCATACACTAATCTTGTCAATTCCAACAGGAGAGATAGGAGATAATATATTTGCTCCAATGATCTAAAAATAATCAAGCTTATTCCTTTATGAAGCAAGGGATTGAGAAAGAATAGTTTTTAGACAACCACGATGGTCAACTCTCGTCTGAGAAATCCTATTAGGCTAGAAATGCAAGACTGTGGATAATAAGCCCAAATACGAATATATATATATGAATACTTACACACACACTTACACATGAAGGTGTTTCAAAAATTTCATGAAAAAACAGAATTAAAAGATAATATGAATCTTTCCACGAACTTTTTGAAGCCCCCGTGTGTGTGTGTGTATCATGAGGAAGTCAGATGGCACCGGTGCACTTAGCGTGTTGCAAACCACGTGCAGAGGACAGGACCGTGAAAGACAGTTTCCCTTTCTGTTTCCCAAGTGCCTAATCATTTTTGCCTAATTTCTAATCCTGTTCTGTTCAATAACACATATACTATAGGAGAGAAAAACGCTGAAGAGTTTGTCTTCTCTTGCTCTGCAGTTTTTCCTCACAGAATCGCATTTCCTACAGGATTCCCATTGGTAGTCCATAGCAAAGACGTGATATAAAGATACACGAAATAAAGAATAACAGCTGACATGAATGGTGATGAACAATATGAACTGTGGAGTTGGGGGTGGTCTGGTGCAGCCACAAATGGAGGCCCCACTAGGGTGTTTGGGAAGGTGGCGTCATCACTCAGGCACCCTGCCAGCTCTGGTGCGGTTCCCTGATGCTGTCTCAGTGCTTTGTACCACACATTATTGTGTCTCAAGGGCAGACCTGGGCAGGACACATGAGCACCTGGATTGGCAATATGAAAGATAAGTTTGCACTTGGTGCCACAGACCAAGACATGATAGTTTAATATCAATCATCACAGACAATTGTGAAAGAGCTAAATGTTCATACGTAGAAGATATATGACCCATTGTCAGGCAAATCTATCACAAACAATACTCCAACACTCCCTGGCTGCAAACTGAATAAGCATCGTGTCTCCAAGAGCAAGTAAGTTCAAATAGATGTGTTTGTCAAGATGAAATTGGATTGACCTTCAAGTGCCTTGTACTTTTAGGGTAGCAACTACAGAATAGCATCATTTAAGCCTTTATTGTTATATGTTGGAGAGACACTTCTGATGTTGTCATGAAGTGCTAGTAGCTCTCAACCTTAGTTAATTATTGAAATATATGCATGTATATATAGTTTTTACTGCTTGCAACACATATGTATCTTTGAACCACAGAATTTGAGCTCTAGACAGAAGCCCAGAGATGATTTATCCATTGGTCCCAAACCTTGCTCATAGCAGAATCACCAGGGAAGGTAGAGATTTCAAAACACAGACCCCTTGTCTCACTTCCTAAGACTCTGAGTTAGTAGTTATATTAGTTTATATTAGTTTCCTGGGGCTGCCATAACAAAGTACTGCAAACCAGGTGGCTTAAAACAATGATGACAAATTATTGTCTCATAGTTCTGGAGGTTAGCAGTCTGGAATCAGGGTGTCAGCAGGGCCCTGTTTTCTCTGAAACCTGTAGGGGAATGCTTCCTTGCCTCTTCCTAGCTTCTGGTGGTTTCCAGCAATCTTTGACATTCCTTGGCATGCAGCTGCATCATTTGAATCTCTGCCTCTATGTTCATATGGCCTTTTGTCTCCATGTGTGTCTTTGTGTCCTTCCTCTTCCTCTAAGGATACCAGTTATATTGGATTAAGGGCTCACTCTACTCCTGTATGACCTCATCTTAACTAATTACATCTGCAAATATCCTGTTTCCAAGTAAGTTCACATCGTTAGGTGCTAGAAGTTAGGACTTTGACACACTTTTGGGGGGACACAATTCAATCCATAGCATTGTTTTTGGAGTGGGACTTGAGAATCACTTAATTTGAGAACCACTGGCTAATCATTCCAATTCCCCTCTTTTACAGAAAAAGAAAGTGAGGGCTAGACATGTCTAGGAACTTTGAAGTGACAGAGTAAGTAATAGATCTGCAACATAGCCAGTGCCATTTTAGACAAGCCCAAGTACAAAATGGCACCGTCCACTTCTTCCCCTCCCCTTCCCTGTTCTCTTTCACAAGAAGCTTCATGGTTTTGGAGAAAATGAAACTTTCAGTGTTTCTGCATGTGCAGAACTCTCCATTCCCATGACCTAACTCAATCCCCACCCCAGAATTACATCACTCAGTTCTTGGCGCCAACATACCAATATAAGCTCTACCATCCCCACACCTGGTGCTGTCCACTATTTTCAGGGCAGCCCCAGGCTGCCTGCCACTTTGAGCACAGCTGGGCAGATTTTTTTCCTTTAGTAAAGCTTGAACAGTACCCGGCATCTCAGCTCACTTTCTTTCAGTGAGAACATTAATAAACCATTCACATATCTATGTAAACTGCTACCCTCTAGATCCTCACTTTAATCGTTATGATAACAATGATGTTTCCTCAAACATATATTAAAATCACTTGATATTCTTCAATTTTAATCAAAAGCTCTGTAGAAAAATACTCTATTTTAAACCTATTGCATAATGCTTAACCTAAGAGTTTTACATTTTAAAAAATTCTGGAAGGCAGAAATGTTATTCAGGTATTCAAGTGAGGCTGAATAGGTCAAGTGCATTTGCAACTGTAAAGAGGCACACAAACGCAGAGACATACACATTTTATCAAAGAAAGTGAAACATTTTACTCACTGAATATCTTTAGAGATGTGGATATTACTTGGGGCAACGCAAATATAGGATTAAATGTCATTGATTTAAATAAAATAATTCTTAGGCATGTGGAGCATATATATGTGAAAACTGAATAATAAAATAGATGTAGAACAGCCTAGTACACTTCCTGATGTATGTGCCTCTCTAAGTTCCTCTGCCCAGCTGCACTCAGGGAGAGTCATGAAGGTTTGTCAGGTAGTAATCAAATGAATACAGAAACTGTTTATAGTTCAGAGGGTAAGGACAGTTGGAAATCTGCATAACCACTGTCACAAAAAAGTGCAGAAAATTTGAGAAAATGTCACAAAACATGGGACAGAAGAACTATTGGAATAAGGAATAAATAGAGAAACCATGGCATCTGCTCCCAAATATGCAAAGACTCCAGTAGCTTCTATAAGAGAAAAGGAAAGCAAAATTGAGATCTGTGTTAGATGACTTATGATCAGGGTTATTGATTCAGATCACAATATCACTTTCTGCCTAGTCTCTGCCCCACTCCCTCCAATAAATTAAGAAGAAAGCTTTACTTTTCTTAATATAAAAATAAATATGTTGAATGAGCAGAATTTTCAATTGCAGAGGCATAAAAGTTTGGGAAATGTACTCTATGAGGACAAAAATTTACAACTAGCCTGTAAAATGATCAGGATTAAGGGGCACTTAGTTGTATGTATGTACTACTGAATACAATTTAATAAAAAGAAGTGGCCCTGTAGAAACTAGGCGATTCATACACAGGTGAACATACAATGTGTGACATGTAAATTAAAAGGTACCATCTTTTCTGATAATGAGGTTATCTAAAATCCTTTCTCAAATTCATTGTTTAAAAGCTGGAAAATTAGGCTGTGATATGACCAATTGGTTTAGAGAATGAGATGACATGCAAAATATAATAAAGATATTAATCAAGTCACTTTAAAAATATCAGTGGTTGGCCATTAAACAATAATATAGAGGTAATTCTCAAGTGAAAGAATGAAATTGAACATTTTGAAATAGACATTTCCTGCTTCAGACAGAATTGAAAGTGAATTTGAAGAAGTTGAAAATAAATACATGAAAATAAAAAAACAAAGGAGGAAGTTCTGTGTACAGTAGATCAAAAATAAAGGAGAGCAGAGATAAGCCTGCCTGGAAGTTTATGGAGCAGAATGTCTCGGAGTGAGGCTTATAGACCATGGAAACCAACATCAGAACCTTCTGTTGTGTTTGTTAAGAGGAAAATTTCCAGACACCACCTCAAATTTACTGAGTCAGAATATTGGTTCTCTGTATGTTTTATCAAATTCTCGCCAACAATTCTTAAATTTCCTAAAGTTCAAGAAACAGTGCCTTCGATTTTATAAAATATAAAGAGAAGTTCAGAGGCCACAGTTATAAAGAATATGAAGACACTGTGTAGGATAGAACTGAATGAGAAATTATCATATATAATTGAAAAGATTTATTTGAACTTCTTTAAAGAAACAGAAGAGATAAGGAGCAAAGAGCAAGTTCATGGGCTGACATCTGATTCCAGGAAAGGAAAATGAAATCAATGATTCAGAGGCTCACAGTTCAAGAGGAAGGTGCATGATCCAGCTCAGAAAGAATGATAGTTCCTTGGGATGTGCCCTTAAAACTGAATTCCATACGACTTTTGAATATTGCTTGACCAAACCTTCAGGTGCAGCTTTGAATGGCAGACAGAAAAAATATAAGAAAATGGTCAATGGACAGAGAAAGGAAAGAAAAATGGTGTTTACAAAAAGGCAGAGAGAAGACATTTGAAATGAGACGTGTGGTATCTCATCAGTGTAATGTACTTATAGAGCTATCGCGGCAATTCTTATGAGAGATGGTATTTACTTCAATTCTAACAATACCCACTGGGCTTAGATGAGTACAAAACTTTGATGCACACTTAAGGTGGTACACAGTTCCTCTTCTCCAGAGACTCCAATTCTAGAGGGAGCAGACATTCAAGCACAAAATAACTGGGATATGAGATTTCCATTATTTTCAAATATTATTTGAATACATATGTGCCAAGCAGTGTACTCACTATTGAGATCATGAGAATGAATGAGTAAACCTGCCCTTAGTCCAGGATGGCTAAGAAACCAGTGACAGAGAAGGGAAATATAATAGAAGAACAGCTAATGTACGTGGCATGGAGGTGATAACTGATTGCAATGACAGAATGAATCAGATAAGGAAAATTGTGGATGGAATGTGGTGTAATGGGAAAGGAGCTCGAAATGAGATTCTAGGTAATAGGGAACAGCATCATGGCAGGAATCCACTGGGTGTGTTTGGGGAACTATAGATATGAGTACAATGTAGTTTCATTTTATATAAACACAGTTATGTAAATTTAAAATAGCAAAATATAAAAGCTAATAATAAACTATGACTTTATGGACAAGCCTTGAAAACTGAAAAAAAAATCCCCTAAATTTATTATTTACTTATTATTGGAACACAGTTTATTGTACATATCTGTGGGGTACAGCATTGAATATCAATACGGTGTCGTATAGGGAGGATGCCTGTTTTACCTGCATATAGTGGAGATACAGGGAGTCAGGCCTGCAGCTTGTGCATGATATGTAATGTTCAAATCAGGATAATTAGTATGTTCAACATTATACAATGTAATCACTTTTCATGGCCCTTTACAAATTCTTCCCTTACCCCTCTTCCACTTTCCCACCTCTGGTAGTTTCGGTTCTGTTCTCTCCTTTTGAAAGTTCAACATATTATTGTGATTTAAAAGATGATTAATTTCAACACTGATGAGCTTAACATTTAATGTTATTACCATGTGGTCACTTTAGCTAGTAAACATAAATACCTCTATCCTGTGTCTGAGCACAAAAAGTTTACCTGCATTCAAACTTCTGTGAATGCTGTTGGAGATTTTCATCCTGTAGTTTTAGCATTCACTACTCTGTAATTTAAATTATTTCCTTATACCCTATAGCAATATAATTGAAATCCTCATTAAATAGTGCTGCTAGGGCTAAGGTTAAAATTCATGCCTGAGATAATGCCTGGAAATCCATAACTTTGAAACAGGATTAAAATTCAATAAAATGCCACAAGGAAGTCCAAAAATCCACTATTATGCCTTCTTCTGTAAATTTAAGAGAATATGTGGTGTGAAATAATAATAGAGGCAGTGCTGGGCAGAAGAATACCCGGGGAAGAATATCCTATAATGGTGAAAGCCCACTTACTCCAAAATGTCTCATCAAATTTAGATTGATTCACATGAGAAAATTGTATTAAAGAATGCAAGTTTTGAATTACATAGGCCATCAGAAATTCATCACTTGTATAAGATGCAATTCTCTGCTGTTGCTGGGGCATAAAGCACATGATAGGAAGTTGTAGACAATTGGCCTGAGGAGGGAAAAATCACAGGGGCTTTGTATGTCATATAAAGCCTGCAGAATCCAACCTCTGAGTGAGAAAGAGATGATTGCAATTTTTAAACATGTTAAAACTTCTGTTTTAGAGAGATCATTAAAGACAGCAGTGCAGTAGAGGAAGAGACTAATGGCAAAGTAGACTGTTAGGTGACTAGTTTTGTGATTAGGTCAAAGAAGATGAAGACCTGACTGTCAGTGGTGGCAGTTTTGGAAAGAAAGCATAATCTGAGAAACACTGAGCTAGTTAGTAAAAAATACTACATGAATGCCTACTATGTGCCAACAACTGTTCTTTGCCTTAAGAGGTAAAATTCACAGTACTCAGAGCTTGACAGGCTGTGTCCATTGTTGAACAGAGCAACAATGTACTATGGGAATAGGAGAAAAGAAGTTCCTTCTGACTAAGAAGTTCTGCAAAGGCTATTCAGAACTGATGGAATTTGAATTTGGACACGAACGAAGAGGAAATTTTGAGAGGCAGACATTGAAGAGCATCTAGGTTGGAGGATGTGAAACTGACTTGTCTAGTTGAGCACCAGGATCTCTCCCTGCTGGTGGTAACGAGAGATCAAGCAAACCTTTAGATAAGGCGTACATTGGGAAGACTTTTGAAGGGCAGGATAAGGCCTTTGGATTTTATTATGCATGCTGTGAATGGTCACTGGAACATTTCATAACAAATTCTAGATCACACTTAATAGCGAAATTCAACTATGAGATGAAAACCATGCATTGTAGGGTGAGTCCAGCCTTTGGGATAGGCAATACTTGATTTAAAAATAAATTATATCACATATCAGTTATTCAGTGATGCCTCTTTTACATATTAGGGTGTTTCTGGTAGGCTGGTTCAAGCTTCTGTATTTCATACAGTGTATTACTATCGAGAACCAGAATTGCATACAGTCCCAAGACCTGCCTATTTTTCTCCTAAGTTAAAGACTTTGTATGGATTTGTTAGAATGAATGACAAGAAAGTTTGATAAGAATCTGCTTTTACTTGTTCTGAATTACCACATTATGTTATTTTGTCTCTTATTATACATGTGTATTTCATTTCAAATACTAGTTACATTCCAAGGAAATAATTTGCATTAAATCAAATATCACATTATTCTTCCTCTTCTAAAAACGTGAAGCAAGTATTTAATCAAAAAGAAGACATTGCCAATTTCTTCTTTCTTGTCTTTTAATTTGCAACTTACACATTCTTTCTAATAGCTCCTTCAGTTCTATGGTAATGTAACTAATGATTCAAAAACATTTGAAAATCAATTTTAAGACTAAGATTGAAGAGACTTATTTATCTATTTCTATTCAATTTCTACCTAATGGTGTTTGAATTGGTCTCCTGCATGTTGCAGTGGGCCATACCTTTAAGCAAAAGCCAAAAACCTTCATTAAACTGATTTTTGGCACATGTTTTTTGCCTTACTCACTACCACCTTGGAATTTAGTCATTTTATGCTTTTGTTATTTAGCAACAACAAGCAGTAGTAGCACAGGTTCATCAATAGTTTTTAAGACTAACCCCTCCTCTCCCACACAACTCAAATATATAGAGGATTCAATCACCAATAACTCCAAAGGACATAGCTAAGATAAACAAATGGCAATTTACTAGATTGAATGTTCCTTCTGTGTAAAAATATCCTGTCAATTATACTGAGTTCATTATAGAACCTAAAGTGTATTTCATACACTTCTCATGTCGTCCACCACGTTTAAGGCAATCCTGAGCCAGATGATCTGAATACTTTTTAGAGGGAAAGTGAGGGAAGAGAAATACTCTCGGGGGGAAAAGCTTTATAACCTGCCCTAAGAGGAAGAGTGCTCAAGGGTTTGGTAAAGAGTTACCAGCTATCAATGAGCTCAGGCAGTAGCCACCGCTTTGGATTCACCGCAGGGCTGAAGTGTCGCTGCTCCTGAAGATGGTGGCAAAACACTGCTTCTCTATTGTCAGAGGATGACCGAGTCAGAAAGCATGAGCATGCAGGCAGACGTCAGGGAGGAGCAGGCTGCCAGCACGTCAATGCTCCGCAGTCACCTCTGAGCCCCTCAGACACATAGGTGGAGCTCAGTGGGGTTATTCTGTTAGGCCTCTCATTTGTGGTGTGTGGCTCTTTTTCTAGATTTATCAGAGGAACGTTTTCTTTAGCCAAGTGTTCACAGGTCAATAACTACATAACCTTATTGATCACTCTATTTTTCTATACACGTGTGATGAAAAACTCCCCACTGTGTTTCCTTTGGTATTCCTTGCACAAAATGTCAATCTTGCTGTGATCTGTATATACAGAGTATTTGTATTTTTTCCCATTGTTAATCTTTTCATAAGATGTCAACCCTTCTGGGATGCACATTGACAAAGTAATATTGGATGGTTGATTGAAAACTAAGAAAATACAATGGTAATACAGCTTCGAAATGGCCACACTAAAAAATAGCCACACTATTCACAGAAAAGCAAAAGATCCTATATTACAACAAAGCCCTTGAACTCATAGCCATAGTTATTTGAACCATAGTTCTATCAACCACAACTCTGGTGGCCCTTGTGACATTTTCAAGCTGAGAAAATGCCCTTCCTTAATGTCACATAAAAAAGTGCCAGTGGTTAGGGTGAAGGGCTAATTTTAGTGAGACTATGGCATGATGGCCCTCCCCAGTGGGGATCAGCCTGCAAACAGAATCACTAGAATCACTAGCAGTGAGCTACAGTATCCCAGTAGCACTGGGGTGGTCGTAGAAGGCACTCTTTACTACCCTAGATCATCATTGAAAACATTGTCTGGAGACCGGGAGTTCATAGAGAGAAAAGATGTTTAGCTAGACAAAGGGAGCAAAAAGAAAGGACGTGAGTATGAAGGGCAGGACTCTGTCACTATAGAGTAGTCTCTGCAACAATAAGCTCGGAGATCTGACTCAGAGGAGAGACTAGAAAACCAGCACAAACCAGCGATCAAAGAGCTACCTGTTAAGCCATTGATTCAAAATACAGAAGTCCTCAAAATAGGTTGAGCATCTATCAGTCATCCTTCAAATATGACCTGGCCACATACTAAGCTGCTTGGGACAGATCTATCTCTTAGGAATTACTGAAAGGGAGAGAGGTATAGCCAATATCCATTCTCTCCCTCATCCAGCAGTCACTTGTTTTATCACCTCCTGATAAGTACTCAGACTCCCTCTTTTCAGACTGATCAGGAACAGTGTGATCCTACACTTCTGCAGGGGAATCCAAAGTAACTTCTAAAGAAACACCTGATTTTAACACTCTTCGGTGTGAGATGGTAAATAGGGAGGCCTTCCTAGCTAGCTTAGGGAACTGGATCCGAGGAAGAGAAACGGCCAAGCAAGGTTTATCAAGTCCTCTAGAACTGCACAGGGTCAGGGAATGGAGCTTTGGTAGCCTGAGAACTTCTATACCCATTCTAAAGCTGCTTGTGTTTTATGCACAATAGGCCCAAGGGTATAGCCCATGAAATCACTTCCCTACTCAAAATCCTGAGAGGGTGAGAGAAAAGTGAATGAGACAAGAAAAGAAAGGCCAAGTTTGGGGCTTCACTGAAACAGCTCATCAATATGATTTTGATGGACACTTAGTTTTCAAACATAAGACTAAAAAAGGAAATAAAGGGCACGAGAGAGATGAAAGGAGAATGAATCAGAATACATGCATGACCTTCTCTCCGATTATCTCTACCAAATGAACCAGGAGAGGGAATAATTTAGTGTCTCCATTTAGCCATCATGGGCAGTGTTAACTTGAGCAGTCAGTGTTTGCTGTAAAATATGCAGCCAGTAACTGAAGTTGACACTGACCTTGCAGAGTTACTTAACAATTCTCTACACTTCTCCAACAAGCCTCCTCCTTGAAGAAACCACTTCTCCACCCAATAAATTGCATTCTTTTGGTCCCTCAGATTCTTTTCTGAAGCTTGAAAAAGATATTTTTGAACCTCAAAGAGCTATTTTTAATTAAGCCTAGAAAAGGTATCAATATTCCAAAAAGTAATTTATGGTGTAGAATAAATTTTGGCACATAGCTTTGTTACCTCCTACTGTACTGGCTCTTCATATTAACCATATATGTATACACACACACACACACACACGCACACACACACATGGGTACTTCAAAAAAAGTTTAGGGAAAGATTGGTATTATCTTTTAATTCTATTGTTCCACCAAATTTTTGAAGTACCCCCATGTATATATATATATACTCATTCTCTTTATAGAAAAAAGTCTTCAAGTGTATATATACATTTTAAAATATTAATTGAATAAATATTAATTTTTATAAAGCTATAGGTCAAAGGAAAACAGTTACTAAAAATATTCATTTAAATATGAAGAAAGAATGAATAGTATAAAAGAGTTCATTAAAATACTCTGCTAAAACTTATATCATGGCCCTTTGTAAAAACATGATACTCTTGTACACTTGATCTGCATAAACTGTAACATAAAGCAAAATATTTCCTTAAAATTGTCAGTTATAAGAGACAGAAAAATCTTCCTGTAAATTGTTTATTGGCACTTCCTGCTAAATCACCTTTACAAACACACCCCAAGAGTCTTCAATGTTGTTGAAACATCCTGAAATTCAGAATCTGCCAACCTTTGGGTAGAGAGCTTCTTAGGAGAGTGGCAAGAGAATAGTTACAGGGAGGCAGAAATATCAGACAGACACACTTGCTGCAGGCAGGCCAGGAACCAGCATTACTGAGAAATCAAACTCCAAGGAGAATTCATTGTCTTCAGCTAAGATGCTGCCTTCAGGTCTTTGTGGTTTAACACAAGGAGCTTTGCGAGTCAACTAGCCCCTGTATCGAGTACTGCTATGTATGGTGTACTCTTCTAGGGTCTTTGGGAAATAAAGCAATATTTCCAACAGCTGTACAAAACACAGTCAAGCAGCCCTAGTTGAGAAAGAGAATTTCAATTCCTTTTTCTTGGGCATGAAGAGATTTAGAACTCAAGTTTTTAGCTTGTGTTGGTGAGGGAAGATGGCATCTGTGTTTTAGAAGAAGGTTAAGGGTGAAGCAGAAAATGTCTGGTGTTCCGAAGATGAAATCAAGTCATACTTTATATCCAGTTACGTATTCATCTCTGGGTCTCTCACTATTTCCTTACTAATGGCCTTTAAATAAAAGTCTTCTTTAAATACCCAGCCTCTTTTCAGCCACAAAAAGATATACTGGAGGATAAAGAAGTAGTGTCTCCAGAAGCCAGGAAAGTGTTAATAGCAGAAAAAGTGAGGGGACCCGAAGGGGATAGTGTAGTTGGAGGATTGGAGTTGGGAATACCAGGTTGTATTTTCCCCTTCAAACGGAGGGTCTTTATTCATGGCCAGGATTCAAGGTTAGGGTTTGATTTTACTAGTGTGGCAGTGGTATTCCTTACTGATCTTATATATTCGTAGTGTAAAAAACTGTGCTAGATTCTTGGAACATAAAATAAATAAGTCGTAGTCATTGCCCCAAGGGAGGTCAAGTTAAATAATTTGACTTTGCTTTTTTTTAATCAAGGAAATTTTGATTTGAAGGACATTTGTCAGGTAGCTGTGTCAAGATATAAAGTGACTATTTTAAAGTAGCAATAATATTCACATTAAACTCTTACCTAACCTGTGTCCTCTTCCCACTCTTCACCCCTTCGTACCCATGGATCAGAAACGGGTGGCGTCAAAGGTGGGAGGAATTCTCATTTTTAATTTTACAAGCTTATAATGTAATGGCTTTTTTATTGAAATCTAATCGATTATACATATTGGTGGGGTATAGACTTGACTATCAATATTTGTGTACAATATGTGATGATCAGAGCAGGTTATTAGCATATTCAAGATTACAAAATAGAATTATTCTTCGTGTCTATCATCCAATTTCTCCTTAGCCCCCCCCCTTCCTCCCTCTAATAGCCACAGCTCTGTTCTCTCCTTCTGAAAGTTCAACGTATTATTGTGGCTCTTTCTGTCTCTGTCTCTGTCTCTGTCTCTGTCTCTCTCTGTCTCTCTGTCTCTCTCTGTCTGTCTGTCTATCTCTCTCTCTCTCAGCTCCCACTTAAGAGTGAAGACATGTGGTGTTTCCATTTCTCTACCTGGCTTATGTCACAATGTAATTTTCTCCAAGCTCATCCATATTACGGCGATTGGCAGAATTTCATTCATTTTTACATTTGAGTGGTATTCATTGTGCATATATATGACATGCTCCTTATCCAGTCATCCATAAATGGACATTTAGGTTGGTTCCAACTCTTGGCTATTGTGAATGGAGCTGTGATAAACATGGGAGTGCAGGTATCCCTTCCACATGATGATTTCCATTCCTTTGGGTGTATACCCAGTAGTGGGACCGCAAGATCAAATGATAGTTCTACTTGTAGTTGTTTGAGAAGCCTCAATACTGTTTTCCATAAAGCCTGCACTAATTTATAGTGCCACAAACAGCGTAGGAAGGTTCCTCTTTCTCCACATCCTCACCGGCATCTGTTATTCTCTGTCACTTTGATAATAACCAGTCTAACTGCAGTGAGATGATATCTCAATGTGGTTTTGATTTGAGTTTCTCTGATGCTGAATGATGCTGGGCATTTTTTCCTGTGTCTGTTGATCATCTGTATGTCTTCCTTTCAGAAATTCCTATTCAGCTCTTTTGCCCATTTTTTAATCCGGTTATTTGATCTTTTACTGTTAAGTTGTTTGAGTTCCTTGTATATGGATATTAATCCCTTGTTGGATGTATAGTTTGCAAATATTTTCTTTCATTCTATAGGTTGTCTTTTTTACTGTGCTGATTGTTTCCTTTGCTGTGCAGAAGTTTTTTAGTTTGATATAATCCCATTTGTTTATTTTTTCCTTTGTTTCCTGTGCTTTTGGGGTCTTATTTATAAAGTCTTTACCCAGTCCTACTTCCTATATTTTCTTTTAGGAGTTTATAATTTCAGCTCTTGTATTTAAGTCTTTAATCCATTTTGTGTTGATTTTGGTATATGGCAAGAGGTACGGGTCTAGTTTCATTCTTCTACATATGGATGCCTAGTTTTCCCAGCACCGTTTACTGAAGAGACTGTCCTTTCCCCAATTTATGTTCTTGGTGCCTTTGTCAAAAAGTAGTTGGCTGTAAGTATGTGGGTTGATTTCTGGGTTCTGTACTCTGTTCTGTGTCTGTTTTTATGCCAGTGTATGCTATTTTGGTTACTATAGCTTTATAGTACAATTTGAAGTCAGATAGTGTAAAGCTTCTGGCTTTCCTTTTTTTTTTTTTTTTTTTTTTTTTGGTTGTTGTTGTTCAAGGTTGCTTTGGCTATTTGGGGTCTTTTGTGATTCCATATGAATGTTAAGATTGCCTTTTCTATTTCTGTAAAGAATGCCATTGGTATATATATATTTTTAATGTTTATAGCAGCTTTATTCATAATTGCCCCAAACTGGAAGCAATCAAGATGCCTTTCAATAGGTGACTAGATAAACAAACTGTGGTACATCCATACAGTGAAATATTATTCAGAGCTAAAAAGAAATGAGCTATCGAGCCACAAAAAGACATGGAGGAACTTTTTTTTTTCTGCTTGAATTTTTTTTTTTTAATTTTATTTTGTCGATATACATTGTGGCGATTATTGTTGCCCATCACCAAAACCTCCCTCCCTCCTCCCTCCCCCCACCATTTATCGTTCAGAGTCTTTTGGATTTTAGCCATCCTAACTGGGGTTAGATGGTATCTCAGTGTGGTTTTGATTTGCATTTCCCGGATGCTGAGTAATGTTGAGCATTTTTTCATATGTCTGTTGGCCATTTGTATATCTTCCTTAGAGAAATGCCTACTTAGCTCTTTTGCCCATTTTTTAATTGGATTGCTTGTTTTTTTCTTGTAAAGTTGTTTGAGTTCCTTATATATTCTGGATATTAATCCTTTGTCAGATGTATATTTTGCAAATATTTTCTTCCACTCTGTTGGTTGTCTTTTAACTCTGTTAATTGTTTCTTTTGCTGTGCAGAAGCTTTTTAGTTTGATATAATCCCATGCCATTGGTATTTTGATGGGGATTGCATTGAATCTGTAGATTGCTTTGAGTAGACTGGCCATTTTCTCAACATTAAATCTTCCAATACATGAACATGGGAGGTCTTTCCTTCTTTTTGTGTCCTCTTTAATTTCTTTCAGCAGTGTTTTATGTTCTCATTGTAGCGATCTTTCCCTTCTTTGGTTAAATTTATGAGCAGATATTTTATTCTTTTGGTAGCTATTGTAAATGGGCTTGCTTTCTTGATTTCTTTTTCTGCTTGTTCATTGTTGGTGCATAAAAATACTACTGATTTTTGCATGTTGATTTTGTATCCTGAAACTTTACTGAAGTAGTTTGTCAACTCTAAGAGTTTTTTTGTAGAGTCTTTAGGTTTTTCTGTACATGGAATCATGTAATCTTTATACAGGGACAGTTTTACTTTGTCTTTTCCAATTGGATGCCCTTTATTTCTTTCACTTGCTGGATTACTCTGGCTAATACTTGCAATGCTGTGTTGAATAGGAGTGGTGAGAGTGGGCATCCCTGGCTTGTTCCTGTTCTTAAAGAAAAAGCTTTGAGCTTTTCCTCACTTAGGATGATATTGATCGTGGGTTTGTTGTATATGGCTTTTATTGTGCTGAGATACTTTTCTCATATACCTAATTTGTTGAAAGTCTTCATCATGAAGCAATGTTGAATTTTGTCAAATACTTTTTCTGCATCTATTGAGATAATCATATGTTTTTTTCCCTTGATTTTGTTGATGTTGTGTATCATATTTATTGATTTGCGTATGTTGAACCATTCTTGCATCCCTGGGATGAATCCTACTTGATCATAGCGTATAATCTTTTTGATGTCTTGTTGTATTCTGTTTGCTAATATTTTCTTGAGGATTTTTGTGTCTGTATTAATCAAAAATGTTGTCCTGTAGTTTTCTTTTTTTGTTGTGTCTTTGTCTGATTTTGGAATCAGGATGATTCTGGCCTCATAGAATGAGTTTGGGAGAATGACCTCTGTTCCAATTTTTTGAAATAGTTTGAAAAGTATTGCTCTTAATTCTTCCTTAAATGTTTGGCAGAATTCAGCAGTAAAGCAATCTGATTCTAGGTGTTTCTTTGTTGTTGTTCTGCTGATTTACCATTTCAATCTTTTTGCTCATTATTGGTCTATTCAGGTTTTCTATTTCTTCTTGCTTCAGTCTTGATAGTTTGCATGTGTCCCAAAATTTATCTGTTTCTTCCAGATTTTCAAAATCGTTGGTGTATTGTTGCTCATAATAGTCTCTAATGATTCTTTGTATTTCTGTGGTATCAGTTATAATGCTTTCTTTTTAATTTCTGATTTTTGTTATTTAGGTCTTCTCTCTTCTTTTTTTAGTTAGTTTGGCCAATGGCTTGTCTGTTTTGTTTATATTTTCAAAAAGCCAACAGTTTGTTTTTTGTTGGGATGTGTTTCTTGTTGGGGTCAGTGATTTGCTGTTGACCAGTGAGCAGGTATATAGGTATATACTGTTGCAGTAGGTCCTGGCAACTCTGTAGAGGGCTATTGGATTGGCTGTTGAGTCTGGAGCAAGCTTGCATGGATGCTGCAGGACCCAGCAACTCCCTAAAGCTGTGGAGGGCGGGGGCAAAGGGGGAGGAGGGACACCACTGGGCTGGCCATTG
Organism: Cynocephalus volans; assembly: GCF_027409185.1. Taxonomy (NCBI): domain Eukaryota; kingdom Metazoa; phylum Chordata; class Mammalia; order Dermoptera; family Cynocephalidae; genus Cynocephalus; species Cynocephalus volans. The sequence goes on from NC_084472.1 coordinate 23,641,474, forward strand.
GCACAGGCACCTGTGGACTTAGCAAGTCCAAGTGTTGTGCAGGGCTTGTGCATGCAGATGTGGGGAATAAAGCCTGCTGGCGGCTTCCCTGCCCAATTGGTTGGCTTGTCCTCCCTGGGGTCTCAGTCCCTCTGTCCGGTCCAAGGTCCGGGTATCTGGGGTTGTGCTCTTGCCAGCACCATGCGAAAATGTGGAGGGTTATGGAGGGGAAGTGCGGTTACTGCCAGGCTAGCTGTGGTCCATGTGGGCACTTGTATATTCAGCAGGGTGGGCCACCAATGTGGGAAGCCACCACACCACGGCAGCTTTTCCACTCAGCAAGTCTGCCTGCTCCCCTGGGGGTGCTGTGTGGGTTCAGAGGATGGGGTCTTGGTCTTTCTGTCTGTCCTAGGCTCCAGGAAGCCTGGGCTGGGTCCCATCGATGTCCATGTAAGTGCGGTAGAATTCAGGAAGGACCTCCAGACAAAGGGAGTCAGACTCACTGGGTCCAAGGCAGGGTGCACTCCAGCTATGGGTTGGGCTTCCAGATGGTGCTGCATCTCAGCCACTCAGGGCAGGAAGGGTTTTAATCTCCTTGGGCTTCCACTATGAGACTGCAGCAACACTAACTCCCAGCTACTCTCCGACTGGGTCTGGGTTCTGAGAAGACTGAGGGACTTTCTTGAGGTGGGGATCACTGGTGTTTGTTGTAGTGGTGGCAGCAGCTGGAGTCTTTTTCAGCTTACCTTCTCTCTGCATGATTCTGGGCTGGTCCCTGTGACAGAGTAGAGGCTGGATGCCCTGCTTTGCTCTCTATAGTGCTGTTCCCTTCTTCCCTGTAATGGCTAGTTTTTAAGGCCATGCAAAACTATCTGTTTCTTTGTGAGTACATGTAAACGGCTGCATGAAATTGTCTCCATAGAAATTTCTTGGCCTCCTAAGAATCACAGGTTTTGGTAGGAAGAAGCAGCTTCCATCTGGGTCATCCATGTTACCTAGGAGAACTTATTCTAAGCTGTAGTTTCCAGCTAAGGGAGGTGCAGTACCATCGACTACTTTTACAAGTCTTCATGTTGAAGAAGTTAATGCTTGAATCAACTTTAGGTCTAGGCAACTTTGGAGAAGCAAGGTATCACCCCAAATTTCTCTTGCTTGATTTGATCAGAATTTTAAGTAAGATCAGCGACTGACTTGTTACTTTTTGGGCAGAAAGCTCTGTGCACTTCTGATGTTAGAAGCTAAAGTGGACTTGCCCCTTGTTTGAACCCACTGCATCGAGGCATGCATTCTGACTTCGGTGCTCTTGCCTGCCACACACTGGATCATCATCAACTACCCTGGTGGTTCCTTTCAATTTAGAGAGATCTGATATCATCCCAAACTACTCATCCTCCCAATGTAGCATTCCCCAAAATATGTGCTACAGAACGTTAGTGCCCTGAGTTTTTAGAAATGATTTCGTGGAAAATGGGGTTTACTGGTTAAATTATTATTGCAAACCTTGTTCTAAACAATGTGGAATAAACTTATTTACTCCATTATTTCTCACAACCTCAAATAAGGGAGTGAGGGAAATGAATTAACTTTCAGATTTATTTGAGTGCCAGCTCTGCCTCTTGGTAACTGACCTTGAGCAAGTGATTTAATCTTTCCGAGGCTTAATACACTTAACTGTAAAATGAGGATACAAATACATACATAACTGAATTGGTCAGTGGATTAAACAAGATAAAATACCTAAAGCAGTAATATTTGCCATTTATTTTAGGGTGTATTTTGTACCTCTATGTTTCTACACCATCATGCCATTTAGATTATGTCTTTGTCATACCAAAAAATGTAGATCAATTTTAATGTACAAACAAAGCAGTGGTATTGCTGATAGTTTTTAATTCTACTTAATCACTCTTCTATTAGAAGCCTCATTGGAAATCACACAGCAAATCTCAGGGAATTATCTGTGTATTTCATGCCCTTTTTAATGTGACCTTAGTATTATCCTATACTGGTCATTGATTTTTCTATTGAAATTCTATAGACCTTTAAATGGCCCTGCACTAATGATGCCAACATGCTTTAAAATATTGGAAAGGTAAACTAATACTTCCTACATATAAAGCATGCCCTTGCTGAGAAGCTAAATCTCATCAGAGGCACTGTCCTTTGTTCTCATATTGCAGTGAGTTGGGTTGCCTGGCTTGCTACTAAAGAGACATCAGGATATCTGAGCTCTGAGATCCCAGCCATTTACCTTAGTCATTGTCACGTTATCCACCTACATCATCTGTAGAGGTCACTTTCTTGGAGGAAGTTCAAGTGTTAATTTTAGCCCAAGAAGAATTCAGAGTAAATCATACATTTTCTGCTATTCAGAATCTTCCCAGCCTGTTTCATGAGAGATCACATTTCAGGGATAGAGGGGACTTTAAAAATTCTTCATATAGTACTTTGCAAGTATGCCCTTTGGAAAAAAGAGAGAATAATGGCTTGGCATGTAGTATAAACTTGTCTTTTTTCTAAAAATTCAGGAAAGTAAGCAAAAACAAAAAACTTAATGATATATTATTGTTTACCTTCCCTCTCTCTCAACAATAGGCATTACATTTTCAAAGTTACCATAGGTAAGTTCTGAAACATGTATGTCCACTTCTCTTTTTGCATGAGGGACTGCATTGGAAAGGAAATGTGTAAGAGCTAAATAGTGTTTTTGTTTATTATTAGGCATACAAATTTCAAGGTAGGGAGCCCCATCCACCTGTGGAACAAGCAGGAGGTAGTAGAGGTTTCCAGGAAGGCTATGGGCTCTGTGTGAGAGTAAAATTGTCCAGTTGTCACTTCTAAATACCAGCTTACATCAGTCACAGAGTACTGAGCATACCCTACATGCCAAGTTTATATGCCAAGTTCTAAGAAAGTAGCACCGAGGGCCTCTGTCCTCAAAAGTTCAGTGTGATACCTGGAGGCTCAAATGATGAAAGACAAATGTAAGGCAATAGATAAGGCACGGTGCACACATGGATGCTGCAGGAGCTCAGACAGGAGGAAGTGCCAGGGCTGTGGACAGGCCAGAGGGCTCTCTGGGAAGAAAAGAACTTGGTGAGAAATGTTGAAACAAGGTAAGATTGGATTGGCCAAGAAGAGGAGAACAGAAATCCCTGGAAGTAGAAAAGGAGTGGCAAAGAGTGGAGTGAGTAAAGAACTCAGTGAAATGATTGAGGGCAAGAAGAATTAATAAATAACAATTATTTGGGCAGGTAATTTGGATCAAGTTGAAGAACAACTCTGAATCTATAATTTGGCCTTGATGGATAAATCATGGGTGATATTATAGATTCCTTAGCCAAGAAATAACAGCAGGAAAACAGAACCTCAGGTAAATAAATTGGGTAGTTTTGGACAGGAAGAGTTGAGCAGGAAGAGTTGCACATGAAGAGTAAGGAAGGAGGTAACTGGGATGATCTGACGGTGATGTTACCGAGGGCACGAATGAGGGTCACAGCAGGGAGATGGAGAGGAGAGAGACAGAGAAATATTAAAAGGAAGATCGGCAGAGGTGGGGGATATCCTCAAATGTGCATGGAAAGACTAGTCAATGATGTGGAGAAAGTGCTACATTTACAACTCACATAAAATACTGTAAAAGTTATGGATTCCACAATTATATTGGATTTGAATCCCAGCTTGCTTCTTACCAGCAGTGATCTCAGGGAAATTATTAAATTATTTCTACCCCAAATTTTCCCAAATCTGTAATGTGAATAAAGTTTTTCATGGGAGAATTAAACAAACTAACAAAAAAAGTTCCCAAGTACCTGGCACTTAGTAGGTACTCAAGAAATATTAGCTTCTGTTCTACTTAGGTAATTTTAGAGCGTCCCACAGGGAGCCTGAAACAAGGAACTGGAAATCAGGTTCAAGATCAGTGGTGGGAGTGCAGTTAGCCACCATCCACCAAGAGGTGGCAGTTTAAACCAAAGCAAGGGAAGGACTCTCGTTGAGGACATGAATAAATAAGGAAAAGAAGAGGCCCATGAGTAAATTTTGGAGAAAGCTTAAGATGAGAAAAAAGAAGCACTAAATAAAAGGTGAGCAGTTTTATGAGGCATGTTTACTTTGGTATTTAGAACCTAGTAAGCATGCAATAAATGCACAATATATATTACGATTGTTGTTGTTGTTATTGTTAGAGATGGCCAAAGATGTGAGAGAAACCCTGGAGAGAACAATGTCATGGCCATCAAGTGAAGCAGTTAAAGTAAGAGGTGATCTCCAGTATCCTATGTTGTAAAAAGATTAGGATGAGGACTTCAAACCCATTCCATTCAAATGCAGGTAGTTAGTGACCAAAGTCTCTGACCTTCGTAATTCTCATCTCTAGCCAGGACTCCATCTTAATTTGGAAGCAAGACTAAGTGATGTTCAGATAATCGCCTGAGCTGTTGATGATGTTATTTGTTCACCATCACCAAAAATACCTCTTCATCTGATCCTCAAACTGCCACAGAAGGAACAGAGAATGAGGGTCCTTAAAATAAATGCAACTGGCAAGCTATTTTATCACAGGGGAAATAGGAAAACCACAAATTGACAAAAATACAATGGCTTATGATGATTTTTAATAAAGCTGAACACGAAATATTGGCTTTCCTTTGTGCTGGAAAATGAATAAACAGTTTCACAATGACCTGAAGGCTTGGAGAGAGAGAATAAATAAATTATTGACACATGAGGAGTAGACAATTCTCTATCCACTGTTGAGCTTTTCATTCTTTGAGGAGCAGATGGTCTAAATAAAGCAGCCAAAAATAACAGGTGGGTTTTATTGCATTAAGCCACCAAAAACACTAAGCATCTACAATTTAAATCACGTTCAGAATATTAAGCCTTAAAACAACTTTTGAAGATAATCTTTTATATTTGTAAAACACCTTTGTCCATCTTAAATGATATCAAAGCTCAGGGACCCATGTGTATATGAATACATATTTAGAGACAACAGGGGAGAGACAGATTGGAAGCTGCTCTTTACAGAAATGGTTTTACATGGGGTTGTTAAACCATGTTGATAGACTCTAACTAATATGGACAATATCACTTCTTCTGGGTCCAAACAAAGCTCGGGTCTAAGTTATCACTGCCAAAAATCTGGTGATCTCAAATGTTCTGCACATCTCCATCTACCATATGGAAGGCAAACACAATAAACTCAATACATTATTCCTCCCATAATTTGTCAAATGCATAGCTCCAATTACAATTCAAATTATAGTTCATTAACACCTATTCTACATTCTATGTATTTGCCTTATAGTGTACATTTTTATAAATCAGGAAAGGAAAAAGAGTCTGCGAGGTGAGAAGAGATAAGGGAAAATATAATGACTGGGTCAATAGAGGAGATAGTGTAGCTATGTTCAGAGATTGTTTTTTGTATAGGATTCCCTATTAGTTAAATGCATTTGATGGCTAGAGTTTTAAAAGTAGAAATCATGTCTCCTTACTTCTCTTCCCCAGTCTGTCACTTCATTCAATAACTACCATTAGCATCTTTAAGAGTAACCTTCAGACTCTATGCATGTATATTAACAGTTGAAGAAATGCTCAAACCGTTAAGCCTATAATGAATTTTAAGAATCTTTTACATTTATAAAACATCATCTGTACTGAATAATTTAAAACCATAGGCACCTTCCTTGGTATAAAGCATGAATTATAAAAAATGGGATTATGTCTTCACTTAATATTTGCAACTTGCTTTAAAAAAAAGATTCAACATTGCCTAACGGACTTCTTTCATTATTGTACACTGAGATCTACTTCATACTATTTAATGGCTTTAGGTATATCCTAGTTTACTGAATTATTCCAAGAGGATGGATACTTGTTACCTCAAGTTGTCACTAAAAGAAAGCTCTAATTAATATCCTTGCTTATATATACACTCACCTGCACAACTATTTCTAAAGGATTTAATGCTAGAGGAAGGCTTGATAGATCAAAGATTTTGTGATTTCTTCTTTCAGCACCTTTTGGAATACCCATTTTCAAAACTTCCTTAATTTTCTTTTAGTTTCAATAAGCCATACTACTTTTTTTTTCTTTTTAAATCTAAAGTGCTTGTTTATTTAGAGAACTACCATGTCTCTTACTTTTTCATCTCAGGCTGGCAATTATGTACTGTTGTTGACAGTATATAGGGTATATGGGACAGAGAAGGGGATATGGTAAAAGAGAGAACAGAGTTTATAAGTCAAGAGCTTAGATACTGTTGGCACTTCCACTGAGACACGACAGTAGTACTAATTAGTAGTAGTAGTATATCTTGTACTGATAAAGTACTTGAATAAATATGGCTCTTGGGTTTTGATTGTCAAATTAAACCTGTCTTATGTAAGCTCAATGCAAACACCAATGCCTGCAAAAGAACATATAGGGGGTGGGTATGTGGTGGTGGTATATCTGGTCGAGAGACAATTTCTGCTAGACAGCAAAAGAGAATTAAGTGTGGCAACTTGGAATTTATGGTAGTTAGAATAAGCCTTTATAAACAAGAATAAACACAGAAATATTAATTAAAAATAATCCAACCTTGAAGATCCTGAACAATTGGAAAGTAAGGAAGCTTTCCTATATGTAGAATACAAAGGTGGCAAGTAGTTATGATTGTCAAAGTGGCTACCTCAGGGCATGTCTCCCAAATATCAAAAGATATTATATGGAAACAGACATAGTGGAGTCGGGGAACGAGCAGGTTAGAACTAGAAAGCCCCAGTGAGTAAGGTCCGAACAGAGCCAGACTCATATCAGGGGACATGATAAAGAAAATCTGGAACTCAGAAGATTCTTAAATTGCTTAGTGCATATCCTGACTCCTCTGGACAATGATAAGCATCTACAATTTGATTATTTTTATATAAGATTTGGACCCAGTAAAACAAATGTAGATAGGACAAGCAGAATTGTCCCCAGATAATGAGTAATTGAAACAAAGAAAGATCACATCTCTCAGCTACAGAGAGGAAAAACCAGACCTGGAGCACAATTCTATGGCTCACTGAACTGATTTCCCCTTAGCTGGGTTTATGCTGTTTAGACCCACATAATACATCCTTTTTATAAGTAGTATCAGCACCAAGGCTAGACAGAGGCTATTGAGTATTTTGGTTTACGACTCCATACTAGTCTAAACTGAGTGTTTTTTGGTTTTCAGATTCATGCATGGATACTTGTACATATAAAGGTATAAAGAAAATTGATTTAGGAATGGGACTAAGTGGTCTTTGATCTTTCCTCTCATCAAACTCTCATCTCACCAACTTCAGGCCTGCTGCAGCTAGCTATTCATCAGTCAAGATGACTGAGTTCTCAAGAGTTATTTTTGTCCATGTGGGGTACTGCTGTATTCTTCCCATGTTTAAACTTTCTCCAGATGTTCAAGAAAATGATTAGTTTTTCTGTGACTAGCTTATTTCATTTAGCATAATGTCTTCCGGGTTTATCCATATTGTCACATGTGGCAGGATTTCCTTCTTTATTAAGGCTGAATAATATCCCACTGTATGTATATACCACATTTTATACAAAGTACCTAAAATAGTCCAACTCATAGAAGCAGAGAATAGAATAGTAGGTGCCGGGGCTGGCGGGAAGAGAAAATAGGAAATTGTTCAATGGGTATAATGTTTCAGATATGCAAGGTGAGTAAGTTCTGTAGATCTGCTGTACAACATAGTGCCTATGGTTTACAGTACTGCATTGTGAACTTAAACCATTTGTGCAGAAGGGAGATCTCATGTTAAGTATATTTACCATAAAGAAAAAAATCCCCCAAACAACAAAAACAAAAACAAAGCAGCATAAGGAAACTTTTGGAGGTGATAAATACATTTATTACCTTAATTGAGTTGATGGAAACAGGTATATGCTTATGTCCAAATTCATCAAATTGTATACATTAAGTATGTGCAGTTTTTTTGTATAGCAATTGTACTTCTATTAATCAATCAATTAGTTCTCATTTACATATTTAAGAAAAGAAAAAATATGTTTGACAGGAAGGCAGGAATTAAGAATAGCACTGGATCTTGCAAAGGCAGCTGCTCTCCCACTATCAGTCTTTACCATGCCCCTGCCCACAGCTCTCTGCTCACCTCCCGCAGGCTGGCTTTGCTTTCTAATCAGTTTTTGTGTGCATTGAGGCCAGTGTGCTTCATGTTCCCAGTGCCTCTAGTGCTGCAGTTTCCACAGCAAATGCATGCTTCCCAAGGGTCACTCAAAGATCATCCCTTCTCCGTTCCTCAGTGCTGCAGTGCCTTAAAATTCTTGCTTGTGTCAATCATTCCCTTCACTGCAGCTTTCCTTCTTCTGCCATTCCCCTTCTCCTTCCCTTTCATGGTAGTTAAACACATGCACTCTGTGGTAAGATAGCTGGGTTCAGTCTTGCCTCCATCTATTGGATAATAGTGTAATTTGGGGCATTTACCATTCTGAGCCTCAGTTTTCTAATCAGGTGGGGTAAAACGGTGGTTCTTTTTGTGTGAGAATTAAATATGATAATGCCTATCAATTGACTGGAATAGTGTCTGGCACCAGTATGTGCTCAAATATTAGCCATATCATGTGCTATTGTTGTTAATATTAAGCACCAAATACAATGTTAACTTATTACTTAAACAAGATATGATTTCTTGAGAAATTTATAATCTAGTCAATGTTTCCAGCTAGACTGCATTTCTATTGCTGGTGTAAACTCCTGGCGAGGCTTCTAGCTACTTTTTAAAAATCATTTGAACAGGAAGAGAAACTCCAGAGTGTGGTATTCATATCTCATTCCTCTGTCCAATAAAAGCTTACTTTATACAAGGTGCAAAATGCCTAAAACCAGCCCAGTCTTCTGGATACACGGTCCAGTTGCTAACTCTAATGCTTCATTTTTTTTTTTCTTGTGTGAGCAAAGAAAAAGCTCTTTACAACCATATCTATAGTGTTTTATCCTGTGATCATACCTCTAGTATTAGGCAAGTGGTTCTATCCTCCTATACCCCTAACTTTCTGGGGTAAAGGTAGTTGAAAGAATTTAAAAAATAATCCTGTATTTTTAGTTCCTGAAGTCACTTTGTTGTAAGCACTTGATCATTCCCACTCCTCCTGGTGGCTTTTTATGAAGTCTTCATAGCAGTAAAATATTGGACTTTAACTTCTATGTAAGGCTTTAGGTTAAATGGTTGAGTAAAGGCGTTTTTTTTATGCCACTCTCCTCTCCTAAAACCCATTGTGAAATATGAAAAAGAAATTTCATCTCTAATAAAACAAGGAAGTTTTTGCAGCCTAAAACTATAAGCATACCTACCAAATATCACAACAACCCTGCTTATAACACAAAAGCATTCAATGTGTTGGGTCTCAAAGAAATTGTAAACAGCATGACAATTCCTGAAAAGATTTCATAGGATAGATATAAGGATTCAAAGAAGAAATTATGAGAATGGATGAAGAAAAAAATCGAGCTGATATGACTCATAGAGGAAATACGAGAGAATACTAAATCATGATAAAGATGAAAGTCATGTTAGGAACAACAACAACAAACAATAATAGTAATAAATGGAACCAAACAATGGCTGTTTGGAATTTGATAGGTATGAAAATAAAGGAAATCCTATATATTCAAAATTGGTGTTTCTGAGGAAGAATATAAAACAAATAGAACAATTAAAATTATAAAGCAGCATAACAGGTGAAAATACCACAGAAATGAGAAAAAAACTCAGATCTGCAAATAGAAAAGACACACTCCATCTCTGAAAAATTCAGACAGAATCACCCAATACATTTTGTAAATGTTACTCTACTTCAACAATTCAGAAAAAACTAATAGGAGTGCTATGGAATGAATGTGTCCCCCAAGTTTGTATGTTTAAATCCTAACCCCCAAATTGATGGTATTAGGAGGTGGAGCCTTTAAGTAGTAGTTAGGTCACGGGGATGTAGCTCTCATGAATGAGATTAGCACCCTTATACAAAGACACACGAGCACTTGCTTCGTCTCTGTCTGCTCCCCAGTGTGTGATGACACAAGGATAAGAAGGCTGAGGGCAAACCAGGAACAGCGTCCTAATAAGACATCCACCAGTTCTACCCACATCTTAATCTTGGACTTCCCAGCCTCCAGAACTGTGAGCAATACATTTCTGTTAATGCTATCTAGTCTGTGGTATTTTTGTGATAGCAGCCCAAACTGACTAAGACAATGATCATGTAACAAGAAAGGTAAACAGTGTACAAAGGGTAAGAACCGGGTTGGCTGTAGGTGTCTCTAGGGCAATGTGCAATTCCTGAAGATAGTCAGAGTATCTACAAAGTTCTGAGAGAGTGACCCAGTAGTTGATACTGTCCAAGCTGACTTCAGATAAAAGGTAACAGACGTTTCCATGAAGTTAGCAACTTGGTTAACAGCTTAGGGACCAAAGCACTCTCAAGCAGAATGATGACCAGCCAGACAAGAGACGAAACACAGTATAAACCCAAATATGGAGAAGACATGATAAAAAGACATCCATGTAAATAGTGAATCAACTTAAGCACAAAATTATGGGAATTGTGGTTTCAAATCAAAATGAAAATAGATACTAAAATAGAAACATGTAATTTTTAATAAATCCTTTTATAATAAAATGTAAAGGATTTTTAAGAATTGATGATCTCCGAGGGCTGGCCGGTTAGCTCAGATGGTTAGAGTGTTGTAATGCCAAGGTCAAGGGTTCAGATCCCCATACTGGCAAGCTGGCAAAAATAAAAGATTGAGTACCTCTTAAAGAAACCACTATTTCAATTTTACTTCAGTTTCTTTTTTTTTATCTAAAAATTTAGAATTTTCATGATTTATAAAATTTATCCACTATTCTTATTTTAAATAGCAAATACAGTATAATACTTTTTACTCTATTACCTATTGCTTATTTGATATGGAGGTGTATGAAATGATGTTCACTAAATAGTAACTAGAATAATTTGGAGATGGTGGAAATTGGTGTGGTTTAAAAAATGTTTTTTCTTTATACTTTTCTGAACTGCTTGACTTTTTCTTAATGAGCAGCAGTTAATTTTATATAAAAGGGCATTTACTTAGCTGCAATTCTAATAAGATGAGAGAGGAAGTCAGAAAGGGAAGAAATTAAGCAGTAGCTGTACTGTTTTTCTAGAAAATCATAATTCAACTAGTGACTTAAAAATCAGTGTAGCGATTGGTCACAGAATTATACTATTCTGTGTGTGTATATATATATATATTTGAAATTTTCCTCACTTGGCTTGTAAATTCTTTAATAAAGGTGAAACCTTTGGCATATGTATAGTCCAAGAACCCCTTAACACTGTATGCAGGTTTTGCTATGAAAACAAAATATCATTTTCTCCTGTTTAGATATTAGCTTTCCCATGTTAATGGCAAAAGTATCAGCGTCAATCAAGGATGAAAATTGTTATTTGTATAGCTTTCCAATTACAGAGGTGATTTGTATATAATTTTTTTAATCAGATAAAGCTGAATCATACAAACTTTCTTTATTGTCTCATTTTTAAAACATGTTTTTCTTTGATTTAAAACCAGGTTAGTACAATTACAAAATAACAAGGGAAGTGAAATTATGATGGCTGAGGTTGAGTAGGCAGGTGGATTTTGATGTGGCATGTGAAGAAAAAACAGCAGTACAAAACACGTATGATTATATTTGTTTTGGTTGATTTACTAAGCATTTATTCGCCCTCATGAACAAAGTGTTTCATTACTGTATTATAGAATTTTAGTAATGCCCAACAACTCCTTGTGTGCCAAGAGAAAAAGAGAAAGAGAGTGAGAGAGGGTTGAATTAAAATAAAAAAGAAAAGGAGATATTTGCCTCTCTTTTACAAAACCATTTAAAGCTCATTTAGTCCCCTCCATTAGCTCATACAGTGTCATGAATAAGAGAGAAGTACCTTATGTACCTTTCTGAGGTCATATAATGATCAGACTCATGAAATGCTGAAATATGAACTTTACTCTCCTGCCTCTTACCTATTTGTAGTTAAACAAACAAAAAAAAAAAAAAAAAAGAAAGGCAGGGATATTGGACAACTGATAACCTTATTGTGTCTCTGAGTGGTATAGAAAATGTAATTTCAGGGCAGAGAATAAAACAAAAATATTCTATCTGCTATCATCCAAAAGATTTTATGAAGCACTTAGTGAGTCCCTGGCACTATCTATCTAGGGTGCAACATTAATTTGTTTAAGCAGATACAATTCCAATTTCTCTAGGACAGTAGTTTGTAACTTGGAGACCATTTGTTTGTTGGACCATGAATAAATTTCAGAGTGTTCATGAAATATGACGAATAATAGAAAAGACAATCCATAGATTGAGAATAAATGCTGTAGAAGTTATTTATCTAAATAATATCATGATACAAAGCTAAAAAACAAAATAACAACAGCAAAAAACAAAGAAACAAAAAATAAAACAAAACCCTACATTAATATTAATTTTTTGGATATAGCATTTCATAAACTTTTGGGCTCAAAAGCAACTTCCTAACACATTAAAACAGGAACTAAAGACTTGTTCTGTTAATTTTACAAACCTGTATATAAGATTCCTCCAACCAAGACGACTCAGAAGGCTGATCTGGTCTATGACATGCCTCAAAATTCCCAATGTACGATCATCCTCTGGACTGGCAGACACGTTCTCTGGCTCTCCAAGTTTTATACATAGCAGCAAAGGCTACAAAAGTAAGCTCAATTTGAATCCCAGGCTAATTTTTTTCCAATTCCCTTACAAAAGAAATGAAGTTAGCTTTCACAGAATAGAATAATACTACGACATCCTTTTGGAGATATGAAAACCACTGTATGAGCCATGGCACTTTTTATTTCTCTTAAAACAATTATCTCTTAGAAGCCAAGAAAAAATAATGTGTGTATCATCACTACTTACAACTCTATAAATTAACTTTGGGGTTGTAAGTATGAAGGAAATGTTAGAAAGCCCACCAGCAGAGGTTTTTCAAATTTCTCAAGCAGAGCATCTCTTAGGCCCTATCTTTTGGGTAGTATATCACCAAGTAATGGTCTTCTGTCAACCTTTGTACTATTTCATAAAGTCTTCATGATTTGATACACAGGCACCCCAACTTTCCTCATGATGTTGACATGCCAGAATTTCAAACCTAACTGTGAAAGTGTTAAGTTTTAGGAAAAGAAAATGAGATCACCCTTGGAACAAAAAATGATGTAATCATGAAAAGCCAAGAAAAGAAACATGAAGTTATAGCACTTGCTGTTATTGAAAACACTAAATGCTATGTTTCCATTTGTGTTCCTCAAGTACCATTTTCTAATTGTTTGCTCCTCAATTTATGATGGAGTATTAACTATGAAAAATAGCATCTCTTTTTCTTTTTTTCAAAATTGCACATCTCTTTTTCTTTTTTTTAAAAAAAAATTGCACATGATTTGGTAGGAATGGGAGGAAAAAGAAAAGAGCAAGTTAGATAGGTTCTCCCCTATGCCTATGTCTCCTTTTCTTTCTGACCAGATGCAGGAATACTGTCTTTTCCTTTCCTTTTCTCAGGTACCTCACTTTTGGATTCTATATTTGTTCTGTCTTTCTAAAAAGAAGCTGACATTATGCTATTGTTTTCATCGTCATCCAGAAACATAGAAAACATTTTCCACTGAGAAAATTCTCAGCTGAACAGCAATGAAGTAGTCAGTTAAAACAGTAGTTATAGGCAAAGATGTGACTACAACAGCAATTGACTTAACTGGAATTATTCTAAGCCAAAAGATATAATTAATTACTTTTTGCTATTTTTCTTCACCTTTCCACAGGCACTGCTATAAATCTGTAAACAGTAGGGGTTCACTAGCTCAGGCATTGTTCAATGCTAATGCCGTCCCTGAAATACTGTGTTCTGTCTTCCATAAGCAGAGAATGTGGTTGCTTTCTTTTAACACTCTCAATTATTAGGATGTAGATTACTGTGTGAAACACGCTTGTCAGTCCTCAGAGTTGCTATCACCAACCTACCTACAAGGTTAACACTATTAAGTCACAAACTTCAGGTACCTTTGTGACTGGATTATTGATCTTTCCCACTTTGTTGACTAACGAAGAGACACTTGAAGTGCTCTCTAACATTAGTATGCAACATGCTATTCATTCATAGCAGAGCACCAAACCTTGATGCTTATGAGGTCTACACTTCCTAGGTACCTGTTAACTGTAATGTTTCCTCCAGAAAAAGCAACCACGGCGCATTGACAAATCAGTATAATCTCTTGTCCTCAACTCTTCTTTTTCTCCCTTCTTTCCTTCAATCCCTCAACTATTACCATAGTCCAACAGGACTACATTTTCATATTTTCATCTTGAAAGCATTTTAGTTCTGAACTTCTAAGAAATATCTTTATTATTGGCAGATAAGGTCCAGTTGAGGTCATGGGGGTTGGTTGTGGCATAATTGTGGCATTGATAATACCTCAGTTTGCAAAGCACATTTCAGTTCATAAAGCTTTATCACAGGCATTATTATCTCAGTATTACCAGTAATCAGACTGGGTCTCCGGTAGATTAACTGACATGCTCAAGGTCATGCTGGACTGATTGGCATATCCATGATTTAGACTAGATCTCTGAGGCTTTCTTAGGTGCCCATTCCACCATATCATGTCGCAACTGTGCAACCATTTTGTTTCAAAGATCAACTTTTCCAATAAGAAAAGTAGAGAATTTTATGAAGGCCTACGTAAGGAGACAATGACAGTGTGTGACTTGAGCACTCCTATGTGACAACATGACAGAAAAACTTACTCATTTTTAAATCCCTCTTCTACTAGACTATGACAAATGTCCAACATTTTAACATTAGCAACACATTCCCTCAAGCAAAGACTTATTTTTCACTCATACCCCTGTTAAAATGCAAATTTTCCAAAAAGGAAAAAATTCAAATGATGAAGAGAGTCAATTTGTTAAATTTATTTTTAATGCTAGGTGAGAAGAGATTGAACACATGCAGGTGAGCATGGAGTTCAGAAAGATTTCTATAAATATGACCCACTAAGGAGGTCAGGCCTGAGCATTTTGTGTTGGATTTTTTTTGGATGAAGTCCTGGCAATAAATAGCACAGCTCTCATATGGGCCCCAAGTGTTGCTATGACTGGTTTTTAGTCTTGGATGTTTTATTAGTGTTTTCCTAACCAAGACAGTAGGAAGTAAAAAGCCGAAAAATTGTAAAATTATTCACCTGAGGTGCTTTTGTTTCTACTTAGTGTGACCATTCTCACTTTTTTCAATCAATCCTTGTATATTTTTCTTGGCAACTCTACCATTCTGGTGAGAGGGCAGACAGCAGAAGCAATTAAAGAAAACTAGAGGCTTGATGTACTAGTTAGGGTTCTTCAGAGAAACAGAACCAACAGGAGATTAATAAATAAATATACGTACAGTCCTGCACTGCATAACAATGTTTTAGTCAATGATAAACCGCATATCATATACAGTGGTGGTGGGAGCAATAGGCTATATACCATATAGCTTAGATGTGTAGTAGGCGATATCGTCTAGGTTTGTGTAAGTGCACTCTATGAGGGTTGCATGACAACAAAATCACATATAAACGCATTTCTTAGAATATATCGCTGTTGTTAAGTGATGCGTGACTGTATGTGTATACCTGTACCTCCACCCATACCTACACTTACACCCACCTCCACCTCCACATCCACATCCATATCCATATCCATATATCTATCTGCTGTCTGCAAACTAGAGCACCAGGAAAGCTGATATAATTCAGTTTGAGAAGGCCTGAGAACTGGGGTGGGGAGGGCTGTTTGTGTAAGAATCAAGGTCTGAAGGCCCCAAAACCAAAAGCTCCAATGTCTGAGAACAGGAAAAGATAGATGTCCAAGATCAAGAAAGGAAAGAGAGAATTCACTTTTTCTCCTCTTTTTTGTTCTATTTGGGCTGTCAATGGATGGAACAATGCTCACCTGCCTTGATGAGGGTGCATCTTCTTTACTCAGTCTACTGATTTAAATGCTAATCTCTTCCTAATGAACATATCCAGAACACGTTTTACCAGCTATCCAGGTATCTCTTAATCCAGTCAAGTTGACACATAAAACTAACTATCACACTTGGGGTCTGGATCAAGCTGGAAGAAGGAAGATCAAAGAAAGTCTGTTGGAATATGTCTGAGATGGAACTACCACATCAGCAAGTCTTAATCATTTGAGTTACAGACATCTTTACACATCTGATAAAAGCAGTGGCTCCTCTACCCAGAAAAATACATATGACATGACACAATGTTTTACCCAGCATTTTGAAAGAATCATGAGTTACCTAAACACAAAATACAGACTTCCTAAAAGATCTATGAAACTTACATTAAAAAAATTGCACTGGATTCCATGATCATAAATGTAGGCACATCAGTCCTGTTATTATCATAACCTCAGTGCCAAATATCATGCCTGAACATGTAGTAAGTACTTAAGCACTAATTTCTAAATAAATAAACTACAAGATAGTATATATCAGTAAAAAAAGAATAAATTACTGCTATATGCAAAAATATGTATTAATCTCAAGGAAAAAATGATGATATTGGGAAACAGTTTTTCCTGGATTTCTCAGTGTTTATGCATGGTCTGAGTAAAGGAGATGCTTTGCAAACATGTCTTAGAAGCTAGAGATAGTGTCTGTCTAAAGATAGAACCCCCCCGCCCCCCGGAGATATTCAAGCTAATAAAGTCCACTTTCTCTCTTCCAGAGACATTTGTTCACATTCCTCATAGTAATCTTATCCTCCTCTCTCCCAGGAGAAGATTTATTTATATTGCAGAGTAAAAGTCTTTCCCTCTCTCTCTGGGATGGACAGTGGCAGGTGTGCCAGCTACCCTATATAAATTCCAACTCTCATAATTTTGGTGTTCCTCTATTATGATGCAAGCTCATTGCATGCTCAGATAAACATCTGGTCCTCATGTCACCTTGTGAGTGTTGGGGGATGGGGATCTGGTGCTGAGATGCTGCTCTAGCTTCTATGTTGCTGTGAGTACTAAACGGTCTGTGTTTCTGACCCAGAGCTTTGTTTTCTTTTACCAATATGCGTATATCCAGTCATGCATTGCTTAAAGACAGGGATGCACTGTTAAGCAATTTTGTCATTGTGAAAACATCATAGAGTATACTTACACAAACCTAGATAGTATAGCCTACTACACACCTAGGCTACCTGGTACAGCCTATTGTTCTGACCACTGTTGTATATATGTGGTCTGTCATTGACCAAAACGTCATTATGTGATGCATTACTGTATAAACCTATACTGTTATATGCTATATACCTAGTTGACTTTTCCTGCTACCAGAGATAGAGAATTTGGGAGGCTGTGTAATGCTTCATTTTATGTGTCAATTTGGCTGAGTCATGGGGTGCCTGGATATTTGGTCAAACATTATTCTGGTTTTTGTTGTTGTTGTTGTTTTTGGTGAGGGTATTTTTGGATGAGATTAACATTTAAGTTGATGGGCTTTGAGTAAAGCAGATTGCCCCCCAAAATGTGGGTGGGCCTCATCCAATCAGTTGAAGGCCTGATTAAAACAAGATTGGCCACACCTGAACAAACAAGAGAAAATCCTCCATCAGACTGCCTTCAGACTTTATCTGCAAATCAGCTCTTCCTGGTCCTACCACAGATGGTTTTTAGACTTGAACTTGAACATCAGCATCAGCTGACAGTGTCCATGAGAATGTACTTCACAGATCTCCAAATGCAGAAAGCATAATTTACTGATAGCATCCACTTTTGCACTCTGAAATTCACCTCCACATTATGACTGAAGCCATGCCTCCCATGGGCTGCTTCCAGCCAGTGACTGAGCGCAGCAGGAATACTTAGGCCCATTCCTAACAAATGTAGAGCTCTCCCGATGAGTGATTTTGGCTCAAGACCTCCCCCTGCTGAACATGCCTTAGAACTACAGTGCAGGCTGGATGCTTCCACCAAGAGCATGTTCCTTACTCTCTCCTCTCAGGATCAGACCTCCATTATGGACTGATGGCTTTCCCAGTCTTCTCTGACTCTCTGTTTTCTGTCAGTGGCATTTTTTCTGAGAAGTCTTTTGCATGTTTAATTCTTGATATCTAATTCTCAAAGGAACGGGACAAACAAACATAGAGTTAGATATGTTCTATTCTTGGAAAAGTTTCTCGAGATGCAGACTTTTAAAATGATGTCTATACAGAGGAAGGGCACGCTAAGGAGTAACAGAGAAAGGGAAATAGAAAAATGAAGATTGCACTAAAACGGCTGACAGAGAAACAATATCAAAGACAGGAGAAAGGAAGAAGTGAAAGAAAGACAGAGACCCCAAAAAGCATGGTGGAGGCAGACTGAAAAAGAAGAAAAACTTCATAAGGTAATTACGATGGAAAGAAAATTTAACTTCCATTATGTTCCCAAACTTGGTAATGCTTTTAGTTTCCTGCTTATTCTTCGCTCCAGGGTGCTGTGGATAAGGAGAGAGGGAAGAGGTAGTGAAGAGAACAGATATCTCACCTGACATCAAGTCTTTCATCTCTAGTCATTCGTCATGAGGTTCATTCGTTCCACTCTAAATCAAAAAGTTTCTCTAGAAGCACCAGTGTCTACAATTTCAAATTTCAGAGGGGGGAAACTTACAGCTTTTTTTCCCCTGTATACATCTAGCATATTTTATGATTTGGATATCCATCTATATGAATACTGACCCTGTTTAAAATGCAGGATTGGTAACTTAAGGGACACTGTCCTTCATCTTATAATACTAACATTATTTAAGTGTAGTCAATATCTTTTAATACTAACATTATTTAAATGAAGTCAATATCTTTGCCTTTGGATAGTATTAGTTCAGATTATTTGAGATAAACAGTTGTTTATCTGTAGACCACATGTATCAAGTAAAGTAACTACTTCTTTGGTAAACTCTCTCATGTTTTACAGTTATCTAATCAGTTTGGGCTGCTGGGTGGCTTAAACAACAGGCATTTATTTCTTACCATTCTGGAGGCTGATGAGTCCAAGATCAAGGCATTGGCAGATCTAGGGTCTGGTGAGGACCCTCTTTCTGGTTTAAAAATGGACATCTTCTTGTATCCTCATGTGGCTGGGAGAAAGATTATTTCTCTCGTCCCTCCTTATAAGGACACTAATGCCATTCATGGGGATTCCACTCTCAAGACCAAATTACCTTCCAAAAGCCTCACCTCCTAATATCACCACATTGGGGGTTAGGATTTTAATATATGAATATTTAGGAGCCACAAACCTTTAGTCCATAACAATAGCCAAGAAGTTCTTAATTAATCTTTTTTCTTTCCTTTATTTTTTTAATCTCCTGTTGCTAACAGGAATTATAATTTTTCTTTTATAGGTATCAAAAATTTTAGCATTGCAAAGGTCCACTTTTACTTCTCCATCATACAAGGATGTCCAAGCAGTGGAAGAAAAGTCCTATATAAATCCCCCCCCTCATCCCTCAACACACTCACACATCAAGGGGACTTTAATGATTCAAAAGATAAAGTGCATAATCATTGAAAATACAAAAGTAGAGTTTCTGTTTTCTGTGACCTTGAACAAGTCACCTCCTAGTTCAGTAGGGAGCAGGGCAGGCTCTGAGTGACACAAGCCCCTCCATCTGACTCTTCTGTTTGCTAGCCACATGAACCTAAGCATGAACTGCACAGAGCCTCAGTGCTTCCATTTTTGAACAGATATAATATTTCTTAGGGAGAGGGTTGTTTTGGGCACTAAATGAGTAACACAGAAAAAGCACTTACTGAAAGGGGAGCACATAGGACTCAACAGAGATACTTATTAAATTGCCTGAAAGTGACATATACTGGTTAGTTCTGGTTAGTACTAGGATGGGAGACTGCCTGCGAATATGGGGTACTGTAAGCTTTTAAGAATTTTGTATAAGTAACATATACTAATAATTTTTAATTCTTAATAAAATTTTGCAAGGTAGTGTTACTGTCTTTTTTTATATATTTATTAGAAAACTGAGGCAAAAAACAGGTTAATAGTTTTCCCGTGGATATACCCATTTAGTGCCCAAATCAGTGGTTTTCAAACCCAGATTCAGCTAACTTAAAAGTCCATGCTCTTTTCACTGCCCTGCAGCAATGCTGTCCAGAGCTGGGCATGTCTTGTGCCCTTGGCATACCTATGTGTTAGCGTATGAGCTGTGTTCACCTGCTAAGGTAAACAGTGGGAGACATACTATGAGCAAATGCCCAGTACTCCTTATGGGTATAGGAAGATGCATAATGAACACACTCACCCACTGAGAAGGAAGAACAATTAAAAACCGAATATTGTTGATATCCTATTTTTATATCTGAAGGAACTGCAGTAGACCCACGGTGAACATTTAGTTCTCGTAAGTCTCCACATTCTTTATTCTGTTTTTGGAAAAACTTCCTGCTTCTGATTTGACAAGCCATCTGCCTTGTTAGTTTTGCTTCCTTTATCAAAATTTTTTTCTACCTTTGAAAATAAACTCCAGAAGCAGCCTAAGGTAAGGCAAAAATTATATATAATGAAGAAAAACATGTGCAAAGGGCTTTACTACCCCAAATGTTCATCCCTAGAGTTTTTAATTTGTCAATTTGTTTTGCTTGACTGCAAGTCCACTGAATAGAAACATAATTTCTATGCTACTGCCTGTATGCAAATACAATTATTCCCCATTTCTTAATACTAAATTGCATGATGGCTTACTTTTAGAAATCCAAAGAGAAATGTAATTAAGTATTGAAAACAGTTTCTCTTTTCCAGTCAAAATTGTCTTAATAACTTCTATTTATATTCTACTTTGTAATTGCCAACCACTTTCATATGTATTATTTAATTTAATCCTCATATTTACCTAATCTGGGATTAAATTAGATTGTAGTTGAGGATATGGTGGGATGGATTGTTTTTTATTAAAGTTCTACAGCATCTGCTGTGTGCTCCCTTCTTTTTAGTTAAATATTGGAATTTACAGGAATCTGTATATATCTCCTAATTTAGCATATGTGCCACAGGTGGAAAGCTGATTGAGCCACAGGGAAAAAACAAACTTAACCTGTCCTTTCTTGGTAAACATTTGCATTTTAAGTACATTCAATTATCTTTGAAATTCTGCCTTCGACCTTTTCACTCTCTCCAACAAATTGGCAGGACATGGATCCGTCATCTATTATGCCATAAGAAGACTTATGCAAGTTGTTTAATATTTAAAGGCTGAAAAATAATTATTTATGCTCAGTATTAACAGTTTTGTGCTTGTATCCCCTGTGATCTACTAGCAAATTACTTTATTAGAAAATCATTAGAGCATAATTTGCTTCTATATGCTGCTGACATAAATTTTCATTTCTTATAATGAAACTACAAGTTCTCATGATATATTACTATTGTAAATAGTATGCTGCCAGATATCGATTTGAAATTGTCATTAACCCTAACACCTATGCTTTTTCTAAAAAGTGTATGAGTTTCCCAAGGTTATGCCCCATTTAGGCCCCCTTCACCTTGCTTATACACAAAGTACTGTCTCCAAAGACTAGAATGAGTCTCAAAAATAAAATATTGAATATTTTATTAAAAATAAAAAATAAATATTTCCCTTTGTGTTTTCTTGTTTTTATTTTTGAGAGACATAAGACCCAGGTAATTTGTTTGTACCATTCTGAATGCATTTTTTACTGATGCAGGAAATACAATCTGAGCAGAGGCAAAATCACAGAGTCTCAGAAAGTCAGAATAAGATAGGAAGTTTACAATTATGCTAGAAGGAAGGTGGGAATCAGGACTGTTAAGTGAAAAGGACACACAGAACCCCAGGCTAACTTTTCTGTTAGAATTTTAGTCTTATCATCACATTTATGCCTTAAAAAATAAATACTTCTTTTTTTTTTAACAACTCAACATATACCAAAAATTTTACCAAGCTATAGTTTCCAGGCTCTTCTATCCTAGGGAATAGATTTTATCTCTCAGAAACCTGAGTCCAAGAACCAGTTCCAATGCTTATGGGAGGGATTTAGTAACAGCTCTTAAGTAACTCGACAAAGAGGAATCTGCAGAAAAATCAAAACATTTATTATTTCAGCATAGCACTTGGTAAGAAAGCACGTGGGTGTGGTGGGTGGGGATGAAAAGGTCAGCCTTCTCCTGTACTGTGCTTTCAAAGTCTTTAATTTGTTTAAGGTTTAGAAATCATTTTGCTTGTATCCCATTGCCCATGATTTCATTTGGCTGTAGTCAAGTAAGAATCGATTCACCAGTCCTCGTAACAATTACTTGGGATTCTGCTGGTGTCCTGCTTTGGAAAACTGTAAGATTTAGAAAAGAGTTCTTGGCAATATGTTAAAACCATTGTAGCCTCTTACAGGCCCATTTAACTTGTGTTTTATCATTTTTTAAGAAGCACATGAGTCTATTCCGTGAGGATTTTTTTTTCCCTAATAAAAAAGCTGTTTTTTAAAAGCCTTCCTGTGTATCATTTGGTTGTTGAAATCACTAGGTAGCATAATATTTTGTGATTCTCAGACTCTATATGGTAGAAGAAAACTTAAGAATTTTACGTCCAATTCTCTATTTCTGTATATGAGGAAAAACAAGCTAAATGATGAACATTCAGGAGCTATTGGCTGAGATGGAATATATTTAAACTTCTTTACTCTGAAATAGTATCCGCTATACTCTGCTGTCTCAGAAAGTTATCTCCTGATAAAAGACTCCCAGGAAAGGAAAACCGGATATTCTTCCCTTGGACTATCCTCTCCAGTAGCCTTTCTTCCTGCCCTGGTCTCCAACACCTGGCAGTACCCAGACGACAAAGGTGTTAGCAGCTCTGTACCATTCAGGAGCTGGAACACAGTGGTTCTCTATCTTGGTGACATATTAAAAGTCACCTGATGAGTTTTCCAAGAAACAAAAAAAGGCTTCCATTTCTGACCATAATGGATAATTGATATTGTGCTTACCCTGAGTAAATTGTAAGTAAGTACAAAACTGGGCAGTATGTAAGTCAATTGTTTTCATGCAGTGGACAGAGTCAGAGGATTGGAGTATTTGAGAGAATGAAAATACAGGAGATACGACACAATTTGCTGCAGTTTTGGCATTGACAGTACTTTCCCAATCTAAGAACTGGAGTGTGGAGTACAAATAGAGAGCAGATTTCGCTGAGCTGCTAGGCCATGGAGAGGAGAGATTGCAGTTTGGGAATGCTGAAACAGCTGCAGCAGGACACAAGAGAAGAGGGAATCGTGAAGATGGTCATCCCAGAAGATGGCATGGGGTTTTCTCGCAATGCCCTAGCTGAGAGCTGCTCTGCAAGTGCTGAAGAGACGACTGTCAGGCCCAGCAGAGAGCAGCTGCTTCAGGGCTGATTGCTGTACAGAAATACCAGAGACCATGAACTGCTGGGAGAAGTTAGTGGTCTGGCCTGGCAAGAAAGGTGCTGAATTTTGTTCTGGCAGTTGGTTAAATTACTAGCGTATCCCATTGAATCTGTTATGCTTTGTTTTATTTTCACTTAAAGTAAGTCCACAGTATTTACTTTCTTTGTCCTACATCATGATTAAGGCA
Organism: Cynocephalus volans; assembly: GCF_027409185.1. Taxonomy (NCBI): domain Eukaryota; kingdom Metazoa; phylum Chordata; class Mammalia; order Dermoptera; family Cynocephalidae; genus Cynocephalus; species Cynocephalus volans. The sequence continues at coordinate 23,665,143 of NC_084472.1, forward strand.
TAGACTTTAACTGTCATTACGTGACCTTTCTGGCTCTCAACTGAATGCTCTGTGTACAAAGAAAACCACATCTAGGCACATCATAGTTACACTGCTGAATACAAAAGATAAAAATCTTAAAAGTAGTCAGAGAAAAAGCATATGTCACGTGCAAACAGACAATGATAGGAAGTTCATTCCAACTTCCGTTAGAAATAAAGAGAGCCGGAAACCTATAAAACAGCATATTTAAAATGTTGAAAAAAAGAAAAGAAAAGAAAGAAACTGTAAAGCCAGAAGTCTCTCCTTCAATAATGATAGCAAAATGAAGAGATATTCAGTTAAATAACAGCTGAGAGAATCTGTTGCCAGCATGTTTGCACTACAGGAAATGCTAAAGGAAATTCTTCAAGATAAGGCAAATATTATTAGATAGAAACTTACAGTTAAGAGAAGAATTAAGAGCACCAGAAATGGTCAATATGTGGGCAAAAGGGATTATCTTTCTTTATTACTTTAAAAGTTAAAAGACTACTTCCAGCAAAAATAACATAATATATAACAATAGCATGAAGGGTAGAGAATAGATGGAATTATCCTGCTATGAGGCTCTTACATTTTATATAAACTAGTACAATATTAATTTTAAATAGAAAATGAGAAGTTAAAGATGCATATTATAATTCCTAAACAGCACTAAACATTATATACAGAAATTTACCTAAAAACGCAATGGAAGAAACAAAGTATAATACTGGAAGTATATATGAACGTACTTCAAAAAGTTCATGAAAAATAGAATGAAAAGATAATATAAATCTCTCTATGAACTTTTTGAAGTACCCTCATGTGTTAGGATGAAAGAGTACAGAGACAGAGGAACAAAGAAACTAAAAAGAGACAGGACACATAGAAAACAAATAAAAAGTTTTTACTGGGCAGTTTCTCAGTCTACAATTCAAACGTTAATCTCTTCCAGAAACCCCCTCACAGCCATACCCAGAAATAATGTTTTACCAGCTATCTGGGTATTCCTTAGCCCAATCAAGTTGACACATAAAATTAACCATCATATCAGTAAAATTATTTTTTTAACATAACTAATGTTACTCATTGCCACATCTATAAATTTTCCCATGAACTCTGTCTCCTCTGATTGTGGGAATATTAATAGGGATAGAGTTCCTTCTCTATTAAAAATACCCACTCACTCTATAATATTTCTAGAATATTACTTGAAATAACTCACGGATCATATTCTAATGATTTATATTTCTAACGAAATTTTTTATATTTTGGCCAAAAGGCTGTTGCAAAACTTTGAATGCTCCAGATAAGGAGACAACAGAAAACAGAAAACTGTGGATGGGGAAGTGATATTGGCGGGAAGAGGTAGCTCAGGAAAAGCAATACTCCAGGCTACCATTATTTAAATAACTGAACTATTTGCAAATTATTTAGCAAAGAATCTACTAGAAATGCTTAATAAAAGGATAATAAAACTGCACAGTTTACAAATATGTATTAAGTAATTACAAATAGTTAAAAAAACAAAAAAAAACAAAAAAAAACCTGGGAGCTTTTGCATTTTTTTCTGTAAACACATTCCTTCTTTTATTCCACACACTTTTTTTACTCATCTATAATATGTTTGGCATTGTTTTGGGCCTAGGGTTTTATCAGTAAATAACACAATACCCTCTACCCATGGAGCGCACATGAGGGTTTAGAAATAGCTGGTGAAACATAATGAGACACTCACGTGACTGACTCCTAGTGCTCACAGAAATAATTTAAATGGAAAGTAGCACCTCTGGTACAAATATCAATCCAGGGAATCCAAACTGACAGGAAAATATGTAATGCTCAGGAGAAGGCCATAAGAAATTTGGGAGCTTATAAAGTTTGGAAGAAGTGAGACTAAACCAAAAACAATTATTTTGACTTTTGGATATTTAACCAAGATTATGAACACAGTGTAGAATGCAAACAAATTCTGGGGGGGCAAATGAAAATTAAGGCAGAATAACATGTACTAAATATTGGGGATATTGGGAAAAGTGAAACCTGGAAATAATTAATTTCCTTTGAAAATACTGGGAATTCTACTTATGTGGCTATCTAACACCCTAGTATGTTCTGGAGAACTGTAGCAATGGAAAGCAGACAATGAATACGTGGGTCACTAGTTTACCAATTGAAAATTTTTACTACTTTTTAACTTTTAAATACTAGGAAATTGTACGAGTGTATGGTATCAAAATTATTACTTGTTGAAAACTCAGTGTATTCTAGGCATTATGATAACTGATTTATGTACATTATCTTAATATTTCTATTCTTCTGACATGTCTATGAAGTATGTTTTATTGTCCTCACTTTATAGGCAAGAAAACTGAAGAGCAGAAAAATAGTTTACTGTGATCACAAAGCTAGTACATGGACGAGCTGTAATTCAGACCCAGATTACTGTAACACCAAAACACTCTGCCATAGGAATGAGTCATAGGTTAGAGACTTACATGCTTTCCAGAGGCTGTTGGCCATGACATTCATTCATTTGTTCATTCAACAAATATTTCATTGAACATCTACTATATATTAAGCCAAATGCTTGCATTCTATCCTATAGTTCATTTAACCCTCATGACCAAGAAGAGAAATACTTTTCCCTATCCCTTTGGCTGAGACATGTTTTGACTTACTGAGGTCTCATGGCTAGTAAACAGCAGGGCCTGGTGTCCACTCCAACCTTGTTTACTTCACAGTTCATCATTATATCAAAGCTTTTCATTACATCATGTTTCTTTCCCTGCATGGGTAGTACTAATGAAAAAAGGCAGGGAAAGTATCTTCACTTGTCCTCCTGTAGAATTATGTCCTTGGTGACATTTAACCATTTTGTTGTAACTTCCTCTTTGTGTACTTGTCTTCCCCATTTTTGTGTGTGTGGCTTTGAAAAACAAAGTCCAGGCCTTATACATCTGTGCATTCCCAGGGTCTGACACACACTAGTCACTGTGCCTGTTGCATAACATATAGGTGGATTTTCGAAATTTAAAAATTATTGGAAAAGGTAGGTGAGTCAATGTTTCTGGAATATCTGGGCCAAGGGTCTTTGTCTATTTGGTATCTGAAGAAGACAGACCTAGAATATAAATTGGTAATTCAGGCTATCGTTTTAGCAAAATAATAGAGACTCATTGGATAGAAATGAAAGCTAGTGTCCAGGATGATTTCAAGACCATGGTCCCAGGAGCCCAGAGATAAGCAGGCATCTCCAAAAGGCAGTTTGCCTTAGGCATTTATAGGAAAAAATTTTGAGAGAGTTACAAAAAACTGTGGCATTCCGTTCTTCCCGGGAGGTGTGAGCGCAAGGGAACAGAATGATGGTGGTCACATGCAGTATGAGCTTTATGTTTGCCTTTTTCTCAGAGCATTCATCAATGTCGTGTGCTATAAATGCAGGCTGGTGTCTCTGACTAAAGAGAAGGTGAAATGGTGAAAAAGACTGAGGAATGCCTCTCAGGATTCTGAAAAATAAGAGAGCCAGGAAGAAGTTTCCGAGGAGACAGCAGGAATAGAAACGGAAGTCCAGGGTTGTAGCTATAAAAATGCAACATAGAAGAAAACCAAAGTTCTTCCATAGCAAGCATAGCATTCTTCTTATGGATGGTAATTCTGGGCATACTAAATACAAACAGTGTCAAAACTGAAGAAAACAAAAATCAATTTTCTTGATTTATTACTGCCTGGAAGATGCAAATGTAATCTAAATGCATTAAACAGTAAAATGTTAAAGGCAAAGTTATTCTCATGTTAGACTGTAAGCCCTTTGAGGTCAGGGACCATGGCACATATACCTTTCTATCTCCAGGAGCTTGCACAATGCCTGCCATTAGTATCTGCTGAAGAAAGGAATAAATGTACACATGCACATACAAACAGGAACTGGGAGGGTTGGTAGATATCTTTGGAGTATTTAATAGCTTTGCTACTCTCCGAGTGCTTAAAAAGAAATAAAGCAAGAAATATAGAAATAACTTCTCCTGTCAGAGAAACCAATTAACAATTACAAATGAAATGGAAAATGGTGCACTATAGTGAGTAACATGTAGTATAAAGGATAACAACCCTAAAGGTCTGGAGTCAGTGATTCTCTAAGAAGGACACAGACAGAGAGCCAACAAGAAAGAACCCTTCTAAAGTTATGGATTCCAGAAGCAGAGAGCAAATATTAGAAGAAACAATGGTCAAACTGTGGAGGGTGCAAGAAAAAGAAAGTGTACAGAAATTATGCAGGAGTGAGAACATGTGAGAAAAACTGACCTCACAATGGATTCTGAGTACACTTCAGAGAGAGTTTGCAAATCTTCTGCAATGCAAATAACAGAGCAAATGAAAGTAACATATAAAAACCTAGAAAAACAGTATTGAGACACTAACCTCATCAGCTGTGACTAATGAGCTATTACTGACCACCAGGGAGGACCCCCAAATTTAACTGATTACCAGACCATAGCTGACAGAGAGTATGGGTTAAACAAATTTTTGGAAAGCTTTAATTAGTAATTATTAGTTTAACTATATGAATCTGTTTATGGTCACCCACAGTATGAGTTACATCCAGATAATCTTGTTTTGTCTAAATGCATAATATTGCAACTGTAATCAGGCATCTCAGAGTGAACTGAATTGGGTGGATCCAGTGATCATCTTGTTATTGGGTAGGGATGAGCTGGGGCCATGCCTCACTGGGTTTACTGAAGCTCTAGTCATCTGGCAGAGAGGAAGAAGAGTTTACAGACTTGATGACTTGAAATTAGGTGGCACCACAATGAATCCTATTAACTAGGAACTAATAGTTGGGGGAAGTGGTAATTGCTGGGCCTCTGTTAAGGGGTTTTAGAGGGGTGTAGCTCATCAGGAGGCAAAATCATGAGGTAGGATAGAGAAAACTTTTAAGATTTACCAAATTCTTTAGGTATTATTCACTTTTTAGAAAAATTAGGATCAAGGCTATCTCCATAAGATACTTGGAACGCAGTTTTAATCGGATAGTTAATAATTTTTTTTAAGTAATAAATCCCTTTGAAAGGTTTAAACCCTATCCCTAGAAAAATGCACATAAGCAAAAATTAACAATTTTGTGAAATTCTTCAAGTCCTCTGAAGTCTATCCATGAACTCATTCAGATTACATAGAAGTTAGGTTAGGAAGCCTTGCTCTAGTGACTTTTATATCTTCGGCTATAAGCTAAGGGACTGGTTGCATGGTGGTGAACTCCTGCAGTTTTTGTTTGTCTGAAAAATACACTATTTCTCCCTCATTTCTGAAAGACAGTTTTGCCAGGTATTTTTGGCTGGCAGTTCTTTTTTCTTTTAGTATTTTGAATATGTCATCTCATTTTCTTCTTGCCTGTAGAGTTTCAGTTGGGAAGTCTGCTATTAGTCTGATGAGGACTCCCTTGTAATTGATTTGACATTTTTCTCTTGCTGCTTTAAGGATTCTCTCTTTGTCTTTGAGCTTTGCAAGTTTGATTATAATGTATAGTGGAGACAATCTTTTTGGATTGAAATTGTTGGGGATCCTTGAGTTTCCTGGATCTGAAGATCTGTGTCCCTCTCTATACCTGGGAAGTTTTCTTTTATTATGTCATTGAATAGATTTTTGATTCCTTTACTTTCTCCTCCCCTTCAGGAACACCCATGATTTGGATGCTTGCACACTTAAGGATGTCTGCTAGGTCTCTTAAAGATCATTTTCTAAAATTATTTTTCCGTTTTATTTGTCTGCCTGAGTTTTTTCATAAAGACCATTTTTGAGTTTGGGAATTTTTTCTTCAGCTTAAGCTCTTGGTTGTGTTTTTTATTTCATTAAATGCATCTTTCAGTTCCAGGAGTTCTGCTACATTCTTTTTTAAGGTATTAGTCTCTTTGTAAATTTCATCCTTCATATCCTGGATATTTTTTCTCATTTCATTGTGTTGTCTTACAGAGTCCTCTTTTATCTCATTGAGTTTCCTTAAGATAGTTACTTGGAATTCCATTTCAGTCATTTCAAGGGTTTTCTATTCTATAGGCTCTGGTATTTGAGAGTTACTAAATTCCTTTGAAGGTGTCATATTTTTTGATTTTTTTTTTTGTATTTATAGCATCTTTACAATGATTTTAGTCATCTGGTAGATCAGATGCTTCTTCTGTTTCTCTGGAGTGAACATTGACAACAAAGACTTCTTCTTTTTCAAGCTCCTTCAGTGACTGTCCTGTGTCAATGAAGTCAAATATGTAATGGGCCACCTGGACAGTAGTTGTGGATGTTATTAAAGCAGTGAGCCATCCTTGTAATAGCGTTAGCTGTGGTGGTGGCTGTTGTGGACCACCTCCACAGAAGCTATGTGAGGCCTTGTGGTGGTGGGGCAATGCATGGGGTCCTACCTTCTGCATGGGTGGGGTGGGCTTGGGCCAGAGAAATTTTTAAGAAATATTTTGTGATATTGAGACAAACTTTTTCTGAACCTTGATCTGACAGTTTTGACGCTGTGTAAACTAAATAAGTAAAATATATTGCCTCTGTAAAGTTTTAAGTTAAGAAATCTGCGTTATGTCAAAAGGTAGAATTGCATCATTTCAAAATAAATTGGACAGAACAAACTGAAGATGATAGAGATATTTCCTCCAGGAGTGAGCGTCTGGAATGAATAAAGAGCTAAGAAATGGTGGAGATACTGACCTAAGGGTAGTGAGAAAAAACAAAACAAAACAAGAAGGACATTAAATCAAGTAAAAATGCAATGGCCTAACAGAGAGAGAGAGAGAGAGAGAGAGAGAGACTGAGACTCTTGTCTATGTTCTCCAGACAGTTAATTTTCTGTAAACATATTAACAAATGGAAAGAAAAGGAAAACTATCAGAAGTATCAAAATCACCACAGAAGGCCTAAATCAAAACATGAAAAACCGAATGTCCTCTCACCCTTGGCAAGTATTAGAGTGCCTTGAAATATGAGCTTCAACCTCATTGACACTAATGGGAGTTATATGTGCCTCTGGAGAAAGAAATCACCTAGTCATGAGAGTTGCATAGCTAAACACCATGAATAATATTGGAAATGTTCCTAGGAGTCAGACCCATGGCCCAAAGTCATGCAAACCCTCAAGGAAGGAGTGAATTCTGACTTTGTAGAAGGCTGTGTCAGGAAAAATGAAAGGCCTATTAAAAATGTCTGAATGCTGCTATTTCAGATTGTAAACTTCTGACATACAAAGAGAACCCAAGTAGTTTGTCCCGCTACTCTGAATATAATTTCTAGCAATATCAAAGAGGAAAGCTTTATGTTAAAACATGGGCAGAGGACATAGCCTGAGGGGTAGGATAAAAAGCAATTTTCTAGGGCCTTTGTAACATACCAAAAGATAGACAAAATTGAACTATGCTCACCATAGAAGTTTTAAACCATTCCAGAAGTGAGCAAAAACTATTTGTTTGCCTAAATCCTGACTACCATGGTAGATTAAATTCTTCACTATCATGGTAGATTAAATTTCATGTAGGTTGGTGTTTTGATTTTAGTAAGGTTGATATCTTTCTCAGGATCCTAGGTGCAAAAATTAGTAAAAAGTCGTGGAGAGTTAGAGCTGGCTTTGGCTGGGGGAAGCCGTGCATATAATTTCAAACCAGGGGGGAGTCTTCTCACTTAAACAGTGATTTACTTACCCTACCCTCTGGTGTTTAAACTGTCAAAATTATGACCCAATTTCTTTGGTTTATACCAAACAAAAACTTTGCTCCATCTTAAAATGCAAACATCAATTAAAGAGGGAGTCCTTCATGTTTTATCAATCATTTGCTACTCACTATGGTTTATATATAGTATCTTTTCCTGAATTTTGTCTCAATTTTGACTCCTTACATGCTATAGCAGGGGAAAGAACCAGAACTGGAGACATTGTAGGTGGCCAAACAGTGCACTGTGGGAACAGCCTAATATATATGTGAAGTAGGGAACACAAAGGAGGTGTCTGCCCGTGAATTTATTGGAAATTGGTGTATTGCTGTGATCCTGGGTCTCTCCAGTCATACTTCCCAGAGGCGTATACTTCTAATCTTTTCTTTATGGCAGTGTCGCCATTTTGGACATTCCCAGCTATTAGACACAAGAGAATTTTAGTGAAGTCCATTCTTACTTCATGGTCTAGAATAGTATTTATTTTAAAAATCTTTTGAGATTTATGTTGTCACTAATTTATGTTTTAAAAAAGTCATTATTTTTCATGCAACAAGTGCAGTTAACAGTTGATTACTAACCAACTGAAGGTGTATTATTAATGGTATGGTAGGGTACAAAATTCTAATATATTTAGTGAAAAATATATGATTTATGCCTATCATTGAGCACGGATATAAAATATCCTCTAAATTCATTTTAAACAGTCTTTGTAAACACACTATTCACATTAGCCTGAGCAATTATACACATTTTCATGCTGATCTGTTATAATTTTACCTGGACTCCCCTTAATTCAAGGAAAACAGCTCCTTACAGAGACAAGTGCAAAATTCCAGGTGGAGACATCTTCGGTTACTTGCTCTCCAGTCTGCTATGCTCTACCCTCTTGAGCTTGTAACAGATTAAAGTTACATAAAAAGATTTCTGAGACACCAGGGTATTTAAGAGAATGAAGGCCACCTCTATCTACTGGTGCAGAGACTTGAGGACTAGGGCAGCCAAGCTCACACACACAGGAGCAAGTAGTGCAAAGCCCAGCAGGGGCCACAAAAGCAGAACAAACAACCGTGAGTACTCTTCTTTACATCCAGGACTCCTGGACCAAAGGAACCCTGAACAATTGTGTATTAGATCCAGGGATAAAAAGGCCTCTGTGGGGAAAGTGAGTAAAAATTGTAGTGAAATGTGCATGTTATGATCACTGTATAAATGATTACTCATTCCTTAAAAAATATGCACACAAAAACAGCAAGACAAAGTTTGACAGCATGGATGATGCTATAACCATTAAAGAAATTAAATTTTAAGATAAAAAGGTCCTAAAAAAGGAGTTTTCACGTCAGATTTTACCAAATATTTAAAGAAGCATTAACACTAATTTTACACAATCTCTTCCAAAAATAGAAGAAAACTAGACAGTTCTCAGCTCATTTTAGGAGGCTAGTATTATGCTGATGCTTAAATTAGACAAAGACAGTTTTAAAAAAAAGAAAGAAAGAAAGAAAAAGAAAGCTACAGATAAATAGCTGTAATGAATTTAGATGCAAAAAAAATTTTAACCGAATATTCACAAATTAAATCCAGCAATGTATGAAAAGAATTATGCACAAATACCAACTGGGATTTATTCAAGGGAGGCAAGGCTGATTCAACATTACAAAATCAATTAATGTAATCCATCATATCAACAGGCTAAAGAAAAACAAATCATATAATCATATCAACTGATGCAGAAAAAGCATTTGACAAAGTGCAACACTCATTCATGATAAAAAGTCTTAGAAAACAAGGAATAGCAGGGAACTTCTCTCCAAGTGGAAAAAAAGCCTGCATAAAATCTCTGCACTTAACATTACATTTAATGGTGAGAAACCAAATGCTTTTCCCCTAAGATCAGGAAGAAGGTAAGAATGTCTGTTCCCACCTTTCTTATTCAACACAGTATTAAAAGTTCTAGAGAGCACAATTAAGGTGAAAAAAAAAGCAAACTCGTTATTTTCAAATAACATGATTGTCTGTCTGGAAAACCAAAGGAACCCATAAAGCACCTCTTAGAACTAATGAGTGAGTTCGGAAAGGGAAACAGGGTAGAAGATCAAATAATAAAAGTTAATAACATTCCTATAAACTAACAATGAACACTGGAAAATGGAATTAAAAACATAATATTGTTTATAATTGCTCCAAAAAAATTTTAGATATAAATCTAATAAAACATATGCAAAATATGAATTTCAAAAATTACAAAATGCTAATGAAAGAAATCAAAGAAAATCTAAATAAATGGAAACTCATACAATGTTAATGTTCTGAAGACAACATAGTAAAGGTGCTAATTTTTCCAAAATTGATCTATAGGTTGAATGAATTTCCTATCAAAATCTAAAAAAGTTATTATTTATTGATATTGATAGACTTACTCTAAAATTTATATATGAAGCTACTGGAGCTAGATGAGCTAATTTTTTTCTTGAAAAAGGAGAATAAAATGGTAAATGTGACTCTACCTGATGGATAGGCTTATTGTTTATCTACAGTAATCAAAACCTCTTGTATATACACTGATCAATGGATAAGATAGAGAGCTCAGAAATAGAACCACACAAATATGCTCAAATAATTTTTGACGGAGGTGCAAAGGCAGTTGAATGGAGAATTGCCTTTTCAACAATGGTGCTGTAGCAATCGGACACCTATAGGCAAAAAAATGAACCTTGACCTAAACGTCACACCTTATATAAAAATTAACTCAAAATGGATCACATTTTAAATGTAAAACATAGAATGATAAGACTTTTAGAAAAAAAGAGGAGAAATTCTTCAGGACTAGGTTTAGACAAAGAGTTCTTGACAGCTGATTTATAAAAGGAAAGACTGAAAAAGTGAACCTCATTAAAATTAAAAACTTTGCTCTACATACTCTTAAGCAGATAAAAAGACAAACTATAAAATGGGTGAAAATATTTACAAATCACATCTCTGACAAAGGAATTGTATCTAGAATATGTAAATGACTGTCAAAATTTAGCAGTTAAAACAATTTAGTTAGAAACTGGGAAAAAGACATACACAGAAATTTTACTAAGGAGGATGTATAGATGGCAAATAAGCACGTGAAAATACGTTCAATATCCTTTGCCCTTAGAGAAATGCAAATTAAAACCATAATGAGATATTATTATATGTCTATCAGAATAACCAAAATGAAAAAAAAAATAGTAATAACACCAAATGCTGGTGAGGATGCAGTGAAACTGAATCACTTATACATTCTAGTAGGAATGTAAAATGGTATAGACACTATGGAAAATAAATCGGCAGTTTTCTTACAAAGCTAAACAGGTGCTTAAAATTTTACTACAATCCAAGGATTGAACTCTCGGGTATTTATCACAGGGAAATTGAAACTTATGTCCATACAAAAACATGCTCATAAATATTCATAGCAACTTTATTTGTAATAGTCCTAATCTGGAAACAATGCAAATATTCTTCGTAGGGTGAATGGTTAATCAAACTATGGTATATCCATACCGTAGAATACAATAAAAAAAGGCACAAACGGTTGAGGCATCCCACTTGGCTGGATCACAAATTAGGCAGAGTAAAAAGCCAATCTCAAAAGATTACTTACTACATGATAAAGCATTCTTGAAATGACAAAATTGTAGAGCTGGATAATGGATTAGTGGTTGCCAGGGATTTGAAAGAGGTCACTGTAACTGTCAAAGGCTAGCATGACAGATCTTTGAGATGGAGCTGTTCTGTGTCTTTACTGTAGTGTTGGTCACACAAATATAAACATGATAAAGTTGCATACAACTAAATACAGCACATATATAAGTGCACATAAAGCTGGTGAAATCTAAATAAGGTCAGTATATTTAAAAAATGAATGAAAAAGAGAAGACCGTGTATTTCAGGCAAGAATATCGCAAGACATTATTTTTGTGAGTAATAATTGTCACCATATTGTCAATAGAACAGCATCAATTTACAGAGGTGCGTTAGTGCAAAAGACCTGGTCAGTTGACTCATTCATTACAAAACTTGTATCTTCAACTGTAACTGGCTTTGCTACTTGAGACACTGCACTTTATCCTGATTGCATTTCCATTTCCAGCAGTTTGAAATTTAAAGAAAGGAGGGATATAGGCAGAATAGTGGGTTAGTACAAAGAATAACCTCAAGAGAGGTACTGTAAAGTAAAGTTGGCCCTCAACAGTGATGATTCTTACTCTTACACACTTGCTTTTTATATTTCTTCTTCCCTCTGCTTCATCTCACTTCTCCAATGCATTCATTCATTCAACAAATTTTAATGTGGACCTCCTATGCACCTAGCATTGTTTAGATTATAGGGATCCAGGAATGTAATCCAAAAGTGTACACTCTCATTGAGCCACCAGCATTCTAGGAGAGAAAGAGAAATAATAAATAAGGAAATAAAGAATCAGGGAAAAAAAACCCTTTTACAGTCTTAGGATAGATGGCACTCTTCCCAGTACTGAATTGCACAAATGTCCCCACTATACCAAATGATCTGTGTTCTCTTAGAAACTCAATTACATGGGAAGAATAGCATTTCAAAAGAAAGACACCCTGTATATAACCTGAGTATATATAGGGTCATGTACAGGAGACTATTCACAGATCTCTTGTGTTTATGCATGTCTTGTTGGTAACATCACTTACACCTGGAGCAAGACTGTTTTCTCAAGGATGTATTTATAATAAATAGGCTTGGAAGATAAAATTTGCCTCCCTCTGGAGTGACGGGTAGGTTTGTTAACTGTCCAGAATAATAAAGATAACATCTTCTTTCAGGATGAAGGTCAAACAGATTTGCTTGCTGCCCATTATAGAAGACCCAGGTTTCCAAAGCTCAGAGCTTCTTTTCTGTAATGCACCTCATTGCATGTGCAAGCATCATCTGGCCCTCTGCACATCACCCCAGGGTATTTGGGGCTCAGGGAATTAGTGCAAAAACATAGTGATGCTACTCTGCCTACTACTACTGCTGTGAGTGACATGCTGTCCTTTGTCTCTGACAGAAGTAATATGCTTTCTGTTAGTATCTATAAAGCTGTGAGAAGCTAACATGTTAACTTGCAATTAACAAGTTGCAAATTGGCATGATTACTAGGGTATAATCCCAGACTCTTCAGTTCTTTATTCCACATAAATAGTAATTCTTAAATTCTATATAAGCAAGATCTGAGTTATCAGTTCCCCATCTCATCCCTGGAGAGTTTTTGAGAATCCCCAGAGAGCGTCTTACGTGTATCTGTCAATGGTCCTCATTTTCTCCCTCTCCAGCTCTCCTGATTGAAATCTGCTGCTCTTGAAAGTCCTGGTTGTTAGCACATCATTATTGCTAATATCTGACTTTACATTGCTGGTATCTCTGAAAAACATGCTGTTTTCAGTGCTACACAATTAGAAAACTAAATGCAGAAGGGCATCGCATATATTTTACTCCACTGAAGTCATGACCTTCTTTCTGATTCTGCCACATTCATCATCTGTGCAGCACAGCAAATCTGTTGTGATACAGCTTCTAGATTTTTCCATGAGCCTCCACTTAGAGTCTCTCTGTGTGTGGAACTTAGGTGATCACTACTGCATCTAAAGAACTGTCGTGACTAGTACCTGACACATCCCGTGCTCTCCTGTCCATTTCCATCATCCTCCATGCATCCATGAAAACCCATTTCTTACTTATTGTTGCATTAAAACCAAAATTTAGAATGCCTTCTGCACTCATTATTTTTGGTATGTTCATTTTTGTGAGAATTGTGGCAGAGACTTAAAATTAACTTGTTTTAAAAATTTGTTATTGCTAAGCTCTTTTGAGGTATCATAATACAAATAAATCTGTTGCTGTTTGCTGGTGTCATATAGGAAGCAAGAATGGTGTTGAGATACTAGTATAGTAATTTATTAAATAAAATATTCATAATTGTAAAAAAGTCATTTGCTTCCCAAAGAAGTATATATCCAATTTACCTGGGGAGTCAGCTTTATTGGAAGCTAAATGTCATAAAAGTAGCTCATAAAGAAAAGTACATAAACAATAACTAATAATACTAATTAATAATAAAAATATGTTTTAGAGGCATATGGGATTTTTTATAACAGCTTTATTATGATATAATTCTCATGCCATATAATTCATCCATTTAAAATATACAACTCAATGGTTCTCAGTAAGTATGTTCAGTTTTCAACCATCAGTACAATCAATTTTAGAACATTTTCTGTCATCCTAAAAAGAAACTCCATATCCATTAGCAATCAATTCCCATTCCCACCCTCCTGTCTTTCTGCCCAGACCCAGGTAACAATAATCTAATTTCTGTCTAGATAGATTTGCCTATTCTGGACATCTAATAAAAATGAAATTATACAATATGTGGTCTCTTGTGGCTAGTTTGTTTCACTTAGCATAATATTTTCAAGGTTCATCCATGTTGTATCATGCATCAGTACTCTTTTCTCTTTATGGCTGAAAAATATTACATTTTATGTATATGTCACATTTTGTTTATCCATTAATCAGTTTATGGATAATTGGGTTGTTTCCATTTTTAGCTACTAAGGATAATGCTGCTATCAACACTATCTCCAAGCTTTTGTGTGCATGAGTTTTTGATTCCCTTGGACTCAAAGGATATATATATATATATATATATATATATACACACACACACACACACACACACTTAGGAATTGAATTGCTGGGTCAAGTGTTAGCATTTTGAGAAGCTGTGAAACTATTTCCAAACTAGCTGCATTTTACATTCTCACTGGCGGTGTACAAGAATTCCAGTTTCTCCCCATGTCATGGTCAGTACTTGTTATTGTCTGTCTGAGTATAGCCATCCCAGTGAGTGTGGGTGGTATCTGATTGTCATTTGTATTTGCCTTTCCCTAATGACCGACGATGTTGAGTATCATCGATGCCTGTTTACCATTCATATATATTATTTTGAGAAATGACTATTTAGATTCTTTGCCCATTTTTAAATTGAGTTATCATTTTATTATTGAGTTAGAAGAGTTCTTTATATATTCTAGCTACTATCTATTCTATGATAGACCCTTATCAGATGTATAATTTACAGCTAAGCAGGATTTTAAGCATTAATAGGGATAATTTCCATCTTTTCTAAATGTGTAAACTGAGGACTAGAAACATTAAAAATCCTAATCAATGGTGAACAATTGATTTTAGGCAAAATGGAAGTATGTTTAGATCTCCCTACTACCAGATGTGAATGGTGCTGTGAAAACAAAAGAAATGAAAAAGTATATCTTCCAGCTTCCTTATTTCTTTACTTCAGCTCAGCACTAAATTAAATTCTTTCATGAGGTAACAGAACTATTAACTCCACTGAGCCCTACATTAGGACTCACAAAAGAACTCCTCCGTGAACTTCATTTAAACTTTCTGATCAAGAAGCTCTTTTCCACCTAAGTAATATCTAACACAGAATTTTCCAAGGTGTTTTTTATTGACTTGTGCTCAGCAAGAGATCCATCCTGGTTTATGTATATAAACCCCAAAAAGGAAGCCATGTACAGAATAGTATATTATTCACATTGTACTCAATGTATAAGACCAAATGAGGAGTGTTAAAAATCACAGAAATGGTGTTGGTTTCATTTCTAGGCGTTAAGAAATACTGTCTCATTAAAGCATATGTGATAGTCTAGTTTGAAAAATATAACAAATTAAAGTGGAACTCTTCAAGAGGGATTTCTTTCTGAAAAGGTCAGCTATAAAAAAGAGGGGGCAGGAGATTTCTTACTCCCAAGATCACCAAAATAACATCATTTACTTGTGTTGATGCTCATGTGTGAAGTTTTATGATGTTTACCACTAAAAGTAACAAATACAGTTAGAAAGCAGTAAATTTAGAAAAGAATCAGTAACGATATAGGTAATAACAACACAGAAAATTGATTTCCTTTTTTCCCTTTTCTAAACAGATATTTTACCTTTTTTTTTTTTAAAGTCAGTTACTTTGGGATAGAAGGTAAAGTGACTTTTTAAAAGTATACATCATTGAATATGTATAGCAGAGATGTTTATAATATTTCCAGAAAATAAATGGTCTACTATTTTGATAAATTTGCAGGAATGTCTTTGATGAATGTTTCGCATTGTGTATACCTAATTGTCCTACTCATATATCTGCTTTTAAGAAGAGAATATAATAAAATCTATTTTTTATTTTAAAAGATTTTTTATTTTTGCAGACTACTATTGTAAAGTACTTGAGCATCTGTTGAGGAAACAGCTAGGAAAACATTCTTATTTTAATATAAGGGGTACATATTTGCAGATGAAACAATTTGATAATAGATTTGCAGGAAGGGTCTGGGAATTTCTTCGCATACATGCCAGATCTTGTTCTCACTGGCAGATGTCTTTTATAACACAGATGAGACCACAGAGAATGTGTTTCTATGTCTTTAGATGATGATGTTTGAACCTGCAGGGAGCTACGGGCTGACCCTGGCAGCCTCAGCCATGTTTGACTTTTAAACTCCCCTTTCCAGGCTCCTAAGCTCTGAGAGCAGTTTTCATCCAAAAGATTCTGTGTTCTGGTCTCTCCCTATATTCCTCCTACTCATTCCTGGCCTCTCTCCTGGCTCTATCTTGTGCTGAAGACTAAATAAAAAGAATTGCCCCTCTAAAAGATGCCAATAGCTATTTCTGCATTTCAGCTCACGGCAGGAGCATTTTAGGAGAGGGGATGTACTTTCAGGGACATTTTGATCCCAGACTTTTTATGGAGGAAGAGACTAAAATAATTAAAAGGAATTTATCTAGAAGTAATAAAGAAGTCTTCCCCATGGTAAGAATGGGAGTTGAATTTCTGCAGAAAGATTTCTGTCTTTTTCTTTTTTTCTTCCTGTTCATCTGTTCATCCAGGATTTCTCCATGCCATTATAAAAACTTGCTTTTATTATTATTTTTAATTGACACATAACAATGGTACATATTTATGGGGTACTGTGTGATATTTCCATACATGTATACAATGCTTAATGACCAAATCAGGGTAATTAGCATATTTACCTCCTCAACATTTGTCATTTTTTTTTGTTCTGGGAAAATTCAGAATCCTTTCTTCTAGCTATTAGAAAACATACAGAAAATATTAATTATAGTCACCCTACAGTGCCATAGAACACTAGAACTTATTCCTCCTATCTATCTATAACTTTGTATTCGTTAACCAACTTCTTGTTATGTCCCCTACCCTTCCCAGACTCTAGTAGCCAGTATTCTACTCTCTACTTCTATGAACTCAACTTTCTTAGCTTCCACATGTGAGTGAGAACATGCAGTATTTCTCTTTCTGTCACTGGTTTATTTCACTTAACATAATATCCTCCAGGCTCATCCATGTTGCCACAAATGACAGGATTTCATTCTTTATTATGGCTGAATAGTATTCCATTGTACATATATGCCACATTTTCTTTATTCAATCATCTGTTGATGGACACTTGGGTTAGTTCCATATCTTGGCTATTGTGAATAGTGCTCTGCAGAGAGATTTCTTAAGGTAGGTGAAGGATTTACAGTTTTCTCTGGCAGGCCCAAGGACTAGGAAAAGAGAGCAAAAGAGAAAGAACGTGTACCTAAGTACCAGAGTGACCCTGCAATGTGCCAGCAGGCCAGGGCTATAGAGAAAGACAGCCAGCAAGACATCTGTCCATCTTTGATAGAGCATAGTCAGGAAACTTTTAGGAGTAGATGAGTTTCTGAGTTTTTCTTTTTAGCTGAATCCCTTATGATAGCCTTAAGTCTTTCTTAAAGCTTTTTAAGTGCAAAACCCTAAGTTCATTGGGGCATAGGGGAATTAAAGCTGGGGCTTTGCGGGCGGGGCAAAATAGACCTACAAAGTAATGCCATACAGAAAGCAGTCAGAAACAGCAGGAGGGAATGAAGGAAAATCCTTGGTGGCAGTCTGGAAGGAGAAGTGACAAATGGTATCCAGTTTGCAATAAGCACTCCTAAAGTATTCTTAAAGCACAGAATTTCTTCACTGCTGAAGATGTGAACTAGTTATTCTATTTGGGGACATTAAAAGAAAAAAACAAAAACAAAAACAAAAAAACCCAGAAGACAGGAATGTCTGGAGAAAATTAGGTGGTTGTAAATTCTGGGTTTGCAGGGCAAAGCTGGAAAAACTCAGGTCTTCTACATCGCATTAACAATGCAGTCACGTGTTAGCCTCATTTCCAAATGCAGTAGAAAAAGAAAAGACCCTTTGTCTGAATTTTCTCATGTCTATTTTTATAGAATGATCTTTCTTTTCCTCCTGGCCTGATTTCTCCACCCAAGATACTCAAGATTGCCTCATACAGAGATTAGTGACTTTCTCAAGCAGGTGACTGCATGACATAGAATTTTCTTTGGCTAAAGGTGACGAGGCTTCTTTTAAGTTAAATGGATTTCATAGTCAGCAATCTCGGAATTATATTAGAAGATAATTTCTTGCTGACTTAACAAATCACTGTACAATATGTCAGACACCTTCTCTGGGATTAGAGCAGCTCTGGCTGTTCTAAATATAAAAAGAGAACAGTGACCTTTCAACACTGACCAAGACAATGGATGAACAGCTCTGCTGCGACACTTGCAATTTGCAGAACGAGGAGTTGGCATGGCTCCGCTGAATGATCATTTGCTGCATGCCATGAATCTCAAAAAGTGAAAGGATCACCCTTCAGTTGTGTCTGTGGCTATCAAAGTAAACAGGTCAGATGAATTATTGATAGCCTTTGGATCAGTGAAGTGTCACTGGAATGACAAATGATAAGCACAGCAAAACTATCACATTCCTTATTCCCCAAATACTCTTCACAAATTCCTCGCAACTTGCCTTGCTGATAACAGTCTCTGTATCAAAGGTCTTTCCCTTACAACCACCACACACATTTTCCCAACATCCATTAATTCTACTCTGTTTTGTTAAGACCTGTTTGTAGGGTCAGCTATCCCATGAAACCTTCTCTGGGCCTTCTCAGCACTAACTTCTATTATTTACATCATGAATTAAATTACCTAAAATTTATGAGGTTTGAGGTAAAATGTCTGAAACACACTAATCACCTTCTTCCTGAACCCCTAAAAGATCATTAAGATTTAAAGCCTTCAGAAAATTGTTCATTCCCTCCCCACACCACTTTCCTATTGGTACTTAACATAGGCTACCATGTTTGTGTACTGTGGCTGGATAAGGATTGCGTCTTGTATCTTTTTTCTTCTCTTGTGTCTAACATAGAGCCACACACATAATAGGTAGAGTATTTTAATTATCCATTTACTACAACTTCCATTTCCATTGTGACACTGGATTGCAGAGAAGTGTTGAACTAAACGTTGCTATAGATCAATATTATAAAAGGCCCTTTTCTTAATTTGATGCCATCCACAAGACGGAATAATTATTGAGTAATATGAAAATTAACATCCCCAATTTGAACTAAATATTTTAAAGAAATGCTTTGGACCAGAGAATTACCACAGACTTTAAGGCACTACTATCCCTCATAGACTAACGTTTTTGTTGCTACCTTTAAGATAAATTTTAGTTGTACATACACATAGGCTTACTGAAGCAGAGCCAAAAGAAAAATTATTTTAAGTGTATAACTGATTAGCCAGAAAATCTACGCTATTCATATATATACATTTTAAAAAGCCCACTTTAAGTACTATAAAATGTATTGGTCTTATTCCTGAATTTTTCAGATGATGAAATGTGTGTAGATGAGAGTTTCATAAAAAATAAAGTGGTGTGATTTATCAGCTGCAGAACAATTATAAAGTCTAATAATCTCTAGGTACAAATATCAGATGAGGAAGCTCCTTAATATAATTGTGTGTTTCAGCCTCATTGACACCCACTGAAAAAAACCGATCGTCCCCAAGAATGGTTCCTCAAGTTTATGTTCCTCTCTTCTCAAATATTATTTACCTCTACCAATTGTGTGCCCTTGGCAGTGCTATCCCTCCAAGTATGCACTTGGTTAACAGGATTTGGACTTGATGCCTTGGTATTTGATGTAGCATTTTAGACCTACTCCCCGCTGTAGTTTTTAGATTTTGGTCTTTAGAGGCACATTTGTTGATAGACAATTGAATAATGACAGTATACAACTGCTTTTCTAGAGAACATAGCCCATAACAGAATTTCTTAAAATCATATTTTCGCTTATTTGCTACAAAGACACACAGATTCACTTTATTGTACTCTATTAACTACCCCCTACCATGCCTTTGGCATTTTGAAACCTGCTTAACAAAAGAGAAACTACATCTGTACATTTAAGCTCAGTGTGCTGGAATTTCCAAATACAATGTTTTTTGTTTTTTGTTTTTTTTTTTGAAGTGCACCTTTTAAAACAACTAAAGTGTAGTGAAACAGTCTTTGAAATGCAACATGGCAGATGGACAGGAAACTTTACTAGCATTATGGATGGGTCCTTTATTTATTCCTCTGTGAATGGCTGCTGATCATAATCACTTTTATAGCTTGACTGCAACAAAAAGGATTATTTCTTTTGTCCTGAAATTTCAGGATGAGCATATTTATTCAGAGGATGAAGGGGAACAAATTAGACCAAGCTACTGGGGCATAATAAATTCACAGTAATCACAAGCCAATGTTCTTTAATTCTTAAGACACTATCAACTCTAAATATTCTGATCCTCTCATAGTTAGCTCGCTTATCCTTTTGTCCTTATTGAATTAACTGCCTTTTCTTTTACACTGTCTCCTGAGGGGACCTCATTTTAAATCTTTTCAGTTTAATTTCATTAATTGGCATATTGTCTGGTCTCATGTTCTCCTCCTGGGTCTTGAACTTATGTTCCCGTCAGTTCTTAAACTCCTTAGCGATATTTTGCAGCTTTGAATGACAACTTGCTTCATCTGTAGACAAAGCATGTGCATTCTTATCTTTCACTTCCAGGCTAATGTTTAACAATGAATTCACAATCCTGGCAGTTTATCAGCCCATTAAGTAAACCCAAGTGTAGAGTTCCTTGATTTTTAAAGCCATCATACTGAAATCCAGGGAAATTGGTTCACTAATTTGAGCATAATTCAAGTGCTAACAATTCTAAATTATGGTAAATGGATCAAAAGTAGATATATGTATCTTTGCAGGTCCTCCTGCCTAGAACTGAGACATATGGGGTCACACTACCTTGAGTTGATATTTCATCTTCACCATTTATTAGATAGTTAACCCTGGGAAGTTTATATATATCTCTAACTCTCAATCTTCTCTCTAAAATGGGAGTGAAAATAAAATCCATTCCAACCCATTCCATAGACTTGTAACAAAGATTTAATAGAATAATCATTTTTGAAAACTCAATATAGTATCTGGTTCATGAAAAATAATCAGTGCTACTATAATTATCATCATTGCTATTAAAGTACCGTCACACCCATTAGTGGTGTATTTATATCCTTCTCATAAAGCGCATATAAGTCTCACCTTATCTGAACCCTCAGATTACACATGGAGAATGTTCTATTGAGATGGAGACTCTATACAACTTGTCATTTATTCTATACCATCACTGGAGTCATAACCTCCCTTTAATTAAACTGCAGGTCCCTTAAATAGAGAGACCATATCACACCTCTTTATAAAACCGGGCTCTGCACAATGCCTTCCTTTCACAGAAAAGGTGGCATAACCACCTGTTATCAACAATAAGAGAATGAGAAATTAGATTTCATTTTCAACTTATCTTTAGGAAGAGGATAAAACTAGAAGCAGATAGCAAGTTGTAACAAGGAGATGTAAGTAGAATTATGAAACTAATTAAAGTGGAAGTTTAGGGAAAGAACAGGAAAGGTGAATCTATATTTAGGTCAGTCTTCATTATTCATAGAAGATAAAACATAGTGATTAAATGATAAACACAGATCATAATGCCCATTTCCACAAAATTGCACTTAATAATTGGATGATCCCATTGCATTTAAATATCAAATGCTTTTTCAAAGAATTTGGGATTGAGAGTGATGTCAAGCAAGATGGCTGACTAGAAGCTCATGGTGCTCTCCTCTCCCAATAAACTCAGAACAATGAGTAAACAACTACATTTTGGCCAAAATGACTAAAGGAGAGTATTGGAGAATAGAAAAGGAGCAGAAATCTTATAGAGAACAGAAACCCAGGATAGCTACAGAAGGAAGGGGAAAAGACACCCTGCCTCTGACAGTTGGATCAGCTTGGAACCAGGATAGACTTCTCCCTGAGGGAAAAAGGATGCAAGAGGACTCCAGCAGCCCCCATCACCACATTACCACTGTGGGCATCTGCAGTCATTGCTACTGGAGACCCCTGTAGTCCTTACAAGCTCTGAGTCCAGCTGAAGGAGCTCCCTGGTGTCCATACACTGAACTACCCCCAGAGAAGGAGCCTCACCGGCCACTGTACCATGCCCATCCAGTGAGCTGAGCTATTGCTACACCCTACCTCTAGGGCCAAGCTATTGCAAAGTCACTTCATTACTTCCTTCCCAGTCATTGGTGCACCTTCCCATTAGGGCTGATCTGAAGTGGAGCCCTACACCTGGGGACCTAGAGCTTTGAATTATTGAAGCAGTCACATCCCCAGCACCATGGCTGAGACAGCCCTCTGACCTCTGAAGATCTCAGGCCTTTGGGAAACAGAGCAATTTTGTCCCCCGGCACCACACTGAGGCAGAGCCAATCCCCTGGGGATCTCAGGCCTTCAGCACATGAGAGCAACCATACCCGCCAGTGTTACAGCTGAGATAGCACCCTGTCTCCCAGGGACCTTAGGCCTCCTAAACACCAGAGCATTCACTACCATCATGCCACAGAGACACAAAGGTTCTGCTGACCCTCGCAGCTGGGCTTTTGGGGGCTGAGCACATGCGGTGCCTTGTGTCCCAAGAAATCAGAACCTTGGCTGAGATGCACCACCTTACCCTCTAGGCCAAACAGCCACAGCACCCCACCTACCTGAAACACGCCTAGCACCCCTGCTTCCTGTAATTTGAGCTGCCAAGGCAACCTGCCTCTCCAGCTCAAATAAAGTCATCATTTGACTTTAAAAATGTAAAAGTAAAGTCATCATTGCACTGCTTCCCACCTTCTGGGGCCCAAAGCATAGAGGCATCTTGTCATTCCTAGGTTTTAGGTGTTGCTGACCTGGTATCACAAAATCTGGGCTACTGCCATGTCCCACCATCCTGGGATCCACAGTTACTATAGTGTGGTACCTCCTCCCCTGGAATCTGAGCTGCCACTGTGCCAGTTGATACTGGATCCTGAATTACAGCTGTGCCCTACTCTCTGGGGCCTGAGCCTCCTGAGTACCCTTTCTTTCCTGCAGCCATGCCAGTGCAGTGCCCTGCCCCCCCCCCCAAAGTCAGAACCACAGCTACATCTCATCCCCTGGGCCTGAGCTGTTGGGGTGTACCTCAGAGCAACAGAACCCAGCTGAGTGGGAGAACTGCATCCACTTGTGCCTTGGAAATTGAACCTGTGCTTTGAGTCCCAGGTGCTACAGTGGTTTGCAAGACCCTGAACCCAGAAACTTGGCTCAACAGCCACTATACGCACCTGTGTTCTGAATACCAGTGCCACTGTGGTTGTCTGTGAGTTGTGTCAGACCTAACACCAAGAGAACTCCCCTCAGCTAATACTCTCCACTGTGAGGAAGACAAGAGCAGGAAGATCCCTAAAGCCCTTTTCCTAACAACTACACAGTCATCATCACTACCACAATCTCCTACAACCTAGACCACTAAGGCACTTGCAGTCATTGCTAGTGTCAGTCACAACTAAAGAAACTGCATGGAGAATACACCACTGCATCCACATAGACCAGAGGCATTCATTACCACTAGACCTGCCTGACAAGAAATGCTTAATGGAGTTCTTCAAGTGGAAACAGGATAATAATTACTATCATAGATACATATGAAATTATAAGACTCCAACAATGTGCTACCTGTGAGGTACACTTAAACTTTAAGGATACACATAGGCTGAAAGTGAAAGAATGAAGGAAGATATTCCATTCAATTGGCAACCAAAAGAGAGAAGAGGTGACTATATTTCTATCTGAAAAAATAGACTTTGAGTCAAAACTGTTGCCAGGTACAAAAAAGGTCATTATTTAATGACAAAGGATCAGTTCATCAAGAGGATCTAGCCAATATAAATATATATGTACCCAACACCGGAGCACCTAAATACATAAAGCAAATATTAATGAATATGAAAGGATAAATAGATAACAATACAATAATAGTAGGGGAATTCAATATCCCATTTTCAACAATGGATAGATAAACCAGACAGAAAATTAACAAAGAAATACTGAACTTGAATTGTACTCTTGACCAAAGGGACCCAACAGACATATATAGAATTTTCATCCAACAGTAGCAAAATGAATATAATTCTTCAGCGTACATGGAACATTCTCCAGGATAGAAAATATGTCAGGTTTCAAAACAAATCTTAATAAATTTAAGATGATTGAAATCACATCTAGTGTTATTTCAGGCCACAATGGTATAAAACTAAAAATCAATTATAAGAGGAATCTTGGAAAATTCATAAATATGTGGAAATTACATAATATGTTTCTGAATAGCTAATAGGTCAAAGAAGAAGTCAAAAAAGAACTTAAAAAATATCTTGAGACAAACAAACATGGAAACACTACATACCAAAATCTATGGCATGCAGCAAAAGCAGTTCTAAGAGGGAAGTTTATAGCAGTATATGCCTACATTAAAAAATAATAAAGATTTCAAATAGTCTAACATTATGCCTCAAGGAACTATAAAAAGAAGAACAAATTAAACCCCAAATTAGCAGAAGGAAGAAAATAATAAAAATCAGTATAGAAATAAACCAAATAGAGAACAGAAAAACCATAGAAAGAATAAATTAAAGTAAGAGCTGATTTTTTGAAAAAGTGAGCAAAATTGACAACCCTTCGCTAGTCTAACTAAGAAAAAGAGAGAATATTCAAATAAATAAAATCACATATGAAAGTGGAGAAATTACAGCGCACCTCAGAAATAATAAGGGATTATTACGAACCATCATATGCCAACAAATTGCATAAGCTAGAGTAAATAAATAAATTCCTAGAAAAATACAACCTACTTATATTGAGTAAGGAAGAAACATAAAGCTGGAACAGACCTATAACAAATAAACAGATTGAAGAAGTCATCAAAAACCTCCCAACAAAGAACAACCCATGACAAGATGGCTTAAGAACTGAATTCTATCAAACATTCAAAGAATTAATATAAATACTTTCTATTTTTTAAATTTTTTATTGGTTATGAATATTCATGAGATACAAAATTGTCACCCCTCATGCCCAAGATGTGAAGGCCAGATACATACTGGCAGCATGCCCATTACCACAAATTGCAAATGTACCCCATCTCCCCCACCCAATTATCACCAACCTCCATTCCCCTCCCCTTTTCCCCCACTCCACTTTGTATCCCTAGGTATGTTCTCTTCCTGTGCAAGTCCAACACACCACTGTGGTCTTTCTTTCCTTCCTTCTTTCTCTCTTAGCTCCCACTTATGAATGAGTACATGTGGTATTTATCCCTCTGTGCTTTCCTTTTTTCACTCAGCATAAGTTTTTCCAGGCTCATCCATGTTGTTGCAAATGTCAGAAATTTCTCCTTTTTTTATGGCAGAGTAGTATTCCATGGTGTATACATACCACAGTTTCCTTATCCAATCATCCATCAATGGACATTTAAGTTGGTTGAATATCTTGGCTAACGTGAACAGAGCTGCGATGAACATGGGAGTGCAGGTATCCCATTGACATGATGATTTCCATTCCTATGGGCATATAACAAGGAGTGGGATTGCTGGAGTGTTTGGAAGATCTATTTGTAGATGTTTGAGAAAACTCCATACTGTTTTCCATAGTGGCTGTACTAATTTACAGTCCCACCAACAGTGCAGGAGCATTCCCTTCTCTCCACACCCTCGCCAGCATTATTCACTGTCTTTTTGATTATAGCCAGTAATAGCAATACTTTTTAAACTCTTCCAAAAAACAGAACTAGAGGGAATACTTCCAAACATAGTTTATGAGGCCAGAGTCATCTTAATACCTAAACCAGAGAAACACATCACAAGGAAGGAAAATTACAGGCCAGTTTCTCTATTTATTTGAGTATCTCATGACAAAGTGGGATTTATCAATGGCATGCAAAGCAAGATTAATATATACAAATAAAACAATGTAATACATCACATTAACAGAATGAAAGATAAAAATTACATGATAATTTCAATTGGTGTGAAAAAAGCATTTGACAAAGTCCACCGTCCTTTTGTGATTAAAAACTCTTAATAGTTTATGTATAGAAGTCCCTCAACATAATAAAGGTGACTTATGAAAACTCCAGAGCTTACATAATAAGTAGGGAATAACTTAAAGTTTTCCACTAAGATCCAGTGAAAACCAAGGATGCCCAGTCTTGCCACTTTTATCCAACAAAGTACTGGAAGTATTAGCAAGAGCAATCAGACAAAAAAAATAAATGGAAGACATCCAAATCAGAAAGGAGGAACTAAAATTATATCAATTGGCAGATGACATGATTTTATATATGTAAAACCCCAAAGATCACACCAAAAAACTGTTAAAACTAATAAATGAATTCACTAAAGTTGCATGATACAAAATCAACATAAAAAATCAGTAGTGATATTATACACAAACAACAACCTAACTAAAAAAGAAATCAAGAGAACAATCCCATTTACAATAACATTAAAAAAAAAACTTAGAAAGAAATTTAACCAAGGAGGTGAAAAATCTAAGCATTTAATGAGATAAATTTCCCCCTTAGTACAGCTTTTTGCAGTATCCCACAGGTTTTGGTATGATGAATCATTATTTTCATTAGTTTCAAAAATTTTTTGATTTCCTGTTTGATTTCTTCTTAGACCCATATGTCATTAAGTAGAATGCTATTTAATTTCTATGTGTTTGTATAGTTTCCAGAGTTTCGTTTGTTATTAATTTCTAATTTTAAGCCATTGTGGTCTGAAATAATACAAGGGATAATTCCAATTTTTTTGAATTTGTTGAGACTTGATTTGTGACCTAACATGTGATCTATCCTGGAGAATGATCCATGTGCTGATGAGAAGAATATTCTGAGGTTGTTGGATGGAATGTTCTGTAGATATCTGCCAAGTCCAATTGGTCTAGTGTGTTGTTTAGATCTTGTGTTTCTCTGCTGATTCTTTGCCTAGATGATCTGTCCAATATTGACAGTGGGGTGTTCAGGTCCTCTGCTATTATGGTATTAGTATCTATTTCCTTCCTTAGGTCTAATAGAGTTGTTTTATAAATCTGGCTGCTCCAACATTGGGTGTGTATATATTTGTGATTGTTATGTCTTCTTGATGGATCTATCCTTTTATCATTATGTAGTGTCCCTCATTGTCTCTTTTTATGGTTTTTAGTTTAAAGTCTATTTTATCAGATATAAGAATAGCTACTCCAGCTCGTTTTTCATTTCTGTTTGCATGGTAAATCTTTTTCCATCCTTTCACTCTTAGTCTATGTGAGTCTTTATGGGTAAGGTGTGTCTTTTGAAGGCAGCATATAGTTGGGCCCTCCTTTTTAATCCAGTCAGCCAGTCTGTTCCTTTGATTGGGGAATTTAAGCTTTTCACACTAAGAGTTGTTATTGAAAAGTGTTGATTTAATCCTAGCATTCTATTGATTTTTGTTTGGATGTCTTAGGTGTCTTTTGTTCCTTTCTTTCTGATTTACTGTTTGTTTTCTGTATTTGTTGGTTCCTTGGGTTGTAAATATCCTTTTTGTTTGTTTGTTTGTTTTCTCTTTATAAATACCATTTATATTATACTAGTAGGTTTTGATTTTTCTTGGGTTTTTATGGCAGTGGTAGTTGTTTTTCAGGTACCAAACTCAGTATTCCCTTGAGAATTTCTTGTAAGGCTGGTCGTATGGTAGTGAACTCCCACAGTTTTTGTTTGTTTGAGAAATATACTATTTGCCCTTCATTTTGGCAGGTTAGCCTTGAGGGGTAGTGTATTCTTGGCTGGCAATCTCTGTCTTTTTGTATTTTGAATATATCATCCTGTTCCTTTCTGGCTTTTAGGGTTTGTGATGAAAAGTCTGATGTTAGTCTGATTGGGGTTCTCTTAAAGGTGATTTGAGGCTTTTAAGCTTCTCTCTTTGTCTTTGAGTTTTGCCAATTTGACTATAACATGTCTTGGAGAAGACCTTTTTGGGCTGAATACATTTGGGGATC
Source organism: Cynocephalus volans (assembly GCF_027409185.1). Lineage (NCBI taxonomy): Eukaryota > Metazoa > Chordata > Mammalia > Dermoptera > Cynocephalidae > Cynocephalus > Cynocephalus volans. Next base: position 23,693,223 of record NC_084472.1, read on the forward strand.
TTTGAGCTTCTTGAATCTGAAGATCTGTGTCTTTTCCAATAACTGGAAAGTTTTCTGCCACTATGTTGTTGAATATATTTTCAATGCAATCTCCTTTTTCCTCCCCTTCTGGAATACCCACGACTCGGATATTTGAACACTTAAGGTTGGAAAGATGGCAAGTGAACAACCTAACACCTTACCTCAAAGAACTAGAAAAACAAGAACAATCCATACCCAAAGTTAGCAGATGGAAAGAAATCATTAAGATCAGAGCAGAACTTAATGAAATTGAAACCCAAAAGACAATACAAAAGATCAATGAATCTAGAACTGGGTTTTTTGAAATGATAAATAAAATTGACAAACCATTAGCATGACTAACTAAAAAAAGAAGAGAAAAGATTCAAATAACAAAAATTAGAAATGAAAAAGGTGATATTACAACTGATACATCTGAAATACAAGGAATCATTCGAGACTACTATAAAAAACTACATGCCAACAAATTTGAAAATCCGGAGGAAATGGATAAATATCTGGACACACACAAGCTCCCAAAACTGAGCCATGAAGATGTAGAAAATCTGAACAGACCAATAACAATAAAGGAGATTGAAGCTGTTATCAGAAAGCTCCCAACAAAGAAAAGCCCAGGACCAGATGGATTCACAGCAGTATTTTACCAAACATTCAAAGAGGAATTGACACGAATTCTTTACAAACTGTTCCAAAGATTGAAACAGAGGCAGTTCTCACAAACTCATTTTATGAAGCAAACATCACTCTGATACCAAAACCGGGTAAAGATACCACTAAAAAAGAAAAATACAGGCCAATACCCTTGATGAATATAGATGCAATAATCCTCAACAAAATACTAGCTAACAGAATACAGCAACACATATGTAAAATTATACACCACGATCAAGTGGGATTCATCCCAGGCATGCAAGTTTGGTTCAACATATACAAATCAATAAATGTGATATACCATATTAATAAAATCAAACACAATGACCATGTGATCGTCTCTATAGATGCTGAAAAAGCATTTGATAAAATTCAACATTCATCATGACAAAGACCCTCTATAAGTTAGGTATAAATGGACAGTATCTCAACATAAGTAAAGCCATATATGATAAACACACTGCCAATATCATCCTGAATGAGGAAAAGCTGAAAGCTTTTCCTTAAGAACAGGAACTAAACAAGGATGCCCACTCTCACCACTCCTATTCAACATAGTGTTGGAAGTATTAGCCAGAGCAATCAGAGAAGAGAAGGAAATAAAGGGCATCCAGATTGGAAAAGATGAAGTCAAATTGTCCCTGTTTGCAGATGACATGATCCTATATATCAAACAGCCTAAAGCCTTGACAAAAAAACTCTTGGCGTTGATAAATGATTTCAGCAAAATTGCAGGATACAAAATCAACACACAAAAATCAGTAGCATTTCTCTTCTCCAATAGTGAACATGCAGAAAGAGAAATCAAGAAACCTTGAGCATTTACAATCGCCAACAGAAAAATAAAATACTTGGGAGTTGAATTAACCAGGGATGTGAAAAATCTCTATAATGGGAACTACAAACCACTGCTGAGAGAAATTAGAGAGGATACAGGAAGATGGAAAGATATCCCATGCTCTTGGATTGGAAGAATCAACATTGTGAAAATGTCCATACTACTCGAGGTGATATACAAATTCAGTGCAATCCCTATCAAAATTCCAATGACATTTTTCTCAGAAATGGAAAAAAACTATCCAGACATTTATTTGGAATAACAAAAGACCATGCATAGAAGTAATGCTAAGCAAAAAAAAAAAAAATAAAGCTGGAGGCATAACACTACCTGACTTTAAACTATACTGCAAAGTTATAATAACCAAAACAGCATGGTACTGGCATTAAAACAGACACACTGATCAATGGAATAGAATAGAGAATCCAGAAATCAACCCACACACCTACAGCCATCTGATCTTTGACAAAGGCACCAAGCCTATACACTGGGGAACAGACGGCCTCTTCAGCAAATGGTGTTGGGATAACTGGATATCAATATGCAGGAGAATGAAACTAGACCCATACCTCTCACCATATACTAAAATCAACTCAAAATGGATTAAAGAATTAAATATACAGCCAGAAACAATAAAACTTCTTAAAGAAAACATAGGAGAAACACTTCAGGAAGTAGGACTGGACACAGACTTCATGAATACAACCTCAAAAGCATGGGCAACCAAAGGAAAAACAAACAAATTGGTTTATATCAAACTAAAGAGCTTCTGTACAGCAAAAGAAACAATTAACAGAGTTAAAAGACAACCAAAAGAGTGGGAGAAAATATTTGCTAAATATGCATCTGACAAAGGATTAATATCCAGAATATACAAGGAACTCAAACAACTTTACAAGAAAAAAAAAAAAGCAACACAATTAAAAAATGGTCAAAAGAGCTAAATAGGCATTTCTCTAAGGAAGATATATGAATGGCCAACAAACATATGAAAAAATGCTCAACATCACTCAGCATTCGGGAAATGCAAATCAAAACCTCACTGATATACCATCTCAACCCATTTAGGATGGCTAATATACAAAAGACTGTGAATGGTAAATGCTGGCGAGGTTGCAGAGAAAAAGGAACTCTAATACATTGTTGGTGGGACTGCAAAATGGTGCAGCCTCTATGGAAAATGGTATGGAGGTTCCTCAAACAATTGCAGATAGATCTACCATATGACCCAGGTATCCCACTGCTGGGAATATACCCAGAGGGATGGAAATCATCAAGTCCAAGGTATACCTATTTTCCCAATGTTCATTGCAGCACTCTTTACAATAGCTAAGAGTTGGAACCAGCCCAAATGTCCATCATCAGATGAGTGGATATGGAAACTGTGGTACATCTACACAGTGGAATACTACTCAGCTATAAAAAAGAATGAAATACTGCCATTTGCAACAACATGGATGGACCTAGAGAGAATTATATTAAGTGAAACAAGTCAGGCACAGAAAGAGAAATATCACATATTCTCACTTATTTGTGGGAGCTAAAAGTAACTAAATAAGTACACAAAAAACTGGGGGGTGGGAAGAAGACACAGCAATTACAGTTCCTTCAAGTTCATACAACAAGTGAACAGAAAGGAGATTGTTGGGAGGGAGGGGGAGAGGGAGGGGGGAGAGGGAGGAGGGAGGGAGATTTCAGTAATTGGCCACAATAATCAATCACATTGTATATTGACAAAATAAAAAAATCAAAAAAAGAAATAAAAAGAAAAATCTATACATTGAGACTCTAAAACATTGCTGAAAAAAATTTAAGAAGATACAAATAAATGAAAAGATATCCTGTGTTCATGGATCAGAAGAATTAATATTGTGAAAATGTCCATACTACCCAAAGAAATATACAGATTCAACCTCATTCCCATCAAGATTCCAATGGCATTATTCACAGAAATAGAGAAAAAAATGTAAAATTTGTGTGAAACTACAAATGACCCTGAATAGCCAAAATAATTTTGAGGAAAAAAAAAAGAAAGGTGGAAGCATCACGCTTCCTGCTTTTGTCTTATATTAGAAAAAAAAATAGTAATTAAAAAAGTATGGTATTGGCATAAAAATGAAAACATAGACCAGCAGAACAGAATAGAGAGCCCAGAAATAAATCCAAACACATACAATAAATTAATTCTTGACAAGGGCACCAAGAAGACACAGTGGGAAAAGGATAAACTCTTCAATAAATGGTGCTGGGAAAACTGGATTTTCACATACAAAAGAATGAAATTTGACCCTTATCTTACATCATACACAAAAATCAACTCAAAGTGTATAAAAGATCTAAAGATAAGATCAGAAAATATAAAACTCCTAGAAGAGAACATAGGGGGAAATCTCCTGTACACTTGCCTTGGCAATGATTTCTTGGATTTTACACCAAAAGCTCAGACCACAAAGGCAAAAATAAACAAAACAGGATTACATAAAACTAAAATCTTCTGCACAGCAAAGGAAACAGTAAAGAAAATGAAACAGCAGCCTTCAGATTGGGAAAAAATATTTGCAAGCCATGATTCTGATAAGGGGTTAATATTCAAAATTTATGAAGAATTCATACAACTCAATAGTGGAAAAACAAATAACCCCATTAAAAAAAGGGGCAAAAGACCTAAATAGACAGTTCTCCAAAGGAAACATAAAAATGGCCAACAGGTATATAGAAAGATTCTCAACATTCCTGATCATCAGGGAAATGAAAATCAAAACCAATATGAGATACCAACTTACTCATGTTAGGCTGGCTATTATCAAAAAATAGATAGATAACAAATGTTGGTGAAGGTGTGGAGAAAAGAAACTCTTATACACTGTTGGTGGGAATGTAGATTGGTACAACCATTATGGAAAACAGTATGGAGGTTTCTAAAGAAATTTAAATTAGAACTACCATATGACCCAGCAATCCCTCTTCTGGGAGTATACCCGAAGGAAATGCAATCGCAACCTTGTAGAGATATCTGCACTTTCATTTTGCAGCATTACTCACAATAGGCAAGAAATGTAAACAACCTAACTGTCTGACAATGGACAAAAGGATAAAGAAACTATGGAATATATACACAATGGAATATTATTCAGCCCTAAAAATGACCTAGATCTTGCTATTCACCACAACATGAATGAGGCTGGAGGACATTATGCTAAGTAAATAATCCAGACACAGAAAGAAAAATGTTTCATGATCTCATTTATATGTGGAATCTAAAAGAAAAATTCAAATTTGCAGAGATAGGGAACAAAACAGTGGTTACCAGGGGTGGCAGGTGTGTGTGTGTGGCGGGGTGTGTGTGTGTGTGTGTGTGTGTGTGTGTGTAAGAAAATGCAGAGATATAGGTCAGCAGATACAAAGTAGCAGATATGGAGGATGAACAAGTCTAGACAGCTCATGTACAACATGAGGACTATAGGTAATAAAACTGTACTATATATGGGATTTATGCTAAATAAGTAGATTTTAGCTGCTCTTGCAACCCCTCCGCAAAAAAAAAACCCAAAAAAACAAACTTGGGTAACAATGTGAGATGATGGGTAGGTTAATTTGCTTCACTGTAGTAACCTGTTCACTACATATATGTATCCAATAAGATAATGCTGTATACTTTAAATATGCACAATGAATTTTATTTTAAAAAAAGATTTGGAAATAGCTAACCCATGAAAGAGATTGAAATTCAGCTCATACATAATTGCCAAGTGCTTCACTGATAACATATTAAAACAGGATGCAAAGCTGTGATTGTCTGTGACTTGGACTATATAATTGGTTTTAAAGAGCAGTATCCTTAAGGAGTTTATTTCCTGGAGAGATCAAAATTCTCAAGGAGGACTCCAAGCTCACCCAATTTCATAGAGTATCTCTGGTAGTGACATGGAACAAAACTGGCATTGACAGGACTGTTAACTCAAGTATTCTTCAAATTTAAATTTTAGAGGTGGCCTTAGTTGAGTTTGTCACAGATTTAATCTTATTTTCTCTCCATTCTTTGCTCCTCCTTAGTCTCCTTTGCTGGTTCTTTAATATCCTCTGTAACCTTTTACCACCGGAGTGCTCCAATCATCAGTTTCTTGGGCCTTCTCTACTCTGTTCTCTCTGTATTGGTAATCTTTCTCAGTTTTATGGCTTTAAACATCATCTACAGCCTCACGATTTGCAAATGAATGCATCTAGCATGAATCTCTCCCCTACATTCTGGTCTTGAATGTTTAACTGTCTCTGGACATCTTCAATAGATACCTAATGAGAATCACAGACTTAACATTTTTGAAAACAAATTCCTGATTCCGCCTTCATCCCCTCAAACTCTCTTCTCTTATATTTCTTCTCATCTCAGTTAATGACAATTTTGTAGCTCCAGTTGCTCTGGCCAATAAGCTTGGGTCATTCTTGATTTTGTCTTCCTCTTATACATAGGACTAAATACATCAGCAAGTCTTGATTATATATTATATTACATATTATATTATAATTACACATTGTACATTATATTATAATATATATTCCATATTATAATGATATTTAGAATCTGTCCTCTTCTTAACACACTACTACTACCAACCTGATCCTAGCTTTGATTATTGTAATATCTTCTTAGAAGTCCTCTCTGCTTTCATCCTTCACCACCAGCTATCCCAAATAGCTTCTTTAAAATACACACCAGAAAGATTCTGTTAATATATTCAGATCTTGCCACTGCTCTGCTCCAAACCCTCCAGGGCTTTCCACCTCTGTGTAAAAGTTAGAATCTCTTCAGGGGCCCACAGGACCTGCGTGCTCTGCCTACCCCTCTCCTGTACCTCTCTGAGCCTGTCTCCTACTCATCCCTCGCTCACTCAGCTCCCCCGTGCTAGCCTTTTTGCAGTTTCCTCTGCCTGGAACTCCTTTCCCCAAGATGTCTGCACAGTTCCTTTCCTTCTCTCATTCAAACCTTTGTCCAATACTCACTTCCCTGATCACCTTATTTAAAATTACTAGTTCATTGTCACTCTGCTCCTTGCCTTTACAGCACTTCCTGTACTCTTTCGTTGCACCCCTCCCCACTTTATTATCTTCAAATTTCTGTGTGATTTTCTTGCTTATTGTGTATCTCCTCTCTACATTAGGAAGTATGCTGCATGAAGGCAAAAATCTTTTTTGTCTCTTCTGTTTACTGCTGCCTGGATAATACTGAGTGCAGAGTTAGTGCCTAATAAGTTTTTTGAATGAATAAAATAACAAATGAATTACAGTAATACAGTAATTAGTCAAATGAAACACACACAAAAGTGAGGCAATCCGAGATCTGGAGTACCCTCTGGTAAATCTAAATGATGTTGGTTTTTTCCAGGAGGCAGATGTCATCAGTTATTATATGCTGAGAGGGCTGAATTCAGTTGGGTGATATGTTAAACACATGAAAATCTGTACCTTTAAATGCTAATTTAGAAAATTATTTTAAAACATGAGACAGTTTTAGAGAGTTCATATGTAGTGGGTGCTTCTGAGGAGGATTTCTGATTACAAAATCTCTAAAAGCAATTGTGCATTTGGTTGGAAAACTCTTCTGAACATGACCTTGCAGAAAAGGGCAAATTTTAGACCATCTAATAAACAAAATGTACCTGCATTTAAACTTTTTCTCTACAAAAACGTTAAAAGGAAACGTTTCAAAACATAAATCCAATGCCTGAGTGAATTGGCTGCAGTTTTATGATCAACAGTAAAAGCTGTCATCTGGTTTGTCAATTATACACAAACTGAAAGGTCTTCAAGGAGGTCTCCACACAAAGGACTTTAATGACTCACAAAAAGTCTACATCGGAGTATGTGTCAAGGAATAGCTAATTAATAAGTGCCTGGTAAAGAAAGACTGACATTAATGTAAATTAATGACATTACAGAGTAGAGCAACAATCTGCAAATTGAGGATTTACATAATCAGTCATTATAGTTCCCCATTGCCTATCAGGTCAATAATGTGCAGTTTTAAGACATGCTGATACATATTTACTCGTTAATCTACAATGCCTTCTAAGAGAGAGTCTGGGTCTCTGGGTGAATTAATTCATATTTAAATTATAATAGCAGATAATTGTTTCACAGATTTGAAGAAAAATACATAAACTCAAAGATGTAGATTAAATATAGGTCATTTATAAAATTCTTTATGTTTCTGATTTGTGTGGTAAAGACAGCTTATGATCTACCAAAACATCATCAAAATCAGAGGCTGAAGTGAGGCAGGGTCTCAGATCTGTTTTCGTCTTGGGTTGCTTGAAATGACTGTGAAGGATATCTTTGGTGAGAATGAAGGAGGCAGAGGGTGGGAGGTGGGGGAGAAGAGATGGATTTGTTACATTTTATCTGGTCATAAAAGCACAGCAGAGTCTCAAAGCAAAATGCCAACAGTGATGAGAACAAATTATTCCAGGCCCTAGGTATTCTCTATGACCCTTAAAAGTGAAAAATCACTAAGTGATAATTACATTTGACACTCTGAAGTAAGCGGTCTAATTTTTTGCTTCTAAATTACCATAATCTATCATGAAAATGAATTCAAAATGAGGCTTGCTACTTTGATGGGGCCAATCATAATGACCTATTTGTTTATGTAAATTCAATATTCCCTAAACAACATACTAGCCAGAGAGACTTACCCCTCCTTATTCCAAGAGCAAATTCCCTGTGTACTATAAGGTATGTTTTCATAAATGTCTAGGGGCTATTTTGATGGTAAAGTCTTTACAGCCCAACCTGGAACATGAAATATATACAGCAGTTATTGCGGTCATTGGTAAAATTACCTATATATGAAAGCTAAGCACTGCTGCTTATTACTAGTGATGCGGGCCAAACTCTTGCCTTTAAGATGCAAGTAAAATAGGGCAGACTTTTCTCTTAGAAGCTAAAAGACATGTCTTCAGATTCCCTAATGGCTATATCTTTTCAGGTGAATGGCCTTTCTTGCTTTAGTGAGGTTGCATAGACCAATGTGGGGAAATTTATCATATTATTGTTGAAATGCCTTTAAAAAAGCTGCAAGGCAATGCTGTCACAGCATTTGGCTGCACCAACACTCCATTTAGGGATCAGCATTAATCCTTTATTTGCATAGACACTGACTTCTCTCCTCAAATGACATTAATAGTCATTATAAATCAACTTTGTACTTGCTAGCACTATGCCAAGATACAACACTTTGGGGAAGAATTATACGGGAATAGCTTTGGACAGCCAGCCTATGTGCACAGCCAGCATCAGTCAATGTCCCTGCCAGTCAGGATTTGATAACTCAAAGGTGAGACATAGAACACACATAAAAAAATAATATATTTTTTGCACAAGTTAAGGAAAGATTGATGCATAAAAATTAAAGAGATCTTCTCAACTTACTGTGATTGGGAAAGATGGCAAAATATGTTTTCATATTGTCTGAAAACTTCAAAATCCAGGCAAGAGAGAATTGTTGAGGGAGTGAGAAAATGGAGTAGAATGTATAAGAATGAATGACTCCTATGAAAAAAATGTGTGTGATCAACAGCATTAGATAATTTTAATCAGTAAGTTCTACAAATTTGAGGGCTATGCCCCAGATGAAAAGGTTGCATTCTATATTAGCCATTTTAAGTTGCAATGGAACACATGTTTAGGACAATATTTTCTTAAGAGACAAGTAGAAAATGGAGAAAACAAGGTAATTTTTAACCTAATCCCACAGAAACTTTTTATGCAGACATTGAAATAATGTCACTAAAAATGAAACTTCAAGTGAAAAGTGGCTGGATGTAGGTCAAGAGTGATCATTCACAGTGGCCAGCCTCCACGTTTGACAGTTCTCTTTATCCTTAGAGTTTGGGTTATTTCACTTTTGTTGCTCTTCCATAGGATGTATCTTGCCTGAAGCTCCCCCTTTCTTTAAAAAACAAAACAAAACAAAAACACAAAAAACTGTTCTATAAAGTAGGTCTAAGGAATAATTCTCACAATTTGTAGACATTTCTATTTCCTGGTTTGGTGAAGTAGTTTTTGGCAGGCCAATGCACACACTGTGAACAACTTGAAAATCTGTATAAAATACAAAATTCATCTTTTGAAAAGTACCAGAGAATTCCCCAAGCACGGAGGATGAGGGGAGTTAAGATTCCATACAAAAAAGAACCGCACTTAGTAGTTAGCTTTTCCCTAGAGGCACTTGCCGATTCTGAGTGCAGGATAGAGAATGAGCATATACGATTTATCTGGGTAGAGGGCCACTGCTGGGGAGAGGGAAAGCTTGATGGCTTTTGAAGGGTTGATGGGGCTGGGGTGATTAAATTGCAGAGTTGAGTGGCCTGCAACTCCTGGCAGGTTTTTCCTCTCAAGTCATTTGCTGAATTCTGAAGGTACACAGAGTGGGAGAATAAAAAGTAAGCCATGGACCTCTGAGAAGCAGAATGAAATTTTCTTAACCTTGTGGTATTGAGAAGACAAAGATTAGAGTTCAGAATCTGCCAGAGGCAAGGGCCTCAGTAAACATACCAGGCTCTTATTTGAATGCCCTGGTGAAATAAGGGTAAATGAGAAGAGGTAGATGCATCAATACCAAACCAGCTTAACTTATTTTCTGATTGGATTCAGATGATCAGTTCCCTAACCTCAACTGCTGTGAAGGGAAAAATGATATTTCTCTTCAGAAGAAGGTCATATTATTTGTAGTCTCTGTAGTTATTGTATACCCAATGTATACCATTCCATATAAAAAAAATTACTAGAAATGCCAACAGAAAATACCATATAACTAAGAGAAAGAAAAGAGACTCACAAGTATCCCGATATTAAAGTTAGTAGACATTTTACCTTGGTATGGTAAAAAATAAATAAGAAAATAAACATAAAGTTCATAGAATTTTTAAATAATTATAACTAATAGGTTCAAGAAAATAATGGAAAGGGAAGAAAAAGATAATTTTATCAAAGAATTGGAATCTTAAAAATAATCAAGTGGAAATTCTAGGCCTGAACAATACAAGAGCCAAAATTAATTAGAAGGATTAGTAGTAACTGACACAGCAAAACCCAAGATTTACTAGTAAACTGGAAAAGGATGTCAAAGCATATTTGCCATTGTACTAGAGATCCTAATCAGTGCAATAAGGCAAGAAACAGGAATAAAAGGCATAAAGATTGAAAAAGATGACATATAATGCTTATTAATTGTAATTGACATGATAGTATACATAGAAAATGCAACAGGATTTTACAAATAACTACAAAATTAATAAGTGAAATTACCAAGGCTACCAGATACAAGACATTATGTAAAATTAAATTATATTTCTCCATTAGCAACAAACCAATGGAAAATTAAATTCTAACCTTTTTATGCTACACCAAAAACATCAAATATTTAGGAATAAATCAAATGAAATCTTCTGTAATTCAACAGAATTGATAGAGAGATTTTAAAGACCCAAGTATGTGGAGAGATGTATTACATTCACGGGTTAGATTCATTATTTTAAAGATATAGACAGTTTCCAGGTTGATTTATGGATTCAATAAATCCTAAGCAAACTCCCAGCAGTATTGTTGCATGTGTGTGTGCATGTGTGTGTGTGTGTGTGTGTGTGTGTGTGTGTGTGTGTGTGTAAACTGACAAGCTTATTCTAAAATGTATGTGGAAATGCAAAGTCCTAAGAGTGGTGTGGGCAATATTGAAGAACAAAGCTAGAGGACTTACACCTCTAGATATCAAGATTTTCTGTAAAACTGCAGCAATTAAAATAGTGTGGTATCAGTGCAAGGACAGACAAACAGATCAATTACTAGAAGTATAACAGAAAGTCTGCATGTATACAATTACCTTATTTATTACAATAGTTATGTTGCACTACAGTAGAGGAAAGACAATCTTTTTTACTAAATGATGCTAGGTCAATTGAATATCCATATTTAAAAAAATAATAATCTCAACCCACTACCTCACAGAACACTCAATGTCAGATTGATTGAAGCTGTTAATGCAAAAAGTAAAATAATAAAGCCTCTTGAAAATAATAAGAAAATACCTTCATAACCTTTGGCTCTGAGGTGGTCTGAAAAGACTGATATCATTAACAGTGTATTTGGAAACATGAACCCTCATTGCACAAAGGTTCTATGGCTTGTGGGAAGGAGGGCAGTTGAAAGAAAAGCAAGAAGAATTTAGAAAATGTTGAATCCCTGAGAGTCCAACATCCTGAACCCAGCTACCTGGTCTGCTTCTCTATCTCAGCTTAAGTCTCTACAGAGGATGAGGGGGCAGAATCTGGGTAGAGCTCTAGACCACGTAGGCAGTCCCTGGAGAAGAACTGGCTCCATGGCTTGTCTAGCACAGGAGGTGTCAGGCAGTCTCAGTGAGTCTCTCTGGACTACGTGGGTGTGTTGAGAGACAGGAAGAGTACCCAGTTCCCATGTGGAAGGTGGGCCTGGTGATAGGAGAGATGATGGAGTCCAGGAGCAGAATTCAAGCTCATATGGAGAACTAATTCCTGAGATGCAGACCTACATGCACCCTCTCTACCCTGACTTTGCCAACTTTCAATCAACTTGGTAACTTAATATAAAAATACAAAAATAACAGCTAGCATTTATTAAAAGGCTTACTATGTGTCATTCCCATTATAGGTGCTTTTTTATATTTTAATTCATTTGATCCTCACAAAACCATATAATGGAGCTACTGCTATTATACCAACTTTACAGATAAAAAGCATAAAAAGGTAAAATAACTTGCGCAAAGTCTTACAGATAATTACCGGTGAAGCCAGAACTGCAGCCCAGGCAGTTTGGCTCCCAGGAGAACACATTTTTTATTGCTTCAAAAGTAATTCTGGTGGATGGCCTTAGATTACAATTTCTCCCACAGAAACTCAATACTCTTGATTTCAAAATTAAGTATGAGAAAAATTAATAAATCTACATTTTTTTATGTGTCTGGGTTTGTAGGCTGAAGTCTGTACTCACTCTATAAACAAAAGAAGAGAAAGTGCCCTGAAAAGTACATATACTACATGTCAGGCATTTTTGCATATGCAATATTGAAAAGAAAAGAATTTTACTTTAGTTTTATAAATGAAGAAACTAAAGATTAGGAGGGCTTTAAATACATAAAGCGTCTACATATAAAATGGCAGAATTGAGACTGAATTTCAGGAATTTTCGTTTCTGGTTTATTGTTCTTTTTACAGTGGTCATTCTTAACTCATTCTGAAAACTAGTTTAACGTAATCAATTAGCAGATAACAAAAATTTTACACTCAAGCCTCTTTCGATTCCTAGTTATAGGTGATTAGGAGAAAGAACATCAGTGAATGATTACCTAATTCTTTTCTAATTTAGAGTGTATGTGATTTAGTTAAGGAAAAATAATCAGATATGATTTATTCCAGTTTCTAACCCACCTTCTGGGTATAATGGTGAAAGACTAGAGATTTTCTTTTGCCCAAGATCCCAATCATCTACAAGGCTCCCAAAGCTATTATCATTTTAAACCATGCCTGTCTACAGGAAAATGAGATGCTTCCACAGCGATAACTGTCTTATGTTATTGAGAAAGAAAAGAAGGGAAGGGGTGGATGGGTGGAGAAATCCCATCAGGAGAAAAATGACAGCTTCTATGGCCTTAATTTAGTCCATTCCTGAGCTTTACATTCCTCATGGCTCAGCAGCAAAGAGGCACATTTTCCCAGCCAGATCAGTCATCTTCCCCTGGAAACTTTAGTGTAGATTTTTGGGGCTTCAGGTTAAGTCCTAGGTCTTCATGGATTGACAACACTTTCTGCAATGACGTGTGTAGGAGTTTTCAAATTAAAGATGATGCCATTTTGCTAATATTCTCAGATAATCATTACAGATAATCTTTATCTCACTTAATCTTCACAACAAACCAACAGAAAGGTTTATTTCCCAATTTACGAAGGCTCAAAGAGATTGGGCTATTGCCCCCAGGGTACAAAGTTGGTAAATGGTAGGGCTGAGATTTGAACCTGAATGTTCTCTGATTTCAGAACCCATGTTCTAGGTTCCTGCCTTTCTGGAAAAATCTCTCCTCTGTATTTATGAGGTAACAAATGGGGATTTAGTGTATTGATTTATTGGAGTTTTTTAAAAGACTTAGAGAAATATGAACCATTAACAATTTGAAACTGTTAACTTGATGAATGATGTATAATGATAGAACATGAATTGTACAGCACCTTTTCATAATTTCCTGACTAATTGGACAGCTCATTCATTAATTTCTTCGTCCTTTCGGCATTCTTTGAATATTCCAGAGACATACTGCTTCTGGGACCAGCTATGTTCAAATTAACAGATCTGAAATTACCTAATGACTTCAGAGTGGGAGAAATGTGTTTCACTTTAAAATGACTAGAAATCCTACATCTTAAGCTAAATGAATATTTTTAATCTTAGTTAATATTATGAGTTCACATGAAACAGTCACTCCTTTCACTTATCTAAGGGCAATACCTGCTCTTAATATTGGGGTTAGTCTGGGTATTAATTTCCTGTTGCTGCTGTAGCAAATTATCACAATTTACTTGCTTAAAGCAATTCAAATTTTTCATCTTTCAGCTCTGACCAATATGGATTTCACCAGGCTGAAACCAAAGTGTTGGCAAGGCTGTGTTTCCTCAGAAAGCTCTTGGGGAAAAATCAATTTCTTTGCTTTTATCAGCTCCTAGAGCTGCATTGCTTGGCTCATGTCCCCTTTCTCCATTTTCAAAGTCAGCAGTGGAGCATTGTCGAATCTCACTCTGCTTCCATTATTCTGTAGCCTCAATCTCTGATCCCCAGCTTCCAGAAGATGCCAGGATAACCTGCTCATCTCAAGATCCTTAATCACATCTGCGATATCCCTTTTGCCAGATAAAGTAACATTCACAGGTTCTGGGATTAGGACATGGGCATCTTTTTGTGGGGGAGGGGGCATTATTCAACCTACCACAGTCAGACAACATTTTCTATTCTGCATTGTAAGATAGTGGAAAAGTCCATTTTGTGCTGCTATAACAGAATACCACAGACTGGGTGATTGATAAAGATCAGAAATTTATTTCCTCATAACTCTGGAGACTGGGAAGTCTAAGGTCAAGTTTCCAGTATCTGGTGAGGGCCTTCTTGCAGTATCATCCCACGGTGAGAGGTAGAACAGCAAGAGTGTGCGAGAGAGAGCACGAGGTGGCCAAAGTCATCCTCTTATAAGGACCCCATTCTAGCAAATCCACTCCCATGATAATGACATTAATTCATTCATGAGGGTTGTGTCCCCATGATGCAAACACCTCCCATAAGGCCCAACCTCCCAACACTGTGATTGAAAATCAAGTTTCCAACACATGAACTTTGGAGTCACATTTGAACTATAGTAAGGCATATTATCAATGTTGAACTAATTATAAGCTTTGTAGGAGTGGTTTATTTTTCAACCAAGCTAATTGTAAATTGCCGTTATTGTATAATAAGTACTTTCTTTGGGAAATCTACTAATAAACTAAAGCAATAGTAACGAATACTTTCTCCACTTCCTTGAGATATACATGGCAATTATTCTCCAAAGACGTAGTGCTATTCACCTCACTGGTGAAGTAAATAGGAGTCTTGCCTCAAATGGTAAAAAGTAATAAAAATAAAAATACAAACATTTAATATCAGCCATTTGTGATTCAGAGTTTCGATTTATAGTTTTAAAGGCTTTTCACAAAACCAGGAAGTTGCAATAATATTTAAATCAGTGTCATTCAGATGTCTTTGCAAGGCCAACAAAGCTCTATCAATTGAACAACCAAACCTCTGTTCAAATTAATCAGTAGGAACTTGATAAATTCCACTGATGTAGAAAATTAGCACTTTGCATGTTTCCCAGATTTTGATTTCATTTGGGCGTCTGGTCATGAATTATAACCACTCTTCTTGGACTCGAGCTATTTCACTTGAAATCCATTATTTCTAGCAGAATTATGAGTCTTGTTAGGGAAATGCCAGCTATTTCCATTTTGAGCATCTGCACTGCAGTTCTATTATTAACATGGAGCTCTTTTTAAAAGGGGGGAAGAATTAGATTTGTGTCTTTGGGGAAATGGGGGAGGGGTGGGTGGCGGTGACTGGAGCCTCAGTGAAACAAACAAGCACACAAGGCTGCTTCCAATTGACACAGCTGTCATGTAAATATCTGTCCCTGCTGTATAGCTAAGGGATCCTGAGCTTAAAGACCTTGTAGCCATATGTAAACAATGCAGTGCTGATGACAGGTTTACAGCGCTGGAGAAAACATGTGCAGCTGTTTCATCCTCGTTCCTATAGTGAGATACAAATGTTCAGGAGGCAGATCACAGATGCTTAGAACTGAGTTTTAGAAGTGCACAGGCAAGTCCTGCTTTTGCAATGCACTTTGCATCACTGCCTTCCGGGTCATGCCCTAACACCCAGGCTGTGAACGCTTCTGTGCAGGCTCCCTGCTGGGTCTCTTCCTCCCGCTCTCCTCTCCTCCAGCTTCAGCCCAATTGTGGCAGGTAGGTAACGCATCCCTTCACCGCTGGATGTGGAGGCAACGCCTGACCCCCACTCTGCGTGCTGCATTCAACAGCGGGCTCCCAAGGTCAAAGAAGCAGAGAGGCTAATCCCCACAGATCGTTTACCAATTCCCTGGCTTGTTGCTCTCCTCTCTTCACAGAATTCTTTGCAATATTTAGCCAGGCTCCTTACAAAAGAATCAAACAGGAAGCAAAGTATTGTTTAGGGCAAGGTTCATTTAGTAAAAGTGAAAGCTCCTGTGGATGTGACATGGGAAACAATTATTTTGCATATGTCAGTTTGGAGAAAAAAGTTTTGCTTTCTCTTTCAGCTCCCAAATTGAAACTGAAGTGACCATGCACATTCTTCAGGCCAATGAACTTCTCCTTTGACTTTGAATACTTACCTGGATTCTTCAGGTAAGCATAGTATTTCACAACCTGAATTATTCAGAGCCCCAAATTATTTTATGTTTTTTAGCCACATTACGTGTTTATGGACACAAGTCCAATACCAAGGTTGATTTTTAAACAAGCTTTTTTTCTTATTTGATCCACTTCTCAAGAAGCAGTATATAGCACATTAAAATTTTTGAGCTCTACTATTAGACTAAATCAATATAAATCCAGATATAACCACTGAGTAAATCTGAGATTTGGGGCAAGCTACTGATGCTATCTAAGCTTAAAATTTCTTATTGTAAAATGGAGATAATAATCTTACTTATAGATAGTTGTTTTGATGATTAACTGGATAATCCATATCAAGTGGTTAGTTGAATTTCTGACACATAAAAAGCACACATTAAATACGAGCCATGAATGTGACTCTCATATTTTGAAAAAATGTTGATGTAAATTAGAAACTCTTGCCAAAATTTACACATAAATGGCTTCCCAACTTTCAACCCTGTAACATCCAAAGATTTGCACCCAGCTCTAGTTTCCCCTGAAAATGATCATTATTTCTAGATTTAAGATACCATATATTATCCAGGGAACCTCCCTTTCCCTCTCATGAATCTAGAATCCTTACCCTATTCTTTGCCAAAAATGTTGGGGCAAGGATCCAAATGAAAGCAACTCAGAACTTAGAGAGTCCCTACTAAAACGAGGATGGAGTAGAAAGCTCTAACTGATGTATGTAACATTTTGAGTTATTTAGTAGTATGAGTCTAAATGCTTAGCTACACACTGAGTTGAAAAAGCTTTCGTAGACAAAGATAAAAATTTAAACACTCAGGATGTTGTTTCTTTGGAAAACTTTATTCTAAATTTCAACAATTGATATGCAAGTCAGCCTTGGAACACAGCACCTCCGTTAAGTGGATCAGTTACTGAGACTCCACAAAATAAAGCTTTTTGTAAAAATGACCCATGGTCCCACAGAAAGACAAATACATTTGTATTTTAGAATAAATAGAGATATGTAATGGGTCTGCATTTTTCTTTTCTTTTTTAAAAAATAATTTTAGGGCAGTTTTAGGTTCACAGCAAAAATGAGCAGAGAGTACAGTTTCCATATACCTGCTGCCTCTTCACATGCATAGCCTCCCATACTATCAACATCCCACACTAGACTGATACATTTGTTAGAATTGATGAGCCTGTATCGACACATCGTTATCAGTCAAAGTCCATAGTTTAGATTAGGGTTCACTATTGGTGTTATACATTCTATAGGTTTTGACAAATGTGTGGCATTTATCCACTATTATAGTATACTGGTAACCTTACTGCTTTTAAAATCCTCTGTGCTCCATGTATTTATCCTCCCTCCCTTCTAATCCCTGGAAACCATTGATTTTTTTTATTGTCTCCGTAGTTTTGCCTTTTTCACAAGTCATATAGTCACAATCATACAGTGTATAGACTTTTCAGATTGGCTTTTTTCACTTAGTAATATGCATCTAGGTTTCCTCCATGCCTTTTCATGGCTGGATAGCTCCTTTATTTTTAGTGCTGAATAATGTTCCATTGTCTGGATATGCCACAGTTTATTTATCCATTCACCTACTGAAGGATACCATGGTTGCTTTTGAGTTCTGTAAATTATTAATAAAGCAGCTATAGACATCTGTGTGCAGGTTTTTGTGTGGACATAAGTTTACAATTCATTTGGGTAAGTACCAATGAGAATGACTGCTGATCTTATGGTAAGAACTTGTGTAGTTTTGTAAGAAACTAACTAAATGATCTTCCAAAGTGGCTGTATCATTTTTCATTCCCACCAGCAATAAATTAAAGTTGCTGTTGCTCTACATCCTTGTCAGCATTTGGTACTGTCAGTGTTTAGAATTTTGGCCATTCTAATAGATGTGTGGTAGTATCACGTTGTTGTTTCAATTTGCAATTCTCTAATGACATATAATGTTGAGCACCTTTTCATATGCTTATTTGCTGTCCGTATTATCTTGTTTGGTGAGGTTTCTGTCAGGTTTTTTGCCCATTTTTTAATTGAATTGTTCATTTTATTATTGTTGGGTTTTGAGAGTTCTTTGTGATATTTTGGATAACAGTACTTTATTAGATGTGTCTTTTGTAAATATTTTCTTCTAGTATGTAGCTTGTCTTCTAATTCTCTTGATAGTGTCTTTTGCACAGCAGAAGTTTTTAATTTTAATGAAGTCCAGCTTATCAATTATTTTGTTCATGAATTCATGCCTTTGGTATTGCATCTAAAAGGTCATTGCCAAACCCAAGATCATCAGAATTTTCTCCTACATTATGTTCTCAGAGTTTTATAGTTTTGCATTTCATATTATCTGTGATTCATTTTGGATTAATTTTTGTGAAGGATGAAAAGTCTGTGGCTGTCCTGTTGCTTCAGCACTATTTGTTGAAAGACTATCTTGTCTCATCATGTTGCCTTTACTTCTTTGTCAAAGATCAGTCGACTATATTTGTGTGAATCTATTTCTGGACTCTATATTCTGTTCTGTTGATCTACTTGTTTATTCTTTTCCCATTAGCACACTGTCTTGATTACTGTAGCTTTGAAGTAAATCTTAAAGTCGGGTAGTGTTAGTCTTCCAACTTAATTCTTCAGCTATTCTGGGTCTTTTGCCGCTCCATAAAACTTTAGAATTAGTTTTTCAATATCCACAAAATAACTTGCTGGAATTTTGATTGGGATTATGTTAAATCTATAGGTCAAGTTGGGAAGATGATATTGAGTCTTTCTATCCATGAATATAAGGTATCTCTCTACTCCATTTAGATTTTCTTTAATTTTTTTCATCAGAGTTTTGTAGTTTCCTAATAAAGATTGTATACATATTTTGTTAGATTTATACCTAAATGTTTCATTTTTTTTCATTGCTAGTGTAAATGGTATTATGCTTTAAGTTTCAAATTCCGCTTATTCCTTGTTA
This sequence comes from Cynocephalus volans, assembly GCF_027409185.1. Taxonomy (NCBI): domain Eukaryota; kingdom Metazoa; phylum Chordata; class Mammalia; order Dermoptera; family Cynocephalidae; genus Cynocephalus; species Cynocephalus volans. The sequence goes on from NC_084472.1 coordinate 23,712,674, forward strand.
GTATATAGGGAACTGTTGACTCTTACATATTAAACTTGTATCTTGCAAACTTGCTATAATTGCTTATTAGTTCCAAGAAGTTTTCTTATTATTCCCACAGATTTTTGTTGCCATAGTTCTTGATTCTTTGAGATTTTCTACATATGGAAATGCATTTTAATGTAATTATTTATTTTCTAGACTCTGCAAAGAAATTTTTGCATTTGTTAAACCTCAGTGTTCTCCATATTGCGCATAATGTTTGACTGAGTCAGCATTAGTAAATTAATAATCTTTTCTTTGGATATTTTTGGGTTAAGAAGAAAGCAATAATTTGTTGAAAATATATTTTTCACACATTTGTATGATTGCTAATACCCCTTTTTAACAATAAGAGCACCATCTTGACCAATATTCAGGAAACTTTGTCTAAGTAGGACACAACAGTATTGTTTTGTTTACATTGCATTTATTTTCATGGTTACCATACATTTATAGCAAACAGAATTATTTTTTCACTTATGGTAGCTCTTTTAACTTTACCTTTTAAATAAATGTATTTAGGCATAAATAATAAGTTGAAATAAATAAAAATATATTAGGTAAGTAATCATGGAGGTTATATGTGATTTGGAAAAGGTAAGAAAGGTAGTATTTTGGAACTAAACTTTGAAGTAAAATTGCCTGACCCATTTATCAGCTCACTGAGGTAAGATAATTTTTAAAGGGACTAAAAAGTTTAGCTATCATGATCCTAGGCAAAATTATTGTGGGCAAAGATTGTTAGTCAGTAAACTCTGATCACTTTAAGGCTGAGGACAATATTATGATTGCATATGTAAACTTGTGGCTAGCATATATGCCTGGTTTGCAGTATAATTCAATAAACATTTGTCGAACAAATGAGTGATGAATGAATTCTGCATTCCCATATCCTTTCTGGCATTAAGCATCAATTTCTATCACAAGGCCTCTAAATAAACTCAACGGCACCCTGTAGTTCAAAATTACATCTCCCTCATCCCACAGCTGAAGACTCCCTATTGATTTAAGGTAGTAGTAACTGATGAGATTGTAGTAAAGTCATTCATACTAAGCTGTAGAAGGACTGATATGTTTAATTGCTGCAGAATGTATGGCATTTTAACAGAGGCCTTCTGAATCCAAAATAATGTCTAATTGATAAAATGCATTAATAAAACTCATCTTAAAACTAGGGAAGGAATTGTGGGAAGATGGTGGACTAGAGCAACCCAGGGCACACTTCTCCTGCAGTAGACCAGAACAGGCTCACCACCACTGCCACAGCTGCTGACAACAGTGTTTGGTACCAGAACTGTCGCCTGCCTTCCTGCAGTGAGCTACATCCTGTGCCCAATAGCTGCTGCCACTGGCAGCCATCCATGCTGCTGTCACTGCACCAGCCAGACCAGCCATGTGAGCTACTGCTGTCTGTAGTCACCAGCAGACATCTGCTGCCACCAGGAGCCATCCACACTGCCAAGGCAATGTGGATCCTGCTGCTGCCACTGCCAAGCAGACATCCATGCTTTTGAAACCACTCCAGCCAGACTAGCTGTACAGAGGATCCCCTGCCAATCCTAGGGCCCCAATCAGACTGGCCATACATAGGACACACCACTGCCAACATACATTGACACAAGGAGAGTCACAAGTGGAATTACTGGAAAGATGTAAGCCAAAGCATACCCACATCCCAGTGGCCCAATCCACAAGGGGAATTATGCTGCCCATGCAGTTACACACCTGAGCCATGCAGTGGACATGATTGCCTTCACTTGGGGAGAGACATGCACATAGACTAGGAGAGTACAGAAACCCAGGATAGCCAATACAGAAGAAAAAGCCCAGTCACCACCAACACATCCCCCAACCAAGGGAAGCAAAGATCCAGGCACAGCCTCTGCCTGTAGGAATGAGGAAAGAGAAACCACACTCAGGGTCACCCATTCAAGCTGAGGGAATCCACTATACCCCAGTGTACCCATCAGATTCATGGGAACTAGTTAGGAAGCCAACAAGCCTGCCCAGGGTCACCCACCCCAGCCAAAGAGTGACAAGATACATGGGCACTTTGCCCAAGAACTCAAGATCTCACCTATGTCCTTGATGACCCAACACAGTGCCACTAACCACAGCAAGGAACAACTGAGTGCCCCAGTACCTAGGCCATGGAGGTACTCACATGCAACTCTGACACTGAGTGTGGCCAAAGTATCCACATGGAGTCTACACTATTGCATCTATGCAGAATCAGTACTAAGGCACCTTACTCAATTGTCAAAATAAAACACATCTACAGGAGGGAAGTCTCTCCTCAAAGCCTACTTCAGAGTGACAGAAGAAGCACTTTACTAGAGTACCAGACATCACTGTAGATATACTAGAAATATGAAAAAAAAACAAGAAAGTATGAAACCACCAAAGAACACAATAATTCTCAAATACCAGACTCCATAGAGCAGAAAACTTATAAAATGACTAAAAAGGAATTCTGAGCAACAATTTTAAGGAAACTTAAGATGGCAAAATGAAACGAGAAAAACTATGAAGGATCTGAAGGAGGAAATTACAAGGACATAAATATCTTAAAAAAGAATGCAGAAGAACTCCTGGAACTGACGGATTCATTCAACAACAACAACAACAACAACAACAAAACAACCAAGAGCTTAAGCAGCAGGCTAGAGCAAGCAGAAGAAAGAATTTCTGATATTGAAGACAGTGTTTTTGAAATATTCAAGGTGGACAAAAAGAAAAGAAAAGAAATGAAAAAAGAATTTAAAAAAATAAAGAAAATCTATGAGAGCTATCAAACAACTTTAAGTACACAAACATCTGAATCATGGGTGTTCCAGAAGGGGAGTAGAAAGGAAAAGGCATATTCAAACATATTCAATGAAATAGTAGTGGAAAATTCCCAAGTATTAGGAGAGACATGGACCTTAAGATGTGGGATGCTCAAAGATCCCCAAACAGTTTCAAACCAAAAGATCCCCCACAAGACATGTAGTCAAACTGGCAAAACTGAAAGACAAAGAAGGAATCCTAAAAACAGCAAGAGAAAAGTGTCAAGTCACCTATAAGAGAGCCCCCTTCAGACTAACAACAGACTTCTCAGAAGAAACTATACAGGCCAGAAGACAATAGGATGATACATTCAAAATACTAAAAGAAAAAACTACCAGCGAAGAATACTATAACAAGCAAGGCTATCCTTCAGAAATGAAAGAGTAACGGTATATTTCCCAGACAACAAAAACTATGGAAGTTCACAACCACATAATAAGCCCTGCAAGAAATTGTCAAGGGAGTCCTGAATCTGGAATCCAAAAAGTGGTAATTACTACCATGAATACTCAGGAAAGAACAAAATCCACTGGTAGAAGAAAAATGCGAATGAGAAAGAGAAAGAAACTGCATCTTCAAAAAACCATTGAACACCAAAGTCAACCAATAAAAGGGAAAGAACGGACCAAAAGTTTTAAAATAACCAAACAAAAATTGATAAAATGCCAGGAATAAGACAATACCAACTCTAAATGTAAATGGATTAAATTTCCCACTCAAAAGACACAGATAGCCTGATTGGATTTAAAAGCTGGATCCAACTATATACTGTCTACAAGAGACTCACCTCATCTGTGAAGACACACAGAGACTAATTGTGTAGGGATGAAAAAATATATATCATACAAATGGAAACCAAAAACAAGCAGGAGTAGCTATTCTTATATTTGATAAAATAGATGTTAAACTGAAAACCATAAAAAGTGACAAAGAAGGCCATTATATAGTGATAAAGGAATCCATCCAGCAAGAAGACATAACACTTATAAATATATACTCACCCAACAATGGAGCACCCAGATATGTAAAGTAAACACTACTAGACCTAGAGAGAGAGAGACATACCCAATACAAAAATAGTGGGGGAATTCAACACCTCTCTCCAAAATTAGACAAATCATCTAGGCTACAAATCAACAGTGATACACAGGATTTACACTACACATTAGAACAATTAGATTTGGGAGACATCTACAGAACATTTCATCCAATAACTGCAGAGTACACTTTCTTCTCTACAGCCCGTTGTACATTCTCCAGGATAGACCACATGTTAGGTCACAAAATTGAAATCATTTCAAGTATCTTTTCGGGCCACAACAGATTAAAACTAGAAATCAATAACAAATGAAATTCTGAAAACAATGCAAACACATGGAAATTAAATAACATGCAACTGAAAAACCTATGGGTCTGAGAAGAAATTAAACAGGAAATAAAAAATTTCTTGAAACTAATGAAAATAAAGACAAATCATACCAAAACCTGTGGTATACTGCAAAAGCAGTACTAACAGAGAAGTTTACTGCAATAAATTCTTACATCAAAAGAATAGAAAGATTTCAAATAAACAACCTAATGCTGCATATAAAAGAACTAGAAAAATAAGAACAATCCATCCCAAAGTAAGAAGATGGAAAGAAATAATTAAGATCACAGCAGAATTAAATGAAATAGACAACCAAAAAAAAAGATACAAAAGATCAATGAAACATAAAGTTGTTTTTCTGAGAAGATAAACAATATAGACAAACCATTAGCTAGACTAATTATAAAAAGAAGCAAGAAGACCCAAATAACAAAAATCACAAATGAAAAAGGAGACATTAAAACTGATACCACAGAAATCAGAGGATCATTAGAGATTATAATGAACAACTGTATGCCAGAAAATTTGAAAACCTGGAGGGCATGGATAAATTTCTGAACACATACAAACTACCAAGACACAAGGAGAAAAACAAAATCTGATCAGGCCAATAACAAGCAATGAGATTGAGGCAGTAATCAACAGTCTCCTAACAAGGACAAAGGAGCTAAATAGACATTTTTTCAAAGGAAGACATACAAATGGCCAATAGGTACATGAAAAAGTGCTCAACATCACTAGTCATCAGGGAAATGCAAATTAAAATCACATCAAGATATCATCTCACCCCAGTTAGACTGGCTATAAAAAGAATGAGAATAACAAATGCTGGTGAGGATGCAAAGAGAAGGGAATGCTCCTACACTGTTGGTGGGACTGTAAATTAATACAACCACTATGGAAAACAGGATGGAGTTTTCTCAAATTACTACAGATAGATTCTTCATATGATCCAGCAATCACACTTCTGGGTATATGCCCAAAGGAGTATAAATCATCCTTGCACTCCCATGTTCATTGCTACTCTGTTAAGAATAGCCAAGATATGGAATTAATCTAAATGTCCATTGATGGATGATTAGATAAGGAAACTGTGGTATATATACACCATGGAATACTACTCTGTCATAAAAAAGAATAAAATTCTCACATTTGTAACAATATGGATGAGCCTGGAGAAACTTATGTTGAGTGAAATAAGCAAAGCACAGAGGGATAAATACCATATGTATTCACTCATAAGTGAGAGCTAAGAGATAAAGAAGAAAGGAAAGAAATACCACAGTGGTGTGTTGGACTTGCAGAGGGAGAGAACATACCTAGAGATACAAAGTGGAGTGGGGAAAGGGGGATGGGGAGGGAGGTCAGGGATATTTAAGGGGTAATTGGGTGGGGGACACGGGGTATAATCACAATTTGTGGTAATGGACATGCTGCCAGTATAGATCTGGCCACCACATCTTGGGCATGGGTGTTGACAATTTGCTTTGTACTCCATGAATATTCATAACCAATAAAAACAAAACAAAAGGAAACAAAAATTCAGCATTGATTATTTCTAAGTGACAGAAAAGTTTGTTAGTTTTTGTAAACTTTATTTTTTATGTTAAATGGCTTGGATTTTTTTAAACGCACAAATTTTTATGATCAAATAGATATACGTGAGTTACTATATTTATGAGTAATAAAGTACAGGTAATAGAAGTGTTCTCTACATCTCTTATGTTAACAAAAATTGCCCAACTCAAGATGAGGCATGTCTTTTTATCATGTCAATGGTAGTAACCTTATAAATAAACACACCTGTTTGAAAAACAAAACAAAACAAAGAAAGTAAAGCCCAGGGCTGGATGGCTTTACTGCTAAATTCTACCAAACTATTGAAGAGCAATTAATAACAATTCTCTTCAAACTATTCCCCAAAATTGAAATACATGCCATTCTCCCAAACCCATTTGATGAGGCCAGGGGGATCCCTGATACCAAAACTATACAAAGACACAACAAAAAAAGCAAACTACAGGCCAATATCCTTGATGTACATTGACACAAAAATCCTCAGCAAAAAATTACCAAACAGAATATAGCAACACATTAAAAATATATATATACACCATGATCAAGTGGGATTCATCCAAGGAATACAAGGATGGCTCAACATATGCAAATTGGTAAATTTATTTCAGTGGTACTGGCTGTAATGTCTCCCTGAGACACCACATCAATAAAACAAAGGACAAAAACCATATGATTATATCAATAGACACAGTAAAAGCATTTGTAATATTCAACATCTTTTCATGATAAAGATACTAAACAAATTAGGTATAGAAGGAAAATATCTCAACACAATAAAAGCCATATACAACAAACAACTGCCAACATCATCCTGAATGGGAAATAGCTTTTAGCAGTAAAGCCAACTGTTCAGCTTTTCTGCTTTCAGCTTTTCCCTTGAGAACAGGAACAAGACATGGATGCCCACTCTCACCACTCCTGTTTAACATTGTGTCGGAAGTACTAGCCAGGCAATCAGGCAAGAGAAAGAAATAAAGGGCATTCAGATTGGAAAACACGAAGTCAAACTGTCCCTGTTTGCAGATGACATGATCCTATATATGTATAAATGTAAAGACTCTCTCTCTATATATATATAAAAAAACAAAACCTCTTAGAGTTGATAAATAATTTCAGTAAAGTCATAGGATACAAAATCAACATGCAAAAATCATTAGCATTTTTATACTTCAACAACAAACTAGCAGAAAAGGAAATCAAGAAAGCAAGCCCACTTACAGTAGTCACCCAAAACATAAAGTACCCAGGAATAAAGTTAACCAAGGAGGAGAAAATCTCTACAACAGGAACTACAAATCTCTAATCGAAGAAATTAAAGAAGACATGAAAAGGTGAAAAGACATTCCGTACTCATGGATTGGAAGAATTAACATTGTGAAAATGTCCATACTACCCAAAGCAATCTACAGGTTCAATGCAGTCTCCATCAAAATATCAATGACATTCTTCAGAGAAATAGAAAAACAATCCCAACATTCATATGAAATGATAAAAGACCCCCAAAAGCCAAAGAAATTCTGAACAAAAAATAAACCCGGAGGCATAAAAATACTATCATCAAATTATACTACAATGCTATAGTAACCAAAACAGCATGGTATTGGCATAAAAACAGGCACTTGGGCCAATGGAATAGATGGAAAACCCCCAAATCAACCCACATACTTATAGCCAACCTGTTTTTGACAAAGGCACCAAGAACATACATTGAGGAAAATACTGCCTCTTTTATGAAATGTGTTGGGAAAACTTGACATCCATATGGAGAAGAATGAAACTAGACCTGTACCTCTTGCCATATACCAAAATCAACTCAAAATGGATTAAATATTTAAATATAGGACCTGAAACTATAAAATTCCTAAAAGAAAAATAGGGGAAACACTTCAGGATGAAGGACTGGGCAAAGACTTTATGAATAAGACCCTAGAAGCACAGGAAATAAAAGAAAAAATAACCAAATGGAATATGATCAAACTAAAAATCTTCTGCACAACAAAGCAAGCAATTAATAGAGTGAACAGGCAGCCTACAGGGTTGGAGAAAATATTTGCAAACTATGTACCTGAAAAAGGATTAATATCCTGAATATACGAGGAACTCAAACAACAGTAAAAAAGCCAAGTAACCCAATTTTAAAAAGGGCAAAGGAGCTGACACTTCTCAAAGGAAGATATAGAAATAGCCAATAGAAGTATGAAAAAATGCTCGACATCACTCAGTATCAGGGAAATGCAAATCAAAACCACACTGAGATATCATCTCACCTCAGTTAGACTGACAGAGAATAGCAAATGCTGGTGAGGATGCGGAGAAAGAGGAACCCTTCTACACAGATGGTGAGACTGTAAATTGCTACAGCCATTATGGAAAACAGTATGGAGCATTCTCAAACAGCTTCAGATAGAATTGCCACTGCTGGGTATATACCCAAAGGAATGGAAATCATCACGTGGAAGGGATGCCTGCACTCCCACATTTATTGCAGCTCTATTTGCAATAGTCAAGGTTTGGAACTAATGTAAATGTCCATTGATGGATGACTGGTTACGAATAATGTGGTATATATACATAATCAAATACTAGTCTGACATAAAAAAAGAATGAAATTCTGACTTTTACAGCAAATTGGATGAAGTTGGAGAAAATTATCTTAAGTGAAATAAGCCAGGCATAGAAATAGAAACATCACATCTTCACTCATAAGTGGGAGCTAAACAAATAATGAAAAAAGAAAGAAGAAAAGACACAGACATCATAATAATATTTTCAACTTTCAGGAAGAGAAAACATGCCAGAAGCCCCTGGGGTCTTGAAGCGGTGGTGGGTTGTGGGACTTGACCCCACCCACTGCCAACCTCAACCAGGCCAGCGACAACAGAGCCAGAGCCAGGTGCCCCCAGGGTCCTGAGATGCGGGCTGAGGGCCTCAGCTCTGCCTCTACTGACCATAACCAGGCCAGCGATGGCGCTTTCCTCCCTCCTCTCCCAACAACATCTTAGAATGTACTTATTATTTAAAAAGAGAGAGAGAGAGAGAGAGAGAGAGAGAACAGAGCTGAGGTTATCAGAGGTGGGAAAGGGGGAGGGGGAGGAGGGGTTAGAGAGAAATTTGTAATTGGTCACAAAGAATGATTATATTGTGTGATGATGAATATACTAATTATCCTGATTTGATCACCACATTTTGTACACACGTATTTATGTTCAACTCTGTACCCCACAAATATGTATAATCAATTATGTTTCAATGAAAATTTTTTTAAAAATTAAAAAAAAAAGCTAGTGACATTCTAGATATACCTTTGAACATACCTGTATAGAAAAGAGGAGTCACATCACCTGCTCCTTCACCAACTTTTGAAGTCCTTTTCTGTGCAAGAGAATTGCTAGCAAACCTCATAAACACTGGATAGCTGGGTTTCATAAGCACCTCGAGAGCTTTTAAAACTGAATCTTTGGGTCCCACTTCCCAGATATTTGCTTTTTATTCTACAGGTGACAATATCATGACCCAGTAAGTTTAAATGCTCTACCCTAGGTCATGCAGACAGCTTAAGAATAACTGGCATTAGCTTCTCTAGGTCACACCACAGGGCTTTTTCTATTATAGAGACTACAGGGATTGAAAACAGCTCTATAAATTTTGTTAGATAACTAAATTCTTAGTTTTTAAGAAAAAGAGAACTGTTACTGACAAGAGGTATTTTGAAAAAGGCGTGACATTTTGATGTGTTTTGCTGATATGGTTAATAGGAATAAAAGCATCTCACCCAGACTACATTTATGTTTGTACGATTGGTTCATGCATGGAATATGTTTCATGAGCATGAAGACTTATGTGTTTTACTCTCTATTTTTACACAGCACCCACCTGTCCATAATAGAGTCTAATAATGGATTGAATAATTAAATCAACTCAAATAATAATAACTTATGTTTACTGAGCTCTGATTATGTGCAGTATCTTAAACCCATACACATGTTTTATGTCATAAGAAACTCAAGGCAGATAATATAATTATAAACAAACTAGTGAATGAACAAATTAAAAAATGAGGAAATGATACATAGATGATTATAAGCAATTCAGCCACTATTTGGAATTCATTAGTTATAGATTATTGGAAGTTCCACAAAACATTCTAAACACACAAGAGAATTTTTCTGAAATAAATTGCTAGCAAAAAATTTCACAAATAAATATCTGCTCAATTGTGATGAAAATACAAGCCAATCTAACAGCTGGGAAAATAAAAATGTAGTCTACATAATAATAACTACTAATAAGATTTTTTAAATGAGAAATAATAATTCAAGTTATGTTATTTTAAACTTTTGAAGGCATCTGGATTTGCCAATTTTGTATGTCTCTAAAAAGTTATATGTTTTATCTTTCAAACAAGCCTTTATCTTTAGCTGATTAAATCCACAAATAATGTCAAAATTAATTCATACTGTTAGAGATGTCTTCCTCCAAGAACTGGAATTTTCAAATACTTCTAATTAATGTGGTTCTAGTGGAAACATTATAAGCTGTGTGCTACCTGAAAAAATTTTTTCAAGACATATTACATTAAACTTCATAGTGTATGCAGTTCTAGTTTTGATTGACTCATTGCTTCACATTTGTTGTGAAAAGAGTTGTTATTTACTCTGTTTTACCTTGTGACTTTAATTTGAAGGTTTCCCTATCCTTGTTGATACTGGTAATTTTCAGTATGTGCTAGAAATAATGACTGTGTTTATGACACATTGAATATTTTTATACTGCACTCTATCTCTAATGGAGTCATAAAGAATTTAAGCACAAGGTATTTACAGTCACTCTTCTATCTACAAACAAAACAGAATGCACAGAATTTTAGTGAGAAAGTCTAATAAATCATGATTTCTTGTTTCTAATGCCATATACAGGAAGTGGGGACAATTTGACGAAATAAATTGAGTCTTTAATAGAAGGATTTCTCCTGGAACAACGTTTTATAAATTATGGACATATCCAATCAAGAAAGAAATGTTTTGAATTGCTAATTTATTATGCATGCATTGTCTTATATTCTGTAGCTCAGTGGCAGCATTCTATAGCCCTGCTAGTCTCTGCAGAATGCCATCATACTGCTCCCCCATGGAATGAAGTACAGAACAAACCTACCCATCTGATCTGTCTCTGCTAATGAGATCTACTTGGTGAAATGCTTGTACATTAAAAACTTAAGAACAGAAATAATGGGATACATGGGAATTGAAGTTTCAGAATATCCCAACATTAACATGGTATAAATCATAGTCAAATTATAGTTAAGACACAGTCACATGTACTCAGACCATTTAACTGTCATGTAGCCAGGGGTCCTGCAGTAAATAAATTCTGTCCACATCACTTCTAGGACATAAAATCCTGGCAATGACTTAATTAGATAGTGACTAGGGAACAGGAGGTGACAGCCAGTAATGGATTTATAGCAGAGACAAGCATTTTGCTGTCTTTCCAATACTACTGCCATGCACAAATTAATGCCAAACCAGAGCAAAGAAATATTCGTTTTATTTTGACTTACTTTTTTTCACATATGCAAACATTTATTTTCAAGAAGCAAAAAGGTTTTTATCGAGATCATGAAAAAAGCATGAATACGGGAAAGCTCCCATATTCTTCCAGGGAAATTTGAAACCTCCCACCCCACCCCGTAATTTTATTGTATAAGAAATTACCCCTTACTAGATTCTCCAGGAGAATAGGTTGTTCCAAAAAAATAAAATGGAGCTTACTTTGCCTTTCAGTAATTCCCTGGAAAAAAGAAAGAAAAGAAAAAATAAATTTATTGAATGTCTTCTAGCTGTCAAATATTTTTACATTTAATATTTTATTAACTAGATATACTGAGCATTATTATGATGATGATACCCACTTTAAAGTGGAAGGTGAGAGAATTATATTAAGTGAAACAAGTCAGGCACAGAAAGAGAAATACCACATGTTCTCACTTATTGGAGGGAGCTAAAAATTAATATATAAATTCACACACACATACACACATACACACACAAACCGGGGGGGGGGGAAGAAGATATAACAACCACAATTATTTGAAGTTGATACAACAAACAAACAAACAAACAGAAAGGACATGGTTGGGGGGGAGAGGGGGAGGGAGAAGGGAGGGAGGTTTTGGTGATGGGGAGCATTAATCAGCTACAATGTATATCGACAAAATAAAATTAAAAAAAAAAAAAAAAGTGGAAGGTGAAAAAGTAAGGGTCAAGAAGGTAATGAATTTGCTTATAGTTATGAGCCTTAATTCATTTGCTCGAATAAATATTTAATGAGTAGTTACTATGTGCCGGGCATTATTCACTGTGCTAAAGATACAGTGGTGGCTCACTCACAAAGTTCTGTCCACATAAAAATAAAATTTTAATGAAAAAACAGATAATTACAGATTGTGATAAATGTTATAAGACAAATAAAGAGGATGTTGTTTGAATAGAGAGTAACTGAGGGGAAGTCTCAGTAGTTGGATGGACAAGCTACACTGTTTTGAAGAGGTAATATTTGAGCAAAGATAAGGATGTCTAGGAGTAAATCACGTGGAAAGCTCTGGTAATAGTATTACAAGTTATATAATAAGTACGAAGTCCAATAACTATGCAGGTAGTTGTTTGATGTGCATGAGGAACAGAAAGGCGAATCTTGTGGGAGTTAATGAGCTAAGGAGGATTAGTTAAGGTAGGCTCAAATAGTCTGTGGCCAGGTCTCGTAGGGCCTTGTAGAACATGATAGTTTATTTGGATTTTATTTTAAATATATTGAGAAGCCACTGGTTTTTGTTTTGTTTACTTTCAGGTTTTTTTTAAAAAAATATTTCTTTATTTGATTTTGGAAAACAGAATGCAGAGCCTCTGATTTTGATAATGGCTCACAACATATTGCAGAATAACTCTCCTGCTGAGCACAGCAAGAAAATATGGACAAGCAATAAAAATCATTTGCTTGAATACATTACAGAGCTAACAAAGCATGAGAAATTATGAGTCTTGAACCCTTAGAAGAAGGAAATCCAGGTAAGTGAGCCAGACATCTGGCACAGCTTTTCAGCAAAAAAGCATCCACTAAGCCAGAAGAAGCTAAAACAGTCTTGAAACAGTGAACAAAGTTGAAGAACTTGCACTTTCCATTTTCAAAACTTACAATAAGCTGCACTAATCAAGACTGTGGTACTGGTATGAGGCTAGACATATATAGACAATGGTATAAAATTGAGAGTTCAGAAATAAACTCTTGCATTTACATTCAATTGAATTCTAACAAGCCTGCTGACAATTTGAATGCAGAAAGAATAGTCATTGCAATAAAGGGTGCTGGGACAAGCGACTACAAGCTGTCTGTTGGGGGAAACTTTAGAAATAATTATACTTAGATTTTATCATAAGAATTATATAACTTTTGCTTAAGGAGAGGTTATACTTTAGATAATGAGCCAGTTTGACCAACTTAGCTTTTCACTAATTGTACTTTGGAATGTCACATCGTTAATTTTACTGATGTTACTAGTTTCCATTGTTTAAGCTATTCTTAGCCATAGATGACTCTTGTAACACCGCCCCTGTCCTTGTGTCCTTTTGTAATGATTGAATCAACTGTATTTTCTTGTGAAACTTCCTTGTCTTTACGGTAAAAAACAGAAGCTAACTTTGAATCGGGGATGTACCCAGTTTTCTCCTTCTAACAGGGGAGTTGCTGGGGTACAGCCCCTTTGGGCTTCTCATCGCATTCATGGTGCTTTGAGTAATCCCTTTTTCATCTCATCTCCATTACACATTGAGAAACAGTCCCCCTCCCTCCTGCTTTTCACTTCCCACATTCCATTCCCTCAACCCCCTCTTTAAAAACTCTTCAGTAAAACAAATTGGGCCTTTAAGATGGTTTTAGTCTGGCCATTCTCCTTTGGGTTTACTTAGCATCTCTCCCCAGGTCACCGGTATGCCTGAATAAAAGCTGACTTCCTATTCCATCAACATTTGATTTTTAGGTCATTTGTGTTTGTTTGGGGCAGACAGCTGGACTCGGGTTTGGTAACAAGACTCTGGTGAGTCTCAACCAGGATTTTCATATGGGGCAGGCAGCTGAACTTTAGATCGAGAATTCATTTTTGGTTCAGTAACAAAAATGGATTCTAGACCTAAATGTAGGAGCTAAAACTATAAAACATTTAGAAAGATATATGCATAATCTTTCTAACCTGTGCAAGGCAAAGCCTTCTTGCATATGACACCAAAATCATAAATGACAAAAAAATATATAGATACATTAGACTTAATCAAAATTAAAAACTTTTATTCTTCAAAGAGTATTATCAAGAAAATGACAAGAACACTTGCAGAATGGGAGAAATACTTGCAAATCAGATATCTAAAGATGGTGTAGTATCTGAAGTATATAAAGAACACTTACAACTCAATGACAAAAAGATAAATAACCCAATTTTAAAAAGAGAAAAGAACCTGAATAGACATTTCTCCAATGAAGATATATGAATGGCCAAAAAGCACATAAAGAATGCTCAGCATTAGAAAAATGCAAATCAAAGCCACTATAAATGCTACTTCACATCCACCGGAATGACCAGAAACAAAAAAACTGGAAATAACAAGGATTGACAAGGACATTCAGAAATTTGAACCAGCATATATTGCTGGCGGGAATGTAAAATAGTTTGACTTCTGTGGAAAACAGTTTGGCGGGTCTCAAAAAGTTAAACAGAATTGCTGCATGCCCCAATAATTCCATTCATAGTCATGAACTCAAGGGAACTGGAATGCATATGTCCACGCACAAAAAAATTGTACACAAATGTTTATAACAATATTATTCATAATAGTCAAAAATGTAAAGACAAACCAAATGTCTCATCACTGGATGATAAGATAAATATAATGTGATGTACACATACAGTAGGATATTATTCAGTCATTAAAAAGGAATAAAGTATTCATACATGAGACAGCATGAATTAACCTTGAAAACATCATGCTAAGTGAAAGAAACCTGTTACAAAAGACCACATATTGTAACTCCATTTATGTGAAGTATTCAGAATAGGGAAATCTGTACAGGCTGAAAGTAGATAATGGTTGCCTAGAGTGAAAGCCTTGGGGGAAAATGGAAAGTGACTACTAATGGCTATGGGGTTTCCTCTTTGGAGTGATGAAAATGTTCTAAAATTGATTGCTGGAATGGTCGTATAACCCTATTAATATGAGAGTACTTCAAAAAGTTCATGGAAAGATTCGTATTCTCTTTTAATTCCATTTTTTCAAGAACTTTTCAAAGTACCCTTGTATGATAAAAACTATTGAATTGTATTATATATTCTTTTATTTATTTGGTGGCTGGCTGGTGTGTGGATCTGAACCCTTGACCCTTAGTGTTATAACACTGAATTCTAACCAGTTGAGCTAACCAATCAGCCCTGAACTGCATATTTTAAATGGGTGGTTTTTTATTGTATATAAATTTTATTTCAATAAAGATTTTATGTGAACATATACATACATAAATATAAATACAAATATATACATATGTACATGCATACATGGGGAAAGAAGGAGAAAGAGTGAGGGGAAGAGAGAGAAAATTAAATTACATTAAAAATATGCTAAATAAGGCAGGAAGGATGTAAAGTTATATCAAATTATTAAATGAACCTACAAATGTCAACTAAATTAGATTTTGATAATTCAAGGATGCATGTTTTAATCTCTAAGGTAACCACCAAAATACAAAGAATATACAATGTCTAGGTTAATGTAGAGGTAAAATAAAATAATTAAAATAATCAATTAACAATAAGAATGAGAGAGAAGATTTAAAAAAAACCAAGAGCATTGGAAAGCAAAGAACAAAGTATACATTTAGAAGCAAACAGATCTACAATTGTATTAATGTAAATGGACTAAATTCTCCAATTTAAAGACAGATTGTCAGACTGAAAAAAACAGTATAATTACATGATGCTTACAGAAGACAGACCTAAAATATAAAGATACTGCAAAGTGTAAAGTAAAATGATGGAAAAAAAAAATTACCATTCTATTGTTTGTCAGGAGAAATCTGATGTATCTGTATTAGTACAGGACAAAGTACAAAGCAAAACTACAGATACAAAATATGCTTTATAGTGAATAATGTTTCACTTCATCTACCATACATAAATATTCTAAATTTGGATTTGACTAATAAAATAGCCTTAAAATTTATGACAACACTATAAGGGGAAATGGGCAAATATTCACTCATAGTGATAGATTTTTATACACCACTCTCAGTAAATGCTAAAAAAGAAGCAGACAAAATAATAATGATAATAATAATAATAATCTTATAAAAATTTCAAAAACATTAACAATCTTGACCTACCTGACATATGTAGATCACTACAACTAAATACTAGAGTAGGTATTTTACTCAAGTACTCATCAAACATTCATAAGAACTGACCATATGCTGAGTTATAAATTAAGTCTTAATTTCAAAAGATTAAAATCACACAGAGCATGTTTCAATCATAGCAATTAAGCTAAAAATCACTGTTGAAAAGGTAAGTAAAAAAGAAATCTCCACGCTTCAAAATCATCTATAAACCACCAAATAACTCATAGAGCAGAGAAAAAAATCACAAGATAAATTAGAAAATATTTTAATTAAATTTTAATGAAGATATGACATAGCAACATTTATTGGATAAAGCTAAAACTTTGAGTAAGTCATATATAGATAAATACGTGGATTAGACAAAAACGAAAACAAAAGCAAAAAAAAAAAAAAAAAAAGGCCCAATAATGAACAGTAAGCATGCTTCCCAAGAATTTAGAAACATTAAAGTAAATTAAAATGAAAGAAATGAGGAGAAAGAATATGATAATGTTAATTGTAGAAGTTAGTAGGAAAAATCTGATGGGCTCCACAAAGCCAACAAGCAACAGTGGATATTTTGAATAATAAAATTGGTAAATTTATTTTAAGAAAGTTTGAGAAAATAAAACGCAGATTACTCCCCCCTGCCAACAATAGCAGGAAAATAGGAGACAACTCTACACATTTTTCAGAAAATAAAAAGATAATATTATGATCAATTTTATACTGATGAATTTGAGAATTTAAGGAAAATGGACGAAACCTCAGAAACATTTAGAAAACAAATGTAACATAAGAAGACATAGAAAACATGAATAATCCCATGTGTGGTAGACATAGAGATGTGCTATTCAGATTCTGTTTCAAGGAAGGACTTGTCCCAACTGCCAAGCATGCACTAAATGAGGGCCCAGCAGCTCTTAGTCACGTCAGATACCGCCTTAGTTGCAGAGAGCCTCCTTGCAACTCTGAAGAGCCTGATCCAATAACTGATTAAACAGGGGTTGTGTTAGGTCAGGCTTTTTTTTTTTTTTTTTTAATTAAAAAAAAATTATTGAGGCAAAATTCACATACCCTAGATTTAGCAATTTTAAGGTAAACAATTGAGTGGTGTTTAGTATATTCAAAATGTTTGGCAACCACCACCAAACCACTCCATCATTCCCCAAACCCCATACCCATTAAGTGTTTTCTCCCCATTTCCTCCAGCCCCCAGCCCCTGGCAACCACCGATGTGCGTTCTGTTTCTATGGATTTACCTATTCTTGATATTTCATAGAATTGGAATCATACTATATGTGATCTTTTGTGTCTGCTTCTTTCACTTAGCAAAATGTTCCCCAGACTCATCCACATTGTAGCATGGATCAGTATTTCATTACTTCTATGACTGAAATATATTCCACTATATGTATATACCATAATATTTTAATCCACTCATCTGTTGGTGGGCATTTGGGCTGTTTTACCTTTTGGCTATTGTTAATAGTGCTTTTATGAACATGTGCATTCATGCATTTGCTTAATTAAATACCTTTTTTGAATTCATAGGTATATACCTATGGGTGGAATTGCTGGGTGATATGGTAGTTTTATGTTTAACTTATGAGAATTGCTAGGCTGCTGCAGAAGCTGAGCCATTTTACATTCCCATCAACAATGCACAAGGTTTCAAACTTCTGCACATCTTTCATAACACTTAGTTTTTAGTTTTTTGATTCTAGCCATTCTAATGAGCATGAAGTACTATTTCATTGTGGTTTTGATATGCATTTTCTTAATGATTAATGATGTCGAGCATTTTTCATGTGCTATTGACCATTTGCATATCTTCACTGGAGAATTGTCTATTAAAGTCCTTTGCCAATTTCTATTTATTTATTTATTTATTTATCTGTACATTTAGAGGTATTTTTACTTTTATTATTTTAAGTTCTAATTATAATTGTTATTTATTTTCTTTAAAAATTAATTAATTATTATTATTTTATATTCCAAGATGTTATTGTGGAGCTGTTGGGGGGAGGGGGAGAAGGGAAAGGGGAGGGAAATAGAGTGAGAGGAGGAGGAAGGAGTGGGGGGCATGGTCAAGGCCCATGGCACCCCCTTCATTCTGGCAGGGGAGGTCTGAGTACTTCCAGCGGTGGCTTGGTGGTCATCAATGGGCTGGATGTGGATGTTGGGGAGGTGTGGCTGAGGCCCTCAGCAATCCCCCAACCCCCCACCCTGGCTTGGGAGCCCAGGGTGCTTCTGGTGGTGGCCTGGTGGTCATCACTGGGCTGGATATGGATGTTGGGGGATGTGGCAGATGCCCTCAGCCCACTTCCCACCCCATGAGCCTAGGGTCCTCTGGTCCTCCTAGGTTTTATAGGTGTTCTCTGGTGATGTTAGACCTTTATTAGTTAATATCAGAACTTTGTCTCTGATCTGTGGGTGTTTTGTGTTTTCTTTTGGTTCTGTACTGGATTATTAGCTGCCCCGACCACTTAAACTCTGCATTGGAACTAATTTGTTGTCCTTTGGTCATTTCTAAAATGAGGGAACTTCTTGTGGGAACCAGAACTTGAGCCCCGTGGTTGAGCTAAATTGCTGTTTTGCTGCTGATTCCCTAGGGAAGACTTTTTGTGCAGCTCAGGTTTTAATTGTTGACCTTGTAAGCACCTCCAGGACTTGTGTGGTCCGGTGCACCTGGGTTGTGTGGAAACTCTGGTCTGGGCCTGAGTCTTTTCAGCAAACTGCACCCCTTGCAGTTCTATATTCCTGATCAGTCTCCCCCGAGTGGTCCTGTGCTGATTGGAGGGCTGATCAGCTGTCCATTATGTGCCCCAATGTTCTTCCAGTGGGTCCATGTCCCCAACCGCCTGCACTCCAAACACTTCCCGTGTGTTCCCATGTGCTGGTCCCTTGCAATGACTCACCAGCCTCTGAGTGGCTCCTTTTTTCAGTTGTCTGTGGCCCCTCACATCTATGTGGGTCCACAGGAATACTGTTAGTGGTCTAGTTGGCCTGGGGGCTACCAAGACCCTCCTCTCCCCTGCAGTCTCCAAGCAACTTCATACAAAGGGCGCAGTTGCAGTTTTGCCAGCACTTGCTCTGTGTACTCACCAGGGTCAATCCTGAAGTGGTTGAGGCTCGAAACATTTGGGGTGATGCTTTCTCTCATCATGGCTTCTCCTGCCTTCATTAACTCTGTAGGTCTCTCCTCCTCTTCCCCTG
Source organism: Cynocephalus volans (assembly GCF_027409185.1). Classification (NCBI taxonomy): domain Eukaryota; kingdom Metazoa; phylum Chordata; class Mammalia; order Dermoptera; family Cynocephalidae; genus Cynocephalus; species Cynocephalus volans. The sequence continues at coordinate 23,732,103 of NC_084472.1, forward strand.
AGCTCTAGCAGCCCCAGCTTGGCAGTCATTGCTTTTTAATAGTTGTAAATTGGTTGATTGTGGGAGAGGTTGGCATTGGGTACTGTCTATTCTACAATCTTGATCAGAAGTCAATTCCTTTGCCCATTTTCAAATTGGGCTGTTGCTGAGTTGTAAGAGTTCTTTATATCTTCTGGATACTAGACCTTTATCAGATACATACATTTCAAATACTTTTTAAAATTTCTCTAGGTTGTGCTGTGGTTTGAATGTCCTCCCAAGCTCACATTAGAACTTAACCCCCAATGTGGTGGTAGAAGATAGGGCCTTTAAGAAATGGTTGGATCTCAAGGACTGTGCCTTCCTGCATGGATTGATCCATTAATAGAGTAATGAGTTGATGGTTTCATGGGTTGTCATGTTTGTGGTTCTGATGGCTTTATAAGGAGAGCAAATGAGAAGGTTAGCTCTCTTGCTTTTGCCATCTTGCCATGTGATACCCCTGGTCACCATGAGACGCTGTAGAGAGTTTCCATCCAGAAGAAGACCCTCACCAGATGTGTTCCTTAGACCTGAACTTCCCAGCCTTCAAAGCTGTAAGAAATAAATTATATTTCTTTATGAATTACCCAGTTTCAGGTATTCTGTTATAAGCAACAGAAAACTGACTGATACATGTTGTCTTTCCACTTTCTTGATAATGTTTGAAGAATAAAATGTTTAATTTTGATGAAGTTCAATTTATCTATTTTTGTTGTTGTTATTTTTGCTCATGCTTTTGGCTTACGTCTAAGAATCCATTGCCAAATCCAGGGTTATAAAGTTTTACACCTGCCATTTATTACCTGGATCCTATTATCTGCTACTGTAACAGGGGGTGCATGATGATGCTTTATGTCTGGATATTAATATCAGTTCAGATCTTGTGTCCTGTAATCTTTGAAATGTTTGCGTAATCCCCTTTTGCCAGTGTATGGTCCCCTGAAAAAGTCAATGTAGGTCTAGGTATTTGGGGCACTGAAGGTTTTATTTTTAAAAATAAATGACAGAGTTGACAAACATTAAAAACCTGACAATAGCAAAGTGTTGTCAAGGAGGTGAGGAAATAGGATTTCATCCCCTCTGGTGAGGGTGTAAATTAGTAAAATCACATTGTCCTACAATTTGGCAATGTGTAGTAAAACTGTATTTTTTTTTTTTTAGGAGTTTTATGATTCACAAGAGCTATTTTTTTGTGTACGCAATGAGATAGGGTACAGTGTTTATTTTCTCCATATCCAGTTGTTCCAATACATACTGTATGTTATGAATACCTTACTCTCTTTCTTGAATTCTCAAATTGACTGTGTATAGCTGTGTTTATTTCTGACTATTGGGTTCCACTGATCTATTTGCCTATATTTCCAGCAATACCATACCACATAGAGTGATATCAGTTCTTGAAATTAGGTAGTGCAAGTCTTCTGACTTTGTTCTATTGTACAAAGTTGTTCGATTCTTCTCAATTCTTTCTTTTTCATGTAATTTAAAAAATCACCTCGTCATTTTTTTTTCAAAAGAGACAGCAGCAATTTTGAATTCTGTTGAATCTACAGATTAATTTAGGAAGAATAAACAACTTAATGATGTTGTGCCTTTCAAACAAGAACATAAGATATGTCTCCATTTGTTTTGATAATCTCTAGTTGCTTTCAGCAGTATTTGTTGGGAAGGGAGTGGCATGTTATCTATACTATGCTATACAGGATGTCTAGCAGCACCCCTGGCCACTGGATGTCAATAGCACCTCCCACTGAGTTATGGCAATCAAAATTACTCGACATTGCTAAATGTCCCCCGGAGGGCAAAATTACCCTCAATTGAAAAACCCTAAGCTACAAAAATAGGAAAGTGTGGCATTAACATAATGACAGACATATGAATCAGTGGCAATTAAAACTATCAACTCTGGATGGAATAACAAACAAAACAAGAATAACAACTAAAACAACCTTCTAAAGCTCTAAGGAGTGAGAAAAGGCAGAATGATTTTGGAAGGAGTCAAAATTTGGTATGAGATCTTGCTATTTTTTGTGTATATGTAATATGTATAAGATATATATATATATAATATATATATATAAAATATCATATATTTCTGGTTTTGATATTTTTGCCTAAGTGTGAACTGTACTTGCAGCATAACTTGGAGAAGCTCCTGTAGAAAATTCACCATTTTGCTGTTTAAGTTACCAGAGGGCAGCCATGGCCATTGCAAAAATGAAGGGGCATCCCAGGAAAAATAGAAACTGAGGAAGGCAACTCCAGCTGTTCTGGACTGAACTGTGTTCCACTTCCCCAAATTTGTATGTTAAAGTCTTAATATCCACTGTAACTGAGCTTGGAGATAGGGCTTGTAAGGAGATAATTAACATCAAATGAGGTCACAAGGGTGGGACCCTAATCTGATACTACTAGCGTCTATACAGGAAGAGGAAGAGACACCAGAGTTCTCTATGTGCACAGATGAAAGGCCATGTAAGGACACAGTGAGTAAATGGCCATCTGCAAGCCAGGAGGACAGCCCTCCAAGACACCAACCTCACATGCATCTTGATCTGGGACTTCTAGCCTCCAGGACTGTGAGAAAAATAAATGCCTGTTGATGAAGCCAGCCAGTATGTGGAATTTTGTTATGGCATCTTGAGCAGACTAATATACCAATTTCTTTGTGTAAACTCTGAAAAAGTCTCTGGCTAACCAATAAATCACACATGTATGTATGGCTCAAAGCAGTTTGCAGTTAAAGGCTAAAAACTCAGAACTGAGATTGAAGTTGCCATGCCAAATTAGAGCTTTCTGCACTTGGAAAGATTCTGCATCCCTGTGGCCCTGCCCATACTGCAGCAGGCCTTGGCCCTGCAGAGATGAGTGCAGACCTGGCGAGACTCTGTGGTTCTCTCCCACTCTCCTGCCCTGTGCTCAGTCTTAGGCAGGCTGCTGCTGCACACACTCAGCAAAGGGTTTCATACACCTCACAGGCTCAGTACGGTCCCATGAGAAAAAGAGGCAAGGTGCATGCTGACAATCTCTGTGGCTGGGACTCTTCAGTATGCTAATCTCTCATGCCATGCCTACACGCTGTTAGTGAAAGCTTGCAAATTTGCAATGATTTCTCCTTTTCTTTCTTTCCTCCATTGTCCACAGGTACAAAAGCAGCCATGGGACTATTCTCTTTAAAATTATTCATTCCATCATTTAGCTTTCTTATTTTTTAGCTCTCTAACAGGTTAAAAAATAAATTTTTAAAAAGGTATTCTGCATTGCTCTCAATGTTAGTTTGAGTGTGATAAGTTTAATAATTTTATATTTTATAAAATAATAATTTTGTAGTTTATATTATTCTCCTTACAGAGCAAATGTGTTATACTTTTTCCTCTATAATAAAAATGACAGAGTAGAAATGTTGTATCTGGAAAATTTAGATGATTTTCATACACATTATAAATATTTTTTAACATAAGCAATTTTTCTGAGGAAAGAGAAATAAAAATTGCAGTTGAAAAATTACTTTTCTTCAAAATGCTTAAATATGTTTGGTAGGAATAAACTTACCATGTGAAAAAATTTCAAGGTTTTAATAATTTTTAATCATGTGTATAGGGAATACATCATTATAAAGCTGTCCAAAGACACCAAAGGTATCATTAAATGGAGACAGTGAGGCAGGGAAGAGGAAAATTATTCTTCCCTATTAGATAAATATATATATATATATATATATTATATATACATACATAATATATATATATATTATATATACATACATAATATATATATATATATATATATATATATATACATACATAATATATATATCTCAATGCTGCTTTCAGGAAGACATGGCACAAACAAGATTCTAGTGCCACCAACTTGGTTTTGCTTGATTATTTTGAAGATGTGGACAGAAACCCAGTGATGAAACTTGGGGAAAATTCTAAGTACATAATTTAGAAAAGGTGTTTGCCACCAATGGTTAGAATATTACTAGACCAACAAATACAGAGGCCAGTGATTTTTTAAGACAGAGTAGAAGGCAGGTATATGTGGTCAAGATCAAGCCTATTTTGCTCACCATTGTATACCCAGTGCTTATCACAATGCCTAGGACATAGTAGACTCTCAAGAGACTGACAATATAATGACAACATAAATGTATCAATTTCTCACTCTGAGGTTAGAGTCAGCTTTTCTTTATAAAACACCTATTGTCTTGACACTGGTCTGAAGTTCTACTTCATCACTATGTAGATCTGAAGAATAAAAGTTGAGATATAATAAAAAGTTAAAAATTCTGGGGAGTATAAGGGACCTCAGTTCACAGTATATGGGTGTGTGTACACATTAAGGTCTCAGGAGTTTATGTGGTCTGCTAAAGTAACACAGCTAAATAATGGCAGGGCCAAGATGAGAGCGTTCTTAGACACATAAGTCTATGTTCTTTATACCATACTAGATAAGAGCATAGGATTTGGAATTAGAAAGATATGAATTCACATCCTGGCTTTGTCAATTGCTAGCTGTATGACTTTCAGTGAGTTACTGGTGATCCCTGAACTTCAGTTTCCTAATTTATCAAATAGGGATAATAATAGTGTCTACTACTTTGGATTATTGTGAGGATAAATAAGAAAATTTGTAAAGCATTATGTATAGTACTTTTATGTAATACTTAGTACATCACCATAGTAGTGTTCATTTATGTTATTATTACATGTTTTCTCCACCCAGTTATGAGCAAGGGGCTTGCTTCTCTGTATAAAGGATGAAATATAGCTGTTTAATTTCCCACAAAGCAATCTATCAGCAATCTCATGGAAAGATTATTGTAGTGAAATTTGCTCTCCATTTTGAGATTAAGGAAAGCTTTTGATAGCTGTCAAAAAAAGTGGCTTCTTTCTTTAAGATATTTAAAGTTTTACTCTTTTCAGTCCTAACTAATGTGGGTAGTGCTGCAAAATAGGCAACGTTTTCTATGTCCTGGATTACATAGACACCAGTTGTATAGCTAGCTTACACATCTTAAGTGAATCCCTTTATCTTGTGTGAGGGATGCCTGAAGAAAAAAAAATCCAGATGTTTGCAGAGATTTGGTAATGCTTGGATACAAACTCAATAGCTCCTAAATAAAAATGAGAACCAGATGAAGTTCATAGAGAGTATTGCTACATAAAATATACTATGTTTGCTTTCGTCAATAAACAATAGATACTCAACGTTGTTTTTTTAAATTTTATTTTCATTTAATTTTTTTTATTTTTCACTTGTACATTTTTGTAGGATACAGTGTGTTGTTTCAATACATGCATACACTGCACAATGATTCATTTAGGTAGTTAGCACAGTTTTGTACCTGTTATTCTACTTTTCTCCTCCACCCCATCCCCTTCCCCTCCCAGCCCCTGGTAACCTTATTCTACTCTGTACTTCTCTGAGAACCACATTTTTTTTTAGGATTCCATGTTTGTGTGAGATCATATGGTGTTTGTCTTTCTGTGCCTGACTTCACTTAATATGATGGTTTACAGTTCCATCCATGTTGCTGCAAATGATAGGTTATTATTTCTTTTTATAGCTGAATAATATTCCATTGTGCATATATATCACAGTTTTTAATCCATTCATCCATTGATGAGCATTTAGGTTGATTCCATCTCTTGGCTATTTTGCATAGCATTGCCATGAACATGGGAGTGCGGTGTCTTTTCGATATATTGGTTTTATTCTTTTAAAGAATCCCTGCAGCTGCATAATCTTCCATGTGAATTTAGGGGTTAATTTAAAAGAAAGTAAGATCAAATTTGGAGTTGACAACATAGGAATGGTTAGGGAAAAGGTGGTAATTGGAGCCAAAGGAATGAATAAAATTGCCCCAGGAGAGCAAAGAGTCCAGGCTATTTCCTTAGAGATAGCCTAATACAGGGGTCAACAGAAACAAACAAAAAAAGGCTATAGAAGGAGAAAGAATATGAGCGGCTTTAGAAGCAAGAGGGAAAAGAGAAGAAAGCTTCATTTTTGGAGCAAGAGAGATTTTATTTTATTTTATTTTATCAATATACAATGCAGTTGATTTTTGTGTCTCTTTACCGGTTATTCCCTCCCCGCTCCCTCTCCCTCCTCCCACCCATCAACATCATATCTGTTCACTTGTCTTAACAAGTCCAAGAAATTGTGATTATTGTGTCTTCTTCCCCACCCCCTTGTTTGTTTGTGTATTTATTTATTTATTTTTAGCTCCCACAAATAAGTGAGAACATGTGCTATTTCTCTTTCTGTGCCTGACTTGTTTCACTTAATATGATTTTCTCTAAGTCCATCCATGTTGTTGCAAATGATAATATTTCATTCTTTTTTATAGCAGAGTAGAATTCCATTGTGTAGATATACCAAATTTTCTGTATCCACTCATCTGATGATGGACATTTGGGCTGGCTCCAGCTCTTGGCTATTGTAAAGAGTGCTGCGATGAACATTGGGGAACAGGTATACCTTCAAGTTGATGATTTCCATTCCTCTGGGTATATTCCCAGCAGTGGGATAGCTGGGTCATATGGTAGATCTATCTGCAACTGTTTGAGGAACCTCCATACTATTTTCCACAAAGGCTGCACCATTTTGTGGTCCCACCAACGGTGTAGGAGGGTTCCTTTTTCTCCGGAAACTCACCAGCATTTATCCTGCAAGAAAGATTTTTCTAGAAGTAGATAACTAGCAGTATTAGATACTGCAGCACTAACACCTACAGAATTTATGTGTACCAGGTATTTAGAGATAAGAGGAAAGCTAGTAGACAGATTAGTTTTCAAGCTGTATTTTCAGAGGAAGAATATAATTTTTATTTGGATTGCATTGTTTTGGGTAAATCTTGAGCAGAGCAAAGGGGCGATGGTGATAACAGAAGCCATGGAGGGAGGTGCTAAAGGCTTCCAAGCCATATTCGGTGCCAAAGCTACCCAACAGGAAGGTTGAGTTGCATGAAAATAAAAAAGGACCATCATTAATTCCAATAAAGTGACCGTTCGTGACCTTTTCAATGAGAGAAGTCAGGGAATTATATATGGTGATAAAATAGAATATTTTTTAGAAAAGTTGGAATGTCAGGAAAGAATAAAGATGGAATGGTAGCTTGATGAGGGGAGAAAGAGAAGGGAGAGGAAAGAGAGGGTGAGAAGGAATAATAATATCTGAAATCCGAGAGGTTTACAAATGGCAGATCCACATTAGTTGCCATTGATTGTATCACTGAAGCAGGAGGCAAAGTCGGCTGAGCATGAGTGATCTGAGCTGCAGTTATGAATTTGAAATGAGTGCAAAACGTTCTGATTATCTGCCATAGAGAATAAGCTGGGGAGTTAAGTAAGGGTGAATGAGAGGATTGATGAACACACAGAAGGCCTGGCTGAGGTTGGGTAATAACTACAAATGGCATTGCACCATATTAAGTGGTATGATTTTAATAAATGGCCCAATAAGGTAGAGTCTATTATTATGTTGAGCAATAAGACCTCACAATGGATCATTGAGTTGGAAGTTAATCTTTGAAAGCCTATCTGAAGTTCCTTTCATAATGTTAAATGCTGCCTCCAGACAGCATTTAAACAGGGATAGCTCACAGAGGGATGTTTTACATTCTCTCAAAAACCTAAACTTTGTCTTCACAGAAAAAATAGTATGACTCTTTTTCATTTAAATGAACTTATAATGTATATAGGGATGTCTATATATAATGTAGATATAGACAGTTTAGTATCTTTATCAATGAACTATTGCTGGATAGTTAGAAATCAAAATGCAGTTTAAACTTCTCTTCACTGAGAAGTTTGTAATAATTATTACCAAAATAATTATTCATTTCAATTTGCATTTACTGAGCACCTACTCTATGCCAGGCTTTGAAGCCTCTTAAGACATCAGGATGAGTAAGTTGGAATTGATGCTTTCAAAGAGATCTCACAGTATAGATAAGGAGACAGACTGAAAAACATAAAATGTGCAGGGCACTAGGATTACAGTATAACCTAGAAACCAAGGAACACAACATGTGCATGGATCTAGGGAGATTTGGGAGCCCTGGCAGGGCGATGATGGTCCCTAACAAGCATAAAGTGCCATCTTTGTGTCAGGCACTGGACTGAACAAAGAGGATAAAGTGACGAATCAGGACGGGTGGTCTTAGGCGGTACAGACACAAACGCATTTGTAGTTCACTGTGTTAGGTGCAGTCATGGTGATGGTGTTGGAGGTGTGAGGATACAGGAAGGCACTCCTAATGGCAGGAGGGGATGGGGGTCACCAGCATACAGTGAAGCTTTCCTACAGGAAGAGACAACTGAGCCCTGAAAGATTTAGGACTGAGTCAGGCAGTGAAGTGGTAGCAGAGCGGAGGAGAGCATTCCCAGCAGAGCGCACCTGAAATGCACAGAAGCACAAAGAACATGCTTGTGTGGTGGACTGCAGGCAACTCCATGTGTCGGGCTCATAGATTTTCATGCTGGGAGGGGCAGTTGTGTCAGGCAAGGCTTATGTCCATTTCACAGATAAGAAAGGTGAGGCTCACAGAAGAAAGGAAAATTATGTGCTGTCACACAGATCAAAGTAGCAGAACCAAAATTCCAACCACTTCTGTCAGATTCACAGCATATGCTCCTTACATCTCTTCAGAAATGGTTTTTACAGACATGTGTTTATAGTGGTTACACCATAACATTGGAAAGATATACACTAAGTTTTATTCTGCTTTTGTTTAGAAGAAAAAATCACCCTCAGAATGAAGAAGATATAATGAAATAAAAACTGAGTAACAGAATAGAAAGGAATACCAATAAACAAAATAACTATATGTCTATGAGAAAATGATGCAACTTTATCATATTAAAATAGCTCAACTTGTCTTTTTGTTCATTTGTGAAAATACAAATATCACAATTACAACTATTAGGTAAGAGATTAGCATAGTGATAAGGTCCACGACAACATCGACGAAAGAAATAGGAATAAACTCTTCGAAGTTTCCTGATTGTCATGTCACTGCCTGTATTAAGAATCATTTCATTTCTTTAAAATATAAAAGTTATGAATTATTTTTCCACAGGCTTCCAAACTCACAATCAAGTACCCTGCCATCAGCTGGTCTTCATTAGCAGATTTGCCATGACCCATCCAATTCTGATGCTTAGAAACAGTACTGAAAGACCAGGGCATGCTTTCCTCCCCCCATTAAAGTAGCTAACAAATTGGGCATGAAGAGAAATTATGCCAGTGTGATGAAAATGGGAACAAGGTAATTAAAATGAGATCACTTCATAGTGTATACCTTAGGTGAGAGGAGAATTAATGAACTTCTAAAACATAACCCATTAAGCTACAGCAGAAGCAAAAAAAAGGCAACCAAATAAAGCAACAAAAAAATCCTGCAAATACTACATAACCCTGAAGCTCTCCCAGTGCAGTCAAGCAACAGATGCTTTGATGAAAAGTGATGTTTATAAACCTCATGGACTGGACACATAAAGAGAAAAGCAATTATCACACTGATCCATCATACTGGAAGAAAGCATCCACAGTTAAAAATGGATGACATGAATAAAAAAAAAACTTGTGAAAGTGTATACTCAAGTATTTTTCATCAAGCAAAAGAAATTGGAAAAGAAGCATCTATATAGCCTATGAGCAAAAGCAAACAGATGAATAAGCTAATTGTTGACTAAAGTCTACTTAAAAGGCCCAGTCTCTAAGAAATGGAATTTCAAGTCAGGGACAGATGCTTGGATAGCACAGACACTAAAGCTCTAAATACACAAAGTTTATTTGGTGTCTTGCTTGGTTATTTTTTGTTTTGTTTTGTTTTGTTTTTCTATAGAATATTTCAGCTATAAGAAAAGAAAAAGCCATGAAACCTCAAGCACAGGACACAAGATCCTTATAACTCCAGCCTTATAGCGCTCAATACATAAAATGACTCATACCCTTATTTTGTGTGGGTTTTAATAGTCAACTTGCCACATATTTTAGAAAACTTTTTAGATTTCTTTCTAATCCATATACGCGGAAGAAAAAATTCAGAAGAGATTAAACTTCTTTAATAACACTATTGGAAAGAAGACCAGCCTAAATGAATAGATTAGCTCTTTTATAGAAGGTCTTAAATTGAATTTCATTTCCTGACCCAAAGTTATATATGCATGCAATTAATAGCTAATGAATGCTGGAAAATAGAGGTCCTTCCAAACTGGATTTAGTATAGGGAAGAGGATTATTTATGAATGTGCACATTATATAAAATTTGGTGTGACCAAAATGCTTAAATAGATTACAGTTGTGTGATTAAAACTGTGAATTAAATTTGTGTGCCCTCAATAAGGGTGCATAGTACATAAAAGTAAATAGTAGTGCGGACTAAGCTTGAATTCATACACATTCTGAACTTGTGAGGTTGGAATTAATGAGGTTTTATTACACAGAACATAATATTTGAGTCTTCCAATTCTGCATGGAGAGACCTAGCTACAACGTGAAATTATGTACCCTACAAATTCTTGCAGGTAGAAGGTAGGGAAAGTTAACAGAACAGGATCTTCAAGTGATACCTAACCTCAAAAGTTTGGGAAAAAAAAAAACCTCTCTAAGTGGTAAAGACTAACCTATTTACTCTTTACATCGTATGCATTCAGCCACATGTTAAGAATGAACAAATGAATGAAAAACAGAAATGCAATTTTTAGTTATTGGTATCTATTTTGCCTGCAAAGACTAAGTAAACTATTGGTTACAATTAATAAAACCTTATCAAGACTATATTAAAACAGTGTCTTTGACTCTAGAGATACATTATATCACAATTACAAAGAGTGAGTCATCATCACATTTTATAATCTGGTTGGGCTGAAGAGAAAGAGGTAATTAGAATCTCTGTAGGTGTGTGTGTCATTTTACAAAGCTCTCCCTGATGATTCTTAGACACTAGTCACTCTCCATTCTGGATTTAGACGTGCTGTGTTACATTTAAACTATAATTCTCTGTAACATGTAGTTTCTTTGATTTAAAAATTAAATAACATAGTACCTTAATTTAATTCTAAGTGATGCAGTTTAGTCCACTAAGCCCACTTTTCTTTCACCACTCTGGGAAACACATTCTCAGCCCTTCCCAGCCCAATCCCTTGTCCAAAGAGCCCTACTGTGGAATTTTATATCATTTTACTTTTTTCAGTTGGCTTATTTTTATTTCTCCCTTCCTCCACATTCCTGCTATTTCCCAACAAAACATATCTGATCTGGTCCTTCTCTTTGTTTTTCAAGATTTAGTAGTCTGAAAACTTAATTCCCCCAATTATGGGGTGTCAAAGAGTATTAATGATTAATTAAACTTGCATACCACACTAACTAAATAAATTTTCATGGTTAAATTTGAATATTTAGCTTTAAATAAAATTCAACAAGCCAAATATATGCTGCGATAGTTTACAGATTTCACTGATATATGTATTCATGCCTGTCCCTGGAGTTTGAAGTAAGAATTATCCCAAAGACTTACACCACCAGAGTGGGAGCCACTTGAGATGTGGCTAGTCCAAACTGAGATGAGCAGTAAGTGTAACTACACACCAAATTTCAAAGGCACAGTATATATTTTAATAAATGCAAAAGATTTCATTAATATATTATATGTTGTTTTCATGTTGAAATATTTTAGATATATGATGTCCAATGAGATACATTATTAAAATTAATCTCACTTGTTTCTTTTTATTTTGTAATGTGGCTACTAGAAAGCTTAAAATGACATGTGGCTCATATTATACTTCCTCTGGACAACATGTCCCTGAACCCTTGCTACTCAGGGCGTGGTCCCCGACTGGTGACATTACATTGACAGGGGCTTGTGAGAACTGCAGAATTGTGGGCCTCACTCAAGAACTACTGAATCAAAATCTGTATTTAACAGGACATCCAAGCTGTTTGCATTTGTGGGAGCTTAAGAAGAACTTTCTTGACTCCAGACGGGTTTCAGTGCAGACAGCAGTCTTTTATTTCTCCATACTTTCACAATCATAGTTCTCTAGCACCTACAATATGCCTTCACTTGAGGACCTATTCAACGCATGTTAAATGTGATTTCACTAAATAATCCTTTATAAGAAAATATAATCCTTTTCTTACTACTATAAGTACTTTTTCCATATTGAAATAACAATGGCTACCAATATTGCCCGTGTGACAGATAGTTCCATTAATTGCTAAGAAATTTATATAACTCATACACTGTAAAAAACAGAAGACAATGGCCAGGTGAATAATAACACACATGTATTTCAAGTACATATTTCCATTCCTGAAATAGGAAGGAAAAGCTGGGATTAAAACAATTGTATGACAAAGTTCAACAATTCTGCAAGGGTCTAATTGTCAGCCAGTTATTGTTGAACAGGTGCAGGCAGACAGGCTGTTGCCTTTGTCTGGTTTGCAATTTGCTACTTGGGGATGGAGGAAAACCAAGCAATATTCCTTTTTCATTTTTGTTGTTCTTGTTAACAATAATTCTCATTTCAGTTCACAGCTCTGTCACTACTCATGGAGGAATTTAGATTGAGTTTGTTGGTTCCGAAAGCAAAGTCTCATGCTAATGAATCACTAAGAAAAAAGCTGGTCTAATTACAGCCAAATGGTACAAAATAGTCTTACTTATGATTGCCCCTGATTAGGTGCAGGATGCTGTGCTCGCTGCAGGGGGCTGCAGTTTATCACTGAAATGGGAAAGTCCCACTGACTGCCAGGAGGGGAAGGACTTGCAGAAAACAACATATTACAGCTGTACTCTATTATTTTGTTGTATAGTCATGTCTTAAAGTTTCTTATACTCAATAGCTTGAACTTGGCATGTTCAATTAATGTTTACTAGAGAATTGAGCTCATGTTCAACAAATAAATTTTAATCAATGGGTAATTGAGTACTCATCTATAATATCGAAGGCCACTATAATATCAAAGTCAGGCTTTGCATAGAAGGAATAGAGATTTGCTTAAGCTTCTACCAACAAAGCGTGATTTATTTTATTTATTTATTTATTTTAAAGATTACCGGTAAGGGGATCTTAATCCTTGACTTGGTGTTGTCAGCACCACGCTCACCCAGTGAGCCAACCAGCCATCCCTATATGGGATCCGAACCCGTGGCCTTAATGTTATCAGTACCGCACTCTCTCAAGTGAGCCACGGGCCAGCCCAAAGGGTGATTTATTTTGAGGGAATCCCATGGATCTCTAGTGGGTGGAGCCATAATAGTATGGTTCAGGGATCTGAAGATGAAATTTGATATGACTCTGGAGAACTCCCTAGGCTTTTAGGTACCTTCGTTCTGGCGACCTGCTATTGCTTCTCAGCTGTCCCAAATGGAAAAGCTTCTTTCTCTCTTACTCTCAGTTGCCTTCCCTAGCTGACTTCTAGTTTCTTCCCTTCTCACACTCTCCCCATCCACAGCCCTATTTCACGATCTTTTAGATGCAGGCTGTACTGATTTCTGGTAATTCTTTTCAAGTCAGTCTCCCTTTGTAATGAGTTGCACCGCACACCCGGTAGCTATGCACTGGGACCATCGGAAGAGAAGTTTCCCCAATAAATAATGGAGGAAGGCCAGACACCATAACACATATCTCAAATACATATTAACAAATATATATTGAGAACACACTATAAGAAGGCACTGCTCTAGGGGCTGGAAATTTAAAAATGTATAAGACAAACATGGTCCCTAAAATGTTCAGTAGTAATGAGCACTATGTGGAGAACCATAGCAGAATGATGGGAAGGAGAGTGACTGGCAGGCAGGTTAGAATGGGTGAGCAGGAGATTTTCAGAGCAGGTGACATTTAAATAGTCATCTGAAAAAAAAAAGGAGGAGCTAATCACAGGAAGATCAAGGTAAGATTATTCCAGGGCGAGGACCAGCTAGTGCAAAGGCCCTGAAGCAGAAAGGAACCTGACATGTTCAAGAATTTTTAAAAGATCATAATAGCTGAAGATTGTGGTCAAGAAGGAGAATGACATAAAGTTAAGTCAGAGAAGTCAGTAGGGACCAGATCCTGTAGAGCTTTGTGGCCCAAGACAGGATGTTTGGATTTTATTCTAAGTGAAATGGGAGCCACTGAAATGACATAATCAAATAATCTTAGCCCACAAATTAAAAGCCGTGTTTAATAATTGTCATATTTTAAAATTTAATTTATATGTATCAAAATGGCCAATAAAATTATAGAAGGTGCTGAACTTCATTAATTACTAAGAAGATGCACATTAAACCATGGTAAGACCCTACTGCATATCCAGCAATTGCATTCCTAGGTATATAATTGCTGTAGACTGATTGAATTGTGTCCCCCAAAGTTCATACATTAAAGCTTAATCACCACTGTAACTGTTGAGGGTAGGAAATCCTATTATGGTAATTGGAAGATGGGGCCTTGAGTAGATGATTAGATTGTAGGACCATGTCATGGTGAATGAATTAATAATGGTGGTCAGGAATGTGGTTCTGAGGGCTTTAAAAGGAGAGAATGTGAAAGTCTCTCTCTCTCTCTCTCTCTCTCTCTCTCTCCTTTGCCATCTTCTGCCATGTGAGATCCTTGAGTCATTGTTGCCACTACCAAGATCCTCACCAGATGTGCTCCCTGGACTTCCCAACCTACAAATCTGTAAGCAATAAATCTTGTTTTCTTATAAATCGCCCTGTTCTGGGTATTTTGTTATAGGCAACAGAAACAGACTAATACAATACTTAATAAAAATATGTATATATCCTGATATGTTTTTATATTTGCACCAAAAGAAGTAGACTAGAATGTGCCCAAGCCCCAAAGTAGAAACTAACCAAATGCCCTTCAACAATAAGATAAAGAAATATATTGCAGTACATAACCACATCACAATACTATGGATCAGGGGCTCACAAAATTCAGCTCAAGGCCTGTTTTATTACTGGCACTTGAGCTATGAATAAATTTTATAAAAAATATAAAAACATAAAAAGGGTTTAAAAGCAACAACAAAATATAAAAATGTTTTAAAAACAGCAAAAAAATAAACAAACAAGAATAACAACAGCAAAAACAACAAAAAAAAGAGTATATACCAGAGACTATACATAGCCTGCAAACCCTAAAATGTTTACTGGCTGGGTTTTTATAGATAAAGTTTAAAGACCCTGAATACAGCAGAGAGAATGAACAAACGATAACTGCAAGCAACAATACGGTGGATTCCCAAACAACATGTTGAGCAAAAGGAGTTACACCCACAAAGCGTACCTGCCATATAAAAGCAGACAAATGAACAATAAAGAGAGACAGAGAGAAAGAAAGAAACAAGAATCACAGTAATACATTGAACTTTTAGAAAACTAGAGGTGGAAAAGGGGGGTGGCTAATGAGGAACTGGTCAAAGGACACAGGAAATCATTGTGTATTGTAATGATGAATAAGCTAAATATCCTGATCTAACCATCACACATATAAATATAATTATTGAAAATCAACATTATACCTCACATGTATGTATAATAAATTATCTAAAAAAAAAATCAACGCATGGTCTTAGAAGTCAGTTTAGTGGTTATACTACACCTGGGTGGTCACTGGAAGACAGGATGAAACAATGCTTTCGAAGAGCTTCTTATAAGGCTGTACTCTAACCAACTGAGCTAACCAGCCAGCCCTCGAAGAGCTTCTTATGTTTACAGGTATGTTCTGTTTGTGAGCATTTTCACAAGCTATGCCTTTATGACATGAGTAATCATATATTAGTCAAACACCTTACATTTGACAGATTATAGAGAAAGGCAATTTAAACTATTAAATTTCCCCTTCTTGGGTCATATAAAAATATTGGGGGGGGACTTTTTGTGGTACCCAGAAAATTGAGAAGAGACTTTTCTTCTTTGGACCATTATGATGACCAGTAATGTCCTCATTTTCCAAATTGATGTGTTCCTTTCAGACACTGCTGCTTGCATACAAAAGCTGGATGACTTTCCCATGATGCAGAAAATCCTGCATCCTTAGGTGCCTGACTCTTCATTCTTGACTGTGGCCTTTCTTTCCCATCTCATGTCTACTTGGGCCTCCTTTTTGTCCTCAAATATGTCAGAAACATTCCTTCCTTGGGGCCTTTCACTAACTGTTCTCTCTGCCAGGATCACTCTTTCTCCAGGTATCTCCATAGCTAAGCCCCTTGCCTCCTTCAAGTGTTTACCAAACTCTCATCTTTTCAAGGAGATGATGGCTCAGTGAGGCCAATAGTAATGATTCTATTTGAAATTGTCAACTGCCCCTGTCAATCCCTATTACCCTGCATTTTTAATTGCAATTATTACATTTGAATGTGCAATACAAGTATATATAAATGTAATATATAAGAATATATTTATTTATGACTGTCATTGTTTATTAACTATCATTTCCAGCTAGTGTATAAATTCCTGAAGGATAGTGATTTTTTATTTGTATAGTGATGTATCCTGAGTGTCTATGTCAGCGCTCCAACAAAAAGTTTCAAGAAATATTGTTGGATGAATAAATAAATGAATGGAGTCCTGCATAACACAGAGACATCATCCTTCTGGCATCTCTGAGTCTTGCCCCATTCCTGTGGATATGTACAGAGTGAGACAGGCCATCACTACTCAAGGGCCCCATGATCTCTATTTTTTATCCATGACAGAGAACTGTATTTTCTTTCTCTCAGGGCTGTGCTACTCTTGATATAATCCTTTTAGAGAACCAAAATCTGGAAGGAGATTCTTTTTAAACAGCTTAAGCTTTAGCCTTGGCCCATACATTCTGTGCTTGGAATGAGGAAGGGAAAATGGAGGAAAAACAGTAACTTATCCTATCACTCATAAACATCACTTTTTTTTCTTAAGAGAGTTGACTGTGGAGAGCTAGAGAGATACAACTATGGTAGCAAAGTTTAGAGATCTCATCTTTGAGCCTATTGATACTAACTTAGTTTTCTTTGGCTTTATAACTGGGACATTTGGTGTCACTTTTATTTATAAGAGCCAACCTTTATACTTTATTTCAATTGGGCATTGAAAGTTACTAGACTGTGTTTTATGATACTAAATACTTTTTAAGTCTATGTTATGCTGTCACATAAAATACTTGAACTTACCTTCTAAGG
The DNA here is from genome assembly GCF_027409185.1 of Cynocephalus volans. Classification (NCBI taxonomy): domain Eukaryota; kingdom Metazoa; phylum Chordata; class Mammalia; order Dermoptera; family Cynocephalidae; genus Cynocephalus; species Cynocephalus volans. The sequence goes on from NC_084472.1 coordinate 23,749,293, forward strand.
TCATGTTTAAACAATTATTTGTTTATACATGTACTCAACAGTAGGAAGGCAGTGCAAGACTTACTATAGAGAATCAGACACCCACGTGAAACTTAGGTTGCAACATTTTAAATGCTCAGTCCTTACCAAGATTAAGAACAATATTGTTTTTAACACAGAAGATGATTTTAAATTTGACTTTAAAATATATTTGGATCTAAGATCATACGCCAAGCTGATATCCTATTTGTTAATGGGATTGATAAAAACATACTCTGACCTTAGTAGACTTAAATGAAAAGGTTTATTCTCCCATGTAGAGAAGAACAAATGGATGACAAGACAAAAGCTTTAGAAATGCAAAGCAAGTTAATTAAAATGTCAAGGTCACTTAGCAGAAATAACAGTAGTGATTACTTAAAAATCATAATATTCTCTATGTAGGGTTGTTTTTATGAAATGATAATGTTCACATTAAAAATCTTATAATGACATGAAACTTTCTGTTCATCAACTACATCTACAAAAACACAACTCATGAAACCTGCTAAATAAAAGATTTTTAAGTGGTGTTTACAACTATTTTCATTTTAAAAAAATGACCACATAAAGTTATTCATGTGTAAGTAACTAATTAGCACTTTACTCAAGAAAGATCAGATAAAGAGCTCAGAATGTACGTTGTTATTATTATTATTAATTTTGTAATTGAGTACCCAGAGAACACTTTTACAAATTATAACTGAGAAATTAAGGGGGATTCTTACTCTGCTATAAATCAGACCATGCTTCAAATATAGACTCAGTGACAAAGTTGACCACAGGCAAATTACTTGACTTATCTAAAGCTTAGTTTCCCCATCTATAAAACGAAGGTGATAATTGTGCCCACTGCAGAGGATTATTGTGAGGATTAAGTGAAATGACACCTACAGCATATAGTAGAGTGTGACACATAGTGTAAGTTCAATAAATGCTAGCTGTTGTTGCTGTTATTATTATCACAACTTTTTTTTTCCAAACGAGCTTTATAGACATAGCTTCACAAACGTCTAGTGTTGATTTTTTTCCATTCAGTATAAAATTTTAAATTTATTTTCATTACACGTCTTCTTGTTAAATGCAACCTCCACTTCCACATTATTAATATTGCTTTAGATTCCAAATTTATCATCCAACTTCTATACCTCTGAGCCTCATACTGTTCACAATTCTGATTGTCATGTCATCGAAATCTTTACCCAACTCATTTGTAGAAACACCAGGAAAAACAGGGTACTATTCAGATCCCCAAACTTTAACCTAATGTATTTAATATTTTTTAGGTCAAAAACAAGTGCTCTTTGGATAAAGCTGTTTCATCTGTTATAAATATTTTAATTTTCTTTAATGGAGTCAACATAAAATTTATCATGTTATATTTTGAATAGCAGTGATTTTTATACATTTCTGATTCCTCTGTTAGACTGTCAGTTCCTTGTTATTAGGGAATATGACTTATATATCTTCACTATTTATTCATTTAATCCACAGTATGTACCAAAATGCCACATACGTATACACATACACATGCACTTGCTTAGTAGATGTTTTCTGACTTAACAAAATGAAAAAATTATTTAAGGTAAAGACAGACTTGAAAATGTTATGAATCCATTGTTAAAAAGGTCCTCTTTTTTGGTGCAATGTACGGCTTCTAGAAGAGGACCAACCCGCCTCTGAGATCAAGAAATGATGATACCCAGGCATCTATTTCATTTTCCAAGCATCACTTGCTTTTTTTCTTATGTGTGTATGTGTATGTGTGTGTGTGTGTGTATATATATATGTATATATATATATATATATATACACACACACAGACACTTCTTTTACCTTAGACCTTAGGTTCTGTGGATCAGAAGCTTGATTAAACCATGCTTGCAAAGCAAAGCATGTTGAATTCTTCAGGATAAAGATGCTATGGAATTGTGTTATATGAAACAACAGAGATGTGACATCTCAGCTTCCTCCTTGGTCATGACTATAAATCCCAAGCTACTCTGAACTGAAAGCAACAAAGCAATATATAATCTGAAGTGATATAAAAATATAACACAGCTCCCCTGAGTATTCCTAGAAGATTTCAAGAAAGTATTTTTTAAAAAACATATATCCCTATGGTTTTTCTTGCTTTCAGGTAATGAGCAGAAGTTGAAAACCAATTCCAGCACTGACAATAACTAACGTGGTTTCATTGAACTGTGATGGAAAAATTAAATGACCTTGGACAGTCACTTTACCCTTTAAACCTCAGTTTCTTCATCCGTGAAAAGTGGCGGAGTCAGAATAGGTGATCTCTCACTTACCTTCAAGATCTGCCAAAATGTCACACAAATAGGGTGGTATAATTTCTTATGGACAGATTTATATGCACCATTGTATATGACATTACAATTCTAATTGGAGACCTCTTAAACATTAGGATGACAAATGAGTTCATGATTTAAATATAAGTGACTCAGAGCAGGATTGCAGAATTTAACTGACTGTCTTAAATAATAACTGCCTGGAATGTCATCTCACTTACTCTTCCTAGCCACCCCCTCAAATCCAGCACAATGAAGGGACCCCTCCTCTGGGCTGTCCTACATTATTGTTTTACTTTGATGCTCTACATGTTTTAATTCTCCATTTACATTTTAACCTCATTGAAGAAAGGCACCATGTTTTATACTTTTTATCTTTCAAAAGACCAACATGTCCTGGCATTAGAGACCTTGAACACTCAATATTTAAGTAACTTTTATGAATATCTGATCCCTATACCAGCTGCATTACCATTAAAACTAAACATGAGCAATTTTAATGCCCGTTTAGTATGTAACATGAGAATCAACATGGGTCCAAAGCCTGACTGCAGTTTACCAAAGATCTCTACCTCTCAATTTCCCAGTGTGTAAAATAGTGAATTGCTAACTGCCTTTTAGAGATGTTACAAGGGTTAAATAAAATAAGGTGAGCAAAGCTGGCACATAAAGATATTGATAAATGGCAACTCTCAGTATCATTATCATTAAAGTGAGAATGATAAGTATACACTTGCTTTTGTACATTTAAAAACTAATCAGTAGTCTTTGACTTCTGTGTGCAACAGAATCTCCTGAGCAGCTCTTTAAACACTTAGCTTCTTAGGACCCAGCCCTGGACAACTGACTCTGGTGAGCCTTGATACTTGCTCTGGGAAAGGCTGTCTTACATTTAGATTGTTCATAATGCATCCCTATTCTTAAAATACTTCAGACAGACATTTCTTAGAGTCACAGAGTTTCACATATTGGACTCTTTAATAAGTATTAAAATATGTTGAGACCTACTATCTTAAAAGTTAGGTGGCTTGTTGAAACAATCTTGAAGGTATTACTTGAGAAAGAGGGATGAAAAACTACCTAATGCAATTCTTCTGACCAAAGAAAATATTGCTTTTTCAAGGTCTGAAAATTGCACAAACATTTTCTTCCTCATAGTGCAACTGCCATTTTCAGTTTCCAAGTATGGCTAAGGCCTCAGGCTAGCCACATAGTCTTTGAACTTCAGCATAAAGACAATTAATTTTAAGGCAAGGTTTACCCTGGATTTTATTTTGCTCTTATGCCACTTGGCAATATTACTATAAAATTTATATTAAAACTGGTGTCAGTAAATACAACCAAAACTTTTCTTATATTTTGTTTCTTAGGTCAACTTTCAAATAATTTAGAATTTTGAAAGCAAACTATAGAAAATTAAGGGAACCAGAGAGAAAACATTTAGAATTATAGATATAAGCAGTTTCTATGCATGCAGACTTTTAAGCTATAAAATTGTTTTAAACTTGACTCTTTCAACTTTCTGTAGTATTTAACCTTTTGGTCTTTTCTTTGAAAACTCTAAGCCATTGTGAAGAGTGCTAATTGTGGGCAAATAAACTGACTTTATTCTTCCCCAAATCTAAGTCATTTCCTGATGTATTAGTTAGGGTAGAAGTTTGTGTGCTATAAGAGAGAGAAGAAAACAATGGTGGTTTGAAGAAGATGAAATTACTTTCTCTTGTCATAAAAGTCTGATTGATCATCCATGGCTGGTGGGAGGAACCACATTCAACAGAGACCCACACTCCTTCCATCTTGTTGCTCTGTAATCCTCAGTGTAGCTCTTTCCTTTCACTATTCAGGATCGATTTTCAAGCTCCTCCCCCTACACCCACATTCCAGCCCGTGGAAGTCGTTATTGGAGGGGTTAGGCATGCTCTTCCTTAAAGTGCACTACAATGGCATCCATTGAATCCATTCACTTTCCAATAGGCAGCATTTAGTAGTCACATGACTACATTTAAGTTCAAGGGAGGATAAAGACACAATCTTTAGCTGGTTGGCATATGCCAGATATAAATTCTATTACTATGTAAGAAGTAAAGAATGTATATTGAAAGATATCTAGTTCATTCTTCTGCACCTGATACTCAATAAGTTCAAGTGGATAGATGCCATGCACAATCAGAGTGCTACTGAGTCAGTACATAAGTGGGTATTGAGGTGCTCCACTGTTTGATTAAGTTGTATGGAAAGTAGAAATAGTACTAAAAAGGAGACACTAAAGGACCAGGGACAAAATATGCTTACTTTATATCAATGATTTTTTCAAGGACCAACCTGATGATTTAATGGTCTGGAAATGTTCAGATATATTTTTTTAAGCATCTAACTTTCTTTCCAGTGGGTTCAATCATTGGAATGAAGCATTTTTATTATATACCATAATATATTAGGTGAGAAAAAATTGGTCCTTGTCTAAGAAATTCAGTACAAGACTGATATCAAGAATGTAATTTTGTCACCAAATCAGTACGATATATAAATTCTGTAATATATCCTGTGATTATTCCATGGAAGTATAAAAACTTTTATTCCCTTTTATAGCCGCTTAGTATTTCATTGTGTGAATGTACCACTGTTATTCAACTAGTTCCCTATTGATGATAATTTAGGTTGTTTGCAGTCTTTGCTATTACAATAGTGCTACTATAAAAGGCTTTGTGTGAATATATATATATATATATATATATATTTTTTTTTACAAAATTGGCAGCATATCTTCGGTATCTTCTTTTTTTTACAAAATTGGCAGCATATCTTCTTAGAAGTGGTATCATATTTGAATAACATTAATAGTGTTTTAAATTGCTTTGGCTATTTTAAAAGGACTGCATTTTTATTCTAAAGACTAACTATGCTGTATAATAACCTTAGTTCTATCTTTTTTGGGAGCACAGGGGTTCTTTCTGTTGGTTCCCTATTATGAGTCATAGTGAAATGATCCAGTATCTCCCTTCTTTTCTTCCCTCTCTTTCTCCCAGCATCTATTTTGAAGTAATATCCTTTTATTCTTTGTTAATATCTGTAAGACTATTAGTGAGCCTATTCTACTTTTGCACCCTTCCTTCCTTCCAGCTTTCTTTCCTTCCTTCCTTCCTTCCTTCCTTCCTTCCTTCCTTCCTTCCTTCCTTCCTTCCTTCCTTCCTTCCTTCCTTCCTTCCTTCCTTCCTTCCTTCCTTCCTTCCTTCCTGTCTTTCTTTCCTTTTTTATTTCTTTCTGGTGGCTGGCCTGTACGGGGATCCGAACTCTTGATCTTGGTGTTATCAGCACTGTGCTCTAACCAAGTGAGTAACCAACCAGCTCTAAGTTTTGTGCATTCTTTTTTTCTATTCTACTTTTTCATATACTCTCTCCAAACTTCCCCATACTTTGTTGGTTGCCAGAAAATACAGCCATTGAGTAACTATATGGTCTTACACACAGACATCATTTAATCCTAGTTCTACAGTTACATATATATTTAATGTTCACCACTAGTCCTTATGCTGATGTCACTGCAACAATTTTGGTTGTTTGAAGCTTATTTTCTAATACACTTCTTGAGGAGTGTCCATGGGAACAATATTTCCTGAAATATTGAAAGCTCATAATCATTTGTATTTTGTAACCTGGAGGCCACTTTGAATCATGACTTTTTTTCCCCTGAGTTTCTTCAATCTATTACTGTATTTGATTTGTGGCATAAAAGCCCAAAACTCTGATATTTTTTCCTTCATAAGTTACTTGGTCTCTTTGACTGGATGTTCAAAGGAGACTATATGTATTTTTTCTTTAAAGTGCAATTGTTTTACTAGAATATGAATTAGTGTTGGCCATTCTGGCTCAATTTTCCTGGATATGCAGTAACCCCTCTTAATCTCTGGCTTGTAGTCTTTTTATCCCAGCAAATATTTCTTGATTTATGTTTTTAGTGTTTGTTCCATTTCTTTGCTTTGACTATTCTTCTTTGGCAATTTCAATTTTATGCACAGGGGATCTTATTTGTCTTTGTTTTACATTTTTCACTTTCTCTTGCATTCTTTGTATTTCTTTTTATTTATTGACTTTAAAATTTTTCCTTTCAATCATCAATTTTTCTTAAGGCATTATATGTGGGAGTTTGTCCACTTTTCAGTTCCTTATAGTTGAATGTTCGTTTCTGAAATAATTTTTTTGTTTTATTTCTAAATCCTTCTTGAGCTTTGACAGATCTCTATTTAAATTTTTATTTCTCCAATTATTTTATTTCTGAATTTTTCTAATTGTCATTTATTCTGTTTATCCAAAGCTTCCATTTGTATAATTTTTAAAATTTGTTTTATGCATATTCAAATACTAGGCTAGGAATTTCAACTGCTCTATGGCCACGTCTTTCCGGTCTTTTATATTAATTTTGTATGGAATTGTTCTATGGTCCTTTGCTGTTCTTATGTTAAGTCAGATAAGTTTTTTTCTCGTAAAAGACAAAGCTGGCTTGTAACACCTTTCCTAGTTCCACACTCTGGAACTTTCTCTTCTACTATGTCTGTGAAGTATTCAAATGTATAGTCTGGTAAGCGCTGAGATCTAATTCTACTCCCACTTACCATTTCCATCTGAATCTCCATTTTTCTTTGGTCTATGGTTCTAGTCCTGATCAGTTTTTCACTCTACTCCCATAGGTTTCTTCTCTGTGTGAGACACTGTCCTTGAGTTAGTTTCAAATGTGCATAGGGCCCAAACTACTCTAGCCCTGATCAACATACTGTGATCCCCCAATCTTACCCACTAATTGGGGCCTGCAGAGACCCCTCTGTTTTAGCTCCAGATCTCAGATTTGCATGTTGAGCTGTCAACGTAGTACCTGTTGGGTCTCTGTCTTTGCCAGCAGTCAAAGCGTCTTTTCTCTTGCATGCCTGGTACCATATGAATCTTGCTGCCGTTACTGAATTTTTTCTACTTGCTTTTCTTTTGGAGTTCATGGGGATTCCCTGGCACCCAGTTTTGTTATACATACTTTCTGTGGGACTTTTGCTTAGCTATTCTAGTTGCCCTGCCTGTTTTTGTGCAGGATTCAGTGCATTTATGCTGCAATAACTGTCATTTTCTTAGATTCCTCATCCTTGACCCTATGTTGTTTCAGAAAATACAGTTTAGAACAACCCACATTTTTGGTTGAATTCATTTTGCCATGAGATTACTCAGTGGTAAATATTTGAAATTGTGAATGTACAGGAAATAGGATTCCAGGCTGCTTCATTTCTTTCTGTTTTTCTTTTGTCTGTATGGTCAGTATGTGGTGGTAAAAGTTATGTCATCTTCTAAAAAGGCAGAGGTTGTGGCAGTCAGGCAGCAAAATCACAACTATCACACATCTGATATAAAGAATAGGTTTCAATAATTAAGTGGCAACAAGGCACTTTGTGAGTGTGTATTCCAAATGATAAGAACACCAGCTGAAGAAAGGGGGCGCTAAAGAGTAGAGCTTAGATTAAGTGAAATATGTGAAAAGACATGTAAGATAGAGCCAGACAATTAAAATTTTAAATATCGTGCCGAAGTCCAAACTTGCCACCAAAAATTTTGCAGAAAGGGAATAATGCTATTTTTGTACTTATATTTTAACAACATGACTTTGGTAGTGGCAACAAGGATGGAGTGGAAAGGTAGTGGGGGAGCCAAGGCCACCGACATCATAAAATTCACTATATTATGGATATCTGAAGTCAGGAGAGAGAAGCAATTTTTAAAATATGTAAACATCATTTTCACATTAGGGGAAGTGGAACAAACCGTAAGAGAACTTTAGGCTAGAGGGAAGTTGTAACACAGTCAGTAGTTTCAGAAAATCATGCTCTGTGTTATCTACTTCTGAGTATAGAAACTCACCAGTTACTGCCTGCTGGAGCAGAGGGATAAATGTGAAGCTGCCTTCCAGCCCAGCCTATGAAAAACACATGAACATCAATGCACTGGGGAGACCACTTGTACATACTGCTGAGAGAAACTGTACATAAGAAATTCAAAGCAGAATAACCTCTAAAATGTTTGCTTATTTAGGATCAATTAGCTGCTTCTGGAGGAGTGTGAATCAATATATAATGGAGCAGTGATTAGATGAGCAAGAATACAAACTAGGGAACATCAGGCAAGGTGCTGAACTTGGAAAAACAGGAAGTATGCTGCAGACTCCGTGGCTGCCTTGTCCCATGTCCCCTCAGCTCATTTCCGGGTACTCTTGCAATCCCTGGGGGTAGTTTGCATGCACTCTGACAGGCGCCTCCCTGCCTGAGGGCTTTCTGTGGCCCCAAAGGAGTTTTCTCAGCTCAAGAATTGCCTGGGATTCAACATCCTGGTTGAGGGCACTACTCAACCAAAGAGGGACAGAAATCAGTGGATAAGTACTCCAACTTTTCCCATATGTTAGTGGGAAAATTCTGCGCTGCTTTCTGCAAGGTTCCTCAGAGTGTCCAAGTAGGACCAAGCCCCCGTCACTCACAGTCCACCTCTCAAAGCACCTGTCATTGGCTCTGTCTCTTCCACACCACACATGCCTCGCTTCTTGCTTCTGATTCTTGGGACCACCTTTCAAATGTATTGCCTGTACCCAAGTCCTTGTCTCAGCCTGCTTTGGGGGGACCCAAATGATGATGAGCAGAAACCTCTATTTTTAAAATTCTCCCCAAATTGTTTAACCATCTGTTTCAAGGTTCCACTGGAAGCTTTCCAATATCTGGTGCTGACCCATGGTGATTAATAGAATTTGCTCCTCAGTGTAGGAGCTGCATTTTTAATCTTGGTATCCATTAACCCATTCCCTGACATAGATCATCTGGATTTAATAACTGTAGAATGAAGGAACGAATAAATGAAGTTTCAATAGGCAAGCAGACTATCTGGGAAATCCATCAGTAAGCAACCAGAGGATGCTTATGTAGGAGCAGGGCACCAGGAAGCAATAAACTTCCAGAAATCTCAGGAAGCAGATAATTCCTTCAGTCCAAAAGTAAATAGCAAGAAGATGCAGGAAAAGGATTTCAGGAACCGGATCTTGTTTGCAAGGAAGACTGTAGCACATAAGAAAATGCCCAACTTCAGAGTGGGAGGAGGTGATAAAGACTGTCATTTAATCCTTATGAAAGTCCCATAAGCAGATATCATTTGCTTCATTTAATGAACAGGAAATATAAATCCTAGAAAGGTAAAGAAAAATGACCAACTTCATGCAGTAAGTTGGAGAGCTAGAAGACAGGTCACCTGTTGTAATTACTAAAAGTGAAAACTCCTAGAAGGACTCAAGGGATTTCTATTTCTTAGCAGCCAAGCTCCAGAGTCCCTCCCTGTACCTCCAGTACCACTAGGGAAAGCCAGTCCCCATGTGGAGGAATCCTGTCAAGGCAGAAACAAGTAAATAGACCAGCTGCCCCTAGAGCACAGAAATAAGAATTTGGGGATTGCCATATCTGTTTTAGAATGTAAAATCTTATAGTTTCTTTGAAACAATAGGAGTGTCCCTACAGAGCTGTGGATGGCCAACTTCTGACCAATAGTATTTTTCAAAATAATAATAATTTTAATAATAAGAAAGGAGGATGAACTATTCTTTCTTCTCCTCTTCTTTTTTGTTCTGTATTGTTGAACATAATTTCCTCAATTATAATGGAAATGAACTCCTTCTCTTTTTAAATCAGTGTGCTCCCCTTCTAGGATTCAAAATTACAGTGCTGTTTTGGAGGCATCATTTTGCTTCCACGGTAGCAATTTGTCTACAGCTTTGCCTTGTGGCCTCAACAAATTCATTTGACAGGAGGAGTAGGATGATAGGAAAAGGAAGAACTTCTGTGAATATAAGTACCTTGGGAAATCAACCATGAGTGATAAGAAATACATAAAAGCTACCCAGCACGGTATATATGTTTTTAACAGGACTTCATTAAAAGTATATACTTGTTAAAGTTTTCCTCAGCATGGCAGTGGGCTTCTACAGAGGAAGTCTGAGAGCACTTAGAAGTTTTCCTTTACTTCACTTCTTTTTTAACTCCGTCCCTACAAGCATCGACAGAGCAAAGGAGAATGACTGCTGGTTCATATTAACTTTGTAGCAGGATTTATAACATTTGCCATTGATTTTCTGGAAACTTTAGAATCAAAGCCAAAGATGACCCCTGATTTATGAAATGAGAAGTTGAGCTATCTGAAGAGTGGGCCCAGTAGGAACTGCCTTCAAGGGCATTGTACCCAAACAGTATGTGTCCTAAGATGTTCTAAAAGATACCCTTTATTAATGGTTTGACTCGGGGTGGAGGGTGGGGTTTCTGAATCCAAGCAATGTCTGCCTTGGTCCTCAAGGGATATCTAATGAATGAATGAGTGTCCCACCTGTAGGAGCAAAATCCCATAATTCAGAAAGTCAAACCAGAATTCCAAAAATTGGAGTTAAAAGCAAGAAATAGTGGAGTTAAACATGGTGATCAGGAGGGAAGACTGTGAACATAAAACCCAGATTTTTACAGTAGTGGAAAAAGTATTTCACAAATGGAATAAAGTCATTGTAAGGGACCTTAAATGATAGAAAGTGGAGCTCTCACCTTAAGCTGTAGGTGATGGAGAGCTAGAAAAGGTTTTCAAAGTAGTGATATGAAAAGAGTTTTTTAAGCTTTTGTAGTGGAATGGTTTTGAAGGGAGAAAAACATAGGCATAGCAGTAAGTCAGGAATCTAGTCCTAGCAGGAGAATGTCGCGGTAAGGAGCACATGCTTAGAGACAGAGAGACTTGGAATTGTGTTCCAGATGTGCAATTCACTAGCGGTGAAGCCTGAGTAAGTTTATATCTTCAAACATCAACTTTCTCATCTGCATAAGTATGATCTATTAAGTTATTCAGTATTTTGAATCTACCCTTTTGTCAGTGTTTACAAGCTGAGTAAATAGGTATACAATAAAAAGTCTTCCATGAAATACTTAGAAGAGGTGACATTCGAGTCAAGAACTATAAAAAGGAGAGGAGGTAAAAATTGTGAAAAGAAAAACATTTCATGAAGAGTAAATCATTAGTATAAATGCCTTGAGGCAAGAATGAGTCCAGCATACTCAGGAATTTGAAAGGTCAATAATACTTATGAATAAAGAGATTTGATGTGGAATGAGGAAAGAGACCTGGGCAAGCCAGGCTGAGGATATTGGATACATTTTAAATGTGATGGAAAAAGTTTAGAGGGTATTTTTGCAGATCACTATTGCTGAATAGAAAATTGATTGTTGTGGGACATAAACTGGAGCTCCAAGACTAGTTAAAAGGCCATTGCAGAAGACAGGGAAAGAGATAATGATGGCTTGAAATAGGGCTGGTCATGAGGAAGGAAGAGAAGCACAGATCTGGGATATGTTCAGGAGGAAGAATCAGCAGAACTTGCTGACAAATTGAATTTGGGGAGTAATGGAAGGCAAGGAATCAAAGATAATCCCTACATTTCTGGCTGAAGCAACTGGCTATAAGGTTATGCTTTTTGGAAGGTGAGTAAGATGAGGAGAAGCAGGTGGGCAAATCTTTGTGATTTTAGTTTAAAATGTGTATTAGACATCCAAGTGGAGATGCAAAGTAATATGTGCCTGGAGTTCATTCTAGGAAAAGGTCAAGGCTAGAAATTGATATTTAGCAGTCATCAGAACATAGGTGATATTAAATCTATGGGACTGGGGGAAATCTCTAGGGATGGACAGAGAAGTAAATGGGGTTGTAGCAAATACAGTGGATTGACTCACAATGTCTATTCCAACCTCCTAGTGTGTCTTCCTGTATTGCAGAGCCTGAAAAACCATAATTATATTCCCCAGGCTCCCTTCAGTGGGTTTCATTAGAATTTTGGTTCTGCCCATCAGCTGCACTTGTGCAAGTATGGAAGTCAAAACCGAGATGTGAGGAATGAGGCAGGTCGGGGCATTCATTTTGAGGCCACTGATATTACTGTGGTTCTGGATTCAGCAGCCCTAGTGCCGTCTTCTCAACTCTGAAAGCAGCTCCTAATTCTACAGTATCCTAATCACGGTAAGGATAGCAACATTTTTGAAACCTCAGTTCTTCAGTGGGACTCATTTCTGGAGCTTAGACAAAAGTTCCTTTCTTTAGTTCATTTAAAAAATTTTAAGATATTTAATCCCCTGCTTAAAAGTAGACATCCCTCTCTTCTTAAACTGGCTAGAGTGCATTTCATTCTGACCAAGACAGTGCTTTGGCTTAGCATTCTGTGCCTCCAGCTCTGAAAGCTTCTTCAGAGGAGGACAAAATAGCCAACCAGACACCAGAGAGACTGAGAAGGGATAGCCGATGAGATGAAAGGAAAACCAAGAGTATGATGTCATGGAAACTGGGAAAGATTATGTTTCTTCCAGAATATCATTTAGTGCTGAGTGGTCAGTTGAAAATTGAGTGGGCAAGTAAGAAAGATGCCAAGATCATTGGTGCACTTGCCAAGAACAATCTCTGTGGAGTGGTCAAAGCAAACACTACTGGGAGTGGTTTGAAAAGGGAACAGAAGCTAAGAAAATAGATTCAGTAACCACAGGCAACTTTTCAAGGCATTTTAATGTAAAGAGTGTAAGCAAAATGGGGAGGTAATGTGCACAATAGGGGTTGTGTGATATTTGTGTGTGTTCATTTTAAAGATAGGAGCTACTATAACACACCTGTAGACTGACTGTAGGCTACTCTACAGAAAAGAGGAGAAAATGTTTGATTTGAGACAGAGGAGATAATTGAAGGAGCAAGGCATTCAAGAATACAAATACTTAGGCTACTCTGCTCACTTCTTTTTTCTCAATGAACTGTGAGGTAAAGCTATCAACTAAAAATGAGTAGGGTTTGTGAGGTGTAGATGTTTTGAGAAAGAGAAGAAGGTATACAATGGTAATTTTGCTAAGGAGGAATAGCAACAAGCTGAAGAAGGACTATGCATAATACGTTTAAATCTTGGGTCATGAATTTACACTGATATTGGTCTGTATGGTTATGTGATTTTCCCCACAGCAAAGTATAGGCACAGATTAGGCTGGATAGTTACATTTAAACAATATCCAGACTTAACCAGATAATCCAGTGGAAGGAGAGAGGTTATGAGTATTTATAAGGGAGTGGTTATAATTATAAAACATAGAATCTGAATTAGGTAAAGACATCAGGAAACGAGAAGAGTGAGTGGATGACGTATTGATGAAACTGAAGACTGATTGGAACAGGAATAATAGATAGATGGACTGGTGAGAGGAGGTGGTGGTTGAAGCTGAAGTTTTAGAATTAGAGAAGCTACTTATGATGACAAGGTCAAGGGTTTGATCATGGAAGTGGGCAACTGAAATGGGCACAAAGTCATTTACCAGAGTGAGGAAGTTGAGGAGCTGACAGGTGATGACGTTGGCCAGATTATCCATTTGGATGTTGAAATTACCAGGAATGGTGACAGGGGTAGCAGTGGAAGGAATACAATGATCCAGGTGTGGAAGTCATCAATGAATGAACAGGAGTAATCGGGATCAGTAGATGATCGCAGCCAGGTAGGATGTCAGGTGGTTCCCTCCTGCTTCTTGCTGCACCTCTATGTCACCTCAAAAAGGCGATCAGCAGCTACCCAGTAGAACAGTGTTAGCATTGCATGAAATAACGCGTATAAAGTGTCTAAACATGTCTGCTGTTTAATGTATGGTTCTGTTGTTACAGTCACTCTTAATGAATCAACCAGAAGTAGCAAAATGTCTACTATGTGCCAGTCATGGTAATAGGTGCTATTCATTGTAATTTTTCCTTTGCTTATGTCTTGGACCTAGAAACATAGATTATTAAATCTGGAGAGGACTTTGAAAGTCATCTCATCCAAACGTTCTAAAACAAGAACCAAAGGTTAGTTAGACACATAAGTACCGGGGGAGCTTATTGAATGTATAAATTCTAGGCCTTAACACTTGATAATTCTGATTCTTTATGCCTGCAGTGGGAGCTGGGAATGTATATTTTTAATAGACTCCCTAACAGATTCTAATATACAGCCAAGCTTGGAAACCATGGATCAGCATCTTTATTTTACAGATGAGAAAACTAAAGGCCAAAATCATTAAGGTGGTAAGTGACAGAACCACAACTTATACTCACATTTCCTGCTTTTAAGCCCAGGAACTAGATCCTTACTGGTATTGGCACTTTGATGATACACTGACTATGGTAGCAAAGTAGACAGCGTGATAACATGCCATCAATCAAAGAGCTTTACAATAAATATATCAGAAAGATAGTATGCAAAGCAGAGCATGCAAATTACAAGGAGGTGAGCTGGTAGCTGTCACAAAAATCCAGACCTGTAACTATGATGGTAAAAGTAACATGAGGTGGTAGACATAAATTTTTTAAAAAATGTTTTTTGAAGTAAAAATGGCAAGACATTTAGATTCAGTACCAGTGCGAGTATCAGATTAACAAGATCAATATGTGAAAATTGGGTACAAGTAATAAGCAATCCTGCTAACCTTTCCTATCCTGATGAGGTGATTCCAAAACCTGTCTACATATAGAATCATGTTCTGGAGATTCTGACTTAACTGATAGGACTTTCAGTGGATTTGATATATATATAGATTAATGAATAGGAATCTGAAAGGAACCCCAAGCTGTAAAAAATCTCTTGAACTGACCAGTATGAACATACCAGGGTATGCTGAAGATTTTGCACCCCTGCCATGTGTAGACACTGCTGGCCATGCAACAGGATTAGGAAGATAAAAGTGAATTCCCATTAGAGGTAAATGTCATTCCAGCACCTGGCCACTACCTAGAATACATTGCCCATCCCCCATAGGAGGGCGCACTTTCCCTTGAGGCACTTACAGCAGGGTGGGTATTTCTCATAAAGACGCTCACTCTGCTCTTGCATTCTTACTGCATATACAATGGCAGCTAGATACCATTGCTTAGCACAGGTGCCTAATGCTGACAACTCAGTCTGTTATCCAAGCTCACTATATATTATTTTCTTGCTCTGCTAGACAACGAAAATTATTGAAACTGGGAGAAGCAGGTACAGAAAAGAGTTATGACCCTCTACACACTCTTATTTTTTTAATTTACAAGTAGAGAAACTTTAGGCACAGAAGATGCTGTCTAGGTTACCTCTAGGACATAATACAATTAAGATGGAACACTTTGGCCTTCTCCTGAGACAAATGATGGACTCCTCCAAGTGCTGTTCACTACCCAGAGGCTTTATCTCATTATAAATAAGGGAGATGCCTCTAGAAACAATGCTTGAAGTAAATCTTCCCTATGAACAAAAGATGCTAAGGCTGGGAAAAGGGAAGCCTTCAATGGCTGTAACTTTTACACGCACACAATTATCTCTAATAATTACAATGTCTAAAGCCTAAGAAACTGAGACGCCATTGTCCTGATCAGTGCCACAGCTGTCATCCACACAGAGGCTTTGACTTGGTGTTCCAGCTCTGTGAAGTCCCTTCATGAAGCTGCTGTTGGCTGCACCCTCACAGGCCACGGAAGAAGACAGGAAATTTTTGAAAGCCTGGGTTAGGTGCTCCCCGTATTCTGGTTCATTCTTGTTTGGGCTCATTCTTTGCTTAGGTCGAAATTTTCAAGTTTATAATAAACTCACAAACCACTGTAGAATCGGAGTAGAAATGTTTCTGGCATTTCTGGTAGGTTGAGTAGACATTTATAATTCCACAAAATATCAGAATGAGGTAGCATTTTGTTGCACCACTTAACATAAAGACAGTTGAAAAGAATATATTGAGAAAAGGATCAATGTTCTATATTTCAGTCAGATTTTTACAAATACTACTACTTTGCATGAAAATTTGAAATACAGAATTCTAGAACTAATTTCCCACCCAATTCCTACTTAAAACTTAGAATGTTAACAAAATTATATTCAAAATTAAGGCCATTTCCCATTTTGTTAAAAATGATTCCTGTTATTGGTTTTCATGTCTTGACGAATTCATGGACTAGGTATTTAACATAGTCTTGCTACTACGAAATGATATACTTAAACAAAAGGAGAAAAAGAATATAAAATAAATAATTGGCACTTATGAAATACCAAGATTTGAAAAAAAATGAGCTTTATTAAAAAAATCTCCACTTCCTTCCTCTTTTTATCTTCTTTAGGCAACCTTAATATAATTACTTTATATTGAAAAAGAAAACACAGCTTATTTTCCATCTTTTCCATAAGTTTTACTGATCGCTTCAAACCATACTCTCTCAAAGTGTGGCCTGGGAAAATCTACATCAGATTTAATTGGGAAGCTGGTGAAACTTGCAAATTCCCAGATCAAGTTTATAAATCAGAGTAACAGGGAGTGGAGCCCAGGCATCTAGATGTTAGAAGTTCTCTTAGGTGATTAATGGCGATACTCAAGGTTGAGAACCATTAGGCTTCATTTATTTTTTTTAAATAAAATTTATTGTGTATATTTAAAGTATACAACAAGATATAGATAGTAAAATTAGCTTTTTGAAAGTAGATCATGTCTCATTTGAGTTTCAGAATTCTGTTTGCTGAGTAAACAGAGGTAAGCAACGGCACCAAATTTACCACTCCACAAGATTTTTCTCAATTTTATTCATCCTAAGCAACATTTCTCAGCATTCTGTGAGTCACTAAATAAAAAATGGCCTTGACCTCATGGTAAAAGAGCATCAAAGATCTATTTGGATATCTAAGCTGGGGATTTAAAACTAAATAAACCTCTCCCTCCTTAATAGTCCATGATCCCAAATCCTTTTAGCAGTGGGAGGTACGAGGGGCCGAAAGAGCATGAGATAATTACCAGAAGGAATTCAAGTGATACTGAGGTCCTATGAGACTGTGGCAATCTGAATTCTTCTAAAGTCATTGATTCTGTTTGGGGTTTTTAAGTAAGTTTTATTGAGGTATGATTGGCATACAGTAAAATTAACTCCTTCTAGATGTACAGATCTTGAGATGTGACCATGTATGGAGTCCTGTAGCCACCACCGCAAAGAAGATATAAAATATTTTCATCCTTTCAGAGAGCTTAGTCATGAAACACTGTGGCGGATCGTCTCCTTTAACTCCCAACTCCTGGCAGTCTCTGGTCTGTGTCCTGTACCTATATTTTGCCTTTTCCGGAAAGTCATATAACGGAATTATGCAATAATTTGCCTTTTTAATCTGGCTTATTTTTCTTTGCATAATGCTTTTGAATCATCCACGAGTGGATGATTGGCATATTAGCAGGACGTTCCTTTTTATGGCTTGTTTGGCATATTAGCAGGACGTTTGGCATATTAGCAGGACGTTCCTTTTTATGGCTTGTTATACACTATACTCTGAGTATACCACAATTCGTTTATGTGTTTACCAATTGATGGTATTTGAATTGTTTCCAATTTTTGGGTATTTTTACTATAGTTGCTATAAGTGTTTGCATGAAGACTTTTGTGTGGACATGTGCTTTCATTTCTCTTAGGTAAATACCTAAGAATACCATTGCTGGGTCAAAAAGTAAGCGTGTGTTTAACTTTTGAAAAAACTGCCAAAGAGTTTTCGAAAATGGCTGTAGATTTTGCATTCCTGCCAGCAATGTATGAGCGTTTCTGTTGCTTCACACCTTTGCCAACACTTGGTATTGTCATTTTTTAAAAAAATGGCCATTCTAATATGGGAGTAATGGTGTATTTTGTTTTTATTTGGACTTCTCTAAGGTCTATGACAATAAACATCTTTTCTTATGCTTATTTGACATCTGTATCTCTTTTGTAATAAGAGTCAGTTTGAATAATCTGCCCTTTTTCAAAAATTATTATTGATATTGTTGCTTATGTATTCTGAATAAGAGTCCTTCATCAGGTGTGTGTTTTGCCAGTATTTTCCCCAAGTTTCAGACTTGTCTTTATCTTAGTAGTGACTTTCAAAGAGCAGAACATTTTAATTTCAACAAAGTACAATTTATTAATATTTTCTTTAATGGTTCATGCTGTTTGTGTCTTATCTAAAACAAAAACCAAAAAAGCCCCCCTTTTTATGTTTTTCTTTAATATATTTAAAATTTTATTTTTATTAGCATATTAATTGTTACAAATCATACTTATTCTTTATGCCCCTTATCTAATCTCTCCCCTTTCCCCCTTCTCCCTTCCCCTCCTCCCTCTAATAACCATAGATTTGTTCCTTCCATCTGATAAATCAGCTGTTCCTCTACTAGTTTGTTGCCTAGATGATCTGTCCAGTACTGAGACAAGCGTGATCAAGTCCTCCTCTATTATTGTAAAGCAAATGCTTCTTCTATTACTCTGGAGTGTGCTTTGTGAAGAGAGAGGGCCTCTTCTAATTTTTTTTTTTTTATCTCCACTGGTGCCTCTCCTTGTGTCAATGCAGTTGAGAATCTGGCATGCCATCTGCATGGTGGCTGTGACTGCTGCTAAAGAGACTAGCCCTTTTGTGGCAGCCATGGCAATTGTAGTGGCTATGGTGGGCTACCCATGTAGAAATGGTGTTTTTGGTGTGCTCTTTACCTGGTTACAGCTGGGTTTGGCTGCCCCTGGCTGGGCCCCAGGGTGGTGGCAACAGCTTGCCTACTTTGGCTGTGTTTGGGTTCTCCCAGCTCCATGCCTCATTCCAAGACGTTATTGCAGAGCAGTTGGTGGGAGGGGAAGGGATAGGGAATAGAGTGAGAAAAGGAGGAAGGAGGGGGAGCATAATTGAGGCCCATAGCACCCCCACACTCTGGCAGGGGAGACCAGGAAGCTTCCAGCAGTGGCTTGGTCATTGCTGGGCTGGATGGAGATGTCAGGGGAGTGTAGCTGAAGCCCTTAGCCCCCAACTGCCTTGGCTCGGGAGCCAAGGGTGTTTATGGTGGTGATTTGGTGGTTGCTGCTGCACTGGCTGAAGATGTCAGGGAGGCATGGCTGAGGCCCTTGGCCCCCCACTGCCCTGGCTCAGGAGCCCAGGGTGCTTCTTTTGGTGGCTCGGTTTTCATTGCTGGGCTGATTGTGGATGTCAGGGCATGTAGCTGAGTCCTTGGCTTTCCCCTCTTCCTGGCTTAGAACCCAGGGGGATTCCAGTCCTTCTAGATTTTACAGTTGTTCTTTGGTGGTGTTAGACCTTTAATAGTTAATATCAAACTTTGTCTTTGATCTGCTTGGGTATTTTGTTTTTTCTTTCAGTTCTGTGTTGGATTATTCACTGTTCCCAACACTTAAACTCTGCACTGGAATGAATTTGTTGTCTTTTGCTTGCTTCTAAAATGGAGGAACTTCCTGTGAGGACCAGCACTTGAGCCCTGTGTTTGAGCTAAATTGCTTCATTGCTGCTAATTCCCTGGGGAAGTCTTTGTGTGCAGCTCAGGTTTTAATTGTTGACCTTGTAAGTACTTCTAGGTCTTATGAGGTCCAGTACACCTGGGTTGTGTGGAAACTCCAGTCTGAGCCTGAGTCTTTTCAGCAAACTGCACCCCCTGCAGTTGTATATTCCTGAACAGTCTCCACTGAGTGATTCTGCACTGATTGGAGGGCAGAAAAGCTGTCCTTGCTGTGCCCCAGTGTTCGCACAGTGGGCCCTTCTCCCCCACCACCCGTACTCCACACACTTCCCATGGGACAGGCCATGCACTAGTCCCTTGTGATGACTCACCAGCCTCTGAGTGGCTCCTTTTTTCTGTTGTCTGTGGCTCCTCCCTCCTATGTGGGTCCATGGGAATCCTGTTAGTGGTCTTACTGTCCCGGGGGCCACGGAAGCCCTTTTCTCCTCTGCCACCTCCAAGCAACATCATACAAAGGGCACAGCTGCAGCTGTTGCCAGCTGTTGCTCCGTGTGATCGCTAGCTCCAGGGCTTGAAATGGTGGGAGTGGTCCTCTCTTTCTCTCATTGTGGCTTTTCTTGCCTTCGTGAACTCTGTAGGTCTCCTTTTCTTCCCCTGAGCCCTAGCGACCCCATCTTGGCTGTCATTGCTTTTTAATAGTTGTAAATTGATTGATTGTGGGGGAGAGTGATGCTGAGGACCATCTATTCTGCCATCTTGACCAGAAGCCTATATTTATGTTTTTTAAAAAGCTTTTTGTTCTTTTAATGTATTTTCCAAATTATGCTCTGATGCAACTTGGATATGTATTTTCCAGTCTTCAAAGAAGATTTATATCAAAAGGGAGAGAAGCACATAATTTTACTCCTGATGGTTACAGATCAAGGTACTTGCCAAACCGCACAGGCATCTCCACCAGAGAGATGCAGGCGCCCCCAACCTTCTCCATGCTCTCTGTCCCATGTGGAACCTCCTCATAAAACCTTTTGCTTAACCTGCAATCAAAAAGTGTCTTCTACTCTGTCCCATGTGGAACCTCCTCATAAAACCTTTTGCTTAACCTGCAATCAAAAAGTGTCTTCTACAATTTCTGATAGAAGTTTTATAATTTTAGGTTTTCCATTTACATCTGTGGTCTACTTTGAGTAAACTTTTGTAAGTGGTGTGAGTTATGGGTAGATATTCACATTTTTTAATATGGATGCACAATGGTTCTAATGACATTTGATAAAAACATTACCATTTGTTCATTGAATTGCCTTGACACATTAGTCAAAAATCAGTTGAACGTATATGTATTGATCTATTTCTAGGCTATGAATCCTTTCCCATTGATTTATGTGTCTATTCTTTACCAATACCTTGCTCCTTGATTATTCTAGCTTTTTAGTAAGTATTGAAATCAAGTAATGTGAGTTCTCCAACTTTGATGTTCTTTTTGTTTGGCTATTCTATGCCCTTTGCTTTTCTATATAAATTTTAGAATCAGCTTGTTAATTCCTACAAAAAATTTTGTTATTATTTTGATTGGAATTCTGTTGCTTCCATAGATCAGTTTGGGATAGAGTTAACACATCTAAAGATATTCAGATTTCCAATCAATGATTCTGGTGAACTTCACTGTTTATTGAAGTCTTTTTTTATTTCTCTTAATGTATTGTGGTTTTCAGCTACAAAACATTTACATGCTTTATTAGATTTATCCTTAAGTGGTTCCTTTTGGGTGGTGATGCTTAAAGTGGTGCTTTTTAAAAAAAAAATACAATTTTTAGTTATTTATAGGTAGCATATAGAAATACACTTTTTTTTTGTCTATTGAGTTTATATCCTGCAACTTGGCTAAACTTATTTAATGGGTCTAATAGTACTTTTAATGTAGATCATTTGGCATTTTCTACATAGACAATAATATTATCTGCAAATCAAGATAGTTTCATTTCTTTTTTTCCAACCCATGTGTCTTTTACAATTTTTTTACATTACTGTACTGGCTAGGACTTCCAGTATAATGTTGAATAGGAGTAGTGAGATCACATACCTTTGTCTTGCTTTCAATCTTAGTGAGAAGAACTTCAGTCTTTCTCCCTTATAGTATGTTAATTGTAGGTTTTCAATAGATGCTATAAATGAGGTTGAAGAATTTCTCTTTTATTTTTAGTTTGCTGAGAGTTATGATCATAAACAGATGTTGAGTTTTGCCAAATGCATGTCCTGAACCTATTGAGATGGCTCTATGGTTTTTTTTTTCTTTTGTCAGTTGATATGGTGAATTATAAGACTCATAATCTCACCTGTCCCAGAAATAACCACTTTTCACCTTATCATAAATTTCCTTCCAGTCTTTAATCTCTAAACATAACTTATTTTCTAAAATATAAAAATAATATTTATATAATTTGTCTACTTTTCATAAAATCTTTTACTTAAGATCCAGTTCATGTTGTTGAACTTTAAGAACACAATTTTTGTGGCTGAATAAAAGCCAGTCCTATGTATGTACCATAATAATAATAATCATGAAATAATAATGATAATTACAGTAATTCAAGTAATTAATTACTCTTTCTTTGTACCAATTACTAAGTTACTATGTTAATATTTTACCCTCATAATAACTTTATGAAGCAAGTATATTATTATTACTGTGATAATTATGCCAATTTTACAGCTAAGAAAACAGGGACACAGAGAGGTTAGACAACTCTTTCAAGTTCTCATAAACAATAAGTGTTGGAATCTGATTTTTGGCTCTGTAGATTACAGTCTTTCCCACATTATACCATTTCCATTGTCATTATACAGTATACATAGTCTTAATGTGTCACTGCCTAGTAAACAATAGTGTGAAAAATACATTTGGAAATAAAACTTTAACCATATCTCTCACTGTATCCTTAGAATAAATTCATAAAGAGGGATTAAGAAGTCAATGTTTTGGGTTAAAAAGTACAGATTCTTTAAGGAGGCTTGAAGCATACTGCCTAAATGCTTTGCTGGAATAGTTCTATTAGAGGATAGGAATACTGAAACCTCATCAAGATTAGCTTTTTTATTTCATTAATTTTTGATAGGTGAAGATAGCAGGAAATTTTTTCATATTTAATATGTTCCTATATTTATTCTTCATTTGTGTATATCTTTCCTATTGTTTCTGATTTTTGTCAATATTTAGTGTGCCCACATTAGGATAAAATTTTTATGTGACAAACCAAAAACTTGTTTATCAATATTCTGTTGGTACTATGTATTCTTTGCTATTTAGTTTTTCTTTATTTTTTCTTCTTCCTACTTTTTTAGACAATGGTTTTAAAATCAAACCAATTTTTCCTTTTCATCTTTTCATCATACACATGGTTAGAAGTTCGTTGTTGAGTCACTATTGGATCAGATATACTTACATATTTTATTCAAGTGTTTTATAGTTTTTTAAAATTCATATAAAATTTACCTTATTGTATGCTGATGTGAGTTGAGGAAGTAACTTACTTTTTCGTAAATAGTAAATCAATATGCTAGTATCATATTGTATAATCTTTTTCCTCTAGTAAATTGATGATGACTTTACCTCCCCTCAGCTTTATTAAGAAATAATTGACAAAAAAATTTACATTTTTATGGTGTACAATGTGATGTTTTACTATATGTATATATTGTGAGATGATTAAATAAAGCTAATTAATATATCTTCTCACATACTTATCATTTTTTTTGAGTGAGAACATTTAACATCTACTTTTAGCAATTTTCACGTATGAAATGTTACTATTAACTATAGTTACAATGCTGTACAATAGACTTTCAGAATTTATTTTTCCTGTCTAACTGAAACTTTGTACCCTTTGATCAACATGTCTCCATTTTTCCCCACTTTCCCCCAGCCCCTGAAAACTACCATTCTTCTCCTTCCTTCTATAAATTCAACCTCTTAAGATTCCACATATGAATAAGATCATGAGGTATTTGTATTCCTGTGCCTGGCTTATTTCAGATGACATAATGTCCTCTAAGTCCATCCATTTGTCATTTGTCACAAATGATAGGTTTTCCTTCTTTCTTAAGGCTGATTAATATTCTTTTGTGTGGACCATAACCAAAACCCATGGAATACTGTAAAAGCAGTACTTAGACGGAAATTTATTGCAATAAATGCTTACATCAAAAGAATAGAAAGACTTCAAATAAACAACCTAACATTTACACCTCAAAGAACTAGAAAAACAAGAACAATCCAATCCCAAAGTGAGTAGATGGAAAGAAATAATTAATATCAGAGCAGAACTAAATGAAATAGAGACCCCAAAAATGAAACAAAAGATTAATGAAACAGAAAGTTGATTTTTTGATAAGATAAACAAAATAGACAAACAATTGTCTAGGTTAACAAGAAAAAAAGTGAGAGAGAGAGAGAGAAGACTCAAATAACAAAAGTCAGAAATGAAAGGAGACATTACAACTGATACCACAGAAATGCAAAGAATCATTACAGACTATTATAAACAACTATACACCAACAAGTTTGAATATCTGGAGGAAATGCATAAGTTTCTTGATACATACAAATTACCAAGACTGAACCAAGAGCAAACAGAAAATCTGAACAGACTAATGATGAGCATGAGATCAGAACAGTAATCAGCAGTCTCCCAACAAAGAAAAGCCCAAGACCAAATAGTTTCACTGCTGAATTCTACCAAATTTAAAGAAGAATTAATACCAATCTTTTATAAACCATTCCAAAAAATTAAAACAGAGGCCATTCTACCAAATGTATTCTATGAGGCCAGCATCATCCTAATACCAAAATCAGACAGAGAAACAACAACAACAAAAAAGAAAGCTACAGGCCAGTATCCTTGATGAACATAGATGCAAAAATCCACAACAAAGTATTAGGAATAAGAACATAGCAACAGATCACAAAAAATTATACACCATGATCAAATGGAAGAGAAGGATAATTCATTCCACGGAGAGAAGGATAATTCTACATATGCAAGTCAATAAATTTGTTACACCACATCAACAAAATCAAGGACAATAACCACATGATTATCTCAATAGATGCTGAAAAAGCATCTGACAAAATTTACACCCCTTCATGATAAAAGCTCTCAGCATATTAGGTATAGAAAGAAAGTATCTCAACCCAATGAAAGCCACATACAATAAACCCACCTTCAACAATATCTTAATATTATTAAGAACAGGTAAAAGACATGGATGCCCACTCTTACCACTTCTATTTTAGGAAGTACTAGCCAGAGTAATCAGGCAAGAGAAAGAAATAAAGGGCATTCATGTTGAAAAAGGCAAAGTCAAACTGTCCCTATTTGCAGATGACATGATCATGTATATAGAAAAACCTAAAGACTTTACCAAAAAACTCTTAGTAATGTTGCAGAATACAAAATCAGCACCTAAGACTCAATAGTATTTTTACACTCCATAACAAACTAGCAGAAAAAGAAATCAAGAAAGCAAGCCCATTTACAGTAGTCATAAAAAAAAGTAAAATACCTAGGAATCAATTTAATCAAGGAGGTAAAAAATCTCTACAACAAGAAGTACAAATCACTATTGAAAGAAATTAAAGAGGACACAAAAAGTGGAAAGACATTATATACTCTTGTACTGGAATAATTAACATTGTGAAAATGTCCTTACTATGCAAACTATCGGCAGGTTCAATGCAATCCTCATCAAAATACCAATGACATCCTACATAGTAATAGAGAAAACAATCTTAGCATTCATACGGAGCAACAAAAGACCCTGAATAGCCAAAACAATCCTGAGCAAATATATGTATGCCTGGAAGCATAACACTACCTGGCTTCAAATTATACCATGAAGCTATAGTACCCCAAACAGTATGATATTGGCATAAAAGCAGACACTTGGACCAATGGAACAAAATAGAGAATTCAGACATCAACCCACATATTTAGAGCTAACTGATCTTTGAGAAAGGTGATAAGAATATACCTTGGGAAAAAGATTGCCTCTTCAAATAAATGGTGCCAGAAAAATTGGACGTCCATATGCAGAAGAATGAAAGTAGACCTGTGCCTCTTGACATGCACCAAAATCAACTCAAAATGGATTAAGGACCTAAGAACAAGACTGAAACTATAAAACTACTAAAAGAAAGTGTAGGGGAAACACTTCAGGAAGTAGGGCTGGGTAAAGACTTTTTGAATAAGACCCCAAAAGCACAAGCACCTAAAGAAAAAATAAACAAATGGGATTATATCAAACTAAAAAGCTTTTGCACTGCGAGGGAAACAATCAGCAGAGTAAAAACACAACTTACAGAATGGGTGAAAATATTTGCAAACTACACTTCCAACAGGGGATTAACATCCAGAATATATAAGGAACTCAAGCAACTATACTGCAAAAAAGCAAAGAATCCAATTTAAAAATGGGCAAAGGAGATGAATGGACATTTTTCAAAGGAAGACATACAAATGGAAAACAGGTATATGAAAAAATGCTCAGCATTACTAATCATCAGGAAAATGCAAATCAAAACCACACTGAGATATCATCTCACCCTTGTTAGACTGGCTACTATCAAAAAGACTGAGAATAACAAATGCTGGCAAGGATGTGAAGAAAGGGGAACTCTTTTATAGTGTTGGTGGGACTATCAATTAGTGCAGTCACTGTGGAAAACAGTATGGAGGTTTCTCAAACAACAACACATAGAACTGCCACACAATCCAGCAATCCCACTTCTGGGTATATACCCAAAGGAATGGAAATCATCATGTCGAAGAGATACCTGCACTCCCATGTTCATCGTAGCTCTGTTCACAATAGCCAAGATATGGAACCAACATAAATGTCCATCAGCAGACAACTGGATGAGGGAAATGTGGTATATATACACAATGGAATACTACTCAGCCATAAAAAAAAGAATGAAATTCTGCCATTTGCAGCAGTATGGGTAAGCTTGGAGAAAATTATGTTAAGTGAAATAAGCCAGGCACAGAAAGAGAAACACTGCATGTCCTTACTCATAAGTAGGGGGGGGAGGGAAAGAGAGAGAGAGAGAGAGAGAGAGAGAGACAGGGATGAGAATGAGAGAAATACCACAATAATACATTGAACTTTCAGAAGGAGAAAACTGATCTATGGTTACTAGAGGTGGGAAAGGTAAGTGAGAGGAGGTTTAGGGAGAAATTGGGTAAGGGATTCAAAGAATAATTATGATTTGTAATGATGAACATGCTAATAATATGAATTTGATCATCACATATTGCACACACATACTGTTAGTGAACACTGTACCCCAAAATATGTATAATCAATTATGTTTCAATTTTTTTAAAAAAAGAAAAACAAATATTCCATTGGGTGGAGTACAATTTTCTCTGTCCATTTATCCATTAATGTACGTTTAGGTTGATTCCATATCTTGGCTATTGTGAATAGCTCTGCGGTGAACACAGAAGTGCATATATCTCTTCAAAATACTTATTTCCTTTTCTTTGGATATGTATCCAGAAGTGGAACTGCTGGATCATATGGTGGTTCTATTTTTAGGTTAAAAATAGATTTTCTGAGAAACCTCCATACTGTTTTCTTTAATTACTTTACTACAACTTTATCTTACACATTAAATGATAACATATGTTCAGACCCATTCATGGGATCTCTAGTCTACCCCAGTGATCTATTATTACTTTAGCAAAGCAGTATGGTGTAGAATAATGTGGACTTAGACCTGGTATTGCCACTGTCATATGACCTTGAACACATTACTTAACCTCTCTGAGCCTCATTTTCCTCATATGAAGATGTTTGTTTTGAACACTGAATTTTAAAAAAGGATAGATACCACTTAGCTTAATGCATGGCATATAATAACCTTTTAAAATATCTATAATTTTTATTACTTTCTTTATGATGCCAGGTCCACAATTTTAATTACTGTAGCTGTGACAAAGACTCCTACTTCCACTTCTCTTCTTTCCTCTCTGCAGAGTTCCCAGCTAAAAGCCACATGACCCACGTCACTCAGTTCCAGGAAATGGTGTAAAAACAGACTTCTGAAACCATTCTTCACAGGAAAAGGAGATTTCAGTTTTCCTCCTTCTACCGATCCTCCTTATTTCAGAATAAAATATAGTAATTGTGGCTGGATATTCAGCAGCCCTCCTGGACCGTGAGGTGAGAGTGGATGTGGAGAGTTAGGATGGTGAAGCAAAAAGAAAACAAACTTGGTAACTTAGGATAATGGAGCTGCCCTGGAATGTTCTGGTTCTCTCTGGACTTCTACATAAGAGTGTGAACTTTTGTGTCTTTAACTTATCGCACTAGAATTTCTGTTAATATCTCATTTTTAATGATATGTTTGAATCTCAAATTCAATATAAAATGCTTATCTTTTACACGTAGTGGTTTGAGCTTAAGGTTTCTTTATATCAAGAATAAAAAGTAATTTTTCTCATTCTCTATTAATTCTAGTCTAGGAAACCAATATTCAATCTTCATAATTAAGTAGTTATCAATTAGTACATGTTATTAATTGCTGCCAACATTTAAAGGGAAGATGAAAAGAATTTTAACTCTCAAAGACAAAAACAACAACTGTTCCTTTGAAACTCCTCTAATATGTGCGTCATATGAATAAAAGTCTTGAAAGTAAATGCATTTTTCATCATTGCTTCAGGGCTAAGCCATACAAAACCGATTAACTGTCAATGAAGACAGCAAGAGCCAGTAACACAGTTCAGTTTCCCAAAAGAGTTTTAGGAACTGACTTGTCTGTTTGTCATTTTGCATTGTTCACTTAGCCAAAATAATTAAAAATTCTCTTATTTTTATTATATTGAAAATTAAAGCTCTCATGCATATTCAGTATCATTCATTTTTCTTAATATTAATCATCAGTCATTATAAAATGTCTTTATTTTGTTTTCAAATAAAGTCAAAGTACCGATTTCACTAAATTAATTAACTACTTTAGCCTCAAGACATGGATTATTTAAAGGATCAAAGTAGGAGGGTACTTTGAAAAGTTCGTGGAACAGTAGAATTAAGAGATAAAAATCTTTCCATGAACGTTTTGAAGTATCCTCATATTCAGGTGCTGTCTCTAGATATAAAGTCCAAAGAAAGCAAGGAGCCAGACAGATCATTTCTCTGCCTCAAGACTGAGTGGCACATTTTGGCCCTGCTATGGCTATTACTCCTGAGCTTACTCTCAAGATGAGCACCAAGAGGGGATATGATTGAGATAAAGCACACAGTGCAATGTCCCTTCAAAGGAAGCATTTTGGGATCACTACACTTTGATGCTTCTAATATCCTGTGTCAAAAAGAATTTTCACTATTTCTATCTTACTCTCCAACCCTAGAGAATATCCTACTAGATAACAACAGATGAATGAAGAAAATACGTTTAATTTCAGATGGTTTACCATGCTGTTTTAGTAGGTCCTACAAAGTGGCACAATGGAAAAGTCCTCTTTTAATGGTTTTCATGAGACTGATTCAGTGGCAAAACACTTTTTGTGGGTGTTTGTTGCTTTGCCTCACATGGATTTGTCACCTTTCTTTCCCTGGGTGATGGAGCCACAAAAGGATTACTCAAAGCCCATTTCTTCTGAGCAGTGAGAGACCCCCAAGGGGTTAATTTCCTAGAACCCTCAAGATCGGGGCATTCCTTCTTTTTGGAAATTAACCATGAACTGGGGTTCTCTTCCCACATTTATTCTCCAGACCAGGAAGTTACAGGAAAAGAACATAGGTGGGGTTATGGACAATTATAGTTCTACAGTACAGGCTGGTAACATTCAGTGAAACAAGCAAAGTGACATTCCATAATGCAATTTGCAAAAGGTTGAGTCAATCCACCAACAAAAGCTTGATCTTAGCAAACACTGTTTTTCTCTACAGCAATTTCCCCAGCATTTTTACATATCAGTCAAGTAACTTGTCTGTCCTTGAGCCAGCAACCTTGCTGTGTTACAATTCTATATCTTACAACAGAGACTTTAGCCTGGGGAAAGTTTCCTGTCTTTTGCAAGGTTAACATTTCTATATGTGATTCCAAAAGGTTAGGCTAAACCTGAGACTACAGGGCTTTGAAGGCCCTGTGAAATACATTTGCTCCATAGATGTTAGTGCTCTCTACAAGTGTTTTCCAATTAAAAATATTTGAACATCTTATTGGAGATTTAAAAGTCTACATTTATATTTTTATAGCTCACAGAAATTAAGAATATTAAAATTTGAGAATCTAAAATTTATTGTTCAATGATAGATTGTCAAAAATCTCAAAGTGAAAAATCTCAAAGCAAGCACAATTGCTCTAGGGAGTTATCCATTCACTTATTGGGCACAATATAGCACATGCAGGTAGTTGGAATAGAGAGCATGTCCTGTTCTCAAACAATCTAGTCTGGTGCTGTGGATTAAATGTCCCCCCAAAACTCATTGAAGCTTGACTCTATTGTAATAGTGCTAAGAGGGTAGGAAATTCAGTGATGATATTTGAAAGGTGAGGGCTTTACAAGGTGGTTGGATTGCGAGGACAGTGCCTTTGTGAATGGATTGATCCATTCATGGAGCAATGGTTGTGGTTCTAGTATCTTTGTAAGGAGATTAAGTGAGAAGCTTGGCTCTCTCTTGCTCAACCCTTTCTCACCATGTGACACCTTGGTCACCACAGGACCCTGTAGAAAGTTCCCAGCCAGTTCCCTCACCAGAGGTGCCTCCAGACCACAGACTTCCCAGCCTCTCAAACTGTAAGAAATAAATTTCATTTCTTCATAAGTTACCCAGTTTGGGGTATTCTGCTATAAGCAACAAAAATGGTCTAATACATCTGGTGAGGAAGAATAACATGAGAATAATCCTCACAACCCCTGGAAAGCAGAGAAAGCCAAGGCTTACTTTCCTTAAAGTTTCAGGAAAAACTCCACAAGAAAGCAATATCTGATGTTTAATAGTAAGAAAGAATTCACCACTATGACATTTCTTGGTCTTTCAAGTGATTTCTGAACTCATAAGATTCCCATATACCCTGAAGAATGCTCAGTTGGCTTTGAGCCATCTAAGAAGGAAAGAAAAGAAATGAATACTTATTGATCAGATTTAATGCCAAGATATGAGTTATTGGCTAAGAGTTTTATGTGCATTAACATATGTAGTCTTGGCAATAAACATATGACATGTACTCTTATCTCCTCTTTACAAACAAAAAACTGAGATTCAGTGAAGTACAGTATAATATACCTAGTAACCAACAAAGCCAACATTTTGCCTAACTTTGTGTAGTTTGAAATTCTATCCAAAAGACCAAAGTCTTTCCTGTAACCCTGAAGCTACCTCCAGGTTTCTGATCATCTGTAGTGAGAGAACAAAGGTAAAGAGGAACTGAAATTCCAAAACAGGCAGTACAACTTAGAGTTTATAGAAGTTTTAGAGCTTTAAAGACATGCTGTTCTGGGTTTAAGTTCTTGACTGTGCTAGTTGAAAGCTTGGATAAATTACTTAGCTTCTCTAAAATTCAGTTTCTCTGCAAAATGTGAATACTGAAGGCATTCACATCGTTCAAGGCAGTTCTGTGAGAATTACACTCAAAACTGCATACAGAAACAGCTCTATGCTTGACGCACCTATCTACTTAATAAATACCAGCCAAAACTCGTCTTAAGCAATTGAATATGCCCAGAATTATAGAAATCTGTCTGGCTTTCTGACAAAATTCAGATACCAAGGATCTATTCCAAATCCCTGTGGGAGACTTCAGGTTCTCTTGAGGATTTGTTAGACGTCTGGGCTCAGGTTAAATCTAGAATTTTAGCTATAGGTCAGAGTAGATCTGTTGCGAAACTTCCTGAGCCAATCAAGCATTTCTAAAAGTCAAGCGTGGTAAAGGCTGATGTGGGGGTGATCTCTGAAGGTCCATGCAATCCAGAACTCTGTGGCACCCAGGTGATGGGGAATACCTGACCAAACAGACATCATGAGAGCATCAGGTCACTGCCTTACGCGAATACACATCAGTCCTGGGAATATAATTGTGTCCAAGGGGATCCACTAGAAATTGAAGCACTGCCTCCAAAACCCCAAACTGGCCCTCCACTTTATCCAAAAAATTAGGAAAGAGAGCCAAGGAGTCTGATTGAGTAGCATCTGCTGTGTGATTAATAGAAATATCTGAGCTTCCAATAGATGGATGCAAACATCCCAGGGCTTGGCAATGTTTGCAAGTGACCATATACAAATTAAAAAGTGTGAACAAATTATTTTTCTGAGAAAGTTGTGGCTTGGCATTCTTAGAGCAAAACAAACATTTATTTTTACTCGTAACAGGAACTCTCAGAAGTCTTATATTGGAGAAAAGTGTAAGGTCACGAAAAATTCTCACTTTGCATGTAGAACAGTATGTGCGTGTATAAAATATGTGTTACACGTAACAGTATCATTCTGTGTTATACGGACTCTTTAGACACTTTTCTCAAAATAAACCTTGCATCTAAATAGGAGTATCAGTTTAATTAAGTTAATTGTTTTCCTTATATAGGTTCCTAATTGCTATAATGATATCAGATGAATTATAGTGAGAGGAAAAACAGAGGAAAAAACATTAAATGGCACAGGTGGCTGGTTTGCTTGTGGATGGAGTCCTACAGGTATGTTTGTGCTGTAGTATATACTGCCTTTCAATCTGCTGCAATCATTTGAATCATTTAGCAAGCATAGCTAGAAGGAAACTTCTATCATCCAATTCAATCTCTCATTTTAGAGTTGAGAAAACTGACACCCAGAGAGGTTTTTATTTGCTTAAGGTAACTGAGCTAATTAACAACTCTCTCAGAAACAGAAATGCCTTCTTCTACAATACCCAGCTCATCAGAAGTATTTCTAACTCTGTAAACCATTGAATAATTTGAATAAAAAGCCTCAAGACAAAGTAATCTCATAAAAATCTCCAAATTTGCAACTCATACATCTTAGACATCTAAAAGTCCTTTTTGTTTTCTGCTTTAAATGTTGTGTTAAGATTTGCATTTGCTTTGGGTACTAACTAGCACCCATCTACCCACCTTTTGTGTAACACGCCATCAGAAGTGTATGTGCTAGCTTTATATCTGTTTTTGTAAATTTATGACTTTCTCCAAATTCCATGTATCATAGAGTCCTCATAGCAGACTTTTCATCTCTTTTGCCTTTTTCATTTTACTTTGTCATCTTCTTGTTTATGGTGACCCACAAGCAATCTGTACCATCAAATTTCCCTTTTATACTCTCAACTAGTGGGCTGAGCATCTCATTAATTATAAAAATATTCATTTAATACTGAATATTTATCTCTCCTGTAGATTGCAAGTTCATTCAGGATAATCAAAGATTTCTTTATACCTCATGCTATGGGTTAAATGTGTTTCCCAAAAGTTCATGTATTGGAAACTTGATCACCATTGTAAGAGTGTTAAGAGGATGGGAAATCTAATTATGGTATTTTAAATGGGGGGGGGCTTTAAGAGGTGATTACATTGTGAGAACTGTGCCCTTGTGAATCCATTCATGGAGTAATGGGTGTGGTTCAAATGGCTTTATAAAGACAGCAAGTGAGAAAGTTAGCTCTCTTTTGCTCAGCTCATTCTTTCCACGTGATACTCTGAGTTGCTATAGAGAGTCACTGCACCACAATGACTCTGTAAGAAATAAATTTAAGTTCTTTTAAAATTATCCAGTTTCAGGTGTTCTAAGCAGCAAAAATGGACTAATACATCTTGCACAGAGTACTGCCACATAATTGGGTATCAATAAATATTTTGTATGAATGAGGGGAATACACACTAATTTCAACATTAGTATCAAAGGAAAGATACAGAAATAGGGAACCTATACAACACTACCAATAAAATGCTTATCATTTCCAAGAGTAGATGTACATGTTTTGAAATACCACATTTTTTCCATTATGTGTTATCAAAACTATCTTGAAGACATAGAAATTAAGACTTTAATCGTATCTGTCTGAGTTTAAGTTCACCTTGCTCAAGGTGATACTTTTCAATCAGTTTTACTAGATCAAATTTAAGAATAAAATTGGAGAGTAACCTAAAATATACTTGTAACTAAATATGTCCAGTTTTATGAGTGTATTCCTTTCTTGCTTGGACTCTTGCTTTCCGAAGGACTACCATGTTACAAATTGCATAGACGTTAGTCAAAGAAGATTGAGTCAGGGGATTTCCAAGTCTTAAAAAGGCTAGGGAAAAAAATGACACGAGCCTCACATGAGATATGAATAAAGCAAATCAGCTTGAGCATGTATTCATGCCATCAGCCTGAAATCTATTATAAAAATATTTATCTCGTACAGGACTTTGTTGAAGAAGGGAACTGGCTAATCTAGAAAGCCTAGATTTGTGGTCAGGAAGTATCCCATGACAAAACTAGTACTGGCAGCAAAACCTACAATGCTAAAACAGAGTTCTTCCAGAGAGGACATAGGTGAGAGGAACAGTGTGGTAGATTAGACTTGGATTTTTGTTCACCTACATCTAATGCCCACCACCTGCACTTCTGCCAAACCCTCTTGCTGGAGGATTAAACTTCTTTTCTCCATTGATGTCAGTCTTATTCACAGGACCCACTTACACCACTGATATGTGAGCAGAAGTTATGGGTGTCACTTCAGGAAAATCACTCATAGTAGGCCTTTTAAAATCTACAAATCTGCATATAAGATTAGAATAATGGTAGGGATAAAAGTGAAAGGCTATTGTACAAATATATGTTGTGACAAATTAGAAGTAATGCTACTAAAAAGTGGAAAGAGGCAGGAAAATCTGGAAAGAGGAAAATAAAAAAAGCTCACTGTCGTAAGGCTATAGATGGGTATTCGAAATTATAAAAATATACTGTTAAAACTGATAGTAAAAGATAAATTAAGATAATAGGGGACTAAGGGCATTAGAGAATGTACAATTACAAAAGGAACAGCAAGAACAAAATATAAAACTTTCTAAATACCCATTTTTAATGAAAGAACTAAGAATACCTCTCTCATAGAAAAATAAACATAAAAAAATAAAACGTATGCTATACACATACACATGCACACACACACATATCTACTTTAGTCCTAAAGTCAATATCTTACTAAGTGGGGAAACAGTACAAAGGGCATTTTTGCTAAAGAAAAAAGGTAAGGGTGTTTCTATCTTCTATACTATTCAATACTGTAATAGCCAAAGAAATTTAACGAGGAATCAATTAGAAGCATAAAAATGAAAAAAAATAAATAAATAAAAAGACCAATGATCTCTGTTTTCAGTTGATACAACAGTACACTGAGAAACCCCCAGAGAATCAATGATAAAACTAACCTAAACAATGAAAGAATTTAGTAAAGCAGGATATAAAATTAACAAACAAAAATCAATAGCCTCATACATAAATATAAGCAGTGAGAGAACATATTGACAGAGAAAACCCCACCTATAATGACAACAAAAAAGATAGAATTTAAAAATAGGATTTAAAAATACTATGCTTGTTAGAAAGGTATGAAAATTCTATGAACTTATATGAAGAAAGTTTAAAATGTTCCTGAAAGACACAAAAGTAAACTTGAATAAATGGAAAGATATCCCTTGTTCTTGGAAAGGTCAACTTAACATAATAAAAATGTCAGTTTCTCTAAGTTAATTTATAAATTCAATGTTATCCAAATAAAAATGCTAATAAGATATTTTATAGTGTTAGAAAAATTGAAAATAAAGTTCATATGGGAAAATAAACATACAAGAGTAGTCACTAAAACAATGAAAAAATAAAACTATAACAGGTTCTATCCTTACCAAATATTAACATTTGCTTTAAGTAAAGCTTCTTTAATTAAAACAGTGTGGTACTGGCACATAAATGGAAACAGACCAGTGGAAAAGAATACAAAGTCTAAAATTATACGTGAATAAAATGGAAACAGTATATGATAAAGGTGACATCTCAAATCCCTGAGGTAAAGATCAGTTTTTTTAATAACTGGTGCTGGGTCAACTGGGTAGCCACTTGGAAAAATATAAATCAGATCTAGTGCCATATCACCCACAAGAATTAACTCAAAATGGATGAAGCATTTAAATTTTTAAAAAATGAAACCAAACAAGTATAAGAAGAAAACACAGGTGAATTCCTCTTTCAGCTCGACATAAGAAAAGGCTTTCTACTATGACTTAAAGTTTATAAAAATAAAAACCATTTTGCATTTAAAAAATCATAGACAAAGTCAAAAGACAACTGACATCCTAAGAGAAAATAGTTGCAATATATGCCACAAATAAAGAGTTAATGTCCCTAATATATCAAGAAAATTTAAAAATTGAGGGACACAGGATCAAAATCCTGATAGGAAAATAGGATAAAGATATAAACAGACCATGCATTTTTTAAAAGATATATATAAAAAAGTTCTCAAACATATGAAAAATATCCAAATAGTAACAATGAGAAACAATGAGAGAATAGCAAATTAAAACAATATTGAAATAACATTTCTCTGTTGCCACAATGACAAAATTTTTTTTAAATTTTAAAAAATTTGTTGGCAAGGCTGTCAGGAAAGATTTTCTCATGCATTTCAGATAGGGATGTAAATTTGTATGATTTTGGAGCAAAATTTGGTATTGCATAATGAAATTATAAATGCACTTTTGTTTCAATCCAGTAATCCCATTTCTAGGAATGCACCTTGAATATTTTCAAGGTATACTTTCAACAACACAAAAATATGTGTGTGATATTTACTCTATCAACAACACAAAAATATATGTGTATAAGGTTGTTAGTGACAGCATTATTTGTAATTGCAAACTATTATAAACAACCTAAATGCCCATATAAAGGAGAATATTTGAATAATTGATAGCATTTCTACACAATGGAGTACTATGCAGCTATTTACAAAAAGAATGAGGAAGATCTTTACGAACTGATAGGGTTCATAAAGAGAAAATACTGTTTAGTAAAAGAAGGAAAGTTCAAAAGGACATTTGCAGTATGCGATCTTCCTTGAAGAAATATGGGCTATAAATAAACATGTATTTGTTTATTTGTGCATACAAAATACAAGTAGGGTGAACCAAAAACTAAAGATTGATTTGAAAGGGGGTAATGGGATAAGGTAGCAGGGATGGGGAGGAAATAAGACATCTCTGAAAATATCTTTTTCTATAGTTGACTCTTAAATCCATAATGTTTCACATACTCTACATAAAACAATTAAAACGAACCAGAATGTGTGGAAAACCCAAAATGGAATATAGACAAATGAACCAACTGTACTACAAATGAATAGCTTAACCACACTAAAGGGGATGGAGTTAGAATAAGAACCTAACCTAAGTAACCCTGGATTATCCTGTGTTGGCATACTATAAAGCTGAAGACAAACAGATATCTACACAAATGCTGTAACCTAGTTAGAAATAAGTACATGTGTTAGCATTCTGAAACTATTTTATGTGTGTGCTAGAACTGAACACATAAACAAATAGTTTGTGGGTATTGAGAGCCAGGTTTCTCACTGTTGGAGAAAGATGTTTTCCAAGTTAAGGAATGAGGAAAGATTGAAATGAACCCTGTGGTCTTGAATTAGTGTCAGAAATACCAGTATGGGGCTGAGCCCGTTGCGCACTCGGGAGAGTGCGGCGCTGGGAGCGCAGCGACGCTCCTGCCGCAGGTTCAGATCCCATATAGGAATGGCCAGTGCACTCACTGGCTGAGTGCTGGTCACGAAAAAAAAGACAAAAAAAAAAAAAAAAAAAAAAAGAAATACCAGTATGAACTTGTGGTATTTAATATAAATGCAAGGGTACTCCAAAAAGTTTGTGGAAAGATTCATTTTATCTTTTAATTCAATTTTTCTATGAACTTTTTGAAGTACTTTTGTACAGATAGATGTATGTAGAAATATCACGTGTTTAATGCATGGGACCCTCCCAGTTCTTCCTCTTTCTCTCTTGTAGTTTGTACCATTCTTCATTAATGTAAGGAAGTCATTCACCCTATAGAGATTTGATATATAGCAGAAGGCAATTTTTCCAGATAGCTTTGTGATAGCGAGAAAAAGCCAAATCTTTCTATTAACATATATATGGTCATCTGATAAAAGTCATTATTGTAAAATGTTGAAAAATCTCATGTTTTATGACATCATTACCTACCTAGTCCTAAAGCATTACAAATATACTGAAGTATCTCTAAACTTAAGAAACCAGAGAAGTCTAAATTATTCTGTTAGTTCAGATTTGCCATGCCCTAAAAGATAAGAATGTTTATAAATGCAGGAAATAATTTATTGTTGTACTAATTTTTTAAAATAAAAAGTCAAAGAATAAACACAGAATGAGCTTGAAATGTATCATTCTGAGATAGGGAGGGACTGGCCAGAACAGCCCCAGCTCTGTATCCATTCCCCCTAAAAACAGGAGGTCCTTCAGTGCTTTAGCCCAGTAAATCACATGACCCAGAGGTATAAAACCCAGAGCAGGCTGGTTTCCAAGTTCTCTCAGCCACAATGCAAGTGGAGCATGTGCAGACAAGACTCCATCCCCTCAGGCACCTTTCCTGAGCCTTGTGTGACCTACTCCCAGTGAATCCTAGGTTTCTGCTATTCCTGTTGCCTGTGAGTAATAAACCCACTTTGTATAACCTGCCATGTGTGGGTATTCTGTCTCGCCAGACTCAAACAAGTTGGCAGCCAGTGCAGAGTGAAACTGCCATGACCACGTGGTTTGGTACACATGCACTTATTTCCTAGCTCTGTCCACTGAGGGGTTTTAGAAGATGAAATCCAGCAGCCTTGAGCACACCGGCTTACTTGGTTCCCTATCATGGTTTTTAAACACCATTTTCCAATAAAAAGAACCCAGGGTCATTAGAGAAGTGGTTGATTGCAGAGCACTGGTAGGGAAAAACACAAGATGAGCCTGGAACATCTCTGGTGCCAGAAATAAGGAAGTAACCAAAAAGGGATAAGGGCTGGTAGAAAAACAGAGCTGCCAACCTGAAAAAAGCTCCCGATAGTCAAAATTGAACAATCTGAGCACCAAATAAATAATGATAATATTGGATTTTAACCAAAAGAATAAGATAAACATTCATGAATCTATAAATAAATAATAGAATCAATAAATATGTAGGGGGAAATAGATGGTTCTTTTTAAATAATAGAATTATAATTGATAGATGTAGAACATAAATATTAGACAAAGACCAGAGTAATAATTGTTGGAGATAAAATCTACTGAGGGATACTAAAATTAGTGGGCAGAAGTTTGAGGAGAAACAGATTTGCATAGCATAAAAATATTAATCTTACAAGTGGAGAAATCTGGAAGATGCCACCATAAAAAGTGATTAAAGTTAGCATCAGCAGTAATGACATTTTGGCATCATAAAGCCCTATATCTGATGCATTGAAAGGTACATGCCATTTCTGTAGTATTCTTGACAAAAATGCATAAGCTCACTTCAATTATGAGGAAACATCAAACTCAATTGAAGGACATTGAACAAAATAACTGATGGGTACTCTTCAGAAGAGACAAGATTATGCAAGACAAGGAAGACTATGACTGTCACATTTTGGAGAAGACTAAGGAGAAAAAACAACTATGATAGGATCCAGGAATGGAAAAAAACTGGTGAAGTTTGAATAGGGTCTGGAGTTTCGTTAATATCAATACTAATTTATTGGTTTTGATCTTTGTGCTATGGTTACGTAAGATGTTACCATTAGGAGAAGCTCGGTGAGGAGTATACAGAAATTCTCAGGCTAACTTTGCAAATTTCTGTAAGTCTATATATTAACTTGAAATTAAAAGTTAAAATCTGAATACTTCTTATCACCTTCATTTCTACCACCCTGACTTCAGCCATCTCACCTGGATTACTGAACTAGCCTCCTACATAGTTTTCCTGCTTCTATATCCCCTGCCCCGAGTCACCTTTTAAAAACATAAGCCAGATAATGTCACTTCTGTGTTCAAAATCCTCTAATGACTCCTTACATTAGAGAAAATCAAAGTCCTTTCAAAGCCCTCCAAGCCCCAAAAATCTGGCTCTCCATTCCCTCTGACCGGATTTCCCGCTTTCCTTCATTTCCATCCTCTGCAGCCTCCCTGTTTTCCTTGAACACTCCAGACCCACATTCCAGCCTTAGGGCACTGCAGTAGCTGTTCCTTCTGTTTGGGACCCCCTCTTCAACTCTCCCACCTCCCACAGACCCATACAGTAGCTCCTCTTCTGGCCATAACTCAAGTCTCTCCTTCTCAACGAATCATACATGACCACACTATTTAATCTTGCAACGTGCCTCTTACCTGATCTGCCGTTCCTTTTCTTCTATAGACCTGATCCCTTCTAACATACCAGCTAGGTTACTTACTAATGTTTATTTTTTCCTGTCTTTATCCCTCCGTCTACGGCCCCTTCCTCTCAATTTAAACTCCCTAAGAGAAGGTACTTTTGTTTTGGTTCCCTAGACCGGTAACAGATACAAAATAGTGCTCAGTTTATATGATTTCGAGTAATTAATAATTCATTCTTTCATTAATACTAGAAACAGAAATTGGAAGGTCTATGCTTTATGACTAACTCCACCAAGTATGTCTTTACAAAGTAGAAATGTATGTCCTGAGAGTAACACAAATGCAATTTCTTTTTTTTTAAAGAAGTGAACAAATACATCCAATCAGAAGTTTTATTATTTTATGCAACAGCTACTGTGAGCTCCTGGAAATATTTTGATAACCTTTTTAATAAGCTGTGTTCCATGTCACATTATTAAAATAAGTTGCTTACAACTAAAACTAAGTGGCCACGATCAATGGTCAAGGCATAAACACTAACACTTATTGGCTGATTTTTAAAAATGAAACATAGGTCATATTTAGGTATATTTCACAAAATTTTATTGGACTAAATTTTTATATTTACACTGTATAGACATCAGCAGCAATTGTTTATTTTTAGATTTATTTTATTTTTCTGAACAAAATGCGAATTTTGTTATTTTGCCCATCAGATCCAGAAGGCCAATATTCCTTCCATGATTCCATGTGAATTTTTAATTGGTCTTATTACCAATTAAAGGGGTTAGAAACAATAGACACTGTGTGCTTTTAATTGGCGGTAACCAAACTTTTTCAGCAATATCAGCCGCAGTAACTGGCAAATTTCTAATAGGGTTGGCTATTTTTTTTATGAGAGCCTTTGCTTTTTTTCCTTTTCTTTGCTTTCATTTCTTCTTTTTTTAAAAAAATTTTTAATGAAAGGAGGTAATGGGTGTTAATAATGTTGCCAGTTGACAGCTTGTTTCTAGCATGCAATCAAGCTTCCAAGCAGCCTTGTGTTTTGTTTTCTATTCGTTGTTGGTTGCCCCCTTTGACCTTATCAAAGCAGTTAAATTTCTTCAAACTGTCAACCAGAGCCATGTCAGCCTCTTAGGGACAGCCACTGATGACATGGGTCAGCAAAGCTGAATTGATCTTTCACCCGTGAGGGCATTCAAAACAGCCAAACTGTGTACCACCACCCAGAGCTTGACTCAA
This sequence comes from Cynocephalus volans, assembly GCF_027409185.1. Taxonomy (NCBI): domain Eukaryota; kingdom Metazoa; phylum Chordata; class Mammalia; order Dermoptera; family Cynocephalidae; genus Cynocephalus; species Cynocephalus volans. Next base: position 23,790,537 of record NC_084472.1, read on the forward strand.
AGTTCAGCCCTTGCTGCCTGCTGTGGGGAAGGTAAGCTATGCTGCTCCATAGCAGTATTTGAAAATACTTCTGGTTCTGTGTATTAACACTTCAGCTTTTCTATGGGCCAGGTGCCGAGGGGAGTGAAGTCTGAGGAAAGTGACTGAGTGAAACAGAAGTCAACCCAATTTATTGTGTGTCCTGTGACTTAAATGATAATCAGGCAAAGTACACTATTGCCAATTGAAATGACATGAAGTGGTGCTGTTTGAGTTCCAAGGAGTGCTTTCTTATCCAACTCTCAATCTTTTTTTCTACCCTACTCCATCTCCCAACTTCCCTGGCCCATCCATGCTTAAAGGCCTATAAGATAAGTTTCAAGGGAGAATTTTTCAAACAAATACAGTTTCCTTAAGCAGTTCCCTTATTGTCATGACTAGATTTATTGTTTGTTTGTTTTTAGTTTCTTGGATGTCTAGATTTGAGGAAAATTGTTTTCAGTTGTAATAAGCAACCATACTTAAAAGTAACAGTCATTCCAAGAATTTTTCACAATGTACAATTTCCCTGAGTTTCTTTTGTGCTCTGCTGTTGTGGAGCTCTTTATAGAAGAAATCTTGTACTATTAAATTTTGCTTAAAATTTATTCATTATTGGTTTGCTAACAATTGCATAAAGTTTGCTTTTAAACTTATTATACTAAGTAATTAGTAGAGTAAAATCGACTCTTGTGCTATCCTATGCCCCTTTGATAAAACTGAAAATTCCTTGAATTCAATAATCATTTACTGAGCATCTCTATGAGTCAGGCCCCAGGCTTACTTTGGGATTACAGAGATAAATAAGATAGTTCTTGCTCTCAAATAGCTCACAATATAGTCAAGGCATACAGGCAATAAAAAACTAACCAAAATGCCACATGCTAATTTCTGTACATGTCCAATTGAGATGATAGGATAGCATAAATTCCCACATCTCTGAAAAAGAAACAGCGACCCTTTCTACTAATGTGAAGTAGTTATCATATGAAATTTTAAATTTGGTGAAAAAATGACACAGAAATGAAGTAATTTACCCGAGACAAAAACTTCTTGGTTGACCAAGTTGTGTACAGCATACACAGAGGGTATGATATCCAGGAACTGAGAAGGGAGACTGGGGGGTCTTAGAGGTGATAAAGTGACCATTATACTAATTTCAACTTAATCCCACCCTAACTCCTGCTCTCCTTTCACCATACCACGTATTAATATCTAAGAAAGCATCACATCAATTTTCTGCCTTTTCCCTAAAATTTTATTTCCTCGCCCCCTCTTTCTCTCCTCCTCTTCCTCTCTTTCTTTTTCTCTCTCTACACACGTACACACACACACACACACAACATATTACATAAAATATATATTGTATTCAAATAATCGCCCATGTAGGGTTCTACTCTTTAATTATCTAATAACTTTACATATAGAGTACACTACAGTTACTGACAGCTTTCCGCTTTCTTTCTCTCAGTCTTCTTTAATTTCATAGATCTGTCACAGTTAATGACCCTCAAAATTGTGATGCTCAACCATTGGTTCAATGTTCAAAGGTCAAGAGCGTTCAAGTGTATACAAGCATAGCCTGCAAGATAGTGATGGAAATGACATTCAATGGCCTTATTTATATGTAGTTTTATCACTGAAGACTGCTGGAGTTCATAAATCATAGGAAGAAATCAAAGCAGTTCATTTTATAAAGGGCCTATGCATTTAAGAAAATCAGATATTAGGACCAAACACCATAAGCACTCTATCAAGGATTCTATAAAATTGCCAACAGATCAAATTTTAACCACTGTCTCTACTGCCAGTAATACATCCCATCAGGAATCTTTATCTGATTTCACTTTCATTTCACCATTAAACTGCAATTATTATGCTCTCTCTGCATCTATTCACTATAGTTACCTAGCTATCACTAGGACATTAGGTAGGTGCTTTTTAAAAAATTCTGGTATTTTCCAGAATGTTCTATATGCTTTTTTAAAATCTCTTAGTAGAACTTTTTAAAGTACTTCAGCCTTTTAACATCGCTTTGTTGTGTGAAGTTTATGTGAACTTTTGGTGGACACCTGGTTAACTTTGCAGAAGGCACGAGCTGATGATTCGGTCCTTCACTGTATTCAAGCATCACTTCTCTGAAGGCCTTGGGAAAATTTCAGAACAACCATTTACTTTCTTGGTGTGTCCTCTGACAGGAATCACAAAGAATCCTACAGTTTTCACTTAAGATTTGATCTGGAGGAGTGATTTATCCCTGCATACAGCAATCTTCTCCCAATGTGAAACTTTTGGTTCACTGGGGCTACACAAGGATCAATAAACTCCAAATGCCTGTGATTTGGAAGATGAGTGATAAAGACCATTTTCTTTATATTTAGCATCCTAGATGCCAATAGAATGGCTGAGGAAATCAAAAGTGCCAAGAATAAAGGCAGACAGACCAGTGAGGAGGCTATGGCAGTTGTCAGCCTGGAAGAATGAGGGTCTTGGCAGCAAATATGAAAGAGAGATGGTTATTGTCAGGGATTGAGGAAGGATGACTATTCAGGGCTTGACAAATGAGTTAAAATGGCAGTAGACATGAATAAATTAGAGATGACCTTGAGATTCTGCTTTAAGGTTTGAACATGTCTAAGATTCACTTCACCATCTCTTTGCAAATACAGCTCGTCCTCCTAACTCCTGACGTCCTGATCACCTCGACCATGACTGATTTCCTCTAAAGTGCCCTTTTATGTTTATACATATATATTTATTAGCATATTCATTATTACAAATGGTAATTATTCTTTATGCCCCTTACCTGACCAATCACTCCCTAACCCCCCTCCCGGCCCCCAACCCATCTCTAGTATCCTTAGGTTTGTTTTCTTCTTCTGAAAGTTTGACATATTGTTCTAAACGGACTAATACACTTGGCCATTCTGACTGTAGACTTCCCACACCTTAACATGCTGGTTAATCAGTCAACTGGAAATGGTGTGCTTTTCCAGCATCTCTGTTCATATCACTGTCAATTCAAGTTGTGTGGCTTTTCATCATCTTCAGCCAATGACTTTGGCAAGTTTGGGATTAGACAACTAAAAATGAACAGGAGGATAAGCTTATGTTAAATTGGTATATAATTAATACATCACACTCTTTTCAAAGTATTTGCACATATGGCTTTTACAACAACTTCATAAAGTAGGAATACCTGTCCAATGATGGAAATGAGACTTGGAGATTTAACGTTTTGGCTGAAAAATCACAGAGTTATTAAATGTTAGTAACTTTCAGAAGAATACTATGTAGAAACTTGAAATTATTAGGTAGTTCCTTCTTTTTATCCCAACTCTAATTCTCCATATTAGAGATGATAGGCTATGAGATATAATTATGACAGGATTTATGAGATTAGCAACAAGAGAGTATATGGATTTCTTTCCAAATTTTTTCCAGTCACATTAGGAAGTTGACTCATGACTTCAAGCCTTCTTCTTCTGTATGCCACACAATGTTCTAGGGCACAATCTAGAAGCAGTATTTTATTACTTCCCTGTCATCAGAGATCAGAAGAAATCACTGAGATTTCCATACTTGAAGTTTTTATCATGTCCAAACTAGCTGGCATGATGTCAAGAACAGCTCTGCTGACAGAACTCAGGCTAGTTGTTCCTGGGAAATAGTCCCCTCCCTAGAGGGCAGCGGGTCAAACTCCCAGAGAAGAAGGTTGCCTTAATATAAGGTCACTCTCTCTTAAATCACATTCCATAGTAAGAACCTTGTCCTTGCTGCTCAGATCTTTAGCTTCAACTCCTCTTGCCTGCGTCTCTTTCCTGCAGACACACTCACAAATACACCTGCTTTCAGAATCTAAGTCTTCTGGCTCCATTCCAGAACCCTCTACTCAAAGTACAGCTGTGCCACAATGGGGCACTCACATGTCTTAACATCAGAAGACCCATATTTCAGTCCTAGCTCCTCCTCATACAGTCAGCATGACCTTCTGTTAATATTATCAAGGCCTACTGTATGTCAGACACTATCATAGCCCTTCACATGCATTAACTCATTTATTTCTCACACTAATATGAGGCAAGTACTATGGTTATCATTATCCCCATTTTATTTTACTTCTAAAGAGCCCAAGATACTGTCAGGTTAGGTTACTTGCTCACGCTGGTTAGTAGCAGAGTTAGGACAATTGGCAACTTACTGATTCTCTCTGAACCTGCTGCTTCATCAGTAAGATAGAAATACCAACATGTCTCTTATAAAGGCTGTGCCTGGATAATACAAGAAAATGGGTGTGAAAATACTTAACAAACTATAAAAAGCTCTACAGAATCCCTATATTGTTGTTGTTGACTGATGCCTTGAAATCACAGATCCTAAATGACCTGTGCGGCTCTGATTCCTGGCTTCTCAGACTTTCTAGCTACTTTCATCCTGGGCACCCTCTTCCATTTGTAGCCTGCAGGTACAGATACATTGACATCACAACAAGGGCCTTCATTCTGTAAATCAAATGTACAATTTATTCTTACTTTATTCTTCCAGCTGATATAGGTGCGCTGAGCTTATTACATGCCTTAAATTAAGACTATCCCAATGCCGCAAACAATAATTCCATGTTACAGGAATTCCTAAAAGCTGTATAAAAGATATATGTAATAAAAGCTATACTATATAACATCCCTATAAACATGAGAATTCATATAAAAAATGTGGTCCACATAGGACAGAACCACTCCATAGCCAAAGAGAGCAGAAATAAGAAACAGTAATCAAAGGCAGGCAGTGTGTAGACAGCAGAGTATCATTTGACCTATGGTTTGTTTCCCTTATGTGACTATCATGTCATGCTGTTCTCTCACTGAAGGAAGCATCAGATCCATAAGTTGATTTATGAATCCAGGATGCTTTGTTCATCTTTGTTTTTTTTTTACCTCTACATGTGAAGTGCAGATAGCTATCTGGTCTCTTACATATGGGCAGGGTATACTTTCTTATCCAGCCTTACTTTCCACTTTTATTAAGCATTTCACTTGTTTGCAGACTGTATTTTTAAGCTTTGGCTCTGATCTATAAGACTTGAGCTTCTAGACCAATATAGTTTACATGGCAATTTGGAGATGAATGGAACTCTTTCTTTCCTGTATTAAAGAAGAGGAAGTCCATTATCTCATACAGCAAGGCTTCTACAGAACTGAAGCCCTTGTTCACAGCTGCCTTATATGATTATACTGGAGCATTTGGAGCAGATAAACTAGCAGCAGGCAGAATGGAAATGCATGGCTCTGCTTTTGGAGTACAGCAGCCCTTCATGGAGTTAGCCCCAAGGGAAAAAGAGAGTAGAGCTTATAAGTCATCTTACAATTTCTTTCCAAGTTTGCTTGCCTGCATTCTTCTGTTGTTAAATTATTCACTATCATATAAAAGAAGAAGTAAGCCCAAAAGGATTGAATTGTCTAAGATTATGCAAAAGTTAGGAGCATAACTGGACCAAGAGCTTAAATCTTCTGACTTCTATTCCTAGTTGGCAAATTCCAGTATACCAACACTAATGAAACTTAACAAATATTTACTGTTCACCTCTTGTGCTAGCATACATAAGACACAATCCTTGCACAAAAGGACATAACATTCTATTTTTAAAACTAGATATAAATATATGGAAAATTTTCACAGACACCCACATATAAGCTATTGACATGTTAAAATACAAGGTTGACATAAGTCCATATGTCTTGCACACTGTGAGAGTGCAAATGGTGCAGCCACCATGGAAAACAGTCTGGAGTTTCCTTAAACAATTGACAGATAAATGGATAATGAAAATGTGGTATATAACTACAATGGAATATTATTCATCCTTAAAAACAAAGAAAGTCCTATAATATTCAACAACATGGATGAACCTTGAGGACAGTTCTCTAAGTAAAATAAGCCAGTCACTGAAAGAAAAATACTACATGATTTCACTTATACAAAGTATGTATCTAAAGTAGTCAAATTCATAGAATCAAAGAATGAAACAGTGGTTGCCGAGAGAGAGGGAATGGGGAATTACTAATCAATAGGCATAAAGTTTCAGATAAGCAAGATAAATAAGCTCTAGAGCTCTGCTGCACAACTTTGTACCTGTAATTAACTGTTTTTGCTTTGTGTTGTTTCACCCCCCACAGATTTGTCACCCCACTTCCCCTGGGTGATGGAGATGCAAAGGATTACTCAAAGCCCATCTCTTCTGAGCAGTGAGAAGCCCCAAAGTGGTTAACTTCCCTGGGAATGCTCCAGTAAGAGGCATCCCTTCCTCGGGAAATTAACCCCGAATTGGGGTTCTCTTCCTGCATTTATTTTCCAGACCAGGAAGTTACAGGAAGAGAACATAGGTGGGATTGTAGTTTAACAATATAGGCTGGTAACTTTCAGTGAAACAAGCCAGATAACATTTCAGTAGACAATTAAGTGGTCCTATCAACAACAGCTTGAACTTGGCAAACATTCCTTCTCCCTCCAGCAATTTTCCAGTATCTACACATATCAAGCAGTAACATGTCTGTCCTTGAGCCAGCAACCTTGCTGTGCCACAAATCTTTATCTTACACCAGAGACTTTATAGCCTGAGGAAAATGTCCAGTCCTCTGCAAGGTCAATATTTGAAACTGCAAGGCTTTGGAAAACCAGGCCCTCTGAAGTAAATTTGCTTTATAATATATTCCACAAACCATAATGTATTGTGGACTTAAAAATTTGTTAAAAGGGTAGATCTCATATTTGGTGTTCTTAATACAATAGAACAAAGTTAAGCAAAAAGAATGAAAGAAAGAGAGAGGAAAATGAGAGGGAGAGAGAAAGGAAGGTAGAAAGGAAGGAAAGAGGAAGGGAGGGAGGGAGAGAGGAGAGAGGCATTGTAATAGACTGGTGGGAGTGAATAAATATATCACATGTGAAAGTTTAAGTATAATCATTCGTAGAACTTGTTAAGTTATCCTTACCTAATCACTCTCCACCCTTTAATGCACTGGAGTCAGGTGTGTTGAAAGACACATGTTCATACTCACAGTAATGGATAATTTCACCGAGTAGATCCATCCTCCTTTCACAAGGTTTATAAGTCTTCACATTTTTATCAGGTTTCTCTGTTTATCAAGCAAATGAAAACCACTTCTCTACCTGCCCCAGTGCAGAGGCAGGCCCATCCCACTAGCTCTCTTGGCAAGCATGGGCTTGTCTGAACCTACAGTATGTAAACAACGTGAGCCTTCCTTCTGAAGTTGTATTTACAAGTGTGTGTGTCTTTATGTATTTTTATGTGCATGGTAGCATACACCAACATGGCAGGCTGAAATTTACCACTGATTTTCTCTAAGTAAATAAATCCAGAACTCAGCTGCCATGTTTGCAAAAGCCATCTCATGTTGATTGATCAGTTGATTATAATTCCATGGGAAAATATAAACTGTATTGTTTTATTTTTACATTAGCAATCATATAAAAGTCTTTTTTTCTTGGCAACATTTGCTAATTGGTATTCTTTTGTAATGCACATGGGTGAGTGTAAGGGTATGTATATAATTTATAATCCAAAATATTTTTTAAGGAGAGCTATGAAATAACCACACCAGGGCATGTCATGGGCAAACAGGACACTATATGTGGTCTCTCTAGCTAGCAATCATTGCATTAGCAAATTCATGTACAGACTTGAACTTTAATATAAAGTGATGAGAAAACATGGGGAGATGCACAGACGGGAAGTATTAATGGCAATAACTTATATTTTATTTCTTAATTTATTGCTGTCTGTATTAGTCCATTTCTGTTGCTTATAACAATATACTTGAAACTGGGTGATTTATAAAGGAAAACAAAATTTATTGCTTACAGCTTCTGAGGCTGGGAAGTCCAAAGTCCATCTGGTGGTGGTGACAGCAACCCAGGGGTCTTATAGTGCAAGATGGTGGATGCAGAGAGAGCAGAGAGAGAGTAACCTCCTCATTCCCTTTCCTTTTAAAGCCTTGCAACCATGCCCCTGACCACCATTTTTAATCCACTCACTAGTGCACAGTCCTACAATCTAATCACCTCTTCAAGGCTCCACCTTTCAATTACTGTAATAGGATTCCCCACCCCCTTAACAGTCACAGTGGGGGCTAAGTTTCTAATACATAAAACTTGGGGGACACAATTCAAGCTTCAGTGAATTTTTGAGGGACATAATTCAGTCCACTACACTGTCTTTTTAGACTTTTATGAAATAATCATTATTCCTATTTCAGTTTCAGAAATGAACACCAGGATCTCTTACTGCTAATTTCCTCTGCCTTTTCCCTCCATGCGTACTCACACTTCCCAGGACATGTGAAATAAATTGCACAAATCTGATATACTGTGTTCATTACTGCCTTTCTAATCCCTGAAGAAAATGTGAAGCTCTGACCAGCAGTTATCAAATTGGTCAGGAGAGGCAATTTCTAAAATATTCAAGACTACAGAGTACAGTCTGTTAAAGATTTTTGTAAATGATTCATTATCCAGTAAGTGATAACTATTCCATGCTTAATTTAAGTTTTAATTGTTTTAACTTTATAGTACATATTCCAGAATATGGAATATTTGGCAGACACATAAGGTTGTGAAGGTATAAAAATATCTAATTACTTTTTATAAATATTTAATAGAAAGAAGCCAGACTTTGCCTGAGAGTTACAGTCTTTGTAAATTACCATGGCAACAATTAGTATATTACTCCATGTACAGATATTAATGTGGGACTGGGGACTTTTGCATTGATGTATACAATTTCAATCAGTGAAACAGATGTAAAAGTTACTCTTGAAAGTAAGGATAAATTTAGTTTTTATATGTCATGGAAATATTTGCCCCATTTGCTTTCATTAGAAATATTTTGTTCTTATAAAATATAATTTATTGTGTACCTACATTTACATGGTACAGTAAGCAAATATAGTTTCTGTCTTCAGGGACAGTCATGAGATTATCATATTTTCTTTTTAAGTTGTGACATAGAGTCAACTTAGCTTGAGAATTCAGTTTGATAATGGACAAAATGGATATATATTATACGTGGGTGAACATATCCTTTTACACAATACTATTAAATCTTTGTCAACATTTGTTGAATACGATCAGAATAACTAAATTAACTTCCATTGTTATGAAAACATTATATATCAACACTAATTATCCATTCATTCAACCAATATCTACTGAGCATCTATACTGTTCTAGGTACTAGGAATTCAACAATGAGCTAGAAGATCAGGTTTCTGTTTTTCTGCGGCTTATATCTTTCGGGAGAGATAGATAAGATACAAATACACAAATTGCATTTTAATATAGTTTCAGAGAATGATAAATTCTAGGAAGAAAAATAACAAAAGCTAGGTCTAATAGAGTTTGATCTGAGTAGAGAGGGTTATTGATGTGGTTGTTGTTGGATCTTTTTAAACAAGATGGTTAGAGAAGGTCACAAGGAAGTGACAGCTGAATAGACCCCTGACAAGACACAGGGAGGTTGAAGAAAATGTTGTAGAGGAAGTATAAAGCTAGAGGAAAGGCTCTGAAAAGAAAGATTAAATATTGACCATTCCCCGACTCCCATGAAGACGCTCAAATTAAAATTCTCTCTTTTTACTTTTTCTGCTTGTTTGAGAGCTAGTCTTCTATGTTGCTAATAAACAATCACTGGCTGAGGACTTATCAAATGTCCACTGTTCCTTAGCTGCAGTGAAGCGCTCAATATCTTAGAAGCAGTTGACCTCTGATATTCTATTATTTTATGGTTTTGTTGTGTTCATGTAAAGGCCAGAAAAGGGCAAGAATATTACAAAGAGTCAGGCCTTAGGTGAGAGACTGATGGAACTCTGAAATGCTGGAAGAGAACTTTAAGAGTTGGAAATTCTGAAATGGGCAGGAAGTAGAAAACGTAAGGGGAGAGTGCCACCATTTTGGTTGCTACGGTGCTGTGTGTACAGTAGTTATCTGACAAGCATTTCCCAGGCTCATTAAATTTTTTTTAATTCAATTTCATTTATACTTATTATTGTGGGGTACAGTGTGTTGTTTCAATGCGTGCATATCCTGCATAATGATTCACTTAAGGTAGATAGCATAGTTTTGCCCCCCATAGATTAGTTCACCCCAGTCTTTCCCCCCACCCCCACCCCTCCCAGCCTCTGGTAACCATTATTCTACTCTCTAACTTTTTAAAAAGATACACAAAGATTAACATCCTTATTGCAAAAGCAACTCTTAAAAATGAATTAGAAAAATCTAAGCGGAAATTTGGTGAAGGACATGAGTAGATAAGTCACACACCCCAAAGAAACATACATGGTTAATAAGTACATTCTAGGATCTGGTTGTGGATGGGGGCGGAGCTGGTCTGGCCCGTGTCTCAGGATCTGCTGCATTGGCTGGCTCTGTTGCTGGCCTCTATGTGCAGCAGGGGCGGGGCTGAGGCACATGGGCCCCCAACTCTCAGGACCCCCAGGTGGACTTCGAGCTGGCCTTGATTAGGTTTTCAGATTCTGTAAGGTGTGCAGGCTGACCCCCTCCATCCAGACAGTGGCACCTTCGCTGCACTGAACTACCTGTTCCCAGGGTGAAGAACTCCATGTGGACACTATGTGGGCAACCCAGCATAATGGTGTGGTCACATGAGAGTAGGACCACTGCTGGGACCAGAGTAATATGGTCTCAGGTGGTGGGGTGGATCTCAAATCTGCTGCTGCTGCAGAACCCTGTGCCCGACGGGTGGGGGTGGTTTAGCAAGTCATTTCATTCACGTGTGCTGCCAGGAGTTTCTAGCACCAGGTGAGTGGCTGCAGAGGCTGCCCCTGAGAGAGGTGTGTGGGTTTTCCTCCCCTTCTGGTGGCTGTGAATGTTGTATGGGTGTCCCACCACTAGGTGGGGTTACCAGTCACAGGCATTGGACCCGCACAAAGAGCTTTCTGGCTCTTGAGGGTGCACGCACTGATCTCCTCTACCCCGAGGGCGGCACCCTCTCTGCACTGGACTGTCCTTTCCCAGGGCACATGGCCAAGGCCAAATGGAGGGTGTTGGGACCAATCCCAGACCCAAGCTTCCTACAGCAGTCTGGGACCTAGGGGTGGGGATGGCTCTGCGTGTTCCTCCTCAGGCCAACACAGTCACGTGTGCCTGCAGCCATTTCTGACACCGTGCATGGCTGCAAGGTCAGCACAGACTCTCGCGTGGGTTGGGTCCCTGGTCTTCTCCCCTTCCTGGGTCAGAAACTCCGCTCTGGGTTGGGAGATGGCTGGTGGTGTCGGCGGAGAATTTTTCCTTTCTCTTTGTGACTCTCCTGAGTTTCTGCACTCACCAACATCTCCGCGGCCCCCTCGTTGTGTCCCTGCTTCCTCCTTTTGCTTTTCTCCTCTAAGCGTAGCTGTGCATTCGATATAGTCTCCGTCTTTGTGGGAGAGATGAGCAAGGTCTCCCTTCTAGTCGGCAATCTTGCTCCACCAACTCTCATTTAATTCTTTAAAATATTTTTTGCTTTTATGGAATTAAGCGCAAAAATAAACTCAAGTTCAGTTTCACGTAATTACTACCTTGCTGACAACACGTAAATTGGGGGGGGGGGGGAGAAATGAATATAATTAACTGGGAAATACAAAATTTGCTGAAAGAAAAGTGGGAACAGTAAACCAAATATAAGCCCTTATTCATTCAACACATATTTATTGAGTATTTACTCTTCCTCAAGCCCTGTCCTTGGTGCGAGGAATACAATGATTGTAAGACATAGTTTTCCCCCAAGAAATTCGCATTTCAGTCTATACAGAAGATTTAATGGTGCAAATTCTTGGCTTTATTTTATTCAAAGGATTTCTCTCCATTGCATTCTTAGGGACCAAAATTTAAAACCAAAGAGTGACTTGTTCATTTGCCACGTCCGAATTAGTACATGATAATAATTTTTACATGACTTTTATTAACGTCTTCTTGGATTAAATACCAGGGACAGAGGTAACTCCCTGTATTTTCAATTGGTTTTGGCTACCAATTGTATGTTAGCATTTATGGGAAGTTCTCCTATCTAGGTCAGAGCCCACAGAACATAGCCATGCTGCTTACTTTATCATTAAATTATCAGCAATGTTATTCTCACTCAAATGTCAGAATATGAGACTATATTATCTGTGGATGAGAATCTAAGGGTACAAGCTTTATTTGTCGGTAAACCAAGTAACAGCATAGGTAGGTAGCCCATCTTTGTTCAGATTATGAAACGAGAAATGTTTTGTTCTTCTTCATGTCTAATCCCAGGCAGCTAAAGAAGGAGAAAATTTTCTCTCATCCCTTGTCTAGAGTAACCCTATCTACTGGCTGTTCACTATGGAGTATGAGTTGCCATGGTGACAAAACTAAAAAATGATTTTAGGATTTTGTGTTTGGAATAAGATAGGTGACATCAGTTAGATATTATGAGATAAGTAAATTAAACTGGAAATTTCAAACTGATAACCATGATTATCCTGGGACCATAGCATGGAAAGGAGGGTTCTAGTACCAATAACTGTAACCAGCTTCTCAAATACTTCTTTGAAGGGTATGTATTTTAGAGAAAAGGCCACTGGCCTGAGATCAGTGCTCTGATCTAGTCCAGATTAGCCAAAGTTAGCTCTGTAACATAGAATAATTCTCTACCTACAAATTTTATAATTCTTTTTCCTAGTTTTTTTCCTTTCTATCACTGGAAGAGATAACAATGGAAAGGCTATACAAAATATTACCTGGTCCACCACTGAGTTAATTAAAACCTGTAAATGTTTAAGATGCATTCTGTACATTTTGAATTTGGGTTTGCACTATTTGTTGCGTCTGTGTGGGTTTGTTCTGTAGGGAATAGGAATCTGACAGCACTTACTCACAAATACATCGTGGAGGTCCTGGCAGTGTTCACTTCTCCAGATAACATCTGCCTCCTTAAGGGACCTTCCAAATTACCCTGTTAACTTCTCTAATGCAACTATGCATTCTCTGTTTCTTGCTCCCCACCCCCACCACCAGGTTTTGCAGTGAGGTAATGACTGTAGGACTTAACAGCAAGGATTTAAAATTTAGAAAAATCTGGGTCCAAATCCTGATTGCACATTTACTAGTGGTGTGATCTTGCCCAATTGCTTAACCTTCCTAAGCATGGGTCCCTGTATGCAAGTGGAATAATACCACCTACATCACAGAGTTATTCTGACTATTAAAATTAAAACATTTTAATTATAGTATTAACACATTTCAGTGAAGCACTTCAGTGTGCACCAGCACATAATATTCGTTATCATTCTTAAATGTGAATTCTCTTCTTCTGGGCTCACTGCAGCACAAATGCTTCTTAAATAGCTTCTGCTCCACCCATTTTGCCTAAGTTAACATCCTATCAGTATTTTGACACATTTTAACATAATTTTGTTTGTCCATGCTATTAATACATAAGTTAAAATATTAGAAATATGGGTAGTTGCAAAGTTATAATTAGTATAAGTTATAAGTATTCTCAAAAATCTATGCTAAGATATAGCCCTATTTTTTATTGGCAAGCAAATAGGGCAGAACATGAACAGCTTGGTCCTTTACTGACTTCTCCCTTGGGTGTTCTAGAAGTAGTATTTCCTAACTCTTGTTCTCAGTCCTCTATCTCATCATAATTCTCTCTCTCCTGCCTGCCTCCCCACCAGTAAATACACACACAAACTCTCACACAGAGAACAAATGCTTACATGCACACATACAGCTAAGAAGATAAGAGAAAATAGGTTCATAGCAAGGGCATGAAACTAAGAATCCAAGTAAATCTGTGTTCTAGTCAAACTTGTCAATTGCAAAATGCAGAGGCCTACTCAAATTAGTGTCAATAAAAAGTGGCAGGGGAAGCATCTTGTAGCTCCAGAAAGTAAGGAAGTGCTAAAATACAACAACAAAAAAACCCCGCGGCTGTCAAAGGGGCACAGGAGCCAACTGAAGAGTTCCCAATAGTCAAAGATTGAACCATTTAAGGAAGAAAACAAATAACGTAGTATTGGATTATAACACAAAATATAAAATATTCATGACTGTGAATGTGTATATAAGTATACAATTAAATAAATAAGGACATGGGAGAGAATAGACAAATGTTCCTTGCAGAAGAATTCCAAATAATTTGTGTAGATACTCTGACCCAGGATAGAGGGAAACATAACTCCCATTAGGTATGGGCTGTACGTAGTGATTTCTTCTTAAGAGTACGTATAGAAAGAGTGGGGAGAGAGTAACTTTACAGTGGAGACACCAGACAAACACTGCCTCATCCAGGTGATCGAGGTCAGCGTCATCAATGATAAGTCAGAGTGATAGCATGTATTATTGACATGATGTGGTGAGAAGGGCACTTCACCTCTGTGACTTCCCCCCCACCCCCAAACACATTAACCCAATCGAATCATGAGAAAAACAATAGAAAAATCCCAGTTTGGAGACATTCTACAAAATGCCTGACCAGTACCCTTCAGAATTGTCAAGGTCATCCAAAATAAGGAAAGTCTGAGAAACTATCACAGCCAAGAGAAGCCTAAGGAGACTTGATGACTAAATGTAATTGCTGTCCAAGGTGCAATCCTGGAACAGAAAAAAGACATTAGGTAAAAACAAATCCAAATAAAATATGGATTTCAGCTAATAATACTATATCAATATTGGTTCATTAAGAAAGATCAGAACTATGCAACTCGAAGTCAGAAAGGGGAGTTACTGAGAAATAGGTTAATGGACACAAAGAATGATTACATTTTATAATGATGCATATGCTAATTATCTTGATTTGATTATCCCACATTGTACACAGATATTGATATTCAACTCTGTACCCCACAAATATGTATACTAAATTATGCTTCAATAAAAAATTAATTAATTTTTAAAATATTGGGTCATTCATTGTACAATGCACAAACTAATGGAAGATGTTAATACAGGAACTTAGGTAGGTGTTTATGGGAAACCTGTGTAATAGCTTCACAATCTTTCTGTAAATCTAAACTGTTCTAAAAAATAAAGTATGTTTAAAAAAATAAATGGAGAGGGTGAAATCTGGCTGTCACTGAAAGTGAAAGGGCATCTCTTAGAATCAAAGCTGGGACTCATGGTCATGCCCAGGGAAAACCCAAGCTGGGACCCAGACAGCAATAAGGAACAAGGCCACCCTTGCTGTCTTTCAGTGGCCACAGGATCTCTCATCTATGCTTCATCTGGCATGTTGGCTTCTCTTTTGCCACCTGCTTCATCAACTAACCAACCGTGCACATGGTCCACCGTGGGTACCATCCCAACCTCTCAGTCACTTCAACATCAGCTTCAGCAAGCTTCTTAGCTGCCTTAATACAAGTTCCTTTCTTCAGATTAGATATAGAATCTGATTAGCTGCCAACCAGCCAGTGGCTTGTCTGTCCTTGAAACAGATAGGTGCCCTTAGTCCATATAGTCATTTTGGGGTTGGAGTGGGGATAAAGGGCCATGTGGCAGCCTCTTGTAGAGTCTCAAAGAGAAATTTCTTTAAATAAACCTGATAAGGATGGGGGAAGATAATAGAAAAGGTTTAGTGCATGTTACAAAAGCAGAATATAAATATTTACCTGTACTGTAAATTATAAAGCATAATATGAATATAAAGCAGCACAACAGACATTGTTATTAATTATATATTGCCACAATACAACTGTGCAACAAGCACAGAATCCTGATGTCCATAGTCAATAAATACGGATTTAACTCACGAGTCTGCAGGGTTCAGCAGATGTGAACTGGGCTCGGCAGCATTGGTCAAGCACCTGCTATCATCTGTGGATTATTGCCACACTAGTGATGTCTGGTGGCAGGCTACCAGCTGGGGCATAGGGACACCTGGGCCACATGTCTTTCATCCTCTAGAAGGCTAGTCAGGCATGTTCCATGGCAAAGTCAGAGGAGCACAAGAGGAGATGGAAACGGCAGGCACTTCTATAAGCTTCCAGCTGTGTCACGACTGTTAACACGCACTTGCCAAATCAAATCACATGGTCCCAGAATGGAGAATCAGGGAAATATACTCCCTGAATGCTAAGGTCTGATAAATCACATTGCATAGGGAGTGAATATGGTTGGGGGTGGAGGTGTTGAGGAATTGGGACCATTAATACAATCAATGCACCACATAAATGAAATATTTAAGTAATCAGATGGTGCGATTAATTCGAGAAGCCCACCTAAAGGAAGTGATTTTGAACAAGTGTCTAGGTCAAATTACAGGAGAGCATCTATGAACATATTCATCATTTGGTCTGGTTTAAAAGTATTTCTACTTTTGCTATTATGGATAAAGGGATCAAAAGAGGACAGGATGTAGCAGCTTCTATGTCCTGGAGTGAAATTATGATTCAGTTATTAACTCTGCTGCTCAGTAGCCCACAAGAAGTAATGCCATATCCTTCGAGGTGGCCTTATCTATTGTGACAAGGCTCCAGGGAGCTGAGGCGCATGAAATTCATTTCATGTCTCATTCACAGAATGCCTGAGTTTTGAAAATACCTTTATGATGTTTCAGGTTTCAGTTACCTAGTGTGTGATCTCACAAACTCACAGTCTTCAAAAGAAAGAACATTAACTTCTCCTCAGAAGCTTGAGGTTCTTTGTTAGAGGAAACCCAGGAGGCATCATTGCAGGAGAAACATACAGGAGCACAGAGGTCACGTTTGATAAAATGTCATATATTCTAAGGGCCATAGAAATATGTATCTTATGCAAACTCACAGTTGAATAGATGGCACAGGTTTAGATAAAATAGATTCAAACCATCCTTATGTATAATAAATAACAAATAGATAATAGTCTTCGCATATCACAGATTTCTCAAAACACTTCATATAAATAAGTAAGATGGCACTGTGACCATGACAGTAAATAGATATATAAATGTGCAAATAAGACCAATAACATTTTTAGAATCTCACAGGAAAAATAAAATTACATATTTTTCCATTAAATAAAAAGAGGTAACAATACACAAAAGATGGGAACAAATGTATAATTTCCTCCCATTTATTCTGCAATATATTTCTAATGTTGTATGTTATCAGGCTTGCTTCTTTCATGTATACCACAAGTCACAATAATTAAATCTGCATCTTCCTGTTTTGTTTTACTTCCAACAATCCATTGAGAATAAGGCTGACAGAGCAAATGCTTGACAGTCTCCTTACGCCTGTGGCAGAGGTCACAGTTCAATTTGGGGGCTCTTCCCAACAAAGGCTGGACCAGCCTCTGTATCTGTCTGAGCATATTTCTCTGGTTAACTCCCTGTCTTACTCGCCCCTCTTCCCTCTCTGCAAGCCTCGGTTAGTCTAGCCAACTCCTGCTCATCCCTCAAATTGCAACTCACACCACCTCTCCCAAAAGCTTTCCCTGACTGATCCTTCTCATTTTGATACACTTTCTCTGTGTTCTCCTAAAATCCCAGGCATACCCCATTGGAAGAGCTCTTTGTACCGTGTCATCTTCTATATTTAGTTGTCTCTCTATCCCATTCACTGGTCTATGAGAGATACAAGAGAACCAAGAAGAAAGAACAACAACTAAATTGTGATTTGCCTGCAGAAAGCAATTAAATCTGCTTAGAACACGGTACCTACAATTTTGGTGAATGAGCACATGCCTGTGAGAGAGAGTGAGTGGGAAACCTAGAAAGTGAATGAACTTGAAAAGAAAAGGCCAAAGTGTGCATGTTTTTTTTTTTTAAAATTCATGCTCCCCATCCAGAAAACTATGAAATGGTGACATTTTTCAGAGAATATTTGTAGCAAAAATAGCCCCGTTGAAAACTATTAGTCTTACATAACATTTCTCTAAAATTCTCGGGCTGGGGAGAGGAGGTGGGAGCAGCAGTAAGGTGCTGACAGAAGAGGTTTTATTTTTGGCTTCACTGAGAGCACAGAGGATAGAAGTCTATTTATTTATGCAGGCAGCTCAATGCCATGACAAGAGCAGTGGGGCTTGGTATTGGTAGACTACAGCTTACCTCTATAAGGTGACTTAAATTTTCTGAGCCCCCATTCCTATCCTTGTACACTAAAGATAACAAAAGATTCCTACCTTGAATACTCCAGGGGCTTGTGACAAGCTGGACAGATCATTGCTAGTCTCTTAACCTGGGACACACCCTGGAGATGTTGGCAGAATCCCCCCAGCTACTGTAAGCCACAGAATAAAGTTCATATATCTTCCAGCATCTTTTTATTCAAGGAGAAAGGGGACATATTAATTTTGTATCGAAATAAACATGTATATTGCATGTACAGTATGCAGAATACTCGTGAATATTTATGGGACTTCAAAGAAATTTTATACTTGGATCAGGGAGCAACAGACTATACCCTGAATTGCCCAAGGGTTCATATTTACTTTTTGCGGCTGCTAAGTTAGAAAGGCTGGAAAAGTCCTGGTTATCATAGTGGTTTCAAACACTTTCAGACATCATACAACTGTGTAAAATGGTCACAGATTTAAAATTATTTATCTATAATTTTTCCTTAGAAATGAGTCCTGTAACTAAGTAGTGGATGGCTGATAGATCCAAATCCTGTAATGGCTACTTTGTCTTATTTTATAAACCATGTATGGAATTCTTGAAGTATATTTACATAATTATTTCTCCAAGCATTTCATTAGTTAATTTAATATTTTTGCCAGTCTCGAATACAAAGTTCATCTCTCTTTGAAAGATCCTTACAAATGAGCAAGAGGAACAGGAAGGAATGTTAGCCTTTCTCCTTAGGCAGACTCTCTAACGCATGCAATAGTGATGGCAACTCAGCTTGCAGAAAAGATAAATTGCAACTCAGCCGGTGTGAAAGAATTTTTAAACACAGCATGCACAAGATGCTATTCTATGTTTGCTTTTAGGATTTGAGAAGAAATTCCATGTTGGTGTTCTGTGAGAACAAGAAATTGCCACCGCTGTTTAATTTCATATAACCATAAACTCCTGCCACATGTGGTCATATTAATATTGCTGCTTAAAAGAAATCAATGTTTTCACCTATTCACATACACCTGAGCACCCACACAGTCCTACTCACAGTGCTATTTAGTTAATTGCCAACATAAGGAAATATGATATTAAAAGCCCTCAAGCTCAAGTATAGTAGAAAAATTGAAATATAGAAACAGTACAAATATAGAAGAGAAATCAAATATAGAAGAGAAATTGTGGAAAGAGAAAGCAAGACTTTTTCAAGGTAGTACTAACATTTGACCCTGAAAATACCTGAGTAGAGGTATTGTTATAAGCAAATGAAAGTATATAGGCATTTTTCCCAGATTCTGTCTGCATCTGCATATTTAATTATGTTTACAATTTTCAAATTTCTGTTTAATATTCCTATGAGAGAAGGGTTTGTTTGGAGAGTGTTTGTGTTTTGTTTGGTGTTTTAGGGCTGTTTACCATTAAAAGAAAAATATGAATAAATAGAAAGACCTTACGGTGCCAGAATCTGAAAAAGTTTTAAATATTACTTTTGTAGTTTTCTTTATCCTAGAAACAAGAACTTTCATTTTTATAAATTTATTTCAGAGATCTAACTAGCCTTTATCATCCGCAAACATCCTATCTTCTGATTTACCTGAAAGCACTGATTTGGCTGTAGATTATTATAAGAAAGCCTTTTCTTTTTGTTCAAGACTCAAAGATGCTTTTTCTTTCCATTCTAACAATTTATTTTACAGGCTTATCCTGAATCAGTGATAAAGGAATTCTCATACTTGATAAGTACTTTTGACTTGATGATAAATGCTGTGGTTGGGTACTATTTCCATTCAAGTGTGCAAAACCCTAGGTAATTAATTGATTGATTGCCGTGGAACCGCATTATGTGAATGCGGCTCCTCATACAACTTCAGTGGTCTGCCTGATGAAATGGCTTGATCAAACTGTAAACGAGACACCTGCGATTACAATACCAAAGACCATTTGGTTGTTGAGAGATTCTTAATCTTTGCAGGAACTTCTGATGGATAATCTAATGGCAGAGATCAAAGATACTGAAATCATATCCTGTCCTCCTCATTTCTCAGGATAGATTGTCACCAATATTCTGGAGAAAAATAAAGAGAATATTACAGAACTAAGGACAACTTCACCTGAGCCTCATGTTTCTAAAGAAGTTTATTTTAGATTGTTAGGAATAGGAGAAATGAATGCACAGTACAACTATTTAAGAAATTAATATTTGCCAGTATACTCAAAAACATCTAATCCAGGGGCAAGTGATGCTAAAGTAGTCTGTATGGGATATGAGTTGTCAATGAATGAACTATTTTCAAAGAGATGCACACTGTAAATTGAGTCAAATCTGCATTCAGGTTAATATTAGAATCCTTAAAGGATTAAATCCAGAAGGAAAAACATCATTCAATCAAGGTCCAGAGTAGTCTTGATTTATATCGCATATGCCCCTTCATAGAAGCATATGTGGGTTGTTTTCTCCCCCACCCCACGAAGGTTTTAGATCGATCTGCTCTGCATGACACTGAAAAGATGCATTCAAAATAATCAAGAGCTTTAAGCGTAATTCAAAAGTAAGTGTCATTGGAATGACGATAATAATGAACTCAGCATGCTGTCTCTATGGGATATCTGTATTCATTTCCTCTGAAGTATACATGCATCCATTCCAGGTTCCTGTAAGACACAAATTCAGGTGCTTTTGCAGGTGAACAAATGTTACCATAATGTTTCTATTTCAGTAGAATTGTTGTCATGGTGGGGATTTGTGGGATTTAAAAGAGAAATTTTAGTTTAACAGGAAAAGAATTTGTATAGCTGGGGTGGGGATGGGGTGGGGTTGGAGGGAAGGCCCCTAGAGCAGGGACTTTTTCTTCTCTTCTGAGAACAGGAAAAGGATGAGTGGGTGGGCGTGTGGAGGAAAGGCTGAGACCTCTCTCCTGCAAGCTCTGTCATTGAGGACTCTCACTACAAGGCACTTGGTCATCACTTCTCTCTGCCAGCTCTCCTCCTGCCATTTAAATTTAGCCATTCACTTCTATTTTTCCAAACTGTTAGCTCTTGCTCTCATTTCTCATTTTTCCCAGACCGCTTTCTTTTATTTTTGTTTCTCTGCACATTAAAGAAACAAAAAATATTCATGACAATTGCTAAAGACAGGTAAAGCAGACCTTTATTCAAGGGGGCTATTGCAATGGAGGTTTACCCGTAAGGGAGAGGCGCCACAATTAACTGTGAGTACAGCAAAGACAGGTGGAGATTTATAGCCACGGAGCAAGGTGGAGAGGCGGTTGGGGGTGGTGGTGTCAGTGGATGGAAAATTTCTAAGAGGAAACTTCAAGGCAAGGGGAATTCTTGCTAGACTGGCTACTCAAAAGGATTCTTGCTGAAGGCAGGCCAGGAGATAAGATATCGAGGGTAGCAAATGACAAGATTCCTGCTGAAACAGGACTTAATGGGCCAAGGACAGAGCCAAAGGTCAGAGTCCAGAGGGCTTAGAGGAGCCCAAATAAAGTTAGGTCAAGGAGTCTTTATCATCCCTTAAAATAAAACAAATATTCCCTAAAGCTTTGCTTTCCAGCCCTCACAGGAAAGACACTTTTTATCAGATTCTTGCCTACATAGACCCAAGTGTTGGCCTCAATGTCTGAGAAATGAATATGCACGATTGTAGCTTACAGACTGGTTCTGGATAAAATTGCTGTTCCCAAAATAAGGTACAGGTCTCTTTGTCTTATTTCCATTTTCCTCCACATTATTTCAGCAGACACCTACAGTTGTCTTTATTCTTTATTGCCCCCTACATCTAATCTATCAGCCATTGCTCAACATTCAACCCCTGCAATATGACCAAATAGTTTGCTCCTCTCTGCTCCCACAGCCAGTCTCTTAAGTCACTTCACTAAATCCTCTTTCCTGTATTCTTGCAACTGTGTTTTGACTGGTCTCTCCACTTACTATCTTTTCCCCTTCTATCCCCTCCAAACTTTTCTACTCGCAAGTAGGAAAAATGACATTTTTAAAACAAAAATTGGGTCATATTACAAAAAACAAAACAAAACAAAACAAAAAACCCCTTCATTGAACTTAACGTATTTAGAATATGATTCAGACTTCTTGCTTTGGTCTATAAATCTCTGCATGCCTTGACCTCAGTCTTTATCTCCAACTTCATCTTGTTCGAATCTCCTGCTAGTTCATTTTGGCTCATCCCACCTCAAGACTTTAGCTTATGCCTTATCTCTGCATAGATTGCTCTTGTCTCCCTCCTTCTCTTTTTCGTTTGGGTCTCAAGACTAACATCCCCTGTTTGGAAACATCCCCATAGTGGCATCTGTTCCTCCGCTCAGTCCCTTGTTCGTTTCCTTCATAGCACTTAATAGACCTGACCATTTTTTGTCTGTCTTTTAATCTGTTTTTTGGCTGCCTCCCCCAGAAATAATTAGCTCCATGAAGACTGGAATCCATCTGCTTAATTTATCATGGTATTCCTACTACCTAAAAAATTGTCTGATACATGGTAGAAACTCAATGAATATTTTTCAAATGAGTGAATGTATCCCAGGCATTTCCCAAAAGTATCTTGGACAGGAATTTCTAATAAAAGTACAACTAGCCCTATTTAAAAGCTTATTGTCTTTGATTTTAGAGAGATTTAAAATTATTTAACAAATGTTGAATTCTCCACTTATCCTCTCTAACCATATTCAGAATAATTCATTGACAAGTATTGATCATTAATGAGATATAGACAGCATGAGTAAGTGGAAAGGGGGTATGTGTCCAAAGAAATTGATTTTTACAAAACTATCTAAGTCTGCTTTTCATGTTGTGAAAGAATCTTGACAAAAATTTAAAAAATGGTAATATGGGTAAATAAATAGAAGTGCTGTGTTACAAACAGAGGGATTTCAGAGTTGCCCGGATTCTGTTAGTGATCCAACAATGAAATAGACTTGCACTTCTGCAACTTCTGATGTCATTAGGAGTAAACTCGCCCTGAGGTCATGTCTGTTTCTGCTCATTTCTGCCAGAGGTAATAATCCGTGATCAAATGTGACCAACCCAGATCTCAAAATGCTTTGGAAGGTCAAAACAGCTGGCTGAAGCAATTTGGCTTTTCACAGAAGCCTTGGCAAAGGCCAGAGACACACACTGGATTACCTTCCCTTTCCCAAAATAAATTAAATGCGGATCAGCATTTCTCTTGGGATAATCATGAAATTGGACCCATGATCATGTCATCAAATATCCATCTCAGGAGAATCCGTGTTACATAACCGGCCACACTCTGGAAGGCCGTCACGTACTCTTTCATGGCATGCTTTTTGGATGAGCTTCATAGCTGCTTGTCCTAAAGAGTGGAGCACAAAATTCACAGGCAGTATTTTGTGTTCATTTCTTTCAAGGGAGAGTTTATGTTATTGATGAAGAATTTTATCTAACTTTGGGGTGTGGTACAGATGTGGATAAACTCTGCTCTCACTTTAAGATTTTATTCTCATTTGCAATCAGTCAGTTTTTTAGAATGAAATCCCTATCTGAGTTCATTGTAACAAAAGTACCACTGAACACTGTATGTCACTATAAGGTTAATGAATGTGGTTCACATTTCCCAACACTTTAAAAAGCAGTAGCACAGTAAGTACTTTCTATAGAAATATTTCTAATAAGTAATGGCTATACTAATTTTTCCCATTTGCTCAGTTCGTTTTTTCTATACTAATATATACTAATTATTATAATAGCTTTTTATATTCAATTTTTAAGGATTCTCTCTTCCTGTAACTCCATGCTAGTCAAGTTCTTTTCCAAATAAAAATGCCACAAATTGAATACAATTATACAGATGTAGTTAGTTCAATGTAAACTCTAATGAGACTATAATGAGTATAATGGAGGTGAAAATTAGATATAAAATTATAGCTACATACTATTAAATAAAATTTCAGGTTCTTTGCCAGGCCTCTGTGCTAGTATTTTTTATTTGTAATTGAAACAAAATTGATTACACATAATTGTGAGGGACACAGTTGAATATTAAGACCTGTTTACAGTGTGTGATGATCTTATCAGGATAATTAGCATATTAATCACTACAAAATGTAATCAGTTTTGGGTCCATTAACCAGTTCCTCGCTAACCCCCCTCCTATTTTGCCTTTCCCACCTCTAGTGACAACAGTTCTGATCTCTCTTTTAGAAAGTTCAACATAATATTGTGATTGTTGTTTCTTTTATTTGTTTCTTTGTTTCTTTCTTTCATATTTTCTCTCTCTCTCTCCCCCCCTTTCTTTCGTTTTATTTAACGAAATTATTTTTTAGCTTCCACTTATGAGTGAGGACATGTGGTATTTCTCTTCTGTGTCTGGCTTATTTTACTTAACATAATCTTCTCCAAACTCATCCATATTGTTGCAAATGGCAGAATTTCATTTGTTTTTTTTCTGGCTGAGTAGTATTCCGTTGCATAGATATACCACTTTTCTTTATCCAGGTATTTGTTGATGGATGGTTAGGTTGGTTCCAACTCCTGGCTATCATAACTAGAGCTGTGATAAACATGCTAGTGCAGGTATCCCTTCAATATGATGATTTTCATTCCATTGGGTATATACTCAGCAGTGGGATTGGTGGATCCTGCCTATAATTGTTTGAGGAACCTTCACACTGTTTTCCATACTGGGTGCACTAATTTACAGTCCCAGCAACATGTAGGAGGGTTCCCTTTTCTCTGCATCCTCTCCAGCATTTGTCATTTGCTGTCCTTTTGAAAATAGCCTGTCTAACTGGGGTGAGATGATATCTCAGTGTGATTTTGATTTGCATTTCCCTGATGCTTAGTAATGTTGAGCATTTTTTCATGTACCTGTTGGTCATTTGTATTTCTTCTTTTGAGAAATGGCAATTCAACTACTTTGCCCATTTTAATTGTATTTTTTGTTTTTTCTCAACAATTGTTTGAGTTCCTTGTATATTGTGGATATTAATCCCTTGTCAGATGTATAGTTTGCAGATATTTTCTCCCATTCTGTAGGTTGCTTTTTCACTGTTGATTATTTCCTTTGCTGTGCAGAAACTTTTTAGTTTGATGTAATCCCATTTGTTTATTTTTTCTTTTGTTGCATATACTTTTGAGGTCTTATTCTAAAGTCTTTGCCTAGTCCTTTTCCTAAAGTGTTTTCCCTATGTTTTGTTTATAGGAGTTTTATAGTTTCAGGTCTAATATTTCAGTCTTTAATCCATTTTAAGTTGATTTTGGTTTATGGCAAGAGGTACAAGTCTGCTTTCATTCTTCTACAAATGAATATCCAGCTTTCCCCACACCATTTATTGAAGAGGCTGTCCTTTCCCAAATGTCAAAGATCAGCTGGCTGTAAGTCTGTGGGTTGATTTCTGGGTACTCTGTTCTGTTCCATTGGTCCATGTGTCTGTTTTTATACCAGTAGCATGATGTTTTGGTTACTATTGCTTTGTAGTATAATTAGAAGTCAGGTAGTATTATGTCTATAGCTTTATTTATTTTTTGCTCAGGATCACTTGGCTATTCAGGGTCTTTTATTGTTCCATATGAATGCTAGGATTGTTTTTTCTATTTCTGTGAAGAATGTCTTTGGTATTTTGATGGGGACTGCATTGAGTCTGTAGATTGTTTTGGGTAGTATGGACATTTTCATAACATTAATTCTTCAAATCCAAGATCGTGGAATGTCTTTCCATCTTTCTGTATCCTCTTCAATTTCTTTCAGCAGTGTTTTGTAGATCTCAATGTACTGATCTTTCACCTCCTTGGTTAAATTTATTCCTAGATATTTTATTTTACTGACAGCTATTGTAAATAGTATTGCTGTCTTGATTTATTTTTCAGCTAGTTTGTTGCTGGTGTTTAAAAACACTATTGATTTTTGTATATTTATTTGGTATCTTACAACTTTACTGAATCTGTTTATAAGCTCTAAGAGTTTTGGGGGGAGAGACTTTAAGTTTTTCTATATATTGGATCATGCTATCTATATACAGGGACAATTTGACTTGATCTTTTCCAGTTTGGATGCCCTTTATTTCTTTCTCTTGACTAATTACTCTGGCTAGTACTTCCAATACTATATTAAATAGGAGTGGTGAGAATGGGCATCCTTGTCTTATTCCTTATCTTGAGCAAAAGCTGAAGCTTCTCGGTGTGATTTTGGTGGTGGGTTTGTCATATATGGCTTTATTACATCGAGATAGTTTCCTTTTAAATCTAATTTTGTTGAGAGTCTTTATCATAAAAGGATGTTGAATTTTGTCAAATGCTTTTTCATGTGGTTTTCATCCTTGATATTGTTGATGTGTCATATTTATTGATTTGAGTATTTTGTACCATCCTTGCATCCTGGGATGAACCTCACTTGATCACTGTATCATCTTTTTGATGTGTTGTTGTATTCTCTTTGCTAATTTTTTGTTGAGCATTTTTGTGTCTGTGTTCATCAAAGATATTTGCTTGAAGTTTTCTTTTTTTGTTGTGTCTTTGTCTGACTGTGGTATCTGGATGAATGTCATATTTCAATTTTTTTGGAATAATTTGAAACCAATTGGTATTAGTTCTTCTTTAAATTTGGTAGAATTCAGCAGTGAAGCCATCTAGTCCTGGGCTTTCCTTTGTTGGGAAACTGCTGATTACTGCTTCAATCTCATTGTTTGTTACTGGTCTGTTCAGATTTTGTTTGTTCTTGGTTCAGTCTTGGTAGCTTGTGTGTGTCCAGAAATGTATCCATTTCCTCCAGGTTTTCAAATTTGTTGGCATATAGTTGTTCATAATAGTCTCTATTGATTCTTTGTGTTTCTTTGTTATTAGTTGTTATGTCTCTTTTTTCTTTTCTGATTTTTAAAATCTGGGTCTTCTCTCTTCCTTTTTTAGTTAATCCAGCTAATGGTTTGCCTATTTTGTTAATCTGAAAAAAAATAACTTTTTGTTACATTGATCTTTTGTATCACTTTTTTGGTTTATTATTATTATTATTATTATTTTATTTAGTTTTGCTCTGATCTTAATTATTTCTTTCCATCTACTAATTTTGGAATTGGATTTTTCTTATTTACCCAGTTTCTTGAGGCTTAACATTAGGCTGTTTATTTCAAGTCTTTCTATTCTTTTGATATAAGCATTTACTGCAATAAACTTCCCTCTTAGTACTGCTTTCAAAGTTTCCCATAGTTTTGGGTGTGACGTGCCTTTATTTTTATTAGTTTCAAGAAATTTTTTGATTTCCTGTTTAATTTCTTCTTCGACCCATGGATCATTCAGGAGCAAGTTGTTTATTTTCCATGTATTTGTATAGTTTACAGAGTTTCGCATGTTATTAATTTCTAGTTTCAATCCTTTGTGGTCTGAAAAGGTACTTGATATGAATTCAATTTTTTAAGTTGTTGAGACCTGATTTGTGACCTAACATGTGATCTGTACTGGAGAATGTTCCAAGTGCTGATGTATATTCTGTAGTTTTGGGATGAAATGTTCTGTAGATATCTGCCAAGTCCAATTGGTCTAAAGTGTTATTTAAATCCTCTGTTTCTCTGTTGATTTGTTGCCTAGATGATCTGTACAGTGTTGAGAGAGGATTGTTGAGGTCCCCAACTATTATTGTATTAGTGTCTATCTCTCTTTGTAGGTCTAATAGTATTTGCCTATATATATATAGGATGGTTATATCCTCTTGCTGGATAGATAGCTTTATTATTATGTAAAGATCTTTTTTGTTGTTGTTCTATTTTCATAGTTTTTGGCTTAAAGTCTATTTTATGTGATATAATAGTAACTTTTCCTGCTCATTTTTGGTTTCTATTTTCATGGTATATCTTTATCCTTCCCTTCAGTATTAGTCTGTATGAGTCTTCACAGGGGAATTGAGTTTCTTGTAGGTAGCATATAGTTGGGTCTAATTTTTTAATCTATTCAGCCAGACTATATCTTTTGAGTGGGAAATTCAACCTGTTTCCATTTAGGGTTATTGTGAGAAGGTGTGGTCTTATTTCTGGCATTTCATTGGTTTTGTATGGTTTTTTTTATGTGTCTTTTGTTCCTTCTTTTCTTTTTATTGTAAGTCTTCTCTGTTTGTTGTTTCTTTGTAGTGGTAAGATATAGTTTCTTTCTCTTTCTCATTTGCATAACTACCCAACCAGTAGGCTTTGTTCTTTTCTGTCTATTCATGGTGGTGATTATCATTTTTTGGATTCCAAATGCAGGACTCTCTTGATGATTTCTTGTAGGGTTAGATGTGTGCTGTTGAACTCCCATAGTTTTTGTTTGCCTGGGACATACACTACTTCTCCTTCATTTCTGCAGGAGAGCCTTGCTGGGCACAGTATTCCTGGCTGGCAGTTTTTTTTTTTTTTTCTTTTAGTACTTTGAATATATCATCCCATTGTCTCCTTGTCCATAAGGTTTCTGCAGTGAAATCTGCTGTTATTCTGATGGGGACTCTGTTATAGATGACTTGATGCTTTCTCTTACTATTTTTAGAGTTTTCTTTGTTTTTTACTTTTGACACTTTGATTACAATGTGTCTCAAATAGGACCTTTTTGGAGTGAGTCTGACTGGGGATCTTAGAGTATCTTAGATCTGGAAGTCAACATCTCTCCCAATACCTGGGATGTTCCACTATTATTTCATTGAATAGGTTTTCTATTTCTTTTCTTTTCTTCTCTTCTGGAACACCCATTATTTGGATATTTGTTCACTTATGGTTGTCTGACAGCTCTTGTAGTTTTCTTCATTTTTTAAATTCTTTTTTCTTTTCTTTTCTTTTTTGTCCACCTGGGTTATTTCAAAAAGCCTCCTTTCATGATCAGAAATTCTTCCATCTGCTTGCTCTAGCCTGTTGCTTAAGAGCTTATCTGTTTTATTTATTTTGTTGAATGAATCCTTCAGTTCTAAGAGTTCTGCTACATTCTTTTTAAAGGTATCTCTTTTTAAAGTTCCTCGTTCAGGTCCTGGATTATTTTTCTCTCTTCATGTGTTGTCTGAGTTTTCCTGTGTCTCATTGAGTTTTCTTAGGATTTTTGCTTTTAATTTCTTTTTAGTCATTTCATAGGTTTCCTTTTGTTTGGGGTCTATCATTAAAGAATTGTTGTATTCCTTTGGGGGATGCCATATTTTCTTGATTTTTCATATTTCTAGTGTCCCTACAGTGATGTCTTGGCATCTGGTTGAGCAGTTGGTTCTTCTAATACTCAGGAGTGGCTTTTGAGGAGAGATATTCCCTCCTGTGGATGAGTTTCATATTGAACATTGGATAGGGTGTTTTAGTTTTGGTTTGGGGCAGATGCAGTAGTGTTGTCTCTGTGTAGTTACTTCAACCATGTTCAATATTGGAGTTGTCTGTGAGAGTCTCATGGTCCAGGCACTGGTGCAATAAGTATGTCCTTGCTGAAGTATATGACATTGGGTTGCGTTGTTGAGATCATGGGTGAGATCTTGAGCTCTTGGGAGAAGCACCTGGATGCATTATCACTCCTTGGCTGAGGTGAGTGACCCTGAGTGGACTCACTGGCACTCTGGCTAGTGTCCTGAGACCCTGATAGGTACACTGGTGTGGTCTGAAGGTCCTCAGCTTAAATGAACTACCCTGTGTGGGGTTTCTGGGGGGTCAAGATTATGATTTTAGGCTTTGAGGGGGACAATGGAGTGCTTAGCAACCCCTCAACTAGAATAGGTGATTCAATGGCGTTGCTGTGTCACTGAGCAGAGCCCTGAACCCCCAAGGGAGGCTTTGGGGCACTCTGTAACTTCACTGTTGAAGTGGGTGACACTGAGTGGGGTCTCTAGATTTGTGTGTGGGGCCCTGTACTCTTAGGAGGGACACTGGGATGGTCTGTAGCACTACTGTTGAAGTGGGGCACTCGGAGTAAGGTGTTAGCAGTTTTTGATGGGACCATTCATCCCCAAAGGGGAAGCAGGAGCCCGCTGTAGCTGTTCAGCTGGAGTGGCTGCTCTGGGCAAAGCTGCTGCAGTTGTGGACAGGCCCCTAAGTTTGATACTGGGACATTCTGGATCTCCTCAGCTGCGGCTGGCTGCTCCACACGCAAGGTTGCTGTGGCTGGGGTGGGCTGCTGTGCCCCCAAGACAGATGCTATTTCCCTCTGAAGTCCTCTTGCTATGGGAGGCAGTCCTGGGTGGGCTCATTGGTGCTGCAGGCCTGTGTCTGTGCCAGAGAGAGGCATACGAGTCCTCCACTACCTCTTTCATGTGGGCAAGAATTGCAAGGGTGACTTAGTAAAGAAGGTGGGTTTGCCAGCAGTGACTATAGGCCCCAATTAAGTGGCTTTCTGACTCTGTAGAGTGTGCACACTGACCTCCTCCATCCTGGCACCTCCACTGCACTTGACTGCCTGTTCCCAGAATACAGGATGCCATTTGGACATGGGTGAGTACAACCTGGCACAATGATGTAGGCTCACGGAAGTGGGAACACTGCTCCGGCCAGACAGAGGTGTTTTCAGGGGCTGAGGCTTATCTCAAATCTGCAATCACTATAGTAGCCTGGGGCCCGCTGTGAAAGCAGTTTTGTATGTGAAATGTAGGCAGAGTCACTGGCTATGGGTAAAGGACCTGAATAGGCTGCTTTCAGGGTCTGAAGGAGGGTGGTACCCTCACTGCACTGGACTGTTTATTCACAGGGTGCAGGGCCAAAGTCAAATAGAGGGTGTTGGGATCAATCCCAGTGCAAAAATTATTGCAGCAATCTGGGACCCAGGGAGTGGGAGCAACTCCTTGTGTGTCCCTCCCCAGACCAATGCTGCTATGCATGCCGGCAGCAGTTCCCGACACTAAGCTCATGGCTGCAAGTGTAGTGCAAACTTCCAAGTGGGTTGTCCCACTGGCCCATTTGCCTTCCCACTGTCAGAATCTCCTCCTGAATCTCTGCCATTCTAGGTTGGGGGATAGGGTAGTGGTAGATGAGAATTTTCTTCCATTCTCTTTGTAACTGTTCTGAGTATCTGCAGTCACCAACGTCTCTGCTCCTGCCTCAATGCATTACAACTTTCTCCTTTTGTTTTCTTCATCCAAGTGTAGGTGTAGATTCAATGTATTCTCCATCTCTGCGGGAGAGACGAGCAATGTATCCTTCTAGTTGGTTGTCTTGCTCTGCCCTCTTAATGGAATCAATGAGCTTTGCATTCACATGAAGGCTGCAGTGGGTTTGGGGGAGACTGGGACTGAATTTCAGAGTAGAAGCAAAGGAACAATCAAATTGTTCTGCAAATAGACCGAGAAGAATTTGGAGGGGAAAAATCTGGGAAAATTGGGGAAGAGAGAGAGAAGGAGGGAGGGAGAGAGAGAGAGAGAGGAAATAGAAAATAAATGGAAATAATCTCAAGTGGTAATGTAGTTAAGAACTTTTAAAAAGAATATCTAATAACAGTTTCAAGTTTTAGAATTGCTGTAATGTAAACTTGCTCCATCTTCTAAGTCTTTAGTAAAATGTGCTCGTGTGTGTGTGTGTGTGTGTGTGTGTGTGTGTGTGTGTGTGTGTGTGTGTCTGTATAAATCAAGGAAAGATCTGACTCCATCCATGCTCCACTGATTATAACATGGAACAAAATCAGCTGCTTAAATAGTAAAATAATCCATTACCTGGGGTAATTAAGGGGAAGGAAGGAAGTCCCAGAGCCAGAGGTGACCAGGAGAACATAATCCATCTTTGATCTTATAGTCATTTCTGAATCATGCCCATCTTGGAGAAAATATGAATACAAAGAAATCTCTTCAGTTAACTACAGTTAACAGCAAGCAAAGAGAAAGCCATCTCTAGAGCTTTCTCGGCAAACAAGTCTAGCAATGTTGGGAAGGAGACTAGAACGAAGTTGAAATTCCTCAGACACACAGGTGAAAAAGAGACTGTTGCAGGGATGGAGATTAATGAATTTCTGCAAATAGTAGTACAAGTCCTGATATAAACAAGAGCCACTTTTACAGAAACTTGTGTGTTTGCAAGCAGAAAGGGTATAGTAACAGAATAATGAAAACAGAGAACCTGAACAGAACTAGAATGTAAACAAGCACATTAGAAACATCTGGCTCCAGGCTCTAGGGTCTTCGTGATTTATTTCATGTAGAGTAATTGGGACTTACCTTGACCAGTGCAGGTATATTATTTGAGCTTATTGTATTTAATAAGGTAAAATATACAGTAAACCTGTAGTGTGAGCTCATTCATGTTCAAATAATTCTATGTCTCTTTTTTGAAGTCCTGACTCTCTAAAAGTTCTTTAAAACATGATACAGATCCTACCTGGATTGGGAGGGCTCTGTCTGACAATTGTTGGTGTGATACTGGAACTCAAGGAAAGCAAACCAGCTTAATTACATCTCTCAAAAATTACTGCGCCAATGATAGCAATGAACATGCTCATTCTTGTACAGATTTAACATGTGATATTAAGTAGGGACAAACAGTGGAAGACAAGAAAGCCAGGAAAATATACAAATGTAGTACTTATCCAATGGTTTCCCTGCCTCATAAACAATAAAAAATATGTTCAGGTAGCATGTGGCATTATAAGGGGAATCTTAGGAATTGACACCTTGTATAAAACCCTTTCCATCCAAAACAAGTTCTATTATTAAAATCTTCACAAAAGCCAAATTGGGCTTCTTCTTTTAAAACATTGTCTCATGAAAAAAAAAAAAAAATGATTGGCCAGCAAGAAGGATGCAATTCAATAATTGTCCTACTTTTATTTTTTTTTTAAAAGCATTTCTTCTTCTCTGATAATCAAACAATAATAACAAAAACCAGAAAACTCTTGACACAAAGGGACCAATTCAGCTTTTAACAATAACTCAGATATATGTACTTATTATGGTTCTAAGTGACGTTCTTGTCTTCTGTCACCATGGAAATTGACATCAAATTATTTTCAATGTGTCTCTGAAAGGAGAGCGAATTCTTCTGGCGTGTAATAGAGGTATTCATACCATTTAATGAAACTGACCACCGTGCTAGTGGAGTCTACTTGATGAATGGTATTTTTCAAAATCTGTCTTTATTCTCTAAAAGCAAAATACATTGCCTCGCTTTGTAAGAAAACCTACTCAACAACTGCACAAGAAGTTATGAGTGGCAGTAAAGCTACTTCAAGCCTAGCTCTCACATTTGAGGGAAAGGTACTGACATAAAAGAGTTCTTTTCAATTCTGGTTTCTTTTCATTTAAACGGGAAGGGGAAAGGATATACTGGCTTCAAGTGTGTCTGAATAGAATAGATGGATTAATAAATGTTGTGCATAGTTGTTGCCCAAAGGGAGTTTGTAAAAAGGAAAAGCATGATGCCACCGGTTGGTGAATATCTGACTTTTTGAATAAAGAAAACATTAACATTCAGATGCTGTCCTAACCAAGCAGCCACTTAAATGGGAAAACTAGCTGGTGCTTTCCTGAAAAAGAAGGCCCGTGGAGGGGCAGAGTAGCTGACTCTCTGTTGACTAGATTGCCTTTTCTCCTTCTTCTAGTCAAAGCACATATGCTCTGGAATTGTATGCTTTCATCTACTCTATATTTATTTCCAACAGTTCTTGAAGCCTAATGGAGAGGGACTTCCTAAAAAGTCCTTTTGTCACGTGTAATGGATCATGGATTAATATCTCCAAAACCC
This sequence comes from Cynocephalus volans, assembly GCF_027409185.1. Lineage (NCBI taxonomy): Eukaryota > Metazoa > Chordata > Mammalia > Dermoptera > Cynocephalidae > Cynocephalus > Cynocephalus volans. The sequence goes on from NC_084472.1 coordinate 23,824,242, forward strand.
TCTTTTTACCCCCTATGCATGTCTACTCCACTCATAATCCATGGAAAATTCTTTTTTCCCTGGGTTATGATTGTGGCCAGGCCTACGGCACTGAAACTTCGGGTTGGTCGGATGATGGAGAAAAAATCCATTACAGAAGTTCGTATTGAAGGCAAGGCAGGAAGTAATAAATCCAGAACCCAGATGTTCAGTCCAGGTGAGCTGAGGTGATGTAGATCTGGGGAATTATCTTCTTCATTCTAAAATTGTTCTAAACAGGTCTTGACTCTTGATCAGGTGGACTCTTCCCATGTACGTTCCCCAGACCATGGAAGACCTAGCATCCCTCCCTGAGAGACAAGGAGACCCTGAGAAATAGGTCCTCTTGTATGTGCAGTTTCATGCCTGATATGTGCATTGAGTATTTGCTCATTCAACAGCAAAACAAAATGAAAAAGTAATGCCAGCCACGTCCAAGTGGCTGATCCGATTTTAAGCACAGATGAGCCTGAAGTGCTTGGACTGGTTAACTCACTCTCTGCCACTTTTCTTCCTATTGTGGCCTGCAGGTAAGCTGGCAGAAATTACTGCCCCAGCCCTCAGCTCTGGGCATGGAAATGGTAGCCAGGGTACAAGGGTAGCCTTGGCAGCCCTGTCTGTTTTGACGGCAAGAATTTAGGGATTTCCTAGTGCTACTCCAGAACCATTTGTTCTAGCTTTGTTGTGGGGGTGGAAGAGTGATGTGAGATTTTTTAGAAAAAGAATACAATAGACCCCCAAATTAGTCTAGCCTATTTCAGAGTATTTCTGTGAGTGTGTATGTTAAAGTATTATGCTAATGTTCTCAAAGACTCTTGGTCCAATTCTCCTTTATGGATCTGAGACGATCTCCATTAGTCACCTTACAGTTAATGATTCCTCTTTTCTTCATAAGAAACACATAAAATTGGCATGTGATGTTGTACTTAGAAATGTCACATTGAGATCTGTGTGTTGTCATCCCCAAAGATCAATTCACAATTTGCCACCAGTAGAGCCACAATATTTATAAAGTTTCTGTGAGATTTTTCTCTAAAGAGACCTATTGTCTGAAGTTGCTACTAAAAAACAGAGATGAAACCAACCTCAAACATGGTAGTGGGTTTATGTTAAACTCTCAATGTTGCCAATCATTTCTGCTCTAAAATAGATTTTTAAAAATCACCAAAACAATTTTCCCCTTCTAAACAGGCACCAGTGGTGAGCAAAAAGGTGGGGGTGGTAGAGAGGCAAGCTCTGCCAAGACATTTGGATAGACAAAGAAGACAGACATTTCTCTTTCTGTGTCAGGCTTGTTTCACTTAGCATAATTTTCTCAAAGTCCATCTATGTTGCCGCAAATGGTAGTATTTCATTCTTTTTTACAGCAGAGTAGTATTCCATTCTGTAGATATACCACATTTTCCTTATCCACTCATCTGATGATGGGCATTTAGGCTGGTTCCAACTCTTGGGTATTGTAAATAGTGCTGCAATAAATATGGGAGTACAGGTATCCCTTCGACATGATGAAAGACAAATAACGTAAGCCAATGTAGGCAATATAATTACTTGTTGTTTGCTGTAGAAAATCAGTGAACAGTAGAAAAATCATTGGAACTGGTCTTTATATCCCAAGGCAACAGTCTTAAAGTGTAAAGAAGAAAGGAACTTTCATTGTTGTCCATTTGTGCTAAACCTCCACCCTTTCCCTGGGATATCTGTTGCTCTCCTTTCTAGATGAGACACCTGAGGCTCCAGCATGTTACTTGGAGTCCTGAGGTCACAAAGTGTCTGAGTAACAGAGCCTGGGTTCAGATAGGAGTCTGTAGTATTTCCACTGCTTCACCCTGAAATGCCAGATACCTGTAAGCTTTTGCATTACATAGTGTCATTAAAATCTATACACTTCACCTGATTCTATAAAGCAACGATATCAAGAACACTTCAAAATTGTTAAAAACAATAGCATCTTTTTTGTATGTTGCTCTAAAATTTGCAAAATCACATACATTATTCCTTTACATTAAAATTAAACTCTGAGATTCATGAATAGGACCCAAAAAGCACAGGCAACTAAAGGTAAAATAAACAAATGGGATTATATCAAACTAAAAAGCTTCTCACAGCAAAAGAAACAATTAACAGAGTAAAAAAACAACCAACAGAATGAGAGAAAATATTTGCTAAATATACATCTGACAGAGGATTAATATCCAGAATACACAAGGAACTCAAACAACTTTACAACAAAAAAACAAATAACCTAATTAAAAAATGGGCAAAGGAGCTAAACAGACATTTCTCAAAGGAAGATATACAAATGGCCAATAGACACATGAAAAAGTGTTCAACATCACTCAACATCCAGAAAATGCAAATCAAAACCACCACTGAGATACCATCGCACTCCAGTTAGGATGGCTAATATCCAAAAGACTGAGAACAATAAGTGCTGGAGAGATTGTGGAGAAAAAGGAACTCTTATCCACTGTTGGTGGGGCTGCAAAATGGTGCAGCCTTTATGGAAAATGGTATGGAGTTTCCTCAAACAATTACAGATAGTTCTACCACATGACTGAGCAATTCCACTGCTGGGAATATACCCAGAGGAATGGAAATCATCAAGTCGAAGGTATACCTGTTCCCCAATGTTCATTGCAGCACTCTTTACAATAGCCAAGAGTTGGAACCAGCCCAAATGTCCATCATCAGATGAGTGGATACGGAAAACGTGGTATATCTACACAATGGAATACTACTCTGCTATAAAAAAGGATGAAATACTACCATTTCACAACAACATGGATGGACTTAGAGAAAATTATATTAAGTCAAACAAGTCAGGCAAAGAAAGAAATACCATATGTTCTCACTTATTTGTGGGAGCTAAAAATTAATAAATAAATAAACACACAAACAAATAAAGGGTGGGGGTAAGAAGACAGAATAACCACAAAAATTCCTTAAACTATTTAAGCCAAGTGCCCAGATATGATGTGGGGGTGGGGGTGGGGGGGAGAGGAACAGGTAAAGGGGCATGAAAATCAAGTACAATGTATTTTGAGAAGTAAAATTAAATTAAATTAAATTAAAAATAAAATAAAACTCTGAGAGTGAAGATCCATGGCTAGAGTACAATGAGGAAGGGACTCAAATCGCATTTGCCTAAATGCAGTATATTTTGGACTACATCATACCTGTCTCAGTTTTCCTGGGGATTCATCAATTCATTCATTCTACAAATATTTCAGGGTGCTTACTACATGTTAAGTATTGCACTAGTATTGAGGTTCTGGTGAGGAATGACTCAAAATACTTTTTTGCTGTCAGGGAACACAGCTGACAGTGAACAAATAAATCATGTACTGCCGTATGTGCTATGAAGTAAATTATGCAGTGCTGGGACAGTGTTTGATGTCTGGGGATGGGTGAGGGTCTGACCCAATTATGGGAGTCAGGGAAGGAATTCCTGGAAAGATGATATTGTACCTAAAATCTGAAGAATATATACAAATGAATCAAGACAATGGAGGAGAGAACATTCTAGGAAAAGATAAGAGCAAAGGCCTTGAGGACCAAGAGAATACAGTGGATTCAAGAAACTAAAAATACATTGACTGTGACTAGAGTTCAGAAAGTGAAGAGGTGCATATAGATGAAGTTAGAAAGGTAGTCAACACCAGATCATTCGCGGATATATGTGCCATGTGCCATAGTCAGTTCAGGCTGCTGTAACAAATTACCACAGGCTGAATGGCTTACAGAGCAAAAATTTATTTCTCATACTTCTGGAAGCTGGGAAGACTAGGATCAAGTTGCCACAGGTTTGGTTCTGGTGAGGGCCCAGTTCCTGGTTTGCAGATGGCCATCTTCTCGTTGTATCCTCATATGGCCGAGAGCAGGGAGAGGAAGCAAGCTCTCATGTCTCTATGTCTAAGGGCACTAACCCCATTTGTGAAGACTCCACCCTCATGACCTAATTACCTCCCAAAGTCTCTGCCTCCTAATACCATCACATTGGGGTTTGGGGTTTCAACATATGAATTTCAGGGAACACAAACATTCAGTAGATAACACTATATTAAAAATATTAGTTTTGATTTTGAAAGTAAGAAGAAGCCCCACAGAGACGTTTTTCGGCAGAGTCAATTTCAGTATACTGCATTTTTCCAGAAAGTTAAACATATCATATAGATTTTCAAATTTATTTACATAGAGTGATGTAAAGAGGTCTCTTATTTTTTTTAAAATTCCCCCTTCTTAAATAGCTACTTAAACTTTCCCATTTTATAAATTTTTGCTTTCTTGTTTGATAAAAGTTAGATTTGCTTAAGATTTATCTATTTGTAGATTTTTCCCCCAAAGGACAAGTCTTTGAATTTTATTAATTGATTATACTGGTTCTTGAGGGTTTTAAAATATTTTCTAACATCAAATTCTGTCTTTTTTTCTCCTTTTTTTCTGGACTTTGACTTGCCTATTAACTTTCAAGTGGAGTTGTTTGGTAGGTAGTTGAATTTCTATGCCTGGACCTCAGATAGAAGTTTGAAGTGGAGATATAAATTTGGACATCACTATGTTCCTGTTGCTATTGCAATGTAATAAACCACGTCAAATTTCATGGGAAAGAATGAATCATTTTATTGCATTCATTATAAAGTCTATGAGTCATGAATAGAGAAAAGCACAGCAGAGATGGCTTGCTTCTGTTCCGTCATGTTCAGGCCACAGCTAGAAGAACCTGAAGGCAGGAGGGTGACTCGATAAATGGGGCTGTTATCATCAACAGCACATGCACTCACGTGTCTGGCGCCTAACCATGGAGGGCTTGAAGTCCAGGCCTGCAGACTGCAGCAGAGAGCCTTCACAGTGCCTTTCTATGCTGTTGGCTTCTGCACAGCATGACAACCTCAGGGAAGTCAGACTTCCTCCTTGGTGGCTCAAGACCCCAAATGCAGATGTTCTAACAAGCAGGACAGAAGACTTAATCACCTTTTATGATATCCTCGGGAGATACTCGAACATAATTCCTCTGCTTACTATTCATTAAAAGCAAGTCACAATACTGCTCAGATTCAAGAGAAGGGTGAGTAGATCCACTTTCTGGTGGGGTATAGCATGGCTCTCAAAGGGCTCTTGAGACAGGAGATATGTCTGTGGCCATCTGTGGAAAATACAATCTCCCACATTGTACTTGCACCAGTAATAAAGGATGAGAAAGTTTCAGAAGAGAGTAGAGATTCTCAAACTTGAGTGTATGCTCAATCACCTGGATGATTTGCTCAAAGACAGAATTGCTGCTGAGCCCCAGCACCAGTTTCTGATTTAGTAAATAGGGTTTGAAATCCTGGGGTGGGGCCTGAAATTTGCATTTGTGATGGTGTGAGGTTTTGCTGATGGCACTGATTCAGGCACCTCACTAGGAGAGTCACTGGGATAGAGCAAGAGGAGAAGGGGACTGGGGTAAAGACCTGAAGAAATCCAAGTAATCGGAATGAGCCAGTAAAGTTCACTGAGAAGGAGAAAGCAAGGGGAGCGGTGCCACAGAAGCCAAAGGATGCAATGATTCAAAAGAGGTCAAAAAGGAAGGTTATTTTTATGCTTAATTTTATTACCAAAACTTCATCTTTCTTTCATCCTATTGCTCTGAGAGTTTCTAATTTAACTCACATCAGAAAATGGGATTTGCTTTTATTTTATTTTGACCTAAATTCTATATGTGGACCCTTCTTTTGGCAGACACATTTCAAAGTGAAATTTATTTGACTCAGATATATAAATTAGATATTTCCTAGCTGTGGGGATTGAAAGCTCCTAATTTTCTACTTTAACAGAGGGTGGTAATAATCTATTATTTTACAGGCTCAAAATCATCTGTATCTTACATTATATGACATTACACTTGCATGTGAATTTGAGTACAACTAATTCCCTGAGAATTTACACATAAAATAGTGCAGTTGAACTAATATTTCAACAAAAATTAATGAAGGAATTTTCTGGTTTTCTTACCCTACCTCCACCCACCTTTACTCACCACATCATCACTCTGTATGGGGTATGAAACATAAGTAGAGCCCAGTCTAAGCAAAGGTAATCTTTCCAGGCAGAACAATTGTTGAAACTATACCTTCCTTGACAGAATGGGAAGAAGACTCTAAAAATTTTGTGGGAAGTGTTTCAATTGTCATTTAAAGGGCTCTTATTGGTTTAAAAATATGGAAGAGAAAATAAAGATATAAAGATGGTATCAATAAAAGATTTGAAACCAACAAATTTACTTGTAAATGCCTCTACTCCAAAGTTTGTAAATGTTCTCTTGGTGTTATCCTTTTATTTGGTATTAAAACTTTAAGGTGAATTTTTATGATACATGTTGCTTTGCCTCACAGAGATTTTTCACCTCTCTTCCCCTGGGTGATAGAGCCACAAAAAGATTGCTCAAAGCCCATTTCCTCTGAGCAGTGAGAGGCCATGAAGGGGTTAATTCCCCAGAACCCTCAAGAGAGAGGCATTCCTTCTTTTTGGAAATTAACCACAAACTGGGGTTCTCTTCCCACATTTATTCTCCAGACCAGGAAGTTACAGAAAAAGATCATAGGTGGAGTTATAACTAAGTATAGTTTAATAGTAGATGCTGGTAACATCAGTAAAATAACAAAGTGACATTCCATAATCAATATGCAAAAGGTTGAGTCGATCTACCAACAAAAGCTTGATCTTAGCAAACATTCTCTTTCGCTACAGAAATTTTGCCAGCATTTTTGCATATCAAGTAACTTGTCTGTCCTTGAGTCAGCAACCTTGCTGTGTAACAATTCTATATCTTACAACAGAGACTTTAGCCTGGGGAAAGTTTCCTGTCTTTTGCAAGGTTAACATTTCTATATGTGATTCCAGAAGGTTAGGCTAAACCTGAAATTACAGGGTACTAGGCCCTGTGAAATATATTTGCTTTATAGTATACTCCACAGATACATACATGAGGAAACTCTTGCAAGTATCCTATCTCATCTGCTACTTAGTCCTACCTACATTTCCAGAGATAGATTGGGATAGAATAAGAGACACATTACAGTGCTTAAAAATAAGGCTTGATCCCAATAATTCTAAAATAATATTTCCTTTATTAATAACATCCCTGTTTAGATCTCCTTGAAAGTTAATTTATACTTTATCTTACTAAGAAAACTCATTCCCACTCCACAAGAGGCAGTTGCTCAGGGGCAATGAACTGCGTGCTAAGAAAAGGCTGAAGATTTCAGGAAGACCTTCTACTGATTGATCATCCATTAATAGTCAATCATTCATCATCCAAATTTGCTAACTAAATCAGTACCTCTTACCACTGATAGGGTATAGATGAAAACCGGGACTCCTCATATTCAGTCTGCTGTCCTCAGGATTGGCTCAGCTCACGAAAGGCAGGGCATTTATACAGCAGATGACAATCATTCAGCAGGGCTGGGGAGTGGGAAGAGGGTGACGGGAGTGGAGGCAGGCAATGGCGGGAAGCAGTCTGGGCAGACGCTTAGAGCCTAGGAAGGGCTCTGAGATGTTGTGGCTGTAATGCAAGGTTGAAAATGAATTCCTTACCTGTTAATAAATACCGGGAGATTTAAAAAAGACTTAGCTACCAATGTAGGTGATAAAAAGAAAAATAAAAACAAAGGCTTTGGGGGGAAAAAGGTTTAATGAAAATCTTTTGAATAATTTTGATAGTACTATTTCCCAGTTAATCTGCACTAATTTTTTTTCTTTCCCTCTCTTTAAAAGTAATACAATATTATAATTGTCATTTGCTCTTGCACGTGTCACATACATGGCTGTTTGAATTTGCCTGTGTCCCTCAGTGGCAAGGCAAGCACTTCTTTGCTAGCAAAGGTGCACGCTGAGTGGTTTTCTGTCCTCAGCGCACACTTGTGCAATTACTCCGTTCTTACATGAAGGCAAGAAAGCAGATAAACAAGTAGGTGTAGAAGTCTCAAGAGGAAGAAAGAGATCAAGATCATCTTAATGTTCCCAAGTCCAATATAAAAAAGAGTTTTCAGACTCCCAGACCATTTCATCCACTTTATAAAAGCAATAAGGCAGACAAAGATATGCTCATTTCTATTTCAATAATAATGTGTGTCAAGATCAGTTTGCATGAAGGTTAGCAGAACCATCCATCATTTCAACTGAACTGCATGTTTTCTTGTTCAGCATTGATAGATTTTTATTTTAACCTTAGAAGTTCCTCGAGGGACTCTTATTAGGGACAGTGTCATTTTTTATTCTGCTCTGTTTCTTCTCTTTTGTAAACTTTGATGTATGCAGACAACACATTCTGGCTAGGGAAATTTAATTAGGTAAGTCTACAAATTAATTGTTGCAATTAGACTGCTTCTAACTACCATGTGTTATGAATTCATTTATGCAGTAATTATTATCAGATGTCTGGGATAAAAGCCTACAGAGCTAAAGGTGCTACCTTTCAGATGTATACATAGTATTCCATGTTAATCAGTCACAAAAAAATAAAAGCATGTATAAAAAAAAAAAGGAGGAAAAAAAATTTGTCTCCATGGTCATATTCACATACAGATTTTGACAAGCAACTTGTTAACAAAACATGAAGAGAATTGTTTTCTTTATGTATTGGCAAAATTTAAAATGCTAGATATTATATAAATCCCCATAAAATAATTTGCTAGTATAAAGAAGAGGATATTTCTCTCCACAAAGCCCATTTCAGAGTGACAGAAGCATCTGCTCTATGATAATATTGGGGGACCTGAACTCACCTCTCAGCATTGGACAGATCATCTAGGCAACAAATCAACAAAGTAACCATTATTCTTTCAGAAGGAGAGAAGAAATCTAGGGTAATTAGAAGGGAGGGGAAAGAACAGGGGGGATGAGGAGAGATTGGACAAGGGGCATAAAGAATAATTACTATTTGTGACAATATATATGCTAGTAATATTTATTTGATCAACATATCTCAATGTTGAACCCCAAAAATATGTATAATCAATTTTGATTCAATAAAAATTTTTTAAAAAGAAAAAAGATCTGCTACTATTTAATGAAACTGCAAATCAAACTGTGGTATAATCCAAAATAGAAATACATCATGACTTACTAAAAAAAAAAAATAATAATTTGCTAGTATATAAACTAGATGAAAATACAAACTTCAAATTCATCCTATGAAAGGCATCTAGTTTTGTTTGTTCACAGTTATGCTTGCAAGGGTATATTTGAAGACATAGATGGTTTTTCAGTAAATTTTGTTTTTAATCTTTAATGTCATTTACCATGACAAATTTTATAGATAACTCGTAAGGAGATAACAATGGCTCTTCAAGCTGTTTCCTCAAATCTTTTTTTCTATAACCAGAGGCATTGTGGCTTGGAGTAAAGAAAGACAGATCTAATAGCATCATTTGAGAGAAGGAAAGCAGGAGAGGCCAACGCTAGTGGAGACAGAAGCCTGTGAATGGAAGTTTGAAAGTTGAACAGTAAAGCGGGAATGAATCCCTGGTAGAAATGTAAATTGGCATAATCTTCCTGAAGAGCAATTTTGAAATGAATGTTCAGTCACTTTAGAATATTTGTTATCTTCAACCCAGTAATTTTTAAAATAGGCTTTTATCTTAAATAAATAATACTGAATTTAAGAATAGACTGGCCAGTTAGCTTACTCGGTAGTGCATGGTGCTGGTAGAAATAGCTTATGAATGAAGATCCTCATCTCAGTATCAATACTAATAATTCCCAGAGCCTAGCAACTTACATAGTCACCATCATTATTACTACATTTTCAAAAACTGGAATAAGCAGCTCTTCAATTCAGTTATTACCACATTCATTTAATACATTTTTATTATTCACATGCAGTATATAAGGCATTTTTTCTCTGCATTGGGGGCACAGACAGAAAAATCCCTACTTGCAAAGAGATTATTTTCTTTTGAGAGAAGACACATTACAAGCAGGTTGAAAATAAATAATGTAAGTGCAGATTTGTATTTATGTGGTAGGAAGAAGATTAAGCAGTGTGAGGTACTGAAAGGCTTGGGTGTGGGAGTACGGAGTATTCTGTTTTGGACAGAAAAGTCCAGAAAGGCCTTTCTGAGATGCAAACATTTGACAAGAGACCCAAATTAGTAATTAGGGAATGCAATACTGAAAACAAAAGGACACATATTTCATCAGTTAGTTTACATAATACTGACCTATTGGCATTTTGCAAAAATTAAAAAAAAAATTCAGATTTCACAAAATAAAATAAAAATTCATGAAGCTAAATATTTAATATATTTCAAGTACAAGTGTGTAAATATATTATAACATCAATTAACAAATACATTCATAAATTCAAAGGTCAAACAAGCATGATCATCCTAATGTAAATTATTAGCTAATAAAATTATTAGGAGATTATTACTTAAAAATAAACACTTCACAAAATGAAGACATTTTAATTATTCATGAAAATATCAAAAGTAACAGTAGTTAGTCTATTTACTAAAAAGCAAACTGCATTAATTAATGCTGACATCATTATGTAGCAAAGGTCATTGTATGCTAATTTTTTGAACTAAATTTATTCTGATCGCCCCCTAAGGAAGAGAACAGAGAGAAGGGGTTTTGTACTAACTCCAGATATTTTCTCCTGACTTTTCCTAATAATTTCATCTCTTGATAGAAATCTTTGAAAAGATCTTTTGAAAGAACTTTTTTATATGTTTGTTTAGGTATTTTTAAAGGGACTGCAATGCATTTATTGATAGAAAGCTGTAGTTTTTGTTTAAAAAAAAAGACTCATAGTTTGTCATTTCTTGCATTTTATCTGTATAGATAAAACTGCCTGAACCAATATTTATACCCTCATTTTTATATTCCACTCATTCAAAATGTCTTTGAACTCAAGTGAGAATTATAATTTCAGTAAAAGCTCTACAATACCTCAATACATTGTCATCTCCATAGGTGTGGATCAGTCCAGATGTGTACATTGGGCTTTGTTTTGTCTTTTCATATAAATTGAATAAGTGAGTTTTTGATCTTGATTTCAAAACATCAGTGATTCCAATCTCAAATTATTTGTATTGGTGCAATGACAGTGTAGGTGTAATACTTATGAAAATACCAGAATTTTACTTCTTAAGAATAGCAGCTATGCTATAATCTTGGAATTATACAGAAAATCAGTATTATTAACCTGTGCAATTATTACTAAACTATATGATGAAAAGGAACACACCTTATAAAATCGAAGAGAAGAAGGTCCCAGAAGAACAAAATAAGTGTTAGAGCTCTGAGGTGGAAGCAAGGAGACAGGTGTGCCCAAAGTGTCCCTTAAAAGGATGAGAGGGTGAGAATCTTCCACTGGAGCAGGTGATGGGAGGCAAGCCATGGAGGGCCTGATGGGCTTAACAGTTTGAATTTTATTCTAAGTATCATATTTGCACAGAACTCGTAATATCACCAGAACACACTAACAATGTAAAGTTGAAAGAAAAATACAAAACTATCACATAGCACTATTCTATGACTTTTTAAAAATGATAAATGGGAATTTTAAAAAATGGAAGAAAAACTCAAAGACAGACAAGTTGGCTATAGGTGGGGGATTATGCATGCTTAGTATTGTCTTAGTCTGATTAATGTTTATGTTTTTATAGTGAAAAAGCAAACTTTTGAAAAAATCCATACCACTATTACTCAAATTACACAGGGAAGTTTTAAACAGAAAAATGACCGCCTGGCGGAGTCCTTCTACTAATAGTTTGCCACGAGTGAGCTAAGTAGGAACTGCAAATAAAAGGAAGATGAGAAAGCAGAAAGAACCCAGATCAGAAGCTTGTTGGATGGTGGCCTCTGGCGGCATTTCTCAAGCATGTTCTGCAGAGCTCTTGCTCAAGAAGACGGTAACATGTGGGCCACGAAACAGGATCTTTGGGTCAATTCTGTTTGGGAAACGCTGCATTGTAATATAGCCCCCTTTTGGAAATATCTAAAATATATTGGCATGTATAAATTGTTGGATGAACAAAATGTGAAGAACGTGGAGGGATTTTACTTAACCCAGTTTTCCCTGAACTTTCTTAAACCAGGAAACATTACTGCCTTTCTTTTAGAGCACCTTGGTGACTGGTTTAGAGGAACACACATGTGGGTAACATTGCCCTGGAAAAATGTCACACCCTCATGAAACCATCACCTTTATTTAGCCTGTGAGATGTAACTAAATGGAGAAAAGGAGGTTGCTTACAGCTTGATCAGTAATGGAGGTAAGTCCGTACAAAAGCTAGATCTTCATCCTCAGCCCCTTCAAAGACTAAGAGGTGTCTAAATTCAAACTGATGAAAATATTTGGGTTGGATTTCCCCTTCTCAATACTAAGATCCCAATAAGGCCTCAGAAGTAAGAGATAAGGGAGTGCACTTAATCAAGAAAAGAAATTGGGAAGTGAAGGGTAACGTGATCAGCATGGGCTTTAGTCATCGGACATCAACAATAGCTTTTCCTTTCCTCTCCATTTCCCTGAAATCAGAACCCTCCCCTCACCGTCCATCCAATTTTGGGAAGCGTCACAGGTTGCAGTGATGTGTCTGCTGCCCTTCATACTGTCAGCGAATTGCCATCAATCCCTCCTGTCTGCTGGTCTTTGCCATCTGTTTCTCTCCCTCCCGCTGTGCTTCACCCCAGCCCAGCCCCCAAACACATCCTTGCATTTTAATTTGCAGAGAGACACTGATCTATTGTTTCTTTGGGGCAGGGGTGGCACTATCATTTTCTCATCTTTTGTCAGCTTTAAGTGTATCAAAACTCTTGGTCGAAGATAAAATACATGGCAGAGATTGAGGTCAGAGCAAAATAAATAATACACGTTGCAGAACATTCAGTTCTGAATAGCTCTTCAGAATGGTTATGGCTGAGAGAATTTACAGTAAAACTCATTGGCCAGGAATGTACAAAACAGTGTGCCGCTGCTCTAATTCTTTGCTTCGTAGCGCTTACACTGAAAGCCTCCTTAGCACTCAAAGCATGGGTGATGGGGAATATACACATACATATGTGTGCATCTATCTATACATAGTGTATGTGAATCTATCTGTATGAATAGATATATGTATAGATAAATACACACACATTATAAGTGCACTGAAATGAACTGCTTTATATGTATACAGCAGAAAAATCATTCAGAGAAGAAGAGATTTATGGTGAATCGGGATTGTAAAGGATGATGTAAAATGGATTCTGCATATCCTCCAGAATGCCTTTTATGGTAGAATATTTCTAAGGCTGACTTTGTTCTCCCTCTACCCTCATGAAATTCAGCTGTTGATCACAAGGAGAGCACAATTTTGAAGAAATGTAGTTTATTACATCATATGCTGCTGGCTTAACTTGGGCACTGTAGTCCCAAGTTAAGACATGCTAACTAGCCAACATATTAATAGAAGGTGTCCAGTTCAAAGAACATTGCACGGTCAGGTGGACGAGCTCCACCATGCACTGGGTGTACGACCTTGAACCCGTCGTTTACTGCTTCGGGCCTCAGTTTTCTCACCTATAAAATAAGGGTAAGTACAGTAACTGACTCAACTCACAGGCATGTTATTAAGATTAAATGTATTTGTCAGTAATTTCAAAAAGTATCTAGCAGTAATATGCATCAAATAATTTTAAAGAAATAAAAAGAAGTAGTTAAATGGTATTGAAATATAGTTTTAAATAACAACATAACAGTCTGTATGGATATGCCAAAATTTATTTTTGCTCAGTTTGTTTGATTCTAATTTTTCAGATGTATTAACAGTGTTATTGATTTATATTTCTATTTTGGCAAATATCTATGAATACCTCCTTAGGATAAATTCACAGACTATGTCGTGGGATGTGCACACATTTAAGGCTTTTGAAGCATATTACAGAGTTGCCCAGTAGTACACAAAAACACACATTTTCACACTAACATTGAGAATCTTCCTCTTTTTTTGCTTTTTGCCAGTTTTATGTAAAAATGTATATTGTTTTGCTTTTGATTGAATTATTAGTAATACTTTAATTTTTTTCTCTCTACTGGTGATCGTATTTCTTTTATATATTGCCAATTTTTGGAGATGTTTGTCTTGTTTCCGTTGTTCTTCAAGAGCTATTTCTAATTGAAAATATAAACATATTGTCTGTTGCCAATTTGAAATATTTCCCATTTTATCTTTCCCTCTTTTAATGCCTTTTTAAAACCCAGAAGTAGTTTTCTGTGTGTGTACCTGTGTATGTGAACTTACATACGTATGTGTATTTCAGGTGCTCACATCTATCAGTCTTTTTCATTATGACTTCTCTTTTTTGTGTGCTTATGATGATTTTCCAATCCAGAATCATGTCATTAGCCAGTCACAATTTTTTTTTAGAAAATGATTTTGCAATCTCATTTTTCAATATTTAGATGTCAAATCCATGTGGCATTGATGTTGGCTATGCTGTGATTCAGGCATCTAGCTTTACGTCCTTCTGAATAGTCTCGGCTGTCATTTAATTCTCACATTTTACTGACGCCACCCCAGAATATGCATTGCATCATTATTTTATTTCTCTTATGATTTAATGGTGGAGTAAGGATGCTGAAAGAAATGTAGCTGGTCAAGTGGATAGCAGGCAGCCTCTCCTAGGTTATTTCCACATGTTTCTTATAACCAGTAGACTTATATGGACTGAGGCTATCGACATAATACTGTAAAGAACAGTCAGGTTTGGGGGTTTTCTTTTGTTAGCCTAAAAGGAAATTTTATTTTTCAGGTGGAGTTTATGACTACAATGAATAAAAACTTGTATCACCTTCAAATCCAAATAAAGAATAACTGCTGTTCTATGATAGCATGTAAGAATAGGCTGGAAATACTTTCTAATATGTCATAGCTATAACTATGAGATGACATGTGCCTTTTCTACAAGCCTGCCCTGAGGATATGCTGTAGACTCTGCAAAGGCATGCATATTCACCTACACTCTTTATGTCTATGGTTGCATGGGGCCTAAATATCCAGAAAAAAAATTTTAGGTTCAGTTAAATATCCCGATGCCTTAACCATACAATTCCAGACACCTGGGTATATTTTTAAATACCTTTCAAAGTAGGGTCTCATTATATTTCTCTGATATGGAATGGTTAGGAGGAAATTGGTAAACTTAATGTGCTGGACAAGAAAACAGCTAGTTGAATAATGATTCAGAATGTTCTCTCCACAGATAAAGAATATATCCTGTACAGAATTAGAATTCTGAAGTTACACTTAAGCATGTGATTGAAAAATTAATCTCATCTAAGTTAACAGAATTTTAATTCTATTTTCTAAATTTGTATCTTAGGAAGAATCAGAAATAGCCTTTTTGAGTCCACGGGCTATTTTAAAATAACTGGAAATCTACCTAGTGACCTTTTAGGAAGCCTACATTAAATTCATAACAACTTTCTGTTCAGTAAAAATTATTTGCATTTTTGCTCATCATTATTTCAGTAATAGATGTTCTAAGCATTTTATAGTTCATGTGTAATGGTCATTTACATATATTATTTCTTAAGCAGAACTTTATGCTCACATAGACAAAATAACTTGAAAGATACTCTAAAGGGTAACCCCAAATTCTTCACTCCTTGAGCACCACAGTCAATGGAATTTCTCCAGGTGTAGCATTGGTTTCAGAAGTGTTCTTTCTCATTAACATCCAAGCCCATTATTAGATGAAAATTGTATTTGCATGCATAATCTCACCCCATCACACTAGTCTGATTTATTTGCCAACTGTCTATCAGAAAGCAGGACCCACTTGGAATTGGAGAATGTGTTGGTTCTGATAAAAGGGAATATCTAAAACAGTGAGGGAAATCGGAGGGCAGTTCTTGTGACATGCAGCAGAAGACAGCTCTGGGCAAACAAAAGGACTGGACACAGAAAAAAGAAGGAAGGCAGGAGTGATATTTCCTAATTTGGTCTAGATCAGCATGTGCCTGTTCCACACTCACGTTCAATCTATCAGTGGCTCCCAGACTGATTTCCTTATATTTTAGGGAAGTGGTTTTCAAAATTTTAACTCATATAACCCCAAACAATTTTTTAAAAATGATGTGCCTCTGACTCATATTAAGTTGTCTCTGAAATTTTTCAATATGAATTTAAATAAGTTTATTTAAAAATATTCTTTGGAGGGAAAAATTATTAGTAAGGTAAAATATAATAAGAATTTATTCTAATGGAATAAATATTTCATGTTTTGGTAAAAATTGTTTTGACTCCCTTATTAAATAGCATGTTATAATTTGATTTAAAATAGTTATTTACTTTAATGTCTATATAATTTGAGGAAAACTCATGTAAGTATTTTATTAATGATTTTTTATCTAATAATGTTTTCTTGAAAAATGCAGTAATCTCAGAAGATGTTCCAGTTATATTTTAAAAAATCAGTATCATGACCTATACGGCTTCTGTGCAGGTTTAAGATATTTTAATTAATCAATAATAAAGGTATTACTGAAACCAATATTTCAAATTGTGACTATTTTAATGCCCAGGAAGTTATAATAGCCCAGAGCTAACCACCCCCTTAAATTTGGAAAGAGTATGATGTTTGCCTTTCTAAAGTGGGGACAAGCCTCTTAGGCAGATTCATTTTTGGGAAAAGTACATATGAAAGTTAAGGATCTATAAATTAGTGCCCATAAATCTCTCTATCCAGAAGTATCCTTTGGAATGTTTACCCCATACCTGTTAGATTTATGTACCCTAGTTTCCAGATCCAGTTCAAGAGTACATTTTTTAAAATACATAAGTAAATAATTAACTCAGAACAGCAGGGTGGACTGCAGAGCTGAACTTGGGAGTCTAGCCAAAAGACAGTACCTGAAGACTGAAAGTGAATGAGTTCCTTAAATGAGTTAAAGATCCCCACGTAGCATGTTGGGGACTTAGCTTCGGAAACACCATATTTTCATGAGAAGAGGGTGGTGATAAGGATGAATGGATTTTATTTTTCTTCTTTATCCAGCATCCATTTATTCTTTTGTTGTTTTCTCCTGGAGGTCTACCTGGTGCACTTTCAATGATGTTAATACCACCCTAGCTCAGGAAGACGAGGGATCCAAGTCTTGCCGTTCAAACCTGTAAGTGCCTGGATATGTGACCAATCAGAGACACCAAGTCACAATGATAGTTTTACTGGGTCTTATGGAAGGGACTCATGTTTTTTACCTCTGGATCTAAATCTGTAAGAGTATGGTCTAGAAACTACTGGCAAGACTCTTGAAAACATGAGCTAACCAGTAAAGCATCACCTAGAAACAGGGAAGAAGACCTGATTATATCCTGTGAATAGGAGCCTTGTGTCAGGCTTTACCCAAAGCTTCATTTGCATCTAGAAGGTTCAGTTTGTAAACTAGTTATTTTTTCCCTCATCAAATGAATTTGGGATTTGAGCTCACTGTTACCTGGGACCAACTATGATTTATATAGAATACATATAAACTTTGTTTTTATTTTGTAAAATTGGGTGTAATATTCAGTACATTGCTTACTTCCTTTTAATCACTATTTCTGAAATTTTAATAGCTGCCTTATGGTGGACATTGGTGGTCAATAACACCTGTATACTCCTAAATTATTGATTGCTGTTCAGCCTGATTAACTCATTCTCATATTGAGTATTTTCATAGTGTGTGTAAATGCACACATGCATGTATATAAGTATGTGTGTACATACATTTGTATATGCATGTATATGCATGTAAGTACACGCCTGTATATATATATATTATATATATAATATATATAATATATATATATACACATGTGTCTATTAACTTGTACTTTTTCTGAAGCAACAAACTCAAAATAAAAATGTATGAGTAAGCTTTTTAAAAATGTAAGCTTGTAAGTATAATTCAGTACTTTAAAAATTTTTTTAATTATATCGTATTTGCTTAAACTTCTCTGGGTATTACCATTAAGAATGAATATAGCAAGTCATGGTGACATTTCTCTTATAATTAGAAATCACTCATTCCATAGTTGAGTGCTTCTAAACATCAGAGAAATTTATCATCAAAAACTCTTTTGAAAACTTTCATTTGTGCTTTCATCATTTGATGAGTAAAAGTGTACTGTGGATTGATTGAATTGTGTCTCCCAAAGTTCATATATTAGAAGCTTAAATCCCCACTGCACCTGTTGAGGGTGGGAAATCTTATTATGGTTATTGAAAGGTGGGGCCTCGAAGAGATGATTAGATTATAGAACCATGCTGTAGTGAAGGGATTAATAATGGTGGTCAGGGATATGGTTCTGAGGGATTTAAAAAGAGAGCATACCAGGAACTCTCTCTCTCTGCTCTGCCATTTTCTGCCAAGTGAGACTCCTGTATCGCTCTAAAGCCACCTCCAAAAAAGACCCTCACCAGATGTGTTCCCTGGACTTTGGGATTTCCCAGCCTCCAACATTGTAAGCAATAAATTTCATTTTCTTTATAAATTCTCCAGTTCCGGGCATTTTTTTATAAGCAACAAAAATGGACTAATATAAAGAGATTATCAAATATCTGATAAAAATTCCTCCATTTAAATATTGCAATTTTGTAATTTTACTTCACTAACTTCTCACATTTTCTTTCCTTTTCCTGGAGACAACAGAAAAAATCCTTGTCATACTGTATACAAATTGACAGGGCAGAATTTACTTTTCTGAAAACAGGCTCTTTAAAGTCTTGGGTTGAACAATATGGAGAAATAAACGCATTCACCAATATTTATTTACTAATCTTGGTAGGGTTCCAGCCAACAGAATTTTCAAATCTTTCAAAAGAAAGAGAGCTTGAAAAAAAAAGAGAGATATTAAAATTGTCAAGAAGGGCACTGTTAATTCCCTTCAGAGATCAGTTTCCATAGTCTAACACTAATTAAGATCATATCTATTTCTTGAAGACTTTTCTCATGAAACATCATTAACATGCTAGAGTTACAAAGTTATGATGGACATAGTTTACCCACCCGCAATGAAGCTTTATTGACTCCATATTTTTATTTGCTTCAGATTTATAAAACTGATCAAATGTTCTAGATACATATTAAATCTCCACTGTTTCTTTCTCCAGTCCTAATCTACTCTTTCTTGAAAGGAAATCACCACTCTACATTTTGACTTTATCATTCTCCTTTTTATACTATTACTACATATGTATGCATTCAAAAATCATCTGTAGTAATGTTTTTTGTTTACTAACTTAATGTAAATGGTAATTTACATGATATGATTAAATTAATTTCTCAGTCAAAATTTTGTCTTTTGAGTTGTTTTTCCCCATATACATATTTATGGTTATCATCCAGTCACTTAAACCATAATATAACACGTCTTTGAATAAATATTTCACAGTTCATTTATTTATCCTCTTGCTCATTTAGGTTATTTTTCTTTTTCTTTGTGTTTTGTTTTGCTTTTGCTGTCACAGACAGTGATGCAATGAGTATTTTTACATTTATGTCTTCATGAATATATGCAAGAGTTTCTAGGGTGTACACCTAGGAGTCAAATTTCTAGTTTAAGAGTATATGTATATATGGAGAGAGTGATTGCCAAAGTACATGTGCCAGTTTATACTGGGAGTTCATGTTTCCCTGGTCCTCACTCACAAGTGGCAAGCACTCTTTAATATTTTTCCAATCTAATTGTTATGTAGTGATACTGCATTTTTTATGGAAGACATTTCCCTGAACACTGGTGAGGTTCAGCATTTATTCAAATGTTCTTGGCCATTTGTATTTCCTCATCTGTGAATTGACTGTTCATGTCACTCTGTCCATTTTATACTAAGTTGTCTTTTTTTCTGATTTATCTTAAATTTTATTTACATATTTTATACAGTGATTACTTATTGGTTATTTGGGTTATCAACATCTTCTCTCTATCTATGATTTGTCTTTTAACTTTGTTTGTGGTGTCTTTCCTAACAATATATTTTTATTTTTTATTGTTTTCAGTAGTATCAGTATTTTACTTTAAGCATCATTCTTTTATGTATTGTTTGAGAAATATTTTTCTACTCACAAAGGTATTTTCCTATATTTTCTATGAGAAGTCAGGTTTTAGTGAGTGAAGGAGATAAATAGTGATTTAAAAAATCAGTGACACATTTAAAAAATTATGACGATGCTAGAACAAGAAAAGAAGTGATTAGAGTAACAATGTACATAAGGAGGTGTTTTTCTTGTTGCTTTTCAAAATAGGACATGTGTGAAGGGATAAAGAGAAAAGTTGAGATAAAATACTAAAATATTTAATATTAAGATGGTATAAGCATGCAGATGACATCCTTCAGAAGTGGAAAAAAATAATACATGTGATATTATTAGTAAAGCATTGAACCCGATGTATTTTTTTTTCTCCCCATATATTTAATAACTTTAAATACATAAACATACCACTAGGCAAAGCTGCAAAGGCTCAGTTTGTGTTCTGATATGTTAACTGATTCTTCCACTGATAATGGAAATATTTATTATGTCTCATAATTTCTATTTGTGAAAAGAAAGGAAACTTTTAATAGAAAACAAAGACAGTCAGAGAGTCTATGAAAATGAAAATGAAATATCTATTGCTATATTTTGCTTTTACAGATGATTAAAATATATTTTATTAGGAAGACTGTATCTCAGCTACTGATCTGTTTTGTCCACCGACTAGGATTCCAACCACAGAGCACCATTCTCTAGGAAAGATCCTCAGATGGAAAACCAAATGATTTCAGAGGTGGAAGAGATTCTAGAGATCATCGGGCCCAATTCTCTAATTTTACAGTTGAAGAAATTGAAGCCCAGAGAGGTTAAGTAACTTACTCAGGGTCACTCTGCTAATTGTTGGCAGAGTTAGGAGCCAACAGTTCTCTAATTTATTTTTAATTCTGCTTCTGATGAACTCCATTGCAAAAACCAAATATTGAGTTTTTTAGCACTTTAGCTGCCTTTGTTATAAAACGGTGTTAATACCCCCAGCTTCTCCATATCTCATAAGCATGTTTATGTGATTCATGAGCAATGCATTTCAGCTTCTGTGGAAAGTAAAGTGTTTATTACCAGTTTGTCCACTATGATTCTTTGATGACAAGCAACAGAAAACACACACGGCTTACTCAAGCGACAAGAGGCTCAAAGATGGAATAACTGGCCTGGCCCGGATGAGAAGGATGCTCAGAGGTACTGGGAGTGGGAACAGCCACACAGTCTTATCTATTATGATTCTTTCCATCTAGTCCTTCCATTTATGGGGATGTAGAATTGTGGAAGGGAGAATCAATTGGCTCAGGTTAGATCACGAATTTATCCCCTTTGCTTCAACAGAGCAGTGAGAGAAATTTATCCCATAGACCCTCCAGAAGTCTCATCAGCTTCTATAGTAAGAGTAAAGGGCACCTAAATTTTGGCCTACCAAGATGACACACAAGGTTCCTCCAAAAGGTAAGCCCCCCAAAGGAATGGAGATGCTGTTAGGAAGAGGCACTCACATAGGACTAACCAAAATATAACAAATACCTACTACAGCCACTGTATTTAAGTTCACGTCTAAATTTCACATATGATGATATAGTTCTAGGAATAAAAACAAAGAATGCAGGCCATGTCTACATGGTAAAAAACATGCAATCTGGTATTGCTGTAAAGCCCAATTTTTTCCCAATCTCATTTTTCTTCACTTTTTTATTACTTTATTACTAGCATATTTATTATTACAAATTATAATCCTTCTCCATGCCCTCCACCTGACCTGTCACTCCTTAACTCCCCTCTCTCCCTCTCCCCATCACTAGTATCCTTAGGTTTGTTCTCTCCTTCTGAAAATTCAACACACGTCTGTGGTCTTATCTGTCTGCCTTCCTTCTTTCTTTCTTCCCTTCCTTCCTTAGCACCCAGTTATGAGAGAACATGTGGTATCTCTCCCTTTGTGTCTGGCTTATTTCACTTAACATAATTTCCTCCAGGCTTGTCCATGTTGCTGCAAATGGCAGAATTTCATTCTTTTTTATGGCTGAGTAGTATTCCATTGTGCATATATACCATTTTTTTTTTATCCAGTTGTCTGTTTATGGACACTTAGGTTGGTTCCATATTTTGGCTATTGTAAATAGAGCTTCCATGAACATGGGAGTGTAGGTATCCCTTCACCATGATGATTTCCATTCCTTTGGATATATACCAGTGGTGGGATTGCTGGGTCATATCTATCTGTAATTGTTTGAGAAACCTCCATACTGTTTTCCATACTGGCTGTGCTAATTTGCAGTCCCACCAACAGCCACATCCCCAAATCTTCACCTGCATATGTTATTCTCAGTATTTTTAATAATGGCCAGTCTAACTGGGGTGAGATGATATCTCAATGTGGTTTTGATTTGCATTTCCCTGATGATTAGTGATGTTGAACATTTTCCCTTGTACCTGTTGGTCATTTGTAAGTCTTCCTTTCAAAAATGTTTACTCAGATCTTTTGCCCATTTTTAATTGGATTGTTTGTTTTTTTACAAAGAAGTTGTTTGAGTTCCTTATATATTCTGGGTATTAATCCCTTGTTGGATGTATAGTTTGCAAATAATTTCTCCCACTCTGTAGGTTGTCTTTCTGCTCTGTTGATTGCTTCCTTGGCTGTGAAGAAAGTTTTTAGTTTGATATAATCCCATTTGTTTATTTTTTTTGCTGTTGCCTGTGTTTTGAGGGTATTATTCATAAAGTTTTTGCCTAGTCCTACTTCCTGGAATGTTTCCTCTATGTTTTCTTTTAGTAATTTTATGTTTTTGAGTCTTATATTTAAGTCTTTTATCCATGTTGAGTTGATTTTGGTTTATGGTGAGAGGTACAGGTCCAGTTTCATTCTCCTGCATATGGCTGTCCAATTTTCCCTGCACCACTTATTAGAAGAGGCAGTCTTTTCCCCAATGTATGTTCTTGTTGCCTTTGTCAAAGGTCAGTTTCTAATGCCCAGTTTTTAATACTCTATGAGTCAATCACATTTGCCGCATAAGAAAGCCAGAGTAATTGAATACATTTTTAAATGATCATTTGCTGATGATATAGACACAACCTGCTTTTGTTACTCTTTTAGTACAGCTGCCAATGTTGGTAGGATTTAAGGGATAAAAAAAAGTTTCCATTTGATTTTAGATCTAGACAGCAAGATTAGCACCTGTTGGTCAAGAAGTCAATACAATTTGATCTTCCATTGACTTAATTTGACTTAATGTATGCATATCTCAAAGCATCTCCTAGACTTGGAGGATGTAGTATAGTAAATATAGATCAATTCCTTTGTGTTTGGTTAATATAGTTTAACATTTCTAGGTCTGCAGGAGTGATCATTTTATTAGACAGACTGAGGAAGTTAAGTCCAATCTTTTTTTCCCATCTCTGGTTTAAATTTCTTCACCCTCTCGGGGGAAAAATAGTATTTCTAAAAAGGCAAATGACAATGTGAATATATTTTTCTTATAACATGCATGTACAAACTTGAAAATCAGTGTATGGGCTCAGAGGGACTTGCAGAAAGGGGGTGCCAGTGTTCAGGGCCATTTGGGCATCTATGTGGAATTGGCTGGAGCTATAGTGCTCGTGTTTGCCTCACTAATTGCCATTTCACACCCTACAGCAGAGGCAGGGGCCACTATGGAGATGGTTTTTCACAAGATGGCCAACTAGAGAGGACTGGAGCTAGTTCCCCCTACAAAAAGAGACAAATAATAGATAAACAAATATATTTTGGAGAAGGCAGGATTATGCCCAGGGACTTCACCAGGAGTTGTGGGAAGCCCTTGCCTGACAGAAGGCAGGAGCACACCCAGGGACTACAGCCCCTGCCACTGCTACAAGCACCACTTCTACACAGGCAGTCCACAACAGCCTCTGCTGCCACAAGGCCAGCTTGCTGCCACAACAGGTGCAAAGACCACTATGCAGGCAGCCTGTTGACCACAAAACTGCATTGACACAAGGAGAGTACGTCAGTAGAGTCTTGAAAAAGTGCAGGAGGTCTCTGTCCTCAAATCCCACTAAGAATAATAGAAGAAGCAACTGCTCTACCAGATGACCATACGTCAATGTAGAGGTACTAGAAATATGAAAAAAAAAAACAAGAAAATATGACACCACCAATGGAAGATAGTGATTCTGAAGTGCCAGCCCTCATAGAGCAGGAAACACTTGAAATGACTAAAAAATAATTCCAAGCAACATGAGATATGAGAATACAAAGATAGCATAGCATAATGAAATAAGAAAAAGTATCCAGGACATAAAGGAGGAAATTTAAGAGAAGATTAATACCTTAAAAAAGGGTGTAGCAGAATTGGAACTGAAGGATTCATTCAATGAAACAAAAAAACACAACATAAAGCTTAAGTAGCAGGTTAGATCAAGCAAAAAAAAAAAAAAAAAGGAATTTCTGGAATTTCTGATCTTGAAAACCGTTTTCAAGATCAGAAATAATCCAGGTGGAAACAAACAAAAAAAACAAATAGAAAGAAAGGATTTTTAAAAATGAAGAAAATCTAAGAGAGCTACAAGACAATCTTAAGTGCAGAAATATCTGACTCTGAATCATGAGTATTCCAGAAGGGGAGAAGAAAAGAAAAGGCATTGAAAATCTATTCAATGAAATAATAACAGAAAACTTCCCAGGTAGTTTACTACCTTCCTGGGAGAGACACAGAACTTCAGACCCAGGAGGCTCAAAGATCTCCAGACAGAATCAATCCAAAAAGGTCCCCTCTGCAACACAGTATAGTCAAATGGACAAAGCTGGAAGACAAAAAGAGAATCTTAAAAACAGCAAGGGAAAAGCATTAAGTCACTTATAAGGGATACCCCATCAGACTAACAACAGACTTCTCAACAGAAATTCTGCAGGCCAGAAGAAAATGGGATGGTATATTCAAAACACTAAAAGATAAAAACTGCCAGCCAAGAATACTATACCCAGCAAGGCTATCTTTCAGAAATGAGGGAGAAGTAGTGTACTTCCCAGACAAACAAAAAGTTAGGAAGTTCACTACCACATGACCAGCTCTGCAAGGAATCCTTAAGGGAGTCCTGCATCTGGAATCCAAAAAATGATCATCACTACCATGAATACACAAGAAAGAAGAAAACCCACTGGTAAAACAAAAATGAAAACTGGAAAGAGAAAGAAACTCAATCTTACCACCTCAAAAACCCAAGAAATATTGAAGACAAACAATAAAAGGGGAAGAAAAGAGCAAAAGATATTTAAAACATCCAAAGGAACATAGACAAAATACCAGGAGTAAGACAATATCTTTCAATAATAACTCCAAATGTAGATGGATTAAACTCCCCACTCAAAAGATGTAGACTGACTGATTAGATTAAAAAGCTAGGCCCCAATATATGCTGTCTTCAAGAGACTCACCTCACCTGTATAGACACACACAGACTAATGGTGAAGGGGTGGAAAAAGATATACCATACAAATGGAAACCCAAAATGAGTAGGAGCAGCTATTCTAATATTGGATAAAATAGACTTTAAAGCAAAAATGATAAAAAGAGACAAAGAAGGCCACTATATAATGGCAAAGGGATCTATCCAAGAAGACATAACAATCATAAGTATATACACACCTAACACTGGTGTACCCAGATATACAAAGGAAACACTATTAGACCTAAAGAAAGATAGATGCCAAGATGATAATATTTGGGGATTTCAACACCCCTTCTCAGCATTGGACAGATGATTTAAGCAACAAATCAACAGAGAAACACAGAAACTACACTTTAGACTAATTGGACCTGGCAGACATCTATAGAACATTTCATCAAATGCTGGAGATCAGCTCTGCAGGATTCGTTGGACCTGAATAGGTGGTGTGGATAGGATGAGGAAAAAAGAGAAAGGCAGACCACAAATTTCTAGTGCAAGTGTGGACAATGACCACGTGAATCTCGCTTTATTTATATGTTTTTACTTAACCTTTTACATGATGATTTATCTTTTAATCAAACATTTATTATTTCATCTCTGTAGAAAAAGAAAAAACAAAATGTTCCAAAGCAATCATGTTGTGATAAAAGCACCTACTCTTGCCTCAATCCTTCACCCCAAAGCCTGTGGCTTGTGACCAGGAAACTATGCAATAGCAGCATGCTTGGCATTAAAGAACATCAGACTTTTAGTTTAAACTATAATTCTTAACCTTCTTAACTTACAATTTAACCCTTTTTTAATCTTACTTATACTTACTGCTCTTAATTTTAATAACATTGATTAGTTATGGTTAACAATTTAACATTGCTTATACCCTATATTGATCATTTTAACTTATAATTAAAATCACAATGTTTATACCTTTTATTTCCCTGCCAATAGACTCCAGGAACAGCACAGGGGAAAAAGTGAAAAGTTAAATGATCCTACTCAAACTAACAAAAATACACTATATCATTCTTATTATTACTAAGGAAAGAACATGTTCTTGGTAAATCAAGTGAAACTGTGGGAGTGGGAGAAACAAAGAAATCTGTAACTGGTTGGTGATCAATTAGTTATAAACATTACTGTACCTAGACCCACCATCTCCGTGGGAGAATGTAGATAGAAATCTAACATAATAACTTCTTTCCACATGTACAAGAGCATGACTATAGCCACAATGGGTTAATGAACACATCACTAACAAGGAAGATTAATGACAAAATTAAATCGAGCCAACCCATACCGGGAACATGCATCAAAAACACCTTTAGTACTGACAATGCCCTTTAAATAAACCAGTTAATTTTGATGTATTTTAACATGTCCTTTGAGAAACTCCAGGGAATTTCCCAAAGCCACACTAAGCCAAAAGGTTAGGCTGTTTAATTCTGGGAAGCCTTGTCAAGCAACCAAAGGTGAACAAACAAGAAATTCCATGGAGCCATGCCACACACACGGGACCCTCTTGTAGCCTGCAGAACAAGGGGTATCACTCAGGCTCCCATGCCTTTCCCTAAAGCAGGATGGCTCACAGCAATCAAACAAATACATAATATGCTTTCTTCTCATCAGCACATGGAACATTCACCAGCATAGACCAATTGTTAGGTCATGTGTTGTGAACATGTATCAATATCTGGAATATACAAAGAACTTAAATAATTTAACAGTTAAAAAAAAGAAAGAAAGAAAAAATCTGATATAAAAATAGGCAAAAAAAACTGAATAGAAATTTCTCAAAAGAAGATATACAAACATATACAAATGGCCGAAAATATATAAAAAAAAGTTCAACATCACTAATCATCAGGGAAATGCAATCAAAACCACATTGAGATATCATCTCACGCCAGTTAGACTGTCTATTATCCAAAAGACAGAGAGTAACAAATGCTGGTGAGGATGTGGAGAAAGGGCAACCCTCCTACAGTGTTGGTGGGACTGTAAATTAGTACAGCCATCAGTGAAAATGGTATGGAGGTTTCTCAAACTACAGATAGAACTGCCATATGAGCCAGCAATCCTAGGGGTATATACTCAAAGAAATGGAAATCATCATGTCAAAGGGATACTTGCACTCCATGTTTATTGCAACTCTATTTACAATAGCCAAGAGTTTGAATAAATCTAAGTATCTGTTGATGAACACCTTGGAGAAAATTATGTTAAGTGAAACAAGCCAGGCACTGAAAGAAAAATACCACATGTCCTCACTCATAAGTGGGAGCAAAAGAAAGAAAGAGAAAGAGAGGAAGGAAGGAAGGAAGGAAGGAAGGAAGGAAGGAAGGAAGGAAGGAAGGAAGGAAGGAAGGAAGGAAGGAAGGAAGGAAGGGAGGAAGGACAATCACAATAATGCATTGAACTTTCAGAAAGGAGAACAGAACTCTGATTACTAGAGGTTGGAAAGAAGGAGGTGGAGGTGGGTTAGTGAGAAATTGGTTAATGGACACAAGGAATGATTATAGTTTGCAATGATGAATATGCTAATTATCCTGATTTGATCATCACACACTGTACACAGGTATTGATATTCAAGTCTTACCCCACAAATATGTACAATCAATTATTTTTCAATCAAAAAAACCTTGAAAATCTTAAACTAAATAGTAGATAAGAGGGGTGAGGCAAAGGTGTATTTATCTTTACATGTCATGTCAGTTTTCCTCTACTATTTGTCGCCACCACTACCTGCAAATCTCGCTATATTTGGAACACACATCCACTTCAAGGATGGGGTGATCATTTAGAACGTGCAAGATTATGTTACTCCTCCATATGAAATTCTTCACTGGCTCCTCACAACCTTCCTTCACACAAAGACAGAAAGAGCCCCTCCGGTCAGCCCTCAGCTGGCCTCCCCTTCTCTGCTCTCCCTACTGGCCACCACTCTGCAATCAGCCATGCACAAGAATCCGACATTTCTAAAATGTGGCACTGAGTCTCTCTCTTCTGCTTCTTCCACCGAGATCTTCCCTCCCCACTTTGTGAGTCCATCTGTCCTTCCTGTCTCCACTAGTCACTACTCCTCGGTCCAAATCGCTTCTTTGGTTAACTTTGCTCACTATGGAAAGCTCAGCTCAGGTGTCTTCCCTCCCCGAGACTTTTTCAGGGCCTCCCAGTTTCAGGTCAGAGACCCTGTCTTGTTCCTGACACGACACCCTGTGCATGGCCATCATCATCATCGTAGCTCTCATTACACTGTAGTGCCTTGTGTATTCACTAATCTACCTCCTTCATCCAAACTGTGAGCTCCTGGACAACAGGGAGTGTGTGACTCATTCCCCTTTGCACTGCCAGTACCTGACACAGTATCAGGCACAGCATATGTGACAAATAAATGTTTATGGAAGACCATGGAAGCACCATGTTCTTTTTTATATCTTTGTTAAGCAGACATCATTGTCATGCTCATCCTCTTCTTCTGCCAGGAATGAAAGTAGGTATTATAATCCTCCTCTTCTCCCCATGCTGAGGAAGGGATAATGACATCTTCTCTGCTTAAAGAAAAATTACAAGAGATGTCATCACTGCATACCAGATTAGGCTTGAGTGCAGTTATCTAGTCATCTGTCCTCCTACCTGAAATGGGTGATGACTCTAAGCTTTTCAACCGGTGTGAACACCTCAGAAGACCTATTTCACAGGCAATCAGGGGATGATTTGAAAAGCATTGGCATAGATTCTTATAGAGTCCATTTGCTAGAGAAATCAGAGGGTGAAAAAGCAGGAAGCTTCACTGGTCTCACCGTGATTTGATGTGATGGTTTCTGAGTGAAAAGCAAAGGACAGGTGCAGAGGCAGCCAGTGCCTGGTACTTTTCAGCAGTGTAGAAGTGGTGGCCCCTTGAATGCTAAGGGACCCCAAAAGATCACTGATGAAGGGGCACCTCTCCAGTGACATATGCGAATAGATGAGAAGAGGTGACTGATGGACTAGAACAGAAGGAATGAGCTGTACTGCAAGTTGAAAGGCTACTGTTATTTCGATCTACGTTATCTTTCTCAGGTTTACTAACTACCATTGGTGCAGTGGCAGGAAGACGAGGTAGGCTGAATAATCACATTGCTGCATCTTGGCTAGTAGGGCCAACAGCATTCCTGTTAGGCAGTGGGGTGTCTTCATCTGCATTTCATGCAAGTGTCTTTCTCCATTCTAGTCACAACCAGCTGGTCTAGAGCTTCGCACACACAAAATATTTTTTAAAGCTGGCGTCATTTGGATTTTCCACCTATAGCAAATTTAAGAAGTTGGCATTTGCATTCCCTAAAGTATCAACCTCTAATAAAAACAATGTCAGAGCCTTAAGCACTTTGGCATTTTCTGAACACACTATAAATACACAGGGCATATTTTATCATGTACTGTATATTAGAGCACAGGGACAAAGAACGAGCACCAGGGAAAATGGTTTGAGGCAATTCTTTCAACATGTTTTCCAAGGCCATTTCAAATGACTCCCTAGTCCTTGAACTCCCTGATGATAATTTTAATAGCACAAGAACCACTTGGTAACTGGCCTGGACTGTAGGTTGCATTTGGCTTTAGCTGATATAAAGTCTACTGTCTTTTGTTACTAAGGAAACAATATTTTAGACTATTATAAAGATATCTAAAGCTTTTCTAGCACTATATCCCTAAAACTTCAGAGTGCTGCTAAGTACTTACGCTTATGCTTTTTTTGTATTTAACGATCTATGAAAACTTCTCATTCTCCCTGCAGGTAACACCCTTGACTATGGAGTTGAAATCCTGTGCAGAAACCATGGTCAGCTAGAGGCCCCTGTCAGGACTGGGCAAGCACAGACAGAGCTTCAGGTGAGCACGGCTCCAGCTCTTCACCCAGTGGGCTCCGTCTCGCTGCTGCTCACTCCATTATGTGCTCAGGTGATTCTGGAACCAGAGAAAACAGGGCAAGACTCGTGGGGGCAGACACACACTTATGAAAACAGTTTTAATCTCACCTTTGATCTTTTCCCTCTTTTGAAATTTCAAAGAGAGCTGAGCATGCTGGTGATAACTCAGGACAGATGGTGGCCACTTATGATCAGCATTATGGGTACACCACCCAGAGTTCTTTTGATTTGCCAGCGTTTATCAATTGGACGCAATCGTCAAACAGAGTTGCTCCTTGGAGGATGTCCATTTATACAATGGAGGAGGCTCAGTTTGTCCAAGACGTATTTGTTGGCTATGTGACAGCTCTACATGCCCTGGATCAAGGTGTGGCACTGCTGGTGGGTGCCATGGAGAACTCCAAGTGTCGTATCGTGTGTCACCGTGGAAGCAGCGTCTTCACAGAGTTGTGCCTGTAAATGTGAATTGTTTAATAATGAATCATTTGTTTGAAGCTCTTCTTACTCCACATTTCCTTGGAAAATGAAACCACAGGCGGCCTGAAAATCTCTAAAGGGCCTTTATACATAGATTAATGTGGTAATTCTCTCATTACTATGTTCTGAAGAAGAGCTTCTTACACTAGGCTCTGTGCTTTGCCTTCAGTTATAACATGGCTTTGCATTTAGTGTTTTAATAAAATGTGAAATTAAATGATCATCCCCAGTGATATTCACCTCTTGGTTGAGGTAAGGAAAAATATAGCTTCTACAGCACATGAAAGCCAAAGAGATTATTTTGCCTCCGATAAAGAGATCATTGGTCAAATGACATGGTTTCCCAAAGGCTTACACCTCTCCATCTCCTGGAATTTTTTTACTACTCTTTCCTGCACCTTTGAGAATTACAAATAATATAGCCAATTTACAGCTATGAAATATGTATTCTGTAAGACGCTAACCAGTTTAATGTATTCTTCTTTGCACATTTAACAGGGTATTGAATGAAAGCATTTATTGATAGTGATAGTTTATACCATTGTTAGCTATCTGTGCTCCTTTCTGTTGCACCAGGAATGATACAGAAACTTCCTGAGCAGCATCGATCTATCTGACTGATGGACACAGTAGTAATAAGAGACGCAGTCCAAAAAAGGGAGATGGAATAGGATTCATTTGTATAAAAAACGATGAAATATCTTTTTATAGGGCTAATTCTAAAATAATGGAAAAGTCCTTCAAAACTGTTGAGGTTTTTGTTTACTTTTAAAGCAAGCACTATTAAGTAAAATGCAAAAACCCTTCCCACTAATGATGTCAGGGATGTTACAGTAAGAATTTTTGCAAATTGATTGTTCTTGTTGGGTACTCATACTCAAATTCTTTCTTAAATAGATACAGGAACACTGACATTGAAAAGCCTAAAAGTCAATAGCTATGTGTTAGTAGAATTAATACTTCAACAAAGTGCCATCATTTTTGCTTCCTGATGCTTACACAGCAGAAGACTCGGCTCTGAGACCAATTGTCTGAAGTTATAGTTTAGAACATGGCTCAGAACTGGGACTTCCAGAAATCAATTTCTGGTTCTGCCACTTGTTACCCTGGGCAAGTTTCTTAAATCCACCTTAGTTTCCTCATCTCCAAATTGATCATATAAATTTCATATTGTCATATAAAGATTAAATGAGATACTATTAATAAAGCACTTAGAACATAGCTTGGAACATGGTAGATGCTCAATAAATGTTAGTTGTTTTCAGCCGTGAAACTCAGTCCTGTCAACCCTAATTTTGTGACATGCTACAACCATGATTTAACTTGACAGTGATGTTCCTCCCCTAACTAACACGTATTTCTAGCAAAGAAATGCCTGAAAGTTGCCACTATTTTTGAGAATGACATGGAGTCCAATCTGTGTGACAAACATTGAATAGTTAAGTTCCACCTGCCATGTTTCTCTGGACCTCAACGACATTTATCCACTTTGGCAGAGTCGGAAGTGCCTGATCTCTGGAGCCTGAGCCAAGAGCTAATGATTTTAGTGAAGTTGCTCCCTGTAGTAGATTTCATTTAAAGGTAGCCGTGTTCTGTAGGTGAATGTAAAGAAAATAGTGATGAAAATGCAAATGATTCTCTGTGGTTGTAACAAAATCACTTGTTATCTCTCCTTTTCCCTTCTCCTGCCTAAGACATTATACAGTAACTGGCACAATGTTTTCAAGGGCTATTTGTAAATCAAATTAATAAATACACAGTGTAGCCATTCGCAAGAAGCAATACTTATGGCTATGTTGTTTTAGCTGTGAGTTTAAAATTAGCGTCAATTTCCTAGTGCACATGCTCGCGCACGCGCACACACACAAGTTTTTCACATTACGTGTCAAATAACAACTGATCGTTGGGCAAAGCAATTGGAATTAGTTGATCGCAAAACTGTGAGAGTGTAGAAATCATTTAAAACAATGTACACACTTTACCTATTTAAAAGGGAACACTTGGTATCAGGGTTTGTTACATTATCGACTCAATGTCACAAAATAAATTAGAGGCAAAGCTAGAACTAAAATCCAAACTCTGTCCAGACTTTCTTCCACCACATCATCCTCTCTCTATTGGCAAAATTACTCTGAACTTGCTTTCAGTTATTCAGAGTAAATGCTGAGCAAAACCTTGTTAGAATCTGAGAACATATACGATCTTTATTTCTTGACCCAATATGCCAAACTAAGGTGAGATTGTTAATCTTGTTTTATTTCTTGCTTCAAAAATTGACACACAATTTAGTTCTTTCCAGAAGGATTAATAGGTTTCTCTTGTGTTAAGAGATATTTACACCAGAGGCTTAAAAATACTGAGTTGCATTATAGAAAATAAATCAACAAAAGTTCAAGCAACCTTTCAAATATCAATCATAAGTTGACAAGTCACTCCCTTTCAAATCACAAATTGCTAAAAGCTATCTAGCAGGTAGCAACTGCTAATGTTTTAAAAGCAAGTCTTCTGTACATTGCTTCTCCTAAAGGAATAGTTTATTTTCTGCAAGAGGAAGGCTTTTAATTTTATGCATGTTGCATTCAATTTCATAGACTATAATCACACTATTCCTGGTACACTTTTGTATGGCAAGTTTGCTGTTGCACACTTTGAGTATTTGGTTATATTTTTATTTGCTACAAAAGAGTGATAAAATAAAATCCATGTCTTCATATGTAATCAAAATCTAGTTGTTCATCAATTAACCGGTCAGTTCTTAATCATGGTAACTTCTACCCATTGAAAAAGTGAGAGTGCATTGGCTAAAAACCTACTGCTGCCACCTAGTGTTAGTGGACAAGCACTGCCTCGGCTTGATCCCTTGTCTGTGCATCAGAAAGATATCATCCTTTGTACTGGGGGTTGGGGGGTGGGGGTGGGGGGGGAGAGAGAGAGGGGGAGAGAAATCAGTTTCTTTAGCAATGATCCTCATAATTAATTATTTAAAAAACTTTTGTCTCTTCCCATTGACTCTTTTGTATTTGAATAGTCTAGGATCCAGACATACTTCTTTAATATGCTTGGCATTTGAATTCTTTGAAGGCTTTAAATTGATGAATACTAAAGACAATGTGGTAGCTTAAGGCAATCATCCATATTGATGAAGTTCACTATAAATAGATGTATGCTGCAATAACCCATGTGTAAAAGCAATGTGTCCTTTTTTTATTCTGTTCCTATTGATTCCAAACCCTCTAAGGATGTTGTTGTCAATAGCTCAGCCAAAGGCATCAGAAGAAACCCTCAGACCACTAAGTCATTTTGCTTTACAGGGCAAAGACAAGTTCAAGAAAGAAACCCACCTCAGTATTCCAATTGAATTGATCAAAGCACAATAGTTTTCTTGCATGAGAAACTTTTTGTTGGAATAGGAACTACCTTTCAAAGCCTCTAAAATAATGAGATTTAATTGACTTTAAAGATTCATATCCATTTTATGGGAGTGCTTCTGTGCCATTCAATAGAAGCTAGTCCTAGAGGGGATGTTAAAAATGCAGAAGGCTGGAGTTCCATGGTAAAGAAAGAGCACACTGGAGTGTCAAGTGTGTGATGATATGAGAAGTAGGTGTCCAGAGAGGAAGGATATTGAGATTACCTTTTGCCCTACTGAGCACAGGAAGGGCAGAGATCAGGAAATCTCTGGGGGGAGGGGAGTGGGGAGCCCGGTAGAGAGGAGACCTTTGTCTCAAAAGCCGAGGAAGCATAAAGTGGCAAGAGCACAGGAACGGGTTTTTAGATGTGGATTTTTCCGCTAACCTGATCTAACCCATGATCTAACCCTGTTGGATTTTTCATACTCCTACTCATTTCCACAGACCACACTTGCACAAAATTAAATCAGAAAAGTTTCCTTTATTGATATGACTAAAACAGATCTCTAGGACATTCTCTTCTGAAAATGCAAATACAATGAGCTCCTCCTTGGTACCTTCAGCATATCTCAGTGCTCTCCGATTGTTGGCAGAATGCATCTCCTTATACTTGTAGGACTGGTGTCTCCATTTTGTTGCAGGCCAGAGGTTGCCCTCAGGTCCTAGAGGCCACTGATGGTTAATTTCATGTGTCAACTTGATTGGACTACAGGGTTCCCAGATATTTGGCCAAGCATTATTCTGGGTGGGTCTATGAGGGTGTTTCTGAATGAGATTAGCATTTCAATCAGTAGACTGAGTAAAGCAGATGTCCTTCCTAATGAGGGTCTTAAGCCTGCCATCCTTCAGATTGGGACTGCACTATCAGCTCTCCTGGTTCTTGGGCCTTCAGACTTGTACTGAAACGACACCATTGGCTCTCCTGGGTCTCTAGCTCACTGACTGCAGATCTTGGGACTTGTCAGCCTCCTAATCAAAACCTGAGTAATAGAGCCACCAACAGTTCTCTGCCATGTAACCCTCTGCACAGGCAGTTCACACCATGACTGCTTTTTCAAAGCCAGCAGGGTCTCATACAATACAATTAATCAAGGAATTGAAATCCCATCACTTTTGCCATTTTTTATTGGTTAGGAGCTAGTCACAGGTTCTACCTGTACTCAAGGAGAGGGGATTATATGTGGGCTTGACACATTGGAGGATCACCCTAGGGTATGTCTGCCATAAGACTATTCACAAAGATTAGCAGAGTGGAGGGAAACTAACAAGGGTTGGGGGAACCCTAGGCTGTGGGGAG
Source organism: Cynocephalus volans (assembly GCF_027409185.1). Taxonomy (NCBI): domain Eukaryota; kingdom Metazoa; phylum Chordata; class Mammalia; order Dermoptera; family Cynocephalidae; genus Cynocephalus; species Cynocephalus volans. The sequence goes on from NC_084472.1 coordinate 23,859,807, forward strand.
GTACTGCCACCCCTAAACCAGAAGGGAAAAAGAGAGGAGCAGTTACAGACTGGGTGAGATGTCTAGCCAGAGGAGAGGACCACCACCATGGAATCCATGCCTTCAGTGAGGAATGCAGCCATTGCCAACCCATGGCCTGCCAGGGCGACTGGGGGAGAAACCCCAGAGCTTCTCTTTCTTCTAGTTCTCTGTCTGCTGCCTGACCCTCCCACCAGCTAATCCAGCAGAAATGTAGAGGCCGAGGGAAGAAAGCTGGTGGGTGCGATGCCAGGAGTCAGCCTCCTAGGGCAGAGAGCAGGGTGGAAACAGGTAGAGAACAGATCTGGAGGGACAAATAGCTATTCCAACATCCAGCTTGTACATTTCTCAAATCTCAAGCAAACAGCAAATGTCCTTAAGAACAAATGACAAGTGTAATATTTATCTATATCAGAAGAAAAATGAATGACCAGAGGGTCTGCAACTACATTCAGAGGACCACTAAGGCTGTTCACAACCATCATCTGAAGATCCAGTACAACGTGGCTTGCCTCAGAGGTAAGCTGATCTCAGAGACACTGATGCTCTTCCTGCTCGCAGAAAGGACAATGCAGCAGCAGAGATTACTCTAGCCAAGCTATGCAGCTGGAGAAATGTGCTTTATGGAAAAGATGAATACAGCTCCACACTACTCCGGGAGCAGGAGTCACCTGGTAGTCCTTCATATTTGAATTTCCAGCCTAGTGTCATTTTAAATGAATTATGAGCTGGCTTCCACTGAGTCAGGTCTGCTCCCATCTGTGGAAAGTTGGTATTATAAAGACTAGCTTTTCGGTAAGCTGTTTTTAATTTTTTTTGACTATATATATTTGTGGGGTACAGGATTGAGTATCAATACATGTGTACAATATATGGTGGTCAACTGACCAACTCATATTTACAAAACATAATCAATATTTGTGACCCTTAACTAGTTTCCCGCCAACCCCCTCCCCCATCCCACCTCTAAAAACCACTGTTCTCTTTTTTAAAAAAAAGTTTAATGTATTATTGTGATCTTCCTTCCTTCCTTCCTTCCTTCCTTCCTTCCTTCCTTCCTTCCTTCCTTCCTTCCTTCCTTCCTTCCTTCCTTCCTTCCTTCTTCCTCCCACTTATGAGTAAGGACATGTGGTACTTCTCTTTTTGTTCCTGGCTTATTTCACTTAACATAATTTTCTTTAAGTTCATCCATGTTGCTGCAAATGGCAGAACTTTATTCTTTTCTATTGCAGAGTAGTATTCCACTGAGTATATATACCACATTTTTCTTATCCAGTTATCTGTCAAAGGACATTTAGATTGATTCCAACTCTTGGCTCTTATAAATAGAGCTGTGATAAACATGGGAGTGCAAGTATCCCTTTGACATGACAATTTCCATTCCTTTGAGTATATACCCAGCATCAGTAAGCAACTTTCTAAATGGTAGAGTCATTTGATTACTAGGTCAGCTTCCCCAGATAGCTACTCACCTACATCAATTGCTGCTATGATAAGGTGCCCTAAAAAGCAGAAGCATATTGGATCTGGAACTACTAATGCATGATTAAAGAGAGAATTCAAAAGAATGAAGGTATGTCATTCTTTTGCACGTTTTAGGTGTTTTTGTTTTGTTTTCAGCATATAGGGAGAAATAGATTGTGATTATCCAAAAGCGTGTGTGGAATTAAGATCATTTTTACATAATACATTCATAGAATTTAATTATATCTTGTATTTAATAATTAAAAAATACTAGAGATGCAGAAAGCAAGAACAGATTCCAGGGGAAAAAAATGACTGGAGCAGGAATCTACTGCTAATAAAATTCAAGTGAATTCTTCCATTAATATGAGAGGCTTTTCTTCCTATCACTTCTTCCCATACCTCAGCACCCAATATGATATTGCTGCATAATCGAAAAGTTTTCTAATAAGAGTTCAGGCGAGACTAATTTTTAAAAACTCATTAGCTACATCATGGCAGACTTTCTATAGCAATTTTGTTGGTTCCTTATAAATAGAAAATTAATTAATGATGAAGAAAATAAAGCAGTAACCAAAACTTTTATTAATGATTTGTTCATTACAATAAATTAAAATGGCCATGGAAGGTTCATCTGAATACCAAATTCACTTATTATTAGTGCTACTGGAACGAGATACCATATGAGTTCATAATGATCAGATATTTTAGAGATATTCGAAAGATATATAGCCTGGAAAACCATTAGCAGTAAAGTTCTCTATCTTTCTGAGCTATATCAACACATACTTGCATACTAAAAGTAGGAATGTTTAGGAGTTGCGTATGAGGGCATATTTTTAAAACTAGTTTTCTATTGTTTGAATCTTTTATATCAAACATTAATTTTATAATATAAAGTAAAATTTATTAAACAATTAAAACCGGTATAAAGAAGGTAAAATATAGGCAGAAACTTTTTTTATACTAACAAAGTACAGTGGAGAATTTTATATTTTTTAAGGAGAGAGTGAATGATGGATAATGGAGAAGGAAGTTTGTTTTATTTATTTTATTTAAGAGACGTTTGCAAAACTTTTTACTCTCTAATTCACTTGAATGTGGAAGAGCCAATATAATACAGTGTTAGGGAAAATTTCGTAGTTACCTATTTAATTTGATCATTAATCGAAAGACTTTAGAAAATATCACATTGGATGGGCATTTCCTAGACTAACATTTGTATTTTTTGATCAGCTGATTTTTGATCAATTTCTCCTTACAGTAGTCAAATTCTACAGTAGAAAGTAGTCACTTTATATTGAATAAGACAGAACCAGAATAAGCATCATGGATTTAAAATACCACCCCTCAATGGTTTCCTACCCTCTTTCTCTGTACGTACTATATGCAATACACGTGTGACCCAGACTCCTCGTGTACAGCAGTCAGCCCCTTCACATATCAGACTTCACTTGCACCACTCCCTGAACACTCTTCATGACCAACACAGGGCACTGAGCGTGCTGGTTTTGCCTCCATCTCTCACTATCTGCACACTTTGCACATGAGCTCTCCTCAATGTGAAATGCCCTTCCTTTTACTAGTCACGAGAACTCTTTCTCATCTTGTAGGGTGGGCACACCCTCCCCTGTGGAGCTTTCCTTGTTACACCCAGGCAAAAATTAGTCAGGTTTTCTGAGATCCTGTAGCACGTTGTAAACAGCCTAGCATTATTTAATCTACATTGCAATGCCCATCTCCACCGCTAAACTGTGAGGTAGCTGCTTCTTATGTATACCTACCCCACCACTAGCACGGTGACACAAAATAGACTTTAATAAATTTTTGTTGAATGAATGAATGATCAAGTTAATGGCTGAGTATTAGAGTCAGCCTACTGAGAATCAGTAGTCGGTTTTACATCCATAAGAAGTAATAATGAATTCAAAAGTTTGTGTATCAGTCATCTGTAATCTAGGGAAATATTAAGAGTACACGACAGGGGCAAATGTGTCCTTGACTATGGTATAAATGCCAGTTTCTAATCTCCTGGATTTACATTTATGTAGATATGACATCAGTTTTTCTAGATGCCTCTGCTAAACCTTAAACACATTAATAGGAATGGCAGAGGCAGATGAGATTAGCAAAGAATGGAACAAAAGTTCATGAGTTTATTCTGGGAGAAAATATGATAGAAAGAACCCAGACCCACTGCAAATCTCTGATATCAGGCAGGAGAATTGAATCTTTACATTCCTGTGTTCAGAACCGCGCGGGGCCAACACAAAGCAGGATGTAGTGTTTTATCTGTGCCAGTAGAGGGCAGCACACACTTCGTTAACCAGGGAAGCAAGGTTGTGCTGTTCTGTACATTAGCAACAAAGATCCCAGGGTTCTTCCCCCTCAGAAGTCTCTTCAAAAAATTTTAATCTTTAAACATTTTTGTGTTGAAATTATTTCGTGGATTTCTGCAGATTTCAAACTTTAAATGTATTTATGCCTTGAGGGACATTGTGGCAAAGTGTAAAAAAAGGAAGCCACAGGACCAGACGGAATAGGTTGGCACATCTGGAATACACCACTTACTACTAGCTGTGTGATTTGGTCAAGTTCCTTAACCTTTCCCGTGCTCCTTGTTCTAATCTTTAAAACACACATAATAAGATCTGTTTCATGGTGTTAATGTTAGAGTAAATAAAAACACAGGCTTCAGCTTGATGTTTTGTAATTGCCTTCCTCCCTTCTCCGTTTCTTCTCACATGGGAAAAATAATATCTGTAAATGTCTATCATATTATGCAAGTGTCTTGCAAGGTGTCCTGGCGGAACTGAAAAGTGCCTAACTAGCACCAGCCTTGAGTTGCTTTGCTAAGTGAGTCCAGTTTCTCTGCCAGGATCTCTCTGGCAGGGAGCAGGCAGATGGTCACACAAGAGATGAGGAGGGGAAGAAGGGTCCAGCCCCCCGAGGAACCTCTGGGACCCTCTATGTGTGTCTAGTGTAGTAGCTGGCTGGGGAGAGGTCGGTCAGAGGAGTGGCTGGGCATTCTCAGAGCTCGGTGAGGCTCCTAAAATGGGAAAGAAGATATGTTCACACAAGGTCCTATCCTGAGCCAATTTGACATACCTGCTGCAAGTCAGTTCTGGGATTTGGAGGGCATCTTAGTTCCTTAGGGTTGCTATAACAGACTACTATAGAGTGAGTGGCTTATACACAACAGAAATTTATTTCTCACAGTTCTAGAGGCTGGGAAGTCCAAGATCAAGGTGCCGACAGGTTCAGTGTCTGATGAGGGCCTGCTTTCTAGTCCATAGACAGCCATCTATTAGCTATGTCCTCACATGGTGGAAGAGGAAAGGCAGTTCTCTGGGACCTCTCATATAAGGGCACTAATCCCTTATAAAAGCCTTATAAGGCTTTATCCTTATAACCTAATCACCTTCTAAAGGCCCCACCTACAAATACCATCACATTGGGAATTGGGTTTCAATATATGAATTTGTTGAGGGGGACACAAACAGTCTCTAGCACAGGGTGAGCTGAGAACCAGAGAAAGGGTGAGCAGAAATAAGGCAGCAGCACCAAGGACAGCCTTGGGGACCCAGCAAAGTATAGTTCTGGGCATGAGAAGTGGAGGGTTCAGAGAACTGCGGTAGAGATGCCCCAGCGCTGAATCAACTAACAGAAGTCACTCAGGGCCTTGGGGTCTCTGCAGTTAAACTGCAAAGAATTCTGCAAAGAAATAGCAGTTTATTGCTGTACTATTTCTCACACCTCTTCAACTTAACCTCCTTAAGCTTAATAATGGAAAATACCTGTTACTCCATCTCTTTGAATCTGTTTCCTCGTCTGTATAGTCAACAGTGGAACCTCACAGATATCTCGTTAGGAGGTGACAAGGCAGCCCTGTTGCAGTTCCCAAGACCTGGCAGGAACACGGGAGATGCTGCCTTGCACGTGTACATATACACATCCTCACCATGCTACTCGGTACTATTGACCCTGGTATGTTAGAAAAAGAATATTTGACCACCATCGTTACCGTAATATTTTATAGACATGAACTTAAAGTATATTTTAAATTATCAGTTTTGTCTAAGTCTCATAGATTTTGGTACTCAAAATTCTCGTTATCTTTGGATTCTACGTTCCTTTTAAGTTAGAGTCCAACTTTATTCCTTGTGTTCAATACGAATCTATCTAGTATTAGAATTTGTATTTTAATATGATAAATTATATTAATGGATTTTCTAGAATAAGCTTCACTTAGCTAGGATGCACTATTTTTAATGTAATAGTGATGAATTCTGTTTGCTAATACTAATTTAAGATTTGTGCATTGACAGCCATAAAATTGCTTGATTGTTTTCCTTTTTTGTAAAATCTTTGTGCAGTTTTGGTACCAATGTTCAATTTCATGAAATGAATGTAGAAGATTTCCTTTTTTCCCTACTCCCTAGAATTGTTTAAGTATCTTTGAAATTACCTGGTTTTTGAAGTTTTGGTAGAGTTTTCCCGGAAATTATTTTAGTACGATCATTTTACAACATTTTGCTCTTTCATGACTCTATTTATTCTATTAAAATTAGTCTATTTACACTTTCTGTCTCCATTGGAATTATTTTTGGTAAATAAATTTTCACAAAGTCATTTATTGTTCCAGGTTGTCAGATTTAATTTCATATAGTGCACAAAACCATTCATTATGATTATTTTTATTTTCTCATCTATGATTTTTTTCATCATTTTCTCTGTATTTGTGCTTCCACCAAGTCTCACCCTTTTTAAATTAGTTATCAGTTTGTCTTTTTTGGTTTTTCCTCTCCAGAAATGGTTGTTTGTTTATTTGTTTACTTATTTATTTATGTATTTTACTGTTTTCTTATTTATTAATTTCTAATTTTATCTTTACTAATTTCTCCTTTGGCCTTCTTTGGATTTGCTTTTCATTTCTTTGTCCAGCTTTTTGAGTCATGTTTAATTCATTTGTTTTACTTTTAACATTTTTATTGATACATTTAAAGATATAATTTTACTTTAAGCACCACTTTTCAATAGCCAATAGATTCTGATATGTTGAGCTTTCATTATTACTTTTAAAAAACTTTACAATTTTGATTTTATTTCTCCTTTGATTCAAATCTTAAGCTGCCCTATTTAAGAAGTATTTCAGATATAAGAGCCCTTTTATTCATGATTTTTTCATTATAATGTGGTCTAAGAATTTTTTTTTATGTTCTTTCTATATTTTAGAATTATAAGTCTTTCTTTGATGTCTAATATGTGGTTAGCATGTGGAATGTTTCATGTTTTCTGGTAACAAAGGTGTACACTCTATTACTGAGGTGTAGAATTCCATATGGAGATGTGAGACCTACCCTATAGATTTTGTTAAGTCTTTTCTATCCTCACTAATTTTTGTTAACTTGATCTTATTTTAGATCGTGAGTCATATCTTTAAATCTGTTATAATTTGTGTTGGTTCTGTCTATATTTCTTGTATCTCTTATAGATTTGTATTTGTAGAAGTCATTGCTGAGTGTTTGGGTATATAAATATAATAACCACTATATATTTTTAATCAATTACAGTCTTCAGTATTGCAATATTTCCTTTCTTGTTCTATTTAAGACTTTTTGGCTTGAATTCTACTTTGCCCAATACCAATATTGTAATCCTTTTTTCTCTTTGTTTGCAGTTGCATTTTTAAAAACAAAAGTCCAAATTTCTTTGTTTTATGTGTATCATTGCATACAGCACAGAATAGAATTTTTTTTGTTAGCCTATCTGAAAATTACATGCATTTGCATTTATTGTTATGACCAATATGTTTGGTGTTAATTCTGACATATGGTTCATTTTTATTTGACTACTTTTTTATTTTTAATAGTTATTTTGCAATTTTGGAATGTTTGTATTTCTATTCTAATGGCTATCTTTATACCGATTCCTTTATACATTACTCACAGTCTTTTCATTTGTAGATGGTGATTGTTGGTTCCCTACTATGAGAAAAATTGAAATGACTTAGTAATCTCTTTTTCATCCTCCTTTCCTTCTTCCCTAACATATAACTTAAGGTAACATCTCCTTATACCCACTTAAAACCTATGAGGCAATTAGCAAGCACATTATACTCTCCATCTTCTCTTCACTTTTTATCCCATTTTTGGTTAGTTGCATTACATTTACATTGTCAGTGCCCATAAAACTACACACTACTCTATCTCTATTATCCTCAACACTTGCTTGATTTTAATGTTAAGCAAGTGTCCAGTACTTTTCAGTTATTTCTTAGCTGTCAGAAGCTCATTCTCTAATGGAGAGAATGCTCTCTCTGGATCAAAGTCAAGCTCTCAGGACAAAAAATAGAGATGAAGTGTGTCTTATTTGAATGTCCTCACCAAAACGCAAGTTGAAATTTAATTGCTATTGTAACAGGGTTGAGATGCAGGACTTTTAAGAGGTGATTAAGAGCCCTCACGAATGGATTAATGCCATTATCACGGAGTGAGCTAGTTATTGCGGAAGTGGCTTCTTATAAAAGCAAACTCTCTCTCGCAGCTCTCTCTCGCCCTTCTGCCTTCTGTACTTCTGCAATGAAATGAAACTTGCCAGATCCCAGTGCCATGCTCTTGGATTTCCCAACCCCTAGAGCCATGAGCCAAATCTCTGTCCTGTAGAAATTACCTGGTCTATGGTATTCTGTTATAGCAGCAGAAAGCAAACTAAGACAGAAGGAGACCATTATCTGGTCTTATTGGTGACCCACAGCAAAGTTTGTTCAAGTAGAAACCAGTCCAGTGAGAACTGCAAATTTACCAGTTTGTGAGCTCAGCTTGAAAAACAGGCTTCTAGGGTCTATGCCTACATTCAATCCTATGAATCTCTTTCTTATGACAAACAACACTTTATATAGCACAACACAGACATAAAAGACATAAAAGACATAAATGACATAAAAGACAGCAAAAAAGGGTGGAAAAAATCTCCTGATCCCACCGAGGGTGTCAAACAAGTGGGAACAAATAACAAAATCTGGTAACCAACCTAAGACTAAATAGCTGAGAAACTCAGCATGAAGAGAGCAGACTTACCTCATCAGCATGGACCTGTCCAGCCACAAGCAGCAAGGCTCGAGGGCCTGGGTAGCAACTTTGTAGCACCTGATTGGAGGCTGAGATCAGCAACAAAAGACAGTATAGACTGTGTTTTGATGGTACCTCCATGAGAACTGTGGAAAAAAGTGAAGACCACCCAGATGAGAGCAAGCAAAAGCTGTTTATTCAGACCTTGTTCTAGCAGTGGGTCAGCCACCATCACTTGCCTTTAACAGAAACTCAAATGCAGGTAGAGGAGTGGGAAACTTTACAGTGAAAGAATGGGCAGCTTCAGATGTGCCCTTATTACAAACTGTCAGCATGAGGACACTGTAGTTGGGCTAAATAGAAGCAGGGCGGCCTATGTGATCGGTTCCACGTATATATTTGGTTTTCTCCAGTTTGTCCTCAGTTGGAAGCTTAGGGAATTAGGGAAGCTATCAGTTATTAATCATGTCCTAGCCATTTTGGGTCGATTGTCATAGGGGTTATTGTTTGACTTCTAGACTGCTGAAGACAATAGTCTGACTTCTTGGACTGGTTACCATAGACAGGAAATTGGCCTCCTGGGCTGGTTGCTGCAGGTTGTGGCTCAAAGTTTTATTTTTACATGTGATCTGGCCATTGTCCTCTTGTATATTTAGCCTCTCACTATGAAAGAAATAAATCCCCAGCCCAATAAGATGTCTTTCTTGATATCTTAAAGCTCCTAGTCTTTGACTTTCAGGATCTGTAATTCTGTCTCTAATCTTTGATGAGTCACTCACTCTCTATAGCCTTCAGTTTTCTAATCTGAAAAATGACACAGAGTCCATCAGAAAAACAGTTCCCAGCCTCATTTGTTAGTTTGCAGATGGATAAATGGTTATCCATGGAAGAAAATGGTTTTGGAGGAGGGGCATTAAGGTAGTGAAACAGAATTACAGAGAACCCATAGACTATCTTACCTATGCAGTAAACTCAAGTGAGAGATGCAGGTATGTAGCTCAGGTAAATGTTATCCGGCAGGTATCTTGCTGTGAGAAAAAAATGGTCTAAAACCACTGGCCCAGTTAATCTGTCAGGTTCATTCCACTCTAGTTGTAATAAAAACCAATTCTCAGCTATAAACTACCCACTTCCTGGTCTGTACCCGACTGTCACTAGCATTTACGAGAATAGGAGCAAAAGCAAACACTGTCCTAATGATTTCTGTGGGGTCAACTAGCAGGTACATGCTGATCAGAGGCCAAGATCAAACAGTGATATTGATTTTGTCATTAAGTTCCTCTTGGTTTTCCAGTCTGCTTGATTTTAATCCACTTCTCTTTTTCAGGTGCTTAATTGCCCTTGTGGAGCCATTGCTTTTGCTAAAAATTAAATTACTATTAATGTTTATTTCTGGATAAAATGTGAAGTAAAATGCCATGTGCTGTCCTATTCAGATGACTGAAATAACAGGCCATCGTCAGTCATTCTGAGTATTTTTCCAGAAATTGGGATGTTTCCTATGTTTTTTATTCTTTTCTCACTTACATAGTTCTGTATACACAATGTCAACTATTTGCCTTTTCAGTAAATGTTTATTGTTCCTGGTAGATACGAGGCACTCACCAAGGTCCAAGGAAACCATCAACAAATAAAAATGGATTAATTGCTAGCCCTCATTGGAGCTTACCTTCTAATGCTATGAGTTGGACTTAAATATGTAATATTCCAAAGGTGGTGAAGACTGTGAAGTAAGATAAGATACAGAATGATGAAGGGTGTTACTTACATGAAGTTGTCATGGAAGACTTCTTTGATAAATTGATGTCTAAGCAGATACCAGAAGGAGGTGAAGGAAAAAGCAATATGGACACAAGGAGAAAGAGTTCTGGGCAGAGAGAAAAAGTACAAAGGCCCTGAGACTACAGCATACTTGGCATGTTTCAGACAGAGCAAGGAAACCAGTGTGGTCAGAGCTGAGTGAGGGAGCTATGGGTGGTAGGAGTTGGTGATGATATGAGAGGCACAGAGAAGCAAAAACATAGACGGTCTTTGGGACAATGGTAAAAATTATAGGTTCACGCTGAGTAAAATGAAAAGGTATTGAGGGTTTTAAATAGAGGAATAATACGTTCTCACTTATGTTTTAAAGTGTCACTCCGACTATTTTGTTGAGAAAAGACCAAAAGAGGACAAAGAAGGAAGCAGAGGGACAAGTTAGATGGCCATTGCAACCATGTAAATGAAAAAATGAGCTGGCTTATTTTAGGAAAGTAGCGGAGAAGAGGGTGTGAAGTTGTCTCATTGGATGTGGGGTCCCAAGCAAAGAAAAAAGTCAAAGATGCCTGCATGGTTCAGGGCCTGAAGAACAGTAGAATGGAGTTGACACTAACCTAGATGTGAAGACTGCAAACGAAGCAGGTTTGACAGGAGAGGTAGTGCTCAATTCTGAACATGTAAGTGGCCTAGTAGACATCCAAGTGAAATATCAAGTAGATAATTGCACAAATGTATTGGAGTTCAGGAATAAGGCCAGAGTCAGAGATACACCCCTGGGAGTCATAAGTCTACACACAGAATTTATGGCAATGGGGATGGATGAAATCAAGTAAGAAGTGAGAGTAGGCAGAGAATATGTGCAGGCTTGAGCTCCCAGTCTTTCAAATATCTGGAATATGGAAGATAAGGGGGAACCAGCAAAGGATCTTGTGAAGGAAAGGAAGAGGATCAGGGGAGAACGGTAGCTTGGAGTCCAAGTGAAGACAGTGCTTCCCCTTGGAGAAAACACCTTTGTTGAATGATGCTAATCGAGTAAGATGACCACCAAAATACTCTGAAATGGCAACATAGAAACTAGACTTGATGTTGACAGGAGACATTTTAGTGAATTGTTGGAGATGAAAAACTGAGTAGAGTGAAATAAAAAGAGAATTGGAGCAGAGGACGTGGCAGCCTTGTGTGTGGCCAATTCTTTTATCTCTGCTGAAAAGTAGAGGGCTGCCTGTTAACGGATAAGGAACAAGGAGTTTCTTCTTTAAAAAGTTGGAGGTGTTTTAGCATGCTTATATGGTGAAGGGAATTATCTAGTAGAAAGAGAACAACTTATGACACTCTTGAGAGAGAGAATACCTACAGGAATGTTATCCTGGAGTAGCCAAGAGTGGAGACACCAGGTGCCCCAGCAAAGGGACTAACTAGTGAATGTAAAGTTAGAGTCAATAGGAAGGGAGGTGGAGTTATACACAAAAATGTGAGTAGGTTGGTTGGGATGTTGATGGGAGGGCAGGGAAATTTTTTCTCCCATTTTTTCCAGAGAATAAGAAGCAAGTTCATCAGCTAAGATTGAGGAGAAAGGATAAATTGGAAATTTAATGGAACCTGATCAATATTAGAAGTCAGTTTACTAAAAAGAATTGAAAGAATTGAGTTTTGATCCGAATTCAAATTATATAGGTCACATAAGGATTCAAGCCATACAATTAGCATAGTTATATAAGGGACTGAAATAATGTGTTCATTTTTTCACTCATGTATTCACCAGTCCTTTCCTAATGAGCATTTACTGAGCATCTATAATGTGCCAGACTCTGTGATCGATCCTGGGAAAATAACAACCCTAAGTCATAGACACTGTGATCATAGAGGAGCTTATAGTCTAGTGGGGTAGCTAGACATCGAAAGAAAAAAACTACTCTTTATTTGAATAGGATACAATTCATCTTTACAGTGACCACCCTTACTAGATATCTTGGGCCACTATTCTCTTTAAATATTCTCTTCCGTTCTATGACTAAGCCTAATCAATTGTAATGTTACATGTTTCTACTTTTTCTTTAGAAAATATGGTGACCATCATTTTTACTGGGGTATGTTCAAAATGCTAAGAGAGCATAGAGTAAGAAGTGATTCACACTAGCTAAAGAGTTAGAAGAACTTTCATTTGATTAAAGTCTTGAAGGGTGAGTAAAAAAGGCAACCAAATGCCAGAGATCAGAAAGAAAATGTATAGAATCCTACAAGCAAGAGTTTGGACAAATAAACCAAGAATAACTTGCTAATGGAGATAGTCTTTATTCTTCAGGTAAGTGGGAATCATTTGTTTTTTGTTTTTATTTTTATTTTTAATTTTTAAGCAGAAAAAGAATGACATGGCTAAAGTTTTTTTTGGCAGAAAGAAAATGACATAGTTGAATTTTGTTTTAGACAGACCAGTTAGGGGGCTGTGATGGGTAAGGTGTCAGATGCAATGTTAAGAGGCTGATGAGAACGTACACCAGAACATGAACAGTGATGGTGAAAAGAATGTACGGATCAAAGATTATTTACGAATACACAATTGACAATGCTTACAAAATGACTTGCTAAGGAGAGTGAAAGAGCACAGGGGATTCAAAGATTTCCCTGTTTTGCCAGACTGGGCAGAAAAAATATAGCTAACTGAAATAGGAATTACAAGGGAAATAGCAAGTTTCTTTTTTTCTTTCTTGTTTTAAGGAATAGGGTTTATCGAACACAAAGAATTGACAACATATTTCTGTAGGGTGATCAAAGGAATCATGATATTTGTATGTGACATTCTTCCAGATGAATAGAGAGATAGTGCTGTTGACAGCTGAGAAAGAGAAAGCAACAGAACGACAACAGGACAGACATTTTTCTTAGACTTGCTCATTTTTCAGGACTGGTATACGATGCCTTTTTTTCTCTGAGGGGATTTAGCATATGTTCTCTGTTGTGTCTCAAATTAATTGCTTTGAGGTTTCTCTTCCAGAGAGTGGAGCTTGGTGGTATTTTGCTGTGTTGATCTACCTCCTCAGGAACTTTCTTAACCATTATGTGTTTGGCGTGCTCTGTTGCTTGCCTGGTTGTGGAGGCAGGGGCAGGGCAGCCCATGGCCCCCATCTCAGGACCCTGGGCCATGGCAGCATGCTCCATTGCTTGCCTGTTTGCAAGTTTCTTTTCTTTTCTTTTTTTTTAATTTTAGCATTATGTTTGACTTTTAGGTGTCTATTGGAATAGGCCAGGATTTAGTTGAATCCAGGTAATCTGAATCCTATGCTCTTTGCACTATATTAACTTGCTTGTTCAACAAATGATGCCTGGACCTATAGAAATTTCCTTTAATTTCACAGGAAACAAATTGCTGTATTAACTAGGCTATTTCCCCTATAATTTGACAAATCAAAGTTGAGGAGGACCATACTATTCCATATGGGTTAGTGTTCAAAATTTATAAAAAACAAGAGGCTTTTACTACCTCCTATTATAAAGTATATGATGAAAATGTCATAAAAGCATTGAGAAAGAAAGGAAAGAAGCATTTTAAATAGTATAGGAAATTCCCTTTGAAATTCTTCTCAAATGGTAGAGTACTGCAAGTAATGAATGTAATCAACCTTTAAACAGTTGGACACTGGTGAAATGTATGAAAGATTTTAAGGTTTTTATGACCATTGGCAAAGATGCCCAGGCATGTGGATAATGATAACTTCTTTAAATCCTGGAGAAAGTATTAAATAATTGCTGGAGGTCTATAGAGGCACATTGACTAATAGAACCACAATTAAACATGTCTATAGATTATATATACAAAATCAAGCACATTGCACTGTTCCTCATCAAATATTTAAGAATTTTTTAAAGAGTATTTTGACAAAACTTTGGAGTTTAATTTTTATGTGGACCTGGAACATAACTTGGGAAAGTTGTGTACTGTTAACATTTCCAAACCAGAGTTTTTGAAATTGTGATCGAAGGACACGTTGACTGCTGGAAGATATAGCATGATTTAAGAGAGAAAAGTTAGGAAGACAAAATTAGAAGAAGTGTTGTTCACATCCCATGAAACCAAGGTAGAGCACTTGTGTTGAATAGCTCATTGCTGGGGAGAGAAACTCTTGTAATAGTTCCTTCGTGGTGGCTTTTCTTCTAATCAGCAGGAACTGAAATCTGGTGATTTTATTTACCTTGTATGAACCACATTCAGCTGTCAATGGAGATATCAGCATCCTGCTGTTTATTCCTAAACTAACCCTTTATTTCTGTAAAGCCGCCATAGGTTTTACTTTCATCCTCATGAGTTCTTAGTTGGAATTGACCTCTGTAACAAAAGACAGATTAACAAGAGAAAAACAAACAGAAGTTTATTAACATGTATATTTCATACATACATGGGCAACACCCAGGGAATGAGTAGTTCTCAAAGAGATGGCTTTGAGTTCCTGCTTACATAGCATCTTCAACAAAGAATAGTAAATTTTTAGAAAAGCGACAAGACAGAAGAAAAGGGCTTTGAGTCTTTAGGGTCATCGAATTGTGGGGAAGCAAATAAATGGCAAATAAAGGCTAGTTAGTAAAGCTTGTTAGTGTAGATTCCTCTGGCGCATCTCCAGGCTAAATGTCTAAAGTCATCTTCAGTGTTAATCTTTGTTCTCCCTCATTGAAAAGGAGGTGAGATACCTTTTTTCTTTGTAAATTTATGCTGTGCTTTTAGGCAGATAGAGGGAGGGCAGGGTGCTTTCCTGCCCCTGTTTATTCTCAACTGTCATCAGCTCAAAACAATTTTTATGCCAAAGAGGCATATTTTGGAGTGGCATGTTCTGGTCTCTGACGTTATCATATTCTTCACACTGGGGGTTACAAGTTGGGCTATGCTTTTGAAAATATTTGGAAAATGGTTTTCTGGCATAAAAACAGTAAATTGACCAATGGAATAGAATGGAAAGCCTGAAATAAACCCACACATTTACAGCCACCTAATTTTCGACAAAGTGCCAAAAATATACATTGGGGAAAGGATAACCTGTTCAACAAATGGGGCTGAGAAAACTGGATATCCACATGCAGAAGACTGAAACTAGACACTTATCTCTCATCAGACATAAAAATCAATTCAAAATATATCAAAGACCTAAATTTAAGACCTGAAACTATGAAACTACTAGAAGAAAACATTGGGGAAATGATAGAGGAAATGGGAGAGGGCAGTGTTTTTTGAGTGAGACTACCAAGGCACAGGAAACTAAAGCAAAAATGCATAAATGGGACTACATCAAACTCATAAGCTTCTTCATAGCAAGAGACACTGCCAACGGTGAACAGACAGTCTACAGAATGGGAGAAAGTGTTTGCAAACTACATATCAGACAAAGGGCTAATATCCAGAGTATATAAGGAACTTAAACTACTCAACAGCAAAGGAAAACGACCTAATTAAATAATTGGCATAGGACCTGAACATTTCTCAAAACAAGACATACAAATGGCCAACAGACACATGAAAAATTGCTCAACATCACTAATCATCAGAGAAACACAAATTATATCATCTCACTCCAGTTAAAATGGCTATGATCAACATGACAAAAAATAAATGTTGGCAAGGATGTGGAGAAAAAGCAATGCCCGACATTGCTAATGGGAGTGTAATTGGTACAGCCACTAGGGAAAGCAGTATAGAGGTTCCTCATAGAACTAAAAATAGATCTACCCTACGACCCAGCCATCCCACTACCGCATATATGAAAGGAAATGAAAACAATGTATCAAAAAGACACCTGCACTCCCATGTTCATGGCAGCACTACTCACTATAGACAAGAGATGGAATCAACCTAAATGTCCATCAATGAATGAATGGATGGATAATAAAAACCTGTGGTACACAGGAATATACACAATGGAATATTACTCAGCTATAAAAAAAAAATAATGATATCTTATCATTTGCAGCAACATGGTTGAAAATGGGGACCATGTTAAGTGAAGTAAGTCAGGCACAGAAAGACAAATGCCACATGATATCACCCATATGTGGAATCTACAAAACAAACAAACAAACAAACAAACAAACAAACAAACAAAAAACTGGTTCTCATAGAAGTAGAGAATAGAATAATGGTTACCAGAGGGCAGGGTGGGGAGAGGAAAAGTGGTGAACTAATGAATACAAAACTATGCTATCTACCCTCAAGGAATCATAGCGCAGTATATGCATGTATTGAAACAACATGCTGTACCTCATAAATATGTACAAATAAATGTTAAAATATTAAAAAAAGAGAAAATAATTGGAAAACTGTATTTATTTTATATGCACATGTTTATTTTTTCCAGGGAATTTTCACCATGTATGGAAAGGGGTCTTTTCAGGGTTTCAAGCTACTTTCCATATATAGAAAAGTAACTAAGGTACTTGTTGATGTTGGGTGTTGTTCTTTTTCTTGCTGGATACCTAATTACTACTTCCACAGGATCAAAATGTTGTCTTTGAACTTTACCTATTCTGGTAAAGCAAAAAAAAGCACCTCCGAGGTCCAAACTTCATTCTTGCACTGTTCTTATTGGCTAAAATGGTGGCCAAGGGCAAACCAGAGACTGAAAATTTTTTTTACCCATAGAACTGAGACCATGTTACTTGAATAAATGACATGTTACGCCATGCTTGGACATTATACTTCCTGCTGAGAGTTGTGACAAATCATAGACTTCAAAATGCCATCATGGGGGAAAAATGAGTTCTGTAAGAAAGAACAGTATTTGTCTTCCTCAAGTATAACTAATCATTAAGAACAAGTGTCAGGAAAAAAAAACAACAGTTCTTCAATTGACATTGTAACTTTACCTCTTTTATTAACGTTAGAACAGAACTTTTTAAAAAGAAAATCTGCATGCCTTTATCAGTTCTCTTGATCACTTGCCAATCTGTAATTAGTGAAGTAGAAACTCGTGTAAAAGATTTTAAAAATGCATAATGTAAACAGGAGAAAAGCACGCCTCTTGAAAGTAATCAATGTTTCCAAAAATTTTTTAAATTCCTTTTTTAAGCTATGCTAGCCAAAAATATTTTAGTTAAAAAAAAGACTGTCCTTAAGTAAAAGGAGAAGATGGAAATACCTGGCTTCTTTTGTAAAGCTGTGTATTCTACACAGAGGATGTTGATTATCAAGCACATAATAAATAATCGTACTTACCATTATCTATAAGGGTATTTCAGTGACTATGTGTTTTTCCTCTCCCCCCAAAACTCCCCAAAACCAAAATAAAGGCAAAGTGAAAGAAAGTAGAGCATAGTCAGTATATTTTAAACTATTAAATGGAGTAATGCTTTACATCAGAAATTGACTCTTCTATTGTTTCTCAATTCTAGCCAAAAATCACCTTGCGTCTCTTAAATGAAGGACTCGTTTAATGTTAACTTTTTCTAATGGCACTAATTTGCTTCATTAACAATAAGATCAGGTAAAAATTGACATATAGAGTACTTAGCCCTTAGATGAGATCTTCCCCCCATAATCAATTTCATTTTACATATATTACCTCATTGATCTCTAACATTGTTCAAGAATGGTGTTATCTGCATTTTGCAGATAAGTCAAACTCAAAAAAAAAAACAAAGAAACAAAAAAAACCCTTGAGTGCATCTTAAGATTCAACTAACTGTTACTGTGTCTTTGCTATGTCTTAATAGTTTACGCAAAATTTGAATTTTGTAGCTCCTCCATTCCTAAAGAGATTATTCTGTGTTGGTTGCTGCCTGAAATAGCATGGACCGTTCATCAGTTTCTGTTGTTCTAATTTACCTGTCCTCACAGTGCCACATGTAAATAGCATTGGCTGTGTTTTACTTGGGAGTAAAACTCAAGGTAACTTTGGTCTTCTGGCTAGGTACGCAGAACTTTATTGCTAAAAAAAAAGAACAGTTGACTGATAAAACATCTAGACTTTCAATTTTTTGTAAAAGCTAATCTTAAGATAGATTTCTCAAAAGGTAACAGCTTGCCTTGACAACTTGGTGAGCATAGTATCATCATTTCACACAAAATATATGGCAGGCATTCATTTTCAGTGTCAGATAAATTCATTGACCACAACTATCAAGAGCACAAAGAGACTGGACAATTAATTCCTTTTTGACATGAAATTACTGTATAATAGAACTGTAGCCTTCGCTGTTTCTCCAACCAATTGTCTGATACTATGCTTTCAGAGGTCATTGAAAGCACAGCGCATAAAACCTTTGACCAAAACTCTTTTCATGTTTCTCTACTTGTTTGTTGATGGTTTGTATCAAATTCTAGTTTTCTTTTCAAATACCCTCTCATCCTTCCAAAAGGAAGGATGTTTAGAAACAGCTATTTCTAAAGCAGAAATTTCAGAAAATCATTTAATTTACCATTCCTTATCCCCTTCCTATAATTCAGTTGATCAATTTTTATTTAACATAGGTGTGTCTGCATTACTTGTAGACAATACCTAAACTGATATATATATATATATATATGCATATATGTATGTATAAAGACACATATATATTCTTGAAATATATAGGATTTTGTTTTGTTTTGTTTCATTTTTGCTGGTCCCTATCAGAACTGGATAGCCTCCTCAGGCCTGAAGTTTGGTATCTTAAAGTTTATCCACAGGGTGAATTTGACACATGATAATTCTGCCATAAGATATCAAAGTTGGTTTTTTTCTCCAGAAGCTTTTTGAATGGCCTTTACCACACCACATATCAAGATTAATGCCTGCCATGTAGTGGGCATTCAGCAAGTACTTGTTACGTGAATAAATGGGTTCCTTTTAAAAGACCTTGTGGTAATGTCTAATTTACATGAATTGATTTCAGCAAGTTGAGAGCAGATCGTATTTGTCAATGTTAGTCATGTTCACTTCTAATTAACAAAGGTGGCTTTTAAAATATCCCTGGGAATGTTGAGGAAGTAAGAAGTCCATACTCCATGATGTGGACTCTAAGTGGCATTAGGATGAAGGAGGCATGACACAGGCAGCCTGGCATAGGGGTTGAGTGTGAGCTCCAGAGCCACAGTGCCTGGGTTTGTATCATGGTTCTGCTCTGCACTAGCTCTGAGACCAAGGGTAAATTATTTTCACTCTCTGTTTAATAGGGTTATTAATAATAGTATCAACTTCACAGGCTTCAAGTGAGAGCATCAGATGAGTAAAAGCAACAAAAACAGTTACTGACACAAAGTAAGTCTGAGAACCAGGAAAGGCAGAACACCTGTAGCACTGGTCTCCAGTTACAAAAATGTCACTTCCTCACTTAGTTTCAATTTTTTTTTTTAATTGATCCTCTTCCCGTTCCCAGCTCCTTGAGCTTAAATGTGAATATCAAGATATTTTCAAGTATATTTACTCTCCTATCTTATATTTAAAAATAAATGTCAATGAGTTTCCCACTGTAACAAATTCTTCTCCTAGGAAATCCCTTAGGACTCTATGCACTGAGCACTCAGATCTGACCTCTTCATGCCCCTGCAGGATGCCCAGACCCAGGAGTGTTCAGATGCTTGCTGGAAATTCTGAAGTCTCTTCAATCATAATCACTCTGATAATAGCAAGATTCCCTGAATGCATATTAGGTGTCAGGCACCATGCTAAATGTTGTGTGTAAGTGGCCACCTGTCAAACACTTAGGAGGATAACCTGACAGGACCAGTGAAATCCTGTAATCTTGGGCCACCTGACTACTCTGCCTATAGCAAAAAGTCTGGAGGGGCCAGAGGATGAGAAGGAAACTAGCTTTAAACAGCCCACATTAGGCTGGTGATGATTCCAGGTTACACCCAGTTTCCCTCAGATCTCATGAATTCTTTTGTAGGCCTCTCAGTAAAGCTCTTTGGCCCTTAGTACAGGAATTCTGTCCCTCCAAATCTCAACTTTCTTACACTCAGACTGAGCCTTCATTTCTGAACTGGCCTTTTCAGTCTGAACTCTCTGATTGCTATCACATCCACCTTTGGTCCGAGTTCATGACTGACCTTCTAGAATTCTCCTAGATACAGGAGGTACTACTCATGGCCCATGATCGGGGAAGTTACTAACTCATATACACAGCATTTGGACCAGAATTCAAATTCAGAATATCTAACCCAGTCTACGGCCATACCACCCTGAATGCGCCCGATCTCGTCTGATCTCGGAAGCTAAGCAGGGTCGGGCCTGGTTAGTACTTGGATGGGAGAATATCTAACCCAAACTGGTGTGTCAAAAAATATATTTCAACTGCCACAGTGCCAAAAATTTCACCATTAAAGATTTAATGCCTTAATTCTTAAAAGTGATATATCCCTTCTATCTAAAACACTGAGTTTCTGGAAAATGCAGGTTCCTCAGACTAGCTGTACAGTCCTAAATACCATTAATTTAAATCACCAGCTACGTAAGTGTGAGACTCTAGGACCTTAGTACATTTAATCTTGCTATCTTATCTGTTATATTTAATCTTCAAAATAAATCTGTAGCTCAAACTTGTAAAAATCTCAAGATGAAGAAACTGATGTTCAAAGAAGACCATAGAGCTTTTGGGTAGCTAAGACTTAGATCTGACTGACCCAGAGCCAATTCTCAAAAGTATTTCCATACTGCTTGCTCAAATTTGGTTGAATAAATTTATGATTTTAAATTAAAAGTTTGAATTAACCCAAATAACCTTTTTTACTCACTTCTCCTCTCTCCACCTAGTTGTTTTGATTCTGTTATAAACATGGACCCTGTTCACTAGTTAATTTCAAAGACTTTAAATGTCAGGAGTTGAGCTGAGATTTCATGACTCTCCAGTCTCTATACAGGTCATTAGTCCAAAGTACTTTTTAGCCAACCCATCAACCCCCAGTGACTCCAAATGCTAGTTAAACAGATGCCCACCCTTGATAACATCTACTTAAAACCCAAAGAGTAAATCTTATAAGTAGCTCTGAAGATTTGATCATTGAAAGACTAATGGATCCATATAAAATAATCTTCTTCCAACTTCTGGGCTTAGGAAAGCCCTAAAAACAAATTAACTTTAATGTTTTTCCAGGGTTTGTTAACCTTGCTTGCTCAACAGCTGCTCTGCTTTCATAATGAAAGAGAAACGAAGCCATAATGGCCCTAAGGTTGCCAAAATTTGGGAATGAACAAGCTTTCTGTGCTCCTCAGAACATTCTCTCTCCATGAAGTATGATTGTCAGATTCCAAAAGTCTCAGGACATTTACATCTCAGCAGTGATGAATGCCACAGATACACAGCAAATAGGTCTGCAGTGAGATTTAATGTTCACTTTAGATGCTTCAGTTCTTATTAGAAAAGGTCACTGATTGTCCTACTCAGATGATTGATGCGGACTCTTGCATCTTTATGGGATATTTCTGCAATATGTGCTGCCTAAGTGACTGTTTGTTCCTTATTTCAGACTCTACCAGTGTTTAATACTCAACATGAATTTAGAGGGGTGGGAAAATGCCACTTTTCAGCCTCAGGTTTTGTAGATTGCCCTATTAAAAGGCAGCTTAAATCATGGGGTTCAAAGAAAGCTTGAAGCCCATTTTCATCAAATTTCTCCTGGCAGTTTTCTTTAAATTTATGCTGATAGCATAATTGCTGTAATAAACAAGCCCCTTTCAGAGACACTTGGAAAATGCAAACCAGAAGTTGTTTTTTTTCCCCTCAGAAACTGATTAGTTAAATTCTGCCAGATCAATGGTACTAGCAGTCATCTATTCTTATGTCCTATGGTAGAAAAAACAAAATTTCCTAAAACATAAATCCTCTGCACTTTACCTGTTAATGAGTTATAACATCACCACACAACACCGCTTGCAATGTTTTTTGAGGTTAGAAAACTTATTTTAACTTGTCACTTTCTGGAGTCAAAGAGAATAAGTTTTTACATTCTCAGTCCATATCTATCCAAAGATTATTCCTTAGAGGACAGAACATTGCAGTATCAACCACACAAATTTAAACACACCTGGATTTCTGTTTCTCTTGACTTTGCTCTCCTTGCCTCTATTTCTGCTCTTACTTCTAATTTCCCCAAACTGGGGGATCCAGGAATTATTAAATGCTTAAAGTTCATTTTTCCATAACTTTTACTCACATAACATTCACATAGCTGTGCAAATCCATTACTAAGTTTCTACTGTTGCCCTGGAAAATTTGTATGGAACCCTGCATTTCAGATGAAGAAAGAATATTTTCCAGATGGAGTTTACCTGGAATAATTTGCCCTATCATTCAGATGGCTCTTTTCTCTGAGGCCTTTTCCTTTCTTAGCCTACTAATGGGTTTGTTGTTGAAATGCTGCATGACTGCTTTCTGTGAGTTATACTTCATAACACTACCACGTTCAATATTTGTAGGCCAAATTGTTTTGGGTTTTGTCAGTAATGTTGGTCACAAAGAACTGATCAAATGGTCAACAGTCAACGTGAAAGAGTCAATTACATAGATCCAGCTCAGAGCTAGCAGAAAAATGTAGGTAAATGTAGGTAAAATAAGATTTTATTTTCTTCTCATAAGCCAGTCCCATTTGCCAAAGAAGTTAAATCAGTTCACTTTAAATTTCTTTGCTTGAACTGGGACTGGTTATGTGGATGTAACAAATCTGGTGAGAAGATAAAAATAACAGGTGTTAGTGAATACTTTTTATAACTTGTCTTTTTGTTTAAAACAGACAAGTTATAGCAAAACCTTCCTTTTCACAATTATAGATAAGGTTTTAAGCATAACTTAAATATATAAACAATTGTTCAGTTTTTACCAAAAAAATACATGATTTTTTTCTGAAATCTGATTTTATTTATTTATTTATCTATTTTTATTGAAGCATAATTGATTAAACATTTTTGTGGAATAGCATTGACTACTATCATCTGTATATAACGTGTGTTGATCAAATCAATATTATTAGCATATTCATTATTACAAATTATAATTATTCTTTATTGGGTAAGGGGCATAAAGATATGTGGCTTTAACATGAATGTATAAGCATCAAAATTGGAAAGAAAATAGTGAAATTACCTCTGTTTTAAGATGACTTTAACTTATATGTAAGAAACTCTAAAGATTCCAACCTCCAAAAAAATTCTATGAACTAATAAATAAATTCAGGACAGTTACAGGGTACAAAAACAACACATGAAATACAGTTGCATTTCCAGACACTAACAATGACCAATACAAAAAGCAAATTAAGAAAACAATAGCGACATTGTTTACAATAGCATCAAAAAGAATAAAAAACTTAGAAATAAACTTAATCAAGGAAGCAAAAAGTGTGTATACTAAAAACTACAAACATTGCTGAAAGAAGTTAAAGAAAACAAATACATGGAGAGACATCTCATGTTCATGGGCAGGAAGGCTTATATTGTTTACATGTCAATACTACCCAAAGCAATCCAAAGATTCAGTGCAATCTCTTCCAAAATCCCACTAATGTTTTTTACACAAATAGAAAAATCTACTCTAAAATTCATATGGAATCTCAAGGGGTCCTGGAAAAAGAAGAACAACATTGGAGGACTCAGACTTCCTGATTTCAAACCTTACTACAAAGCTATAGTAATTCAAATAGTGTGGTACTGGCATAGCAAAAGACATATAATAGACCAATGTAATGGAATAGAGAGCCCAGAAATAAACTCACATATATATGGTTGAATGATATCCAACAAGGGTGCCAACAGCATTGAATGGGGAAAGGACAGTCTTTTCAACAAACAGTGCTAGGAAAACTGGACTTTCACATACAAAAGAATGAATTTGGAGTCCTACCTTATAAATTAACTCAAAATGGATCAAAGACCGAAATATAAAAGCTAAAATTCTAAAACTCTTAGAAGACACTGGGGGAAAACTTCATGACACTGGATTTGGAAATAATCCTTTGAAAATGACACCAGAGCATTGGCAACAAAAGAAAAAATAGATTCATAGCCTGAATGTATGAAGAAGTCCTGTGACTCAGTAACAACAACAAAAAACAACCTAATTAAAAAATGGGGAAATGACTTGAGTATACATTTCTCCAAAATAGATATGCAGATGGCCAATAAGCACATGAAAAGATGTTCAACATCACTGACAGTATGAAAATCAAAACCACAATGAGATATTACTTCACATTCAATACGATGAGTAGTACATATATATGTATAAAAAACACAGAAAATAACATGTTGACAAGAATGTGGTGAAGTAGGAACACTCATATGTTGCTGGTGGAAATATAAAATGGTACAGCCACTTTGGAAAACAGTTTGGCAGTTTCTCAAAAATTAAACATGGAATTACTATGTGACCCAGCAATTCTATTCCTGGGTATAGACTCAAGAGAAATAAAAACAAAATGTGTTACATTCATATAATGAAATACTATTCAGCTACAAAAAATAAAGTACTGATATGTGCTAAAATATGGATGAACTTTGAAAACATTATGCTATATAAAAGAAGCCAGACCCAAAAGACCATACATGGAATGATTCCATGTATATGGAAGGTCCAGAATAAATAAATCCATAGAGACAAAAAGTAGATCACTTTTCCCAGGAGCTGGAAGGAGCAGGGAATGGAGTTTGGCTGCTAATGAGTACAGAGTTTCTTTTCGGAGTAATGAAAATTTTCAGGAATTAGTAGTAATGGTTGTACAAATTTGTAAATATAATAAAAACCATTTTTAAATTGTATACTTTATCATGATAATTTGTGTAATATGTCAATGATATCTTGATTTTAAAAAATGTTATATAGCTTAATAAAACCCAGATCAGATTATACTCAGCTCAATCTGAAGGACATCCATATGTCTGTCATGACGGCCCCTGAGTTTTCTCTACCACACTCCCTAGAAGACAGAGTAAGACTGTTGCTGGTAACCAGGGCTGCCAAAAGCAGGTGAGAGCCTGGGTACAAAATTGGCAAAGTACCTTCACCCCACTTATGCTGGAGAGGTTAGAACCTTCCCCTGGGATTTGCATTCATTTGCAACATGATGATGCCAGAACCCCTCCCAGACTACCAGGCCCAGAAATTGTATTCGCCTTCCCATTTTTGGCCTTGTTGGTACCTGGGTGAGGGGAGGCATGTAAGAGACCCAGATAACTGAATAGTAATGTATTTGGAAATAGCATGAAAAGAAGGCTGATCTTCTAGTTTACATATTTTTATGTAGCTCTTGTCCAACAAAGTTGGTGTCACTTAAGTTCCACTTAATTTATACGGATAAAGCTCAAGAATTTACATTTTTTATGAGTCCCTGGTGATTCTCCTTCAAATATAAGTTTAACAATCATTGAGTCTTTTTTTTCCCTTCTAATTTGATGTTAAACAAAATGACAAACCTATAGAAAAGTGAAAAATATTTGGTACAATGAATTCTCACATAAAATTTATGTTTTAGATTAGAATCACTGCTTATTAACACTTTACCACATTCTCTTTCTACATGTTCTCTCTTTTCAATCAGTTTGAGAGTTTCGGTCATAATAACACTTTAGCTTGTATCACCTAAAAACAAAGTCATCCTTCCTCATCACTATAATTCAGTTGTCACACTCAGGATATTTAAGTATTATCAATTTACAGTTTATCTCCCCACCTCTCCTGTTGTCCCAATCATGTCCTTCATAAATTTTTGGTTCTTTTGGATCTAGGATCCAGTCAAAGAACACACATTGCAATTGGTTGTCACATCTCTTTAATCTACTTTAATCTAGAACAACTCACCCATCTTTTTTTTTTTTTCATGTCTCTGACATCTTTGAAGAATACAGAATTATTGTCTTGAAGAATGTCCCTCAATTTGGATTTGCTTTATTGTTTCCTGGTGACAAACTTAGGTTAAAACAGTTTTATCAAGAAAATGTGTGCCCATTTGTCCATTATTCATAACATTAGGCTTTGTCACTTAGTTAACATGGTGTTCACCAGCTTTCTCTACTGAGGACCTTTTCCTTTTATAATTAATAATTTGAAGGTGATACTTCGAAGCTACTTATTTATTTTTACTTATAAGAATTTTTAACCAGCCTGTCTACTACTTGTTGAACCACAGATATCTGTGTAATTTCTGTAGTTATAATAGAAATCCTTAAACTTTAAATTTAATTGTAATATTTCCCTTTGAATATTTCCTTTGAATCTTAAACTAAAGCCATCCATCTTAAATATCATTTTTTCTACATGATTAAGACTTAAGATATAGTTATGCACACTTTCATCTCATAAATAATTTCAGGTTTCCAAAATTCGGTGTTTATCAGGAAATGTTCTCTAATCTACAATTCTCTAAATCACCTTAATTGATTGAGTGTAATGAACAATTGGCTGCTAACATGTTTATCTTAGTATTCTTAGTTCTCTTATACATAGGAAAGTTATTTTATTCCATCTCATAAATCCTATGGATGTTGAAAAATTTTGTAAGATGACTGATTCATTTTTTTAGTAAATGAAAAGGTAATGCATTTAAAGCTATCTTTTAAGCATTGCTGAAATTCAGTTGTTGCTATGGGATGCACTCATACAAATTTTAAATACACTACAGCACATGTGACAAAGGCAGTATCTTTGTCACATTATGTGCTGTAGTGTATTTGAATGGCATAGACTTTGAATGCACCTTGTGCTATCCCTTTTTCCTATAGGTAGATATTTGACTACTTAATCTTACAGTTTCAGATAAGATTATCTATTTGGCTGTAATGTGTATGTTTTGTCATGACAAGACTGCAAATTTCTCACTTATTTCATTCAACCCTTCTTCACCATGTTGTCTCACTCAGTGCCAGGTACCTTGTGAAACCTCAACTGTAAATGGAATTCTATTATTTATGGAGCATTGGGATTTATTTTTCTCCAAGAAGACATTTTCATTTATAAAGCACCTGCTTCTCCCCATAAGTCCTTCCCATTTGGTTGACTTTCCCTCACTGCTATGGGTCTACTTAGTGAATGTCTGGCTGGCAACTGGGATATGTATTAGCTCAGCCATTTCCAGCTTCTGCCAGGCAGCAGGACCATGCTGCCTCACCTTGCCTTGGCAGAGCCCCAGGAGCATACTGATGTGAGGAGTTCATATCACTTGGTGGTGTTTAGCATCACCTGTTGGCCTCACTTCCACGCCCTAAACTACTGCTGCTGCAGTTCCAGTTAGAGTCTAAAGAAACACTCTTATATAAGCTGCTCTGGCACTCTCCTAACTTACTTCTCATCTTGGCCATTTTATTTTTTTTTATTTTATTTTTTTTTAAAATTTTATTTTGTCGATATACATTGTAGCTGATTATTGCTCCCCATCACCAAGACCTCTCTCCCTTCTCCCTCCCCCCCTCCCCCCCAACAGTGTCCTTTCTGTTTGCTTGTCGTATCAACTTCAAATAATTGTGGTTGTTATATCTTCTTCCCCCCCCCCCGGTTTTGTGTGTGTGTGTGTGTGTGTGAATTTATATATTAATTTTTAGCTCCCACCAATAAGTGAGAACATGTGGTATTTCTCTTTCTGTGCCTGACTTGTTTCACTTAATATAATTCTCTCAAGGTCCATCCATGTTGTTGCACATGGCAGTATTTCATTCGTTTTTATAGCTGAGTAGTATTCCATTGTGTAGATGTACCACATTTTCCGTATCCACTCATCTGATGATGGGCATTTGGGCTGGTTCCAACTCTTGGCTATTGTAAAGAGTGCTGCGATAAACATTGGGGAACAGGTATACCTTCGACTTGATGATTTCCATTCCTCTGGGTATATTCCCAGAGCAATCAGAGAAGAGAAGGAAATAAAGGGCATCCAGATCGGAAAAGATGAAGTCAAACTGTCCCTGTTTGCAGATGACATGATCCTATATATCGAAGAGCCTAAAACCTCTACAAAAAAACTGTTGGAATTGATAAATGATTTCAGCACAGTAGCAGGATACAAAATCAACACACAAAAATCAGTAGCATTTCTTTTCTCCAATAGTGAACATGCAGAAGGAGCAATCAAGAAAGCCTGCCCATTTACAATAGCCACCAAAAAAATAAAATACTTAGGAATTGAGTTAACCAAGGAGGTGAAAAATCTCTATAATGAGAACTACAAAACACTGCTGAGAGAAATTAGAGAGGATACAAGAAGATGGAAAGATATTCCATGCTCTTGGATTGGAAGAATCAACATAGTGAAAATGTCCATACTACCCAAAGTGATATACAAATTCAATGCAATCCCCATCAAAATTCCAAAGACATTTTTCTCAGAAATGGAAAAAACTATTCAGACATTTATATGGAACAATAAAAGACCACGCATAGCCAAAGCAATGCTGAGCAAAAAAAATAAAGCTGGAGGCATAACACTACCTGACTTTAAGCTATACTACAAAGCTATAATAACCAAAACAGTATGGTACTGGCATAAAAACAGACACACTGACCAATGGAATAGAATAGAGAATCCAGAAATCAACCCACACACTTACTTCCATCTGATCTTTGACAAAGGCACCAAGCCTATTCAGTGGCGAAGGGACTGCCTCTTCAGCAAATGGTGCTGGGAGAACTGGATATCCATATGCAGGAGAATGAAACTAGATCCATACCTCTCACCGTATACTAAAATCAATTCAAAATGGATTAAGGATTTAAATATACACCCTGAAACAATAAAACTTCTTAAAGAAAACATAGGAGAAACACTTCAGGAAATAGGACTGGGCACAGACTTCATGAATACGACACCAAAAGCACGGGCAACCAAAGGAAAAATAAACAAATGGGATTATATCAAACTACAAAGCTTCTGCACAGCAAAAGAAACAATTAAAAGAGTTAAAAGACAACCAACAGAGTGGGAGAAAATATTTGCAAAATATACATCTGACAAAGGATTAATATCCAGAATATATAAGGAACTCAAACAACTTTACAAGAAGAAAACAAGCAACCCAATTAAAAAATGGGCAAAAGAGCTAAGTAGGCATTTCTCTAAGGAAGATATACAAATGGCCAACAGACATATGAAAAAATGCTCAACATCACTCAGCATCCGGGAAATGCAAATCAAAACCACATTGAGATACCATCTAACCCCAGTTAGGATGGCTAAAATCCAAAAGACTCTGAACGATAAATGCTGGCGAGGCTGCGGAGAAAAAGGAACTCTCATACATTGTTGGTGGGACTGCAAAATGGTGCAGCCTCTATGGAAAATGGTATGGAGGTTCCTCAAACAATTGCAGATAGATCTATCATCTTGGCCATTTTAAATAATTTCCAACCTATGAGATGCACCTTTGCTACGAGGAACTTTAGTGCTGGGGGAGTGAAGCAGCAGAGGAAACCCTAGACTGCATGTCTTCCAACCAAAGTCCCCTAGCATTTTGCTGCCCCATTTAAGTGGTAGCTGCAGATAAGTTCAACGTGAGTAATATTTGTTAGTTACTGCCACAGTGTTAGGCACTGTTGCAGGTAATAAAATAAATGCAGTTCCTCCCTTCAAGCAGATTATAAGACAGTAAGGAAATAGGATAATTTTTAAAAATAGCACTATTACATCTCAGATTGTGGTAAACTCCAAAAAGAAAAAAAAAAAAAGGCGTAAGAAGCAATGAATATTTAAAAAAGGAAGATAAAATTACCGACTAATTTGAGAGCCAGCAACTCCTCTTAGGCGTTCTAAGGATGTAGGATTTCCTGATGACACAAATGATAGAATGGCTCCCAGTATTAAATGTGCTAGAGAATCAGTACTTTCAAGTAGCGGAAAACACATACAGTGGGAAGTGGGCCCCTCACACATTGGGCAGATTTATCTTTGTAACTTTTCAAACCAAAATCATAAGATTTGGATACTTTCATTCATTCATGTCATCATACAACACCTTTCATTAAATAGCAGCTGGAATCTGAAGCCTGGGCTAGGACCTGGTGGTGTCATGGTTAATGAGACAGCCTAGTTGTGTGTTGCAGACAAGTCATGCAGCAGTTCCACTGCAGTTGTCCATGTGTCAGGTGAGATGTGACTTCAGAGGAGGAATACCTCATTCACTCTGCAGGTTTCAAAGAGACAGTCCAGGAAGAGACATGTCTGGACTTAAAGCCAACAAAGCTGTATTTCAGTCCAGAAAACAAATCAGTCAAAGCTCTAGCTGCCCAAACACTGCACTCTGATGTCACAAGACCCTCCAACACGTGGATGTCTATCTTTAAAGAAAACTTTACCCTCTGCTGGGCACAGTAACATATATAATCTTTACTTTCCATTACAATATTATTGATGCATAAGAGTACAACACACTCTTCAATTTAGAAGGCAGTTATTTACCACAATCTAGAAATATTAAACGCTTGTCCAAATTAAATTAGCCCTTGATTTAGTAATGTGCTCTAGTGATGGCCAGCTGGCCAAACTATTGTGGATTTTATTTTAAATAAGGAAATAACAAAATTATTTATGGTCATTAGAATTTGTATGACATTTGTTTAGGAATGAATTATGGATTTTTTCATAGGAGAAAGAGATCAGAGAGGTTGGTGTTGACCTGATTTTCAGTGTGATTTAGGAACTGCAAAGACAGTCCCAGCTCTGCTCAAGATGCAGCTGAAGCTCATTTTGGATGATCAGTGAAGTGAGGGCAGTTAACATTCTCAATGCAGCAGTTAAGCAACGTTGGCAGTGCCAGGGAAAACCAAAGAGATTCGTCCTTGTTAAGATATAAATATTTGGAAAGGCTTTTGTGGTATCCAGGAATATTTTTCTTATTTGCTAGTGTGACTAAAAAGTGAATTCATCACCTTTGCCAACGTATTTACACAATATAAAACTGAAAGGGTAGATAGATTTCACAACAGTGTCTGTGATGCCCAGGTGTTCCTGAGCACTGTGCATCCTCTGGAATTGCTCCCTTGCCCAACCACACATGTGAAAGGGGAGCATGAAACCATCTCTGGTCTCTGAGACCCTGTTCTATCAGCTTTTCCTTCTCTCTTGTGCATTTCCATCTCTTCCGCTCTATTGGTTTCTCCTCAGCATACATACATTCTCATGTCTCCACATCTTTAGGATACACAGGGTACTTTCTTTAGCCATGCTTCTCCTGGCTTCTCTCATTGCTCTTCTTCCGTTCATAGCCACGATCCTTGACAAACTGTCTGTATTGACCGTCACCTTGAACTACTAAACTTCACCTTGTATTGACCCTCCTATTCCCTCCTCAATGCTAAAACCAATGGACTCCTCTGGGTGCCTTGTTATTGACCTCTGGGGGACACCTGACTGGTGACCACACCTTTCCTCTTAAATCTTCCTTTACTTTTGAAATCTCATCCCCATTTCAAGTTTTTTTCTGAAATCCCTGACTATTGCTTCTCTCTTTTGCTGGTTTTCTTTTTTTTTTCTCTCCTCTAAAATCCCTTAAATATTGCTGCCATTGTCCATTTCCTATGAATTTTGCAGAGCTTCAAATATTTTCTTTCATCTAGTGAATCTCAAATCTATGTTATCAGGATGAGACCATCTCCTGAGCGTCATATGTGTAATGCCACTCGACTATGAAATATCTCCACTGGAATGTCATACAAGCACTTCAAATGCAATATGGCTGAAACCAAAGCCATCCTCTTTCATTCCTAACTACCTAGAATTGATCAGGCTCACCTTAAAGAAATATTCCTTGTCTATTGCTGACCTTTACTGCATGCATTTTTGTCTATTCTGATGACTAATCTGTAAGTCTTCTGTAGGAAAGAAATCTGCCTTATTCATTTGTGTATCCTCAGCCCTTAGTAAGTGCAATAATTATTTGGGAACTAAGTTAATGAATGGATGGAATGAGATGAGGTCCACTGCACAGCTATATACATATATATATATATATATATATATATATATATATATATATATATATATATGTATGTATATATATATATATATATGTATGTATGTATGTATGTATGTATGTATGTATGTATGTATGTATTTTTTTTTTCACTAAAAGGAAGCATATCAGAGCAGAGTACCAACACATGGTCGAAGGTTCTCCCTGGCATACCTGCTCAGTGAAATATCTCTCCTCTCCTGGCAGCTATCAAAATACTGCTGGGCTACCACATCTTTCTCCTTCCCAGGCAGGCACAAGAATGCAATCTCAGGAGAACATATAAGGTGAGAAAAGTGCCCATATGATACAGCTATGAGGAATGAGTACATTTGTAGAGGAAACACGGTGATGTACACCAGGAAGAAGGACTGGGTCTTTATTCTACTTTGATATTAGGCATTCAGCAGACTGAAACATTCAGTCCATAGTAATGAATAACAGGCCTGAAAAATAGAAGATTTTAGCATTTAGCTTTACAAATTATAAAGATATCAAAGGAAAAATATATATTTGGAAGTATAAAGTAACAACAGGATTTCCAGCTTTCAAAAGTACAGACATGACAGTGCCAAGGACGCTTTGGAGTTTCTAGCCCAATTTAAAAGAAAGAGTTATTCAGAAGATTCTGTGAAGACACAGAGAGGGGGCATCTCACCTGGTCTAAAGGAGACAAGAGAGTCCTGCCTGAGAAAATGAAACCCGAACCACGTTTTGAAGGTTAACTTTTGAACTAGACATCATAAGCAGAAAGAAGAGCTTGTACTAAGTCACAGGAGGACAAATAGGCCATTTGAGGATCTACAAGTCTGGCAGGACTTAAATATAGTGTGGGTGATGAGAGGTGGGAGACAGGGGTGGAAATGTAGCAAGGGACAAAGCATGGAGGGCCTTGGATGTTGTGCTTCACAGTGTGACATTCGTGGTAGATGGAAAGCCACGCAAGGATTCTGAATAGTGAAGCAGCATGATAAGGTTTATAGGACAGATTATTTTGGAGCCAACCTATGTGATGAAATTGAGAGAGATATGACTAGAGGCAGGAAGACAAGTTAGGAGACCATCGCAATAACCAGACAAAGAATGAGTTAAGGAGAAAACAAAAGGATTGGATAAATATCCAGGAAGTTGAATCACTAGAACCTGGTGCATTATGAAATAGAGAAGGTCTAGGATGATTCCCGGCATTCTAGTGTCATTTAGTCATTCAGGAGATATATATGGCATGCACTATGTCCCCGGCTCTGTTAATACGATAATAAACGAGAGACGCCCCCAGTTCTCAAGGGTTATAGATGAATAAACAGGGTCAGGAAAAGCAGGCAGTAGGGGCTCCTGGCCCAGATTTGGGATTCAATAAAAGATTTCTGAAGGAAAAAGTATTCCAACTAAGATCTTAATAACACAAGTGCTAGCTAAGTGAAATGGATAAGGGAAATATTCCTGGCAGATGAACTAACATATGCAAAAGCACAGAGGAGAGAAAGCATGTACTGTTTGTTTGGGAAACATTAAGAAAGACTGGGTAATGTCACATACCAGGAGAGGGAATGTGGGAGAATAGGAGGCTTGGTGGTGATAAAACCACTTTCGTACATGTTGAAATTGAAATTCCCGTGTGTGTCAAAATGGAGATGCCCATGTTTGTCCAAATGCAAATATTGGGCTACCAAGTTATCACCATTGTCTATGTGCCTGGAGAAAGAGATTTGAAAAAAAAGACAGGATAAAGCTGTGAGTGTGATAAGATTTCCTAGGGAGAGTGCAGAGAATGAAAACAGATTGGGTGATGGACAGAAGCCTGGGGACAACTACAATTTATGGTAGAAATGGAGGGGAAAAAAAAAATCCAGTGACAGAGTGTGAGGAAGAGAAAAAGAGGCAGTGGGAAATCAAAGCAATCATGAGAGTTTCAAGGAAAAGGAATCTAATAATACTCGTACTAGATAAAGCAGAGAACTCAAGTAAAATAATGACAGAAAAGCACCTAGTACCTAGCGGGCTGAGCACTTGTGAGATCATCAGTGCCCTGTCAAGAGCACTTGCTGTGGGTGGGAGGGGTAGGGGCAGATTAGAAGGAGGGGCTGGCAGGTGAGCCATTGAAAACGGTGCGTATAGATTATGCTTTCCAGTCACTTGCCTGTGAAGCACCAAAGAGAGAGATGGTAGCAACAGGAGCACCACATGGAGTGGGGAAAACAATTGGTTGTTCTTTTGTAAAGAAGGGAAGGATGTAAACATCTATTGGCTGAGGGGAACAAGCCAAGAGAGAGGGAGCAAGGAAGGACGGGGAAGAAGCAGATGACGTCGTGGATGGAGGTCTAAAGCACTACGGGAATAACTCACCTGATGATGAAGCTGTCTTCTCAGAGCACAGATGAGACCCGAAGGCGGCAGTGGCCGTACCTCCGGGTCTCACCCTTTCCCATTTCTCCCCCACATTCTTGACCCTGGCCATCCCCAGATGCAACGTCTTTCAGGTGTACCAACATTTCAACCAATGTGAGTGGTGCAACATCAGCTCCTCTGGGATACTGCAAATAAATATAAAGTGAGGCCTCCAGAGGCTTATATTAGTTTCTTTGACATATGTCATTTAGTAGACTAAATAGATAAACACGAGGGTACTTCAAGAAGTTTATGGAAAGATTCATATTATCTTTTAATTCTATATTTCCATGAGCTTTTTGAAGTACCTTCATATATACACAGAAAAGACAGGGGATTTTTTCTCCCCTGAATACTGTATTAGAAATATTTGTATGTTATGCATGATAGTTTTATTCTAAAACTTTGGAGGTGGTCATGATTCTGTGCAAATGGCTGTTTTCAACTCAAAATTTCAAGGATTTAAAGGTCCAATGGTGAATATTCTCTTCCAAAATGAAACAATGGTACAACTTCAATTTAAGCTATTATGACTTTGAATATGCTAAAATTAATGGATAGTCTATCCGTCACTCAATAAAATGTTTTATAGCTTGTATGAATCTTAATACACACTACCTATTTTTTTAAATCTACTTTTAAAAATGATCTAAAGCAAATTATCTAAAGAGTTTGTTTTTATTTTTCATGTGTTTGTTTTCAAAGTGCCTGGATTGTTGTCCCCAAGTGAGCAATCAGTCTCTTGGTTGGCCTCAGGCTGGCTGGAAATGCACGTGGTGCTTCCAAAGGTTTGAAACTAAGTCTAGTATCATTTAACATTTTTTATAAATATCTTAACTACAAAATTGAGAGAATTAAGCATATGAATGATGCCAGGATAGCTAGATTGCCAACATCGCAGAAGACTGAACTAAAATTACAAGTGACCAAGGTCAATTACAGAAACAATCGATGCACAAGATAGGGAACTTCAAGATAAAAAAAGATGCATTGAAATGATAGAGCCTGTTGAGCTGTGCCTCCTTTCTGTAAAGACTTGTGATTAGAAAGATAATTACCATTTTTGTGGCTTACTGCCTGAGAATTTGTTTGCTGTTGTTGGTCAGAGTCATAACAGATGAGACTTCTATACAAGGCAAAAATGAAATACTCTGATCAAAAATTTGAAAGGACACTCATTTACAACAAAGTAAATCAGTGGTGACATGGTCGAAATAGGATTAAGTTCAACAAAGAGTGACAGAGAACAACAAAATAACAATGACTTAAACAACATAGAAGTTTACTGGTCAAACAAAATCCAAGGGTGAGTTGCCCAGGGCAGGTATAGCAGCTCCACGATAACCAGACACATGGGCTCCTGGTCTCCTGTTGCTCCACTGCTCTCAACATGTGCCTTCTGCCTCCCAGTCTCAGATGGCTGCTTGGTCTCCACCGAGGGGCATCTTTTACATGTTTTTATTATGGTAACATATATTTATAACATAATTTTAAGCATTTTAAGTGCATAGTTCAGTAGCATTACCCAATTATGTTGCTCTGAGTCCATCACTAACATCCATCTCCAGAACTTTTTCATCTTCTCAAACTGAAACTCTGTACCCATTAAACATTAGCTCTTTTCTTCTCCCTCTTCACCCTGCCAGCCCCTGGTGACCTCTATTCTACTTTGTTTCTGTGGATTTCACTATTCTAGGTACTTCATATAAGTGATATCATAAATAACTGTCCTCTTCTGACTGGCTTATTTCACTAAGCCTAATGTCTTCAAGGGTCATCTACGTTGTGGCATGTGCCAGAATTTCCTTCCTTCTTAAGGCTGAATAATATTCCATTTTTCAGTATCTACCACACCATTCAGCTATTGCTGGACACTTGAATTGCTTCCACGTTTTGGCTATTGCAAATAATGCTGCTGTGAATGTTTATTCAAATATCTGTTTAAGTCTCTGCTTTCCATTATTTCGGGTGTACATCCAGAAGTGGAATTGTTGGATAATATTGTAATTCTACTTTCAAGTTTTTGAGGAAGCATCTCACTGTTTCCACAGAGGCTGCACCATTGGACATTTCTACCAGTGATGCACAAGTGTTCCATTTTCTTCACATCTTAGCTAACACTTGTTATTTTCTGTTTTTTTAATAACAGCCATCCTAATATGTGTGAAGTGGTATCTCATTGTGGTTTTAATTTGCATTTCCCTAATGATGAGTGATTTTGAGCATCTTTTCATGTCTTATTGACCATTTGTATATCTTCTCTGGAGAAATGTCTGTTCAAGTCCTTTGCTCATTTTTTAATCGGGTTGTTTTGTTGTTGAGTGGAAGGAATTCTTTACATATTCTGAATATTAATCACCCTCTCTTTTAAAGGTTATTTTCTGGAAGTCACATATGACACTATTTATATTATGTGGGCCACAACTAGTTGCAAGGGACAGCTGGTAAATGTAGTCTATTGCAGGAGGCCATGAACCTAGCTAAAAATCAGGGGTTCTATCACTCTGGAAGATGGCAAGACCATATTTTGCTTGAGTAGTCTCTGCTTAAAAACTTACATTCTAGGGTTTATTTTCACCTGGGGATTTTGTTTATAATTAGAGCTATTTGCTGGAAAAGAGGGTGGCAGTGTATTGCTCATGACTAATGTCTTATACATCCAGGTTTCCCATAATTTTGAGATTAGTGTGGTTTTCTTCTGAATTATATTCTCTTATTTAAAAGAAATTATAAGCATAATCATATATATTCATATTATTTTAATATTTATTTTTAAACACAGTTTTATAAATAAATAAGGCACTTGATTTAGATCTTTTCTGTATTAATACCTATATATTATTCCTGCCAGGCTAATATATAACAGATTTTACTCTAGGCTTCAGCTGAACTTTCTTTCAATTTCCATCTGAATTCCTGAATGTCCAAAACTTGTTTTGATTGTGTTATGATTCCAAAGAATCTAGTGTTGTGGTGTCCACAGTTTTTGCAAAAGTGTGTTTTTTGTCATGTGCTTATTACATTCCTTCATTCCAATGGCAAGGTATTTACACTGCTCAGCCATTTGAGTTAATTTAAAACAATTAAAATGCTTAAAAATAATGCCATAAGATGCATATTTTGGAATATGAGTACTGATCAGAGTTCAGAAGGACGAAAAAGGGGACTTAAATGAAGAATTCAGCAATATTAATAAAATTATTATTGTTTATAAAGATTTTTCAAATTTTAATTTATTCTACTTTTTATGATCTCTCACCTCTCAATGAAGGAGTAATTCTTAGGGAACAGGCATCACCACTGACAAGAAAACTATGTTCGCTCTTTATTCAGACATGTTCAATCTGTATTTGGAAGCCCAGGAAAAAGAAGTTTGGTCTAAGGCAGGATAGGTCAGTCTCCAAAGGGAAGAGTAATTTTTACTGAAGCCGGCTGTCTGTTTTTTGCTCCAGTTCTCATGGACTAGATGTCTGAAGTCTAGAAATATGAAGTACCACTAAACTATTAAAAACCTAAAGAGTCATTCATCCAAAAAAGCTATTGGGTCAGAATGGCCTCACTCCCCACCTGGACCAGAACCTGGGAAGAACCTCCATCTGGGGCTACTGTTGGAACCCTCTGAGGCAGAGAAGGGATACAGGGCCAGAGCAGCTGGCTGGACCAGCCCACATCTGTGACAGAGAAGACAAAAGAGGGAACATCACAGGGAAGGAGGAAAATGCCAAGAGTCGAGAGCCAGCTGACGGCTAGATCATCAGCACTTTCTTTTTAAATATTTTATTATACATATATATTTATATATATTTATATTCCTTCATATATATCTATATATATAAAGATACGTTCCAAAAATGTCTGAAAGGACAAGGGGAAACTGTGATGGAAATAGAATCCCTAGAATTACATACTAGCACAGCCGGAAACGTGCCCTCATGTTACTATTATTGCCATACAGAGACATCACTCACTGTTCTGGTGCAGGGACTCAGGGGTCTCACGAGCATGTGATCCCTGGGGGAGGGGGAGGTATTGGGGCAGAGCAGAAATGAGCAGTTTGCATTTAAATAAAGATATTTTAAAGATGAAGATATTGGTTTCACATATTTTTAGAATATTCAAATCACTTTTTAAAATGTTTACACGTGGGTCTATGACTTGAGGATTTTACTCCTTTCACAAATCTGAGATGTATAGCTACAAAGGAACATATGAGCCACTTTCCTTCTCCTTGACCACAGGGATTAGGTCAGTTATCAACCATGACAAAATATTTCATAAAAATTAAACCAGCCAGAATATATACACCATCCTGAAATAGAAAACCTGGTGGGAGAGTACCCCCAGCTTGCTTGGTGCCATGAAACCAGACGCAGCATCTGTGCAGTCTGTTCGTACACCCTTTTCCTAGATGGCTTGTGAAGCCAGCCCTCACACTCACACGAGAGCCTGAGGGGAAGCCAGATTTCACACCCACCCGTCAGAGTTCTCACCGAAGGAAGAAAATCTGAAGTCATGTCATCATTACGAGACTTCGTGGAGAGGAATGGGATGCTAGTCAGCTAGTAATGAATGCTGGCCAAAGGTCTCTGCCTAGTATCTTGTGTGTTCGTGAAAGAAAATGCCCACAGTCATGAAGCTCTTCAGCCCTTTCAACAATGTATTTAAAGGCAACAAAGAGAGGAAAGACAATCCCCTGTTTTTGTGGATAAACAAAGAACTTGTACCCCTAGAGACATCTTGCTTCATAAACACTTTTTAAAAGGAGATCACAGTGTCTCCAAGGAAAAGGACATGAAAAGAAGAGACCACGATACCATGATGCTGCCATATGTCTCCTGGCACAGGAGATCATAAAGTTCTGAGTGACAGCAGCATGCACCAGTGACCAGAGCCCTTTGTTGGATTCATGAAAAGCCTGCTCTTCATTTTCACACAGTGAGGACACTCATGTTCTCAATAAAATGCTTTGAAATCCTGGGATGAGAAATACAAAACATTATCATCACTAAAATCCGTGAAGCTCAGCGCTTTAATAGAATTCTCAACTAAACCACAGGAGAGAAAAGCAATAGACTCCCCCACATACCACCACAACCATCTTATTTAAAAACAAGGACATGAAAATATCTAGACTTGGAGAAAAACAACCTCTTCTCATAAACAGTTTTCTAGTCATAACACAGAGCTCACCTGCAGTTACCTAAATGCAACGTCTCTCCCTTTTAGCAAGTGCCTTAGCCCCAGACAAGGTTAAACACATCCTATTTCAGGAGGCATTAGCTCAAGACTCCTTTTCAACAGCCACACTTTAGAAATGACCGATGTGGACACCCAGAGGTTTTTAATGCACCGGTTGCAATCAACACGATAGATGCTGTCTAAGGAGTTGTCTTTAATATTTTCTGTGCAAATCGTTTCCATAAATGTGTGGGTTTATCGATCTGAATAAACTATCCCTTGCTGTAAAGACTGTAAGATGTTGGTTAGTCATCCAATATTTCAATACCAATAAAGCCACAGTTTGGAGAATTTGCTCCTTTTCAAATCTATTGCTTCTCATTATATGTCTGTTTGTTTTCTTCGTTTAGTTCTGAATCTATACTATCTTTAATGGTACGGTTAACACCATCTCTTCGTAGCACCTAGGACAAAGCCTGGAATATAGCAGGCATGTTAAATAAAGATTATTGCATTCCTAGATTCAGGGATTCACTATGCATTCAGTGTCAGGACACTGAATATAACCACATATTAGAAACAGAAATGAAGAAAGATGAATCTGTATCAAATAAAGAAATGTCCCTTTTAACCTGGTTGAAGTTAGCCAGTGCAGTTTTCACAAGGTCATAGTAATTTGGGGAAACTATGAAAAGGGGTACCGTGTAGTATTATCTTTGCTTTTTATTCCTAACAGTGTCTTGTCACATAAGGAATATTTAATAAATATTTCTGGATGAATTTATTTTGTTATGTTCTGTCAAAATAAATTCTAAAGTCAAGGATATTCTTTTCCACTATGAAAAATTGCTTGTGTAGGGAAACCTCTTTAGGTACTGCTGCCTTATCAAAGGAAATCAGAGCTATCTAGCATGAAATAAGACATCTTCTCATTCTACCCACTCCATATCTTGGTGTTCACACCTAGTATTGGCAGAAAAATAAGAAAAGGAGAAGAAATTTGCTACCCTTCCTGCTCCCTCCAATTTATTTTAGATTTTATTTTTTATGACTGCCTTCTTTTTTCTTTTTAAAATCTTCTTCATCCAAAGTCAGAACAAACACCCATTTAATTAGGAACTTATACATACTTTGGTTTTCTTAAATAGTATGTATTCATAGACTCCTGGTTGGCACTTTATGGGGTTGTCAAGGTGGCTGGGCAGGAAAAGATTGCTGTTTAAATGTTGGGGAGTCATAGCAATGGGTAACTAAGTAATTCTGCTTAATTATCATCATGTTCATTAACATTTCAATTATTTTTATTACATTCTCTGTAATTAAAATATAATTTCATACAAATAAACCCTAAGATATTCCAAAATAATCCAGTATGTTTTATCATTACTAGTTACATGCTATTATATTCCTTGAATGTTGGCACTTTAAATATTGATTTTGCTCAGAAGCTTATATGAAATAAGTGATGAATTTTCTGGTGATATAAAATGTACAT
Source organism: Cynocephalus volans (assembly GCF_027409185.1). Taxonomy (NCBI): domain Eukaryota; kingdom Metazoa; phylum Chordata; class Mammalia; order Dermoptera; family Cynocephalidae; genus Cynocephalus; species Cynocephalus volans. The sequence goes on from NC_084472.1 coordinate 23,901,056, forward strand.
GATGAAATGGATATTTAATGGTTTTCTGAATATAATACAAAAGGAGTTAACCTAATGCCAAATAGTTTCCTATAGAGGGACTCAGACCATTGTTGCTTATGAATATCAGTTAGTCAGAAGAGAAAAAGACACATATGCTTGCTTGATTTCTGAAATAGATTTCAATGAGACATCTCCAATAATTTAAGTGTCATAGATGACATAATAAGACTAAACTGACTTTTTTCTTTTTAACCATAATATTTCTTTACCTGGTATACCAAATTTCAATTACGTTCACATTTTTTGGTCTAGGAGTAATTATTGTACTTTATATTATACTTGTAAACTTGAGTACCAAATCATTAATGTTAAAATCTAATTATATGTAGATAACAGACAAGAAAACCAGAAATCCATTTTTATTAGTTATTTGATATAATCACCTAAGAGTAAAAATTAGAATTAAGTACTCATGTGTGTAGATGTCAACATCCAGGTTGTAAAGCAATTTCTTAAAGTGTTTTAAAGTCATGTTCAATTTCCAACTTCTTGATACATCAGAGAGAACATATGCAAATGTACTCAGTTTGGCATTTGTGGGAGAAAATCCCAGATACAGAATTTCATTGGCTGCTCAGATGTGAAAGTCACTTTAGTTTTGCTTAGAAATTAACACATCCTCTTACTGACATTTAAGACCAGTAACTGACTGTAAAATGCTCAGTGATTCTTTTAGATGAACTGTGCTATATATATATAATATTTCATACATAAAATATACGTGCGATATGTGAGAGGTCTTCAAAAAGTTCATGGAAAGATTCACACTCTCTTTTAATTCCATTTTTCACTAACTTTTTGAAGACCCCTTGTATATACAACATACATATTTAAAATGTCATTATTAAACCTAACCTGTGGTTCTACACGACCGTCATCCCGTTGCTACATACCTCTCCTCTCCTTAGTATTGTATTGTATTAATACTATACTAAAGAAAATGATGGCCTTTTGTTCTTTCTTAAAGACTTTTGAAGATGGCAAGATTTGAATCAAACACTTTTTCCAAATCCAAAACATTAGTAGTTGGAGATCAAAACGAAAGATGCAAGGCCCAAGGATGTTCTTTGAACACATCTCACTATCTTGTCATTATTGCATATAATTCAATTATATTCTTATAGAAGATGTTTGATACATCCAGCCAAATTTTAAATATGAATTATAAATATGAAAAAAAATGAAGAAAAAGGCAAGAGAAAAGGTTGAGGAAGGAAAACCAGAATACAAAAATAACTCAAAAATATATATCTCTATGTAAAATGTTTTCTTTCTATTTTCATTAATAAAATGAATTCAGATTTTGGATTAAAGGACAAACATTCAGATTAAAAGGAAGGACAAAAAGAAAGAAAAGGATGGAGAACATATTGTGTTATCTTCTATTCCCTTCATCCTCATATTATACCCCTATTATTTATCTCCAAAATGTTTACAAAGGATATAGAAAACAATAGCACAACCGTAATTCATCATCTCACTTCTAATCCAGAAACATACCCCAGTTGAAGAAAGATCAGTTCTTGTTTTAATGTATTTGTACTGTAAATGTTTCTGAGCATCCACTGTGTCCATTTCTTAAATGTTCCATTACATTACACTAACCGTGTTACCTCTTGCCCAAACACATGTGATAGTGCTACCCTGATATGTCATCATAAGAAACAGGTAATATAGGGCAATACTGAAAATTATTTCATTAAGTAGAAGAGCCAACTACTTGTCATACTTATAAGTAATTTTTACTGGATACAAAAAATGAGTGGTATAGTAATATTTGATTACCATATTTGTAATTCTGTAATTCTCCCCAAATACAGAAAAATTATACATATTGAAAATCTTTTTCAGTTTGTATCCATATTTAGGTTTAAGAATCGAAGGAAATTTATATGTACACACACACACATATGGCAGGCTACTTGAAGAGCTCTTGTTCAATAAAATGCATTATGTGTTGAACGTACATTTAGAAATAAACAGTCTGATTGTTCTTAATGCCTACTTTTCAGTAAAGAGTGTTTTTATAACTTGTAATTCCATGAGTGCTGAACTCAAGGACCACGTTCATTTTAAAATTTATTTAGGAAGCTATGACGACCCTATCCCTCCATGCCATTGCCCTATGAAATAGTAGTTCTGATTCTCCCACATAAGTGTGGTTTCCTTTTTGAATGAGGAAGGAGAGAACTTAATGAGACCCTTTCAAGTTTTTTTTTCTGACTAAATTACAATACTAGAAGGAATACTCCAGAGAACATGAAAATGATTGGGTCTATTGAAATTATATTATTAGTTCCCAGTCTTTAAAATCAACAAAAGAAAACAAAGTACTTAATCTCTAGGATTTTACCAAGGTAAAAGCTATATGAAAGTTTTCAAAGAACTCATATTTTTCAAAGAATGCTATGACCCACATTCTGAAAGCATGACACAAGAAAACCATATAGGTAAATCACTCATTTACTTATGCTTCAAATATTAAAAATGTACCTAAACAATGAAGAAATTATACTACTTTCATCCAAAGAAGACAATCATCCATTCAGCAAACAAATAAGAAATTGCATAACTTGTTGTTCGAAATGCAAATTATTGTAACTTTGGAAAAAGCATTATGGCATTATCTATTGACAGTGTTGAAATATTCATTTATTTTTATCCTGGCTTTTCATTGCTATAAAATAATCTGAAATTATCTAAAATATTAATACCTAGGAATATTAGAAACAAACAAAAGTCATGATTACATAAATTATGGCACATGCATAGATAAAATATTATTAAGCCATTACAATAAGCTTTTCAAGCTTTCTTTAAAGTTTTACTGCTATATTTCACATATACACATACATGTACATTCACATCTAGATGAATTTTCACAAATGAAACACACACGTGTACCCATACCTTGATGAGAAAACAGAACACTGCCTTCATTTCAGTATGTAAAAAATTTTAAAAACCTAGGTTCTGTAAGTGTGACCCTCAGATCAGCAGCATCAGCCTCACATAGGAATTTGCTAGGTTCTCTAACTTGAAAATTCTCAGATTCTACCCCAGACATACTGAATTAAAAGATCTGGATTGAGGTTCAACAATCATGTTTTAACAAAACCTGTAGGTGATTCTGAGGCACACTGAAGTTTAAGAACCTCTAGGCTAGGAAAATGTATTTTGTTGTACAGTGAAAAAAAGTGCTTATAAAGATGTGAAAAAGGCATTAAGAAAGAATGGAAGTTAATATGACAAATAATGGTAGGAGTTACTGCTCGGTAGTAAAATTGTAGATGATTTTATTTTCTTCTTTGTATGTTTTCTATTATTCAGGTTTTCTGAAATGAGTATAATGCTTTGGGCATATCGTTGAACACATTTATTTTGATCTTATAAAGTATGTTATGATCAGCTAAACCAGAAAGTTTTCTTATGATAGCACTGTACAGTTTGCTTGCCCAAACTTGGAGACCCTGATGTGAACTCTTAAATGGCTTATCATTAAAACTTCCAACATCTACATTTGGAGAATATAAGAGACAACATCCTACCCTATTATTCAATCTTTAAATATTTGGAAGACTAAAGGTAAACTGTTACCAACTGAACACACTGACAGTCGTACATATGGAAATAAATATTGCCTTGTGTGAACACAGGAGGCAATCTTAAAATTGGAAAGCAAGTTAAATCTTCAACCACTTCAGATTTACCAAGCCCTTTTATTTTAAGGAACGTGACCTTTCTAAAAAGAATTCCATCTCTACCCAAAAGACTAAAATACATATTTTTCTATTATAGCAAAATGGATCTTCAAAGAGAATAGATTAAAAGAGCAATCTGAGGGCTGAAAAATGTGAAACGTAGCACTGACGTTAATAAAGTCATTATAGTACCTGCTGTCTAGTCATGTCATTTAACCCTGTCACTTCGGAAGGCAGGACTTCCACATGCCCTTATTGGCCTCTCTATGCCTGAAGGCTTTTCCTGAAGACTGCTCTATTCTACGGCTCACAGATCAGAGGTATCAGGGAATTAACATTCTCCAGGAGTAGCCCTTCACCAGTGACTGGCAGTGTGCGTGTACAAATACCTCAAGCACCTCGACCCTCTAGTGGAGTAGTTCTGAAGCACATGTCTCAACAATTCCAAGCCTCCTCGTGAGATTAAGCTTCAGTCTTACACTGTGTCAACACATTTACTTTATGAGATGCTTCTTTCCTTAAATGACATTGCTATTTCCTTGCTTGTGTTCCCTGTACCTCCCAAATAAATGACTTGCACTCAAACCATTCTTTCAGTGTCTACTTCTCGGACAACCCACACTAGGAGAGTGTTAATCTGCTGAATAATGTAGAAGACAGGGTATGTGTTATTTACAATAAACTTATTAAAATGCATTTTTATAAACCTTGGAGGATATATTCTTTTCTATAATTATAATTATCAACCTAAATTAACCTTGCTAATTACACATCCTTTGTTGATATTTTGAACAGTCCTCAGTTTTCTTATGAAGGTTTAAACTATTACTCATAAAATAAAAGAAGCATATCCAGGAGTGATAGTCAAAAAATTTTAACCATCAGCATGATCTGATCGTTACCATAACAATTACGATAATAATGGATTTTGCTATAGAGCTAGACCAAATCCTGTTTTGCCAGATATTAACCACTTAGTGGCAGGTTGGGAATAGTTTCAAGTGTCTTGGAGGAAGTCTGGAACAATGCCGGGGCATTTGAGAGGCTCAGGTGAGCAGATATTTAACAATGAGTTTAGAATAATTTCAATATTTTAATAACCAGTAAGGCCCTACTGATACCAGATGAATATTCAAAGAAAAATCCTGAAGACCACACATATGAATGTCTTCTTCCTGTAGTACAAACAATCTAGCATTATTTCCAGTGGGATCAACATAGTTGACATGTAAAATAACTTCCGGGAAGCACTCTTTTCTTGGGAATCAAGTTTTCAAAGAAAACAAACATGAAGAATATAAATAACTTAAAATATAATACAGAAATACTTGCAATCCAGCAAAATGACTATCAACAGAGGGTAAATCCTCCTGGTGATCTACGAGTGGCGCTCCTTAACATAAATGAATATAACATGCCTATTGAAATACAATATCCTCATGATTGGAGCACCTTCTTATTTGTACTATGCTGTAAACACACAAGAAATTCACTCTGAGTTGAATGCTGAATAAAAAGGCTAACAAAAATACCCAATTTCTAAAACAAGTTTATAATCTCCAAGTTATACTAGAAGGGAATTTAAAGACCAGTAGTTGATCAAGGCTGAAATACAAGGTGAGTAGCCATTGTTATCAGAATGATTTGCTATAAACTTGGGCAATTAACTAAAATGCCAAAGATGAAACTGCGTTAAAAAAAAAAAATTGTTCCTACCATAATTTTACAGAAAAGCAGAAAGAAAAAGGAAGCTATTAAGCAAACCCTGGCTTGAAATATTCAGGATTTACAGTTTTCAACAATATCCTATAAGCTTCAGGAACAATTTCCCATCTAGAGAGAGAGAAAAAATCAAACTGAGGTGAACTTTTCTTGAACTTACACAAACAGATAATGAACAAAATAATTTCTGTATTAGATTTCAATACAAGTTGTTTAAAAAGCATAGTTCTGCATCGAGAAAAGGTACTTCATCTATGAACAAGAGACTTTTTTCCAGTTCCCCACTATATACACTAAGAGTTTATGTTTCACCTAAAAAAGTAGCACTTTCTAATAATCAAATGGAGCACTATTAGCAACTTTCCCCTTTATGCTTCTATTGTAAACTGTGCATTTAAATAATTTTTCCTCATTCAATCTCAAAAGCATGGTATTGGATGACTCATAATTCCATGCCATGACACAAACATCAGTGGTTCATGCGTGGCTTGTTTTCATTTATCAGTTATTCAATTAGTGTTTGTGGAATAATGTAATAAACGCCTGCTAACTCACCACCCCAAAACAAAGGCTACTAGGTTGAGCACAATTTACATCTAATCACACAGATCCTCTGCCAGCACATCTCTCTTGGCTCTGCCACCCAAGACAGCCATCATCCAGAATTGTGTTCATCATTTTCTAGCTTTCCTTTAAAAATAAATTGTTGTGTCTGTATGTATTTCTACAACTATCATTTGTTTGTTCATTTTAGTTCTTTTTAATGTCACAAAAAGGATATCATGCTACATGCAATCTTTTGGGAGTCACTTTTTTCCTATAATATTATATTGTTATAATTTTCCATGGTGTCACTTTGTTGCTATAATTCATTCACTTTTACTGCTGATAATATCTTATGGTGTGAATATGCGATTTATCAATTTTCTCCCAGAAATGGGCATTTGAGTTATTTTCATTTTACTATTAGAAATAATACTATGGACATTTTGTACATGTTTCCTTTGTAAATGTGCGAAATTTTCTCTTTAATGGAGATTTCTTCTAAGGTGGAATTTTTGAGTCATGGATAAAATGAATATTCAGCCTCTGGAGATAATGCCAAATTACACTCCTACCAGTAATGTATAAAAAAATCACATGAATCTACATCCTCATTGAAAAGTATTGCAGTGTGGAAATATTGGGACCTGGATTGACTAGTGTGAAACACAAAATGTGTGAGCTTAAAACAGCAACAGTAGAGAGACAGAATAATCCGCATTTATTACAAGCCACTAGTAATAATTAACTAATATGCCACAAAGTCATAATGCAAATATAATTAATGCTTAAATTTCTCTGATATTTTCCTATTTCATTTCCATTAGCCAAATAATATATGAATATATGTTGTATGAACTCTAGTTACTAGATAAGTAACAATACAGCCATAAAAAAAAGCATGAGATCTATGAAAGTTCTCAAATTTATAAATTGATTTCAGCCTGCTCTAGGCTTCCATTACATTCCATTCACTAATGGAGAAGGCATCTTTTTCCAGCTGCCTCCCTGGTTTCTTTCCTTCCACATACCCTATAGTGTCATCATCTCTTAAAGTCTACCACCAACCTTCTTTTACTCCCACACTAAATTCTCTCCCTGAGAAATACTATCCAGTCCTGTTGGTTTAAAATACCATTTACATACTTGTCAATTACAAATATGTCCCTAATCCTAATCTCTCTTTTGAACTCTAGATCCCAATTTCCATTGACCAACGTACAAAACCAATATGAAGGTACTTCAAAAAGTCCATGGAAAAACTGAACTAAAAGGTACCATAAATCCTTCCATGAACTTTTTGAATATTCCTCATATATTTTCACACACTCCCAATCTATTCCTTATCTTCTGCATTTTAGTTGTCTTCACCATCTTTCTAGCCATCAAGATAGACATCTTAGTTGATTTCAATTCTACTCCACTCCATAGTCAATCCTGGTTACACATAGCATCACCTACTTAGATTTATTTTTATAAATAAAGATGCTCATGTCCTATTCCTAACCACATAGAATATGTTTTGAGAATAGAATTTATAGTTTTGGAAAGCCCCCTAAATGATCCTAATGGAGAACCAAAGTTGAATGTTTCTGCTTTAGTCCAATAAATCTTTAAATGCTATGAATTCTATCTTTTGACAGCTTCTCGCATCTCTCTCTTTCTTTCTGTCGCCAATGCTACTTCCATAATTTGGCTGTGTCATCTTGTACATGGATAATTTTGTATTTTTCTAACTGCTGACTTCATGCTCAATGTCTTCTTTAAACCAGCTATAACAATGGGAAACAAAGGGAGAGTTGTGGTATTGTTGGTTTTTTGGTTTTGGTATATGGTTTTTGTTGACTTGATTATGACTGTGAGTTAATCTGAGTTTAAGCTAGGGCAGTGATTTACGGACTGAATTAGGGGAACGATGAAAGATGTTAAAGAAAAAAAAACAGACTTGGGAACTGGGCAGAATTAACAGTTAAGGGTGGGAAAAGCATAAGTTTACATGGCACTTTACAGTCTGAGTAGGCAGGATGATGGTGACCTTAGCTAGAATAAAAAGCACAATAGAAGGAAAAAATTTGTGGGATGATAAATTCAGTCGTGGGTTTACTGGTTAAGATGCCTGGAGAGAAGCTATTAGTTGCTTGATTTAAAGATTTTGGAAAAACATAGAATTAATGGTTGAAGTTATAGAAGAGGCTTAGGTTGCAAATAAACAAACAAACAAAAAAATTGGAAGGGAAGCAAGGTAGCAAAGGAAAAGAAAAGTCCCATGTTTTGGAACCATATCACAAAAGAAGAGCCAGAAAAGGAGTTTTAATACAGAGCAAAAAGATCTGCACTTAGTTCCCTGAACAACCTCCAGATTGTGGTAGTCATTAGTGCTGTTCAGCAAATATTTACAATTTTCCCATAGGCACTGTTCCCAGCTGAAATTAAGCACAGCCATATGACTAATTTTAGCTAATAAAATGTGAATATCAATGATGTACGTTCATCGTGGTAGAATTCACTTGCTTCAGTAATTGGGAGCACATGGTAGATGCTTCCTCTGCCTGCCTAGGGGCCTGAGAAATTACTGTGGGCAGAGCCCCCAGCCAAACTGTGACAGACAAGTAGAATGAGGAAAATAACCTTTGGCTGACTCAAGCTATTCAGATTTGGGGTTGTTTGTTACTGCAGCATAACCTAGTCCATCCTTTTTAATGCATGAGTAAACTGACACTCAGAAAGCATAAAAAAAGGTTTACACACTTGGTAAAAAGCAAAGCCAAAATTCTAACCTCTATCATTTGACTGTAAAGGTCGTGTATTTCTGGTGTCTCCTCAGAAAGAAGGAGAACAAGAGACTACTGAAATGAAATGTTGCATACAGGCCAAATAGGAAGAAAGAGGTGGTGGGTTTTGTGCAGCACAAAGAAGTCATTTTAACAAACTCTCATTTCAGTAGAGTAATGAGGGAAAAACACTGGATGCAAGTAAATTATAAAATAGTGCAAATTGCAAAAAAAAGAAAGTAATAAATATAAACTTTTCATCAGAAAATATTTTCCATGGAGGAAAAAAAGGTGTAAGCTGTTAGTAAGTTCGCAGACATACTTTTTCTTTGTTCATTTTAAGGATAGAACATTTCTGGGGACTTTTGTTTAAAGGAGGAGGGAGGAAAATATTTAATTTGCAAGAAAGAATCTATAGTCATTAGAACAAAGGAGTAGGGATTTTGATAGAGGACAAAATTCAGAGTTCAATTAGGAGTTTAAATGGTCTTATGGCCCACAAGCTGTCATTCAGTCTCTCCTAATTTGTCATTAAAGTTTCTATAAGGACAAAGAATTAAAAAAAAAATGTGCAAATACATAATTCACAATCACTGCTAAGAAACTGTCACTGCCTGTCAACCTACAGATAGATTGATGCTCACTTCAGGTAATACTGAGTGCCCATGCATGCTATACCTGTCTGAAGGTGTGCACGAAGGGCATCCGCCCCCTCCCTCTGCTACGTGTGGGAGAAATGAGGGGTCTGTACCAAACAGAACACATGGAAGCTACCGTTCCTCTGACCTCCCCTTGCCATCACCGTTGGTACTTATCTAACTTTATCCTGTTAGGGAGCACAACTTTCAGAAAACCATTAAAGTAGGAGGTAGAAAATGAATGCCAGCATCCTGCATCCTAAATATGAAGAGATCTAGGTACTTCCTGTTAACCTTGCTTAATGGTGACAGCAGCTTTTCTTACACTTTATTGATACCAAATTTAAAATATTCACTGATGAGGAAGGGAAACATGGCATTTTGGACCTAGCAGAGTGTTTTAGTCCGTTTTGTGTTGCTATAACAGAAATACCTAAGACTGGGTAATTTATAAGGAAAAGAGGTTTATTTGGCTTACGTTCTGGGACAGCTGTATCTGGCACAGGCCTCAGGCTGTTTCTACTCATGGTGAAAAAGCAGCAGGCAGCCAGCGGGTACAAGCAGACCACATGGCGAGAGAGGAAGCAAGAGACAGAGAGAGGAGGTGCCAGGGTCCTTTAAACAATCAGCTCTCGTGGGAACTAATAGAGCGAGAACTCACTCATTAAACCCCCCACCCCAGGGAGAGCACTAATCCATTCATGAGGGATCTGCCCTCATGACTCAGTCAGTTTCCAACACTGCCACATTGGGGATCAGATTTCCACATGAGTTTTGGAGGGGACAACACATCCAAACCCCATCATAGGGCCACAAACGATCAACACTATCTAGACCATGGGAATGATGTAGCTATCAGTCACTTTCTCAGTGCTGGTTTGACAAGGGAATTGGACTGGCATTCAAATAGACACGGAAAGTGCATGCATTCTGAATGAAAGAAAAAATGGTAACAAAAAACGGTAACGTAGTACTTAAGGAAGAAAAATATCACCGAATGAGAAAACGTATATCACACTTGTCTCTGAAATACTCAGGAACAATATGAAAGTATTTATTACAGGGAGCAGAACAAAATGTTAGATAATTTTTTGGCAGTCACAATTGAGCTCATGAATTAAATAATGAAAGAAAAAGCTGATTAAAAACAAATGAGAAAAACAGAAAGAAAACAACAGATGAAAATATAGAAAGGTGAGATTGTAAAAGAGTGCAAAGATATTAATATGAAATGTCATATTAAAGATCCATTGGAAGATTAAAAATATGTAATATGTTTGATGATGAAGACCTCCTAGAGCATAAAGAACCTACGAGAAGGGAAATTCTCAGGATACAGATGCAGTAGGTAAAAAACAAGTAAGGACATAGAGAAGTTAAATGACAATATATTAAATCATTCGGTCTTAATAGTTCTGTAACTGATTTTATACTTCATAAAATCGAGGAGATGGAGGTGGAAATGGTAGCAAATAGAACATCTTGATGAGTGAAAGATTTGTGACTGGTTAAAAGAACATGAAAAACAATTACTAATGGGACAAGAAAGTAATAATGAACTTCCTAATTTACAAGGGGAAAAATGAAACAAACAGAAATATAATCAAAGTAACAAAATGAAGAAAAGAAAAACAGGGAAAAATGATTAAGTAGTAAACTAAGAAAGTATTAAGTCAAGAAAGCAGTCATTACACTAAAAGTGAACTGACTGAATTCTATGCAAAGACAGATCATTCGGTAGGTTAAAATCGAAAACACAGCTTTATGCTGTTTATTTGAAACCTACTTAAAATGAAGTAATAAGGGAAGGTTGGGTATGAAGGATGGAATAAGCCATAACAAACAAATGCAAAAAAAAAAGAGAATGCAGAACATGTAAGTATTAATATTGCTTAAGGTGGAATCTCAGGTTAAAAGCACTGCATTGCAATACGAACACTGTGTAACAATAAAGATACGCATAAAGGAGATATTAAGACCTAAATGAGTGTGTACCATATGCCATGAAACAATATATATAAAACAAGAACTATTAGAAATGCAAGGAGGACTTTATAAAACTGCAATGTAGTATACTGAGAGATTTCAATACACCTCTCTCAGTAAATTAAAAATAAATAAGGACCTAGAAAAATTGACTAATACAATCAGTAAACTTGACTAATAGCTACATAGAGAGAACCTTACATCTGTCTACTAGAGAATATATAATTTTCAGTTGTCCATGGAACATTTACAAAATAGTCTGTAATATTTGGCCACAAAGAAAATCCTAACAATTTTTTAAAAGTTGATGTTTTACAGGTCTCTTTTTCTGACCATAATCCAATAAAATTAGAAACAAATAATAGAAGTTGATCTAAAAAATCCAGAAGCATATCCCATTATTCATATATCCTATATATATTTATTAAGTGTATATATGAGATAGGTGGTATTTCAAATAAGTAAAAAGATACTTATAAAAGTTAAAAAAATATATTATAAAAGGTACTGGCACAATTGGTCATTCATCTGGAAGAAAATAAAATTAGAGTTCATATAAATATAATTTCTGAATGAATTTTTTAATATAAAAATTAAAATATTGTAAGAAAATCTAAAGAGATATATTTATTCATCTGAAATACCCAGAGAAGTATAAAAGATATTATTGATATAGAGCAAAAATATCAAAAGCATAACCAAATAAAATAAAATATATATTTTGGAAAAAAAAATGCAGAGCAAATAGTCATAGGACTAATATTTAAAGTATGCAAAGTTACATCTTGTATTGATAAGAAAGCAAACTAATGAAATGTTAAAAGCTATCCACAAATAAGAAATCTTGATGGCTGAAGTCGTATGAAAAGAATCTTACAGTAACTAATAGAGAAATGCAAAGTAAAGTAATTAGATATCTTTCTATACCCATCAAAATAGCAAAATTTAAAAGACTAACAACATATTTTTGATGAGAATGTGAGAAAACAGTATATTGGAAATCTGAGGTGTTCGCATGTTCTGGAAATCAATCTAGCAGCCTTTCATAAAATTAATAATTGGTATACATTTTGAGCCAGCAGTCTCATTCTTGGTAATTAATTTCCTAGAAAGAAAATCCTAAGTGAAAATAAAACTCTTCAAAGGAGAATGGTTGACTAATTCTGTGCATCCATAGGGAATAATATGCAGCTATTAAAAAGAATGAATTTGTGCTGCAGAAATTTATCTTTGAGAAATTTCCAAGAGGTATTTCAAGCAAGAATGGCAAGATAAAGAAAAGTGAATATAATACATCATTCTTTTGAAAAACAAACAATAACAATGAAAACCCTCTATGTGGAGGAAAAAATGGAAGGATGCATTCTAGGCTGTTAAACGCATTATTGGGTAAGAGTGGGTGGAGGAAGGGGTTGATAGATTAAATACATGGACCCTTTTTCACAGCCAGTGAGCATAACTCAAAACTACTGGTCAGATCCGATTCAATCATATTTTTTAAAACTATTGAAATGCAGGCATATGTTTAAAACCTGCTACTCAAAACAAGTCACATAGGTTCATTTGTAAAACAGAGTATTTCATCCTCATGAGAAGAAATTTTGTAAAAGACACAAGGAGTTACTTTCAAAAGTCCTAGCATACCCTCTATTGGTCTGGAAAATTAAGTAGGCAGGGAGTTTTTTGTCCTGAAGACGAAAAGTCCTACAATCCTTTATTGTTTATTCTTTCTTTTTGTCTCTGACTCCTTGTCCTTTACCCTCCCTAAGGATTAAATTAATGGTCAGCTGCACCTGCGTAGCTGACCCAGTTGGTTCATTTAGAATTAAAATTCACTTATTCAGCAACATTGCTACTGCCAGAGCTCTAGAATGTTAGTAATAATTCCAATTAAAAAGGTACCTCTTCCTGTATGTATTATCTAACCTATAAACCCTTTTTAAAAAGATAATTAGTGCTTCTTCTTGTTCCTGGGTTTTTAGTCCGTCTGTGTCGATAATAGCTTTGCTTTTAAGCATTTGTTCCTATTAAAAAGTAGAAATAGGCAGGAAGAAAAAAACATGCCATTTGTGTCTCTGCAGAGAAATTGCTTGAAAAGCTGTCAAAGTTTCTTTAGACTGCTAAATTGGGGAGGGTAGCTTTTAGAAGGAATGAATGCGAGGAAGAGATGATGCTGGGAAATTCAATGTGGATAATCTTTTTTTTTTTTTTTTTTTTTAACATTGAGGTGCCCAATGCATTGTGGTTAAGAATTTGTATGTGGGTATGCAAATATTTATGCATTTATAAAGCTTTGAAAATGCATATGCTTCAGATGTAAAAATCCCCAGAATGAAACGAACTGATATTTTTAGTAGCTGTCAGCAGTTCTAGGTTCCTTTTCCCTCAATAGAATATATCTGAAATTATCTTGATTTACAAGAATAGTCACGAAATAAATACGATCCCAAGCATTCTTAAAAAAAGAAAGAAAGAAAAAAAAAGTCTCTCCTGACCTATCTAAATCTAAGAATTAGGTTGTTCTAAATGGAGATAGATTCTTGGTTACTTCTTTAAAAGTAATAAATTTTATCCAGACTAAAACCAACCAACTAACCAATTAATTAGTATTTCTCTTCATATTTGCTAACAAATTTTTCCCTATTTTTACATTGTTAATATTTTTCTGTTATTTTAATTTTATTTCTATTTCTTGCAAGGAAACTACGAACTCTATAGTTTATGTTCTTATCCTATACAGTGGTTAATTTTAAGTGTCAACTTGACTGAACTAAGTAATGGCTAGATAGTTGGTAAAACATTATTTCTTGGTGTGTCTGTGAGGGTGTTTCTGGAAGAGATTAGCATTTGAATTGGTAAACTAAGGAAAGAACATCTGCCCTCACCACTGCAAGTGGGCAACAACTAATTCATTGAGGTCCTGAATAAAACAAAAGGACAGAGGAAGGGCAAATTTGCTTTCTGCTTGTGCTAGGACATCCACCAGATGTATAGATGTTTTCTATACATCTATTTATATCCCATTGATTCTGTTTCTTTGGAGACCCCGGACTAGTATATCCTATTAATTCTTTGTCTTTTATTATGGATATTTAAACTATCTATTTATATAGCATTTGCTATATCTAACCTTAATTCTGAAATTTTATTTTTTGCTTACTGTTTTAGTTTTTAATTTTTTTATATTTTGTCTTTTGTTGTGCGGACTGTGGTTTTTGTTTGATCTTAGAGATTTACATTATGATCTAATGACTTTAAAATATGCATACTGTTAGTTTTTTAAAACTTCTATGGGAGAGTGTTTTAAGTTCTTCAAGAGTATGCATTTTTCATTCTTAAAGTCAAGTATAAAAGAATTTTTTTATACCACCAACATAAATTTAGGTACTTCGGGAATATATACATTTCCTTACAATTTCCCTATATTCCTTTTATTAATATAATCTGGAATGTTTAGCATTTTTACAAGGACTGATTTTGGTATTTAGCCTAATTTTATTTTTAACTGATTTCAATGTCCGTATCATTTATTCTATGACTCTAACTTTTTACATTGGATTCTTATGTCCTTTGGCTACAGCATGTCTTAAAATAATTTTGCAGGAAAATTGCCTGAAAGAACACCTTGCCTTTGCCTTCATACCTAGAGTTGCTGGGTAGAGACTTCTCATGGCACAGCTTTTCTCCTTCCAGCATTATGGCTGTATAGTTCTATTTTTCCCTTGATATCTCAAACTGTAGGGTAATGCAAAACCAATATGATTTTTATCCTTTGTAGGAATTTTGTCTAAATATTTTCACCACAAGGTTTTTTATTTTTCCTCACAATTAAAAAATAAAGTATCACAGCATGTTGAGGGTAAGTCTCCTTTTTTATCATTCTTGCCAACTATAACACAAGCAATTTTAAACATGTATGATCAGATCTCTTTTATTCAGAAATATTTTTCTTTCATTATGTCTGTTATTTCTTTTGTTAAAAATTGTTTTTGTTTTAGGGGTTTCAAACATTCTTAAAGAATGCAGACTAAATACAGATAGGCAAATAGAAGTACTCAGTTTAATCACAGAAGTTGGCTTAGAATAATTTAATATGCAAATTTTGTTGTCAATCTTAAGACCTGTTTTTATCTCTAGAACTGGTAGTCTGAATGCCACAGTATCAATACTTTGAATTCCTGGACTCCTTCTGGGCAGACTCTAGGTTTGAGCCCAAGTTCCTCACTGGCTGTCTGCTAGCCCGTGTCCACAGTCTTCTTGAAGTCTGTGAACTCTCTTTCTGTTGGGAGCCCTCACTTTAGTGATACCTACAAACGACCATTCTTGCTTTTCTTCTGGGCCTTCACTTTCACTTCTCTAGCCCCAAGACGTCTTCATTATTTTGTTCATGTCCTTCAACTTTGTCTTGTTATAAAATTAGCATCCTCCAAACTCACTTCTACAGAAGAAAGGGTTATACAAAGAATGTCTATATAATTTGGTAGGATACGATTTATTAGTTATAAATTATGAAAGGAAAGTGAGTAGACATATGAGATATATAGTGTAAGACTGTCACAGGCTTCACTTCACTGTTGTGATTGAGCACCACATTGTAACTGCTGTTTTCATTTATGCTGAATGTTTTCCCAACTAGATATGACATTGATGTTTTTATAGATGACATGTCAGAAAAGATGAATAGCAAACTTTTCCAAGTTTGTCCACCTTTTTTCCGAATATGAGGTAATGAAAAGCTGAAACTCTGTTGAGAATCCTGTCTCCTGCTTCAGGAAACAAGAGTACTTCCAAACTTGGAACTGGATGAAATATACTTTGTTCAATGCCCCATCCTCATTCTGCAGACAGTTCCATAAAATCTCCAGGAGTGGTGACATATACCAAGTATTGCCACAAACTCATTGCTATGGCTCCCCATTTTACCCACCACATACCTGAATTTTACAATTGGCCTATTCTAGGGACTCGACTTTCCCAAATTTTCAATTTCATCTTCAAGTTACCAATTTTATAAACTCTTTGAGGACAGGCATTTTATCTTTTACATTTTTGTGTCCCCACAACATCCACTTCAGGGTTTTCAATATAGCTCTTGCTCAATGGAGAGTAAGTGATTTCTAAATGAATGAATGTATGAATGAAACAGTTGTTAATCCAGGTTCATACCTGTCTTCATTTCTGCATCAAAAGCAAACTCCTCTATTGAAATGAATTGAAGTTCACACTATGGTGCAAAGTTCTTCTAGCTTAAACATGACTGTAGAAGATGCATATTCTTTCAAACTTCGCTTGGTTCCTTGGAGAAACACCACTTAAGAAACACATCTCTCAGGTATATGAATAGACTTGGCAATACTTCCCTGAGCCAAGTATAGCAGACCCTGGCTATTCTGGTTGCTGTCACCACCCTCAAAACAGTTACTGTTCTATTTTAATCTCAGTCCTTTCAAGTGCTTTGGAATTTGAGATAACGACAGTTACTCAATGTATTGAAAACTGCACGAATTCTACTTTCCCTTTTGTTCTTATTCCTCAGCTACCTGAGAACATTCTATCCAGCCTGTCTCCCTGTTTCCCCCATGAGATTTGAGATGGTTGTCAAAGAAAAACAAAAGTGAAGAGAATAATTAATGATCCTTTGAAGCCTGCCAGCTCTGAAGTGGTACTTACCTGTGGGCTTTCAAGTGTTCCATAATTACTTGACAGTACCAACTGCTTGCCCAGCTTGCCAGGTTTCCATATTTCCTCAAGATTGCTGTAAATGGTATAAATATCTGCTGGGTCCCCACTGAGCTATAACTCAATCTATTCAAGTAAGTATTTTCCATTACAATAGTCACAGTATTATCACATGTACGGTGGTATGTTTCAGAAGTATGTAATGATGGTGGTATTCAAGCTGATTTTTCTAAGAGGTCTGAGCTAACCACAGACATCCATCCTCTGGGATCTGTTGTGTTTTTTGTTGTTGTTGTTGTTGTTTTTTGTTTTCCCTTCCACTTCAGCACGCAAAGGAACTTAGAAAACCTTTCCCTTGGCCAAAAATTTTTCTTCCAAATAAACTCAGAACTGTTTCACTCCGTATTGCTATGGGCTGAGCCATTGAGGAGGAAATACACTATTTTGTGTTCTACAAAACTTAGCTATTACTTTTTGAAAGATAAATAATACGTAAATAAATACATAAAAAATAAATAGGGCCTCAATGGGCCTAAGTATAAACTGGTATAAAGTTTATATAGGGCCCCTTGGTCTCCCAGGAGTTTTTTATATGTCCCCTCGTTAGCTCTAATCTCAATTTATGAGCAAGGGTGAACATCAATAGAACAAAGTGCGGGACTGGGGAGACTAGCATCTTCTGTTCCCAAGTCATTTTTATTTATCCAGACAACCTAAAAGGCCATTGAAGAGAAAAAATCTCTATGACAATTTGTTTCATTTTATTAGAAAAAAAATGATAAATTTTTTCCATGAAACTAATCATTTTCTCAATTTTTATATCTAAAGAAACTGTTACTAAGTACTTTTTTTCTTACAACTATATTTGTAAAAACTACTATCTTTTATGAACAGAGATGTGCTTATCAGAAATGCTGTTTTGAGAAATTTCAGAAGTGTCAGGGATAAACTTTCCAACACAAACAAGTTAAACATCTCAAATTATAAAATCATAGAACAGCGTGGGTAGATAAAATGTTAATGAGTCAATTTGGAGATAAATCACCCCAGGAAGATGTTTTCCAATTTTAAGCCCTTTGGGGAAATTATTCTCTAATGTACCACCATTTACTCAGGACTGTCACCTACCATGGCGCATTTGTGCACCACACAACTCTAAGAAGCTTCCATCATTTAGACTGCAAGGTGGGATCTACACAGTGGCCCCAAATCCATTTTTATCATTTTAGGAACCCTAAAGAAATAGTTTCCACTATAAGAGAATTGAATCTTTAAAAAATTTTATTCAGAACACCAATAGATAAAATAGATGAAAGAACAACCACTCTGCTGGAAGTGTAGGTGGGAATCTCATGGACCCACCCCGTCATAGTTCCCTGGAAGGGCTTTTTTTGTCTCTGGGGAAAAACCAAAAATAAAATTTTGAAAGTGGTGCTGTAAAGCAAAAAGTTTGTATAAGGAAAAGACTTACATTTCTTACATTTTCCAAGATTAATTGAAGCCATGGAAGTCCGTGTGGTAGAAAGGGCATTAACACGGACATCAATGAACCGCTCACTAGAGCAGACACCTGCAGGTCAGTTGGTGGAAGGAGCCCTTTCAAATCAGAAAATAACAGTACCTGCACCTATTAGGCACTTACTATTTCTTGTTGGAAAGTCTCTGACCAGGGTGTTGCAATATGCATCTCCTTTCTGTCCCCTCCTCACTTCCAGACTATATTATTGCTTGTAACTAAATTATTGGTAATGATGGAAAATGTTACTTCTGACACCAGCAATGCCCAACTTTCTAAATGTCTGAAACGGGTTTTCATCTTTTTCTAAACCCTCCTGCCCACCTTTAATTTCCTCTTTCAAGGCACTGATGAAATTCTAACTCATATGTAAATTCTGTATATGCAATTTGAAAATGTGCATTTCTTGAGAGCAGAAACTGGATGCCGAATGACAAATAGTTTCTTCTCTTGTGGCAACCTCTATGTACTGATTCGGTGAGGCTGCCTAGAGCACCGAGTTAGAAGGATTAGAACCATTCTGAGGATGGAATTTTGTAACCAAGTAATAACATCTGTCTGAACACAGGAGGTATTTTATGGAACCTAAACATATCTTCTCCAGACTATTTCTCACACTCCCTGGCAGAGCCCCTGCAAACATGAGAATCACAGAAGGTGGTAGTGGTTGAGTGAGTCAATAATACAAAGAAGGTAAACCAACACATAAAATACCACAAACTCTCTATTTCCTTGCCCATTTGGGTTTAAAAAATGTAGAATAATCTATATATATATATATATATATATATATTTAACTGTAAAAATATGTTATCTACATATTTCAATATGCCATGGAAATTACTAGAAGTGCACAGAGAAACAGTGATTACTTCTTGGCAGTGAGAATATAACACGTTGGGGCAAGTCCTTTGCTATGAGCATAATTTTCTTAGGAGGATCTTCACTAGCAAAAGCTTTTGGTAAAGTACAAATTCTGAGAGAGTTAATGCAGAAATCAAATATTATCCTTAGACTTTAACCTACTTAGGAGGAGGGTTCTTTTGTTGCTTCAGGGCCCTAGCCCTTTCTTGAAGAAAAATAGATGTTCCGTGTAAGTTTGTTGAAGAATAAATCAATCAACTAACCAGTTAAATAAATCAATCAGAGTACCTCAGACCAGGTTTGTAAATTATAACTATAGGCCAATTCCACACAAACCTCTCTTGCTTCATGACAACTAGATAGATCAGAAATCACCTTTTGGTTCTGTCATGTAATAGCTGTAGGATTAGGGGCAAATCCCTATATTTACTGAGTTTGAGCTTCCTCCTTTGTAAACTGGGGATAATCCTCTTTTCCTTGGTTGTTGTCAAGATTCAATGGGATGAACTGACAAACCTGCCAGCTCAGGGCCTGGTGAATGGTAGGTGCCATTATTGTTAATTTCTTAAATGTGCCACTTAATTCTTTCAAGGCTTACTTGTTTTTTCCTCTTTTTTTTTTTAAATGATGTGATAGGAACTTAAAACAAATCCTGCCAAAAATATTATTCAGCTCCTGCTGGGTGATAAAATGTCCCAGACTTGGACTGTACTCCCTTTGAGCACTTATAAAAGTGGATGACAATAATTTAAAAGACAACGCAGCTGAGCTGATTAATCATTTAGTGCCCTGCAGTGAATCACATGTTTCTTTGGCTTCCCTAAGGTGCCTCCGTATTTCTCTAACGCCCTTTGGGTGACACTTAATAATACAATGTTATGTTTGCTCTTCAATAGGCAATTTCATTCAGTTATTACATTTTGAGAGGAACAAAAATAACACAATTAAGTTTTTGGAAGGAATGCCATCCTCGTATATACAGAAGGGATCTTCAAGAAGTTTATGGAAAGATTCCTATTATCTTTTAATTCTATTTTTCCATGAACTTTTCCAAGTACTCGTGTGTGTGTGTGTGTGTAATTTCTTACAATACTTTTTTCTTTTGAATGCAACATGAACTCTAAGTAAATTTTAGTCAGTTCCCATAAAAACATTTCTCTTTGACTTTTTGAAAATCATACATAATTATATTTTCTAGAATGACAGCCAATTTATGTCTTTATATGTTAACCATTTTTTCTGTTTCCTAAATATTTAACAGAATATTAATAAAAACAGCAAATCCTTTTGTCTAATCATAACCATATTGGTCAAAATATTGAATGCCTTGTTAAGTTATTTTTAAAAGCTAATAGCCTGATGTCTAGACAGACATTTCAGTGACCAAGTAAACTATTCAGTGAATTCAGTTAAGTAAATTAGGTATAGCTAACCCATTTTGATATGCCCTAACTCAGCTTACTGCCTTGTCCAAACATGGTAGGCACTAATAAATATTTATTTATTTAAGTAGTTGGTTCTTTAAGGTGAAATGTACTTACGTTGAAACTAGAGCAAGTAATTCTGATAATGCATGTGAAATGCCTAATAGCCCTAATTAAGTCCTTTTCCAATTCATGTGCACCTTCCTCTGATTAGTGAGTTTCATTTGTGCCTGTTACATTATTGAATTTGGACTGGCAAATCGCTTTCCCAATCTCTATTATCTATTTTGTTTTAAAATTGTTCATTGAGTATTAAGTCACCTCCCCATTGTCTTTGTTCTAAGTGTTCCTCTGTTGTAAAATAATATTACATGTTATTTATAAATGATGTTAGAAAAAAGCAAAGAAGAAACAACAGGGATGCCAATGAGAGAATCATTCTTAGCAGCAGGTGTGATTCATTAATAAGTGAGCTCACTTTGAAAGGAAAATCATTAATGTTTTCACTCCTATGAGACAATAACTCTGTCAAGGTTAGATCTGATCAAATAATGATTAGATGAACTATAGGAGGATTCAGATTAACTGTGAAATTATTACTTCTGGGAATCTCATTTAGTATTTTTTAATTTAAAATATGAGAACATGATATGTAAGAGATCAATAAGTTTGAGGAAAGAATAAGATTAAGATATCAACCACTATGTTTTTTTATTAGCAAGAAAGAAGATTTTTATATACAACCATAACTATACAATTATGAAATTTATTTAAATTGCTACCTGTTGATCCTTTATATTTTGAATTCTACTAAGGCACCACTACAAACCACCAAGGGGCATATACTTCTATCATGTAATCTGCATTTTGTCATTGTAACCAAAACAAACTATGAAATGTGGTTTTTATTTTCCATATGACATAAATATGCGGTTGAAGCTGAGGTTGAAGTTGGCGAAGTTCAGTTCCAAAGGTGGAGAAATATGTGACTGATGTGTATACAAATCAGGTTAAATTAAATTTTTTACTCTCTCTTTCTGAACAATTAGACAAAGAACACTATGTGCATCCTCCTAGGAGTTTCTGATAACCTCACTATCACATGTAAATTATGTATCATTGCGGCTTGCAGTACTACCCTTAGATCCAGGCAACTGGGACCCTGCCCAGGGCCCCACACTTAATGACTCCTGAGGTGCTTGGGGCTAGCCAGGGCCCACAGTATCATCTGGGTGGGGTGCCAAAGCCTGAACCAGGACCCACATGGGCCTCAGTCCTGCTTTCTAATGCACTCTCAGCCTTCTAGCACACACACTGGGTTGACCAGATGCCCTGAGGAATGCTGAGACTTGCATCTCCATCTATGGGGTTATCCTTGTGGCAGGCCCAGATTCCAGCATGGCAAGCAGATTATTCTGGTTCTCTGGCATGACATTTCTTTCACAAGATCACATAGAAATAGATTGCTAAAATGATGCTGACATGCTGATTTTGGGGGAACCTTAATCATGTCATACTCAGGCCATGTCAGGGCTCTGGGCTGTGGTTTATCCACCAGACTCGAGCTGCGTGTGTGGGCCCATGAGTGATTCTGGCCCATCCATGTTCTGACCTCAATGTTGCTTCTGTTCTACAGCTCCTGGGTGTGGCGACATGATGGGAGGCATTCTTTGCCCATGTTCTCCCGGCAGATGGCACCCAGGATAGCCCCACTCCCATTACAGGCTCCATGCCACATGTCAGGCAGTCCTGGGGCTAGCTGAGTTTATCTTCTCCCTGGGCTTATGAGGACTATCTAATCCATGTCCTCTCTTGCCTGTGATCCACCGAGTGGTTGTGTTTCTGTACAGGTTCTCCTAAGCTGTGCTGGAGGACGGAGGGTCATTGCACGCACAGTGGGATGTTCTTCTCACTCTCCTGTGGACTTGGCCTGTGGTCCCCACTGATGTGGGGCATGGATGGCAGTTCACATTCTAGAAATGCAGCAACTGCAGCCCAAAGTGTGGTTGGAAGACACATAGAACATGTGGTGTGCTATGTCTACACTATAAAATTCTAAATGGTAAGGTAAGTTTTATATCATTAGAAAAACAAACAATGGTTCACATTTTCCTGCAGACACTGGGTAACACTCGCCTTTGTGGTCATCTTCAATGAAACACAGTAGCGACCTCTTGTGTCACAGAGTGATTCACAGGAAGCCAAGTCACAGGTAGCACAATGGACGATGCTGGGTCATGAGTGATGATGTGATCAACATTAAATAAATGGAATTAGGGAACTACAAAAGCAAGAAGATTTACTTTGCTTCAATACAAACAGGTTCTAAAGAACCATGGCATTGTAAGAAATAACACCATTACCACCTTTTCCTCGTGATGAGAGATGTAAAATGAGCCAAGGCAGAGTGTATTTGACAATAAAGGCTATAAAGAGATGGTGCCTGAACACGTCACATGCATGGGATGGATAATAAACAAATATAGACATACTTCTTTTCTACTTATTGTTTTATATCTTTCTCAATAAACCCCTGTACCTCATGAATTTCTGTAATACATGCACTTTATAATACATTTTTTAAATGAAACCATTTACACAGGCAGGTACCTGGCAAAAAATATTTCTCCAAGTCCTCGTACACGTTTGTGGAAGCCCTGGAGTCCTAAATTTGGAATCTCATTTAATATTTTTTAATTTATATTCTTTTGTAATGCAAAAACTGCTAGCAAGTGTTGGTCTGGTCCCATCAATGTCAAGTTCACTGGTAAGAAGCTCATAATCTCATAAATCAAACATATTTTGGGTCAGTGTATTAGTCTGTTTCTGCTGCTTATTGCAAAATACCTGGAATGGGTGTTTTGTAAAGAAAACAAAAAACTTATTGCTTACAGTTTCAGAGGCTAGGAAGTCCAAAGTCCAGGGAACACATCTGGTGAAGGTTTCCTTTGCAGGGTATCACATTGTAAAAATGGTGAAGCAGAGACTAACCTCCTCATTTACTCTCCTCTTAAAGCCCTCCAAACCATGCCCCTGACCACCACTATTAATCCATTCACTATGGCATGGTCTTACAATCTAATCACCTCTTCAAGGCCCCACCTTTCAATTACCATAATAGGATTTCCCACCCTCAACAGTTACAGTGAGAATAAGTGTGTGTGTGTGGGGGGGGGGGAATTCAACCCAAGGCAGTCAGTTTTCAGTTGCAAGAATATTGTTCCTAATACTGAATCAAAATCTATCTGTGCATTAGATTTCGACAACTGGGTCTTCAGTTCTCACTTTGCATTAGATCTCCACAACTGTGGTCTTCAGTTCTCACTGTGCATCAAAACGATCTGGGGAGCTTTTAAAATATCAGATGACACGGCTTATGCTTCAGTGATTTGGTTTTGTAGGGGAAAAGAAATATTTTTTTCGTGGCTGAGACCTCTGTAAAAAAAGACAGATGAACAAGAGAAAAACATACCCATTTAATTAATATTAAGTTTTACATGACATGGGAGCCTTCAGAAATGAAGACCTAAAGAAAAGGGAAACATGTGTACTTTTATGTTAAGTTGGTTGAAGAAGTGGATAGCTGTGGAGAAATAGGTTTGGACAAAGGGGGTATGTTCTAATGGTAATAAACTGGGGAACTTAGCAAGACCTGATTGTTCAGACTCTTCTCTGTGTCCCTGTGTCTTTAGAGATAAGTACGTTCTTTTCCTCCAGATACACGGTGGGCACCTCTCACATGATGGTCTTATGACTTACTTCAAAGGAAGGCCAGAGAATTCTTTTATGGGCTGCTTCAGGGGAGGAGGGCAAGAGGAGGAAGAGACCTTCCTGCTTCTGCTGTTATCTCAAATGCCAAGGTGCTGTATTTTGGGATAGCGTGTCCTGAAACCCATCAGTGTTATTTGGTCTGGGTGGGACACAGACAACAGTGAGTTTAGAAAGTTCTATTGGTGATCCTAAAGTGAAGCCAAAGCTTCAGCAGTTCTCATCCCTGGCTACACAATAAGCTTATCTGATGAGCTTTTAAAAGTGTATCATCACCCTCGCCATACCCAAGACTAACTCAATCAGAATTTCAAGAGACTTGGCCCAAAGACTGGTAATTTGAAATTTTCTAAAATCTCAGATTCCGATCTGCAATGAGTGTTGAGAAATACTACTCTAGAGTAATTTCAGCTGGTATTTTTATCTCGACATGATGCAAAAGCATAATCCCTTTTATCCAAAGTGAGTGAGTGATTCCTTTAAAACTGTTACAGACACAAATTTACTCATAGATCTCATTAAACACCAAAATTGTTACCTAAAAAAATGCTATTGTTGACCTAAAAACATGCTATTGGTCTTGTGATTTTCAATCACAAATTTCATTGGGTTTTAATTAATTCGATTCACTGTTTGAATGGACCTGTCTACATTCTCTCGCAAAGCATTATAATTATAATTTCATATATTCTTATATACCCATAAATGAACCCTATAAGCATCTGAAGATACTTTTAGAATTGCACAACAAGGAGATTTTGGATTATGCCAGGCAAGTGTATGCAGCGCCTTCCTTCTCTAGGACCAGAACTGCAAGATTACCCCTCCACACACACACCCCCAGCAGGTGGGAGGCAAACCAGGCTGACTGATAAGCAAAAAAGGGGGGTGACAGGCTTAGAGGAACACAACCAAATCTCAGGCTTGTGTTTATCCAATCGATAAATGCCCCAGCTCTTTAATAACTCTTGTTTAAATTCATTTCTCTGTGGCAGAACAAAAGGAGTGTAATGAAAGCAATGCCGTTAGAGAACTCATTAGAGTCAATAAGGAGAAAGCAGGCTTTAAGATAATCACTCTCAGGGAGACAACATCCAGACCATCTTTTGCTTCGCAGTAATATCAGTAGGCAGTGCGGTGGTTAGGCAAAGCCGTTTACTTTATCTGTTGAAAGATTATAGAAAGGAGAACAATCCATAAATTCATGGCAGAAAATCACCCCGGTTTGTGCACTGCTTTGTTGAATCTTTTGTTGCTAATTCGTTTTTGGTAATAGGAATCTCCGCCAGTGCCTTTCAGTGTTAGCATTCTAGGAGCAGTTAGCCGAGCAGAAAGGCCACAGATCAAACCTATTGTCTGCTGGCAAAAGCTTCATTGAACCCTAATGGACACAGGAATCTAGCAAAACAAAGAATCCTTAGTGGTTGCTCTGAATGAATCCTACCTCAGAGGAGGCTGAGGGAGTCCTTTTGATTATCTGAAAAGGTAGTGATTAGAAAGTGAACCTATTATGAACTAAAAAAAAGGAAGAAAGAATGAATGAATGAATGTAAGAATGAAAGAAAGAAAAAATGGAATTTCTCTACCTGCAATGTTTCCTAAAGGATCTGTTGGCAAATATGTGAGAGAAAGCTTAAAATCCCCATGTTAGTGGTCCACGCTACCCTTTGTCCACTCAAGTGCAAATATTGGCTATCCATCCTGTCTAAGAGACAGACTGGTTGCAGTAGTCTTTTGAACTTTTTTAGGTAGATAGTATTTGTGATAAGTGAGAGAGGAAGGTAATATTCACTTTTGTTGTAAAACTGGTTAGCTTTTAATGCATATAACTTCTAGAAATAAAATGATCTTTTCCCTAAAATCTTGAGTGTTCATTTTTTAGATTGAGTTTGTAATCTCTGTTTTGGGTTTTCCCTTATTTCCTCCCCTAACCCTGAAAATACGCTCTACTTGACTAGGACCCTTCAGTAATATTGGTGCTTCCACTATTGGGGTCAGGCTGCAGACCAAGAACTGAGTGCAGTGATGGTTAGACAATAATAAAGCAAAGGCCATTTAACCACTGAAATTATAAAAAGTGAATATAAGCATATGTTATCATAACCTGGAGAAAAAGAAGATCATCATTACCAGGAGGTTTTTGCTCAAACTGCTGCATCAACAAAAACAGAAATCACTGTCCACACCATTGACTGAGTACTTACTATATGTCAGTAAAGACTTAAGCTCATTTAATAATCTCATGAATATCCTGAAGGATAAAGTTATTTTTGTTATTTTACAAGTGACAAAATTAAAGCTAAGAGAGCTTAAGTGACTTGCTAAAAGTCATGTAGCAACTAAACAGAACTGACTAGAATCCAGACTGGCTTGTTCCAAGTCCCTATAGAACCTTCTTGAGCCTTCCTTCCAGTGCCCTCTCCATATTTGTCTTTTCCTCTTCTCCATCATACGGAGATTTTCTCTCAACCACATCTCTTCTTAGACTCTGAGTAAAAGAGTTCTGCATTATTGTTCCCAGATTATGAAATCTAGGACTTCAGTCAGAAAATAACATTTTATTCAGTTGGAAGATCTGGTTCCCTCTTACTGGTCCCATTTAAAATAACTCCTTTTAAAGACCTATAGACAGAGAAGTGCAGCAAGGCAGAAATGCTTATTGCAGAGCTATCCATTTGCTCCACTGCTCTGCTTCTTGAGGATTCTACAAGAACCTTGGCTAAGTCAGTCCTGCTTAAAGATTTTCCCACATTGATGCAGCTCTGGAAGTAGGACGCTCAGAAGTGTAAGGCTCGGGTGGCTTTCTTCAGGAAGACCAAACATCAAATAAACGTAGATGTTTCATCAGATGTAAGCAAGCAAGGAGCTTCACATTGTGGCACAGATATTCTATTTGGTTCTTTTCTGATTTTTCCATCATTACTAGAGTTACCAGATTTAGCAAACAAAAATGCAGGATGCATAGCTGAATTTGAATTTCAGATAAACAACAAATAATTGTTTAGTATGAGTAAATTTTAATTTCAGGTAAACAATACATAATGTTTAATATAAATAGTTTTTAATGTAAGTACGGTCCATGCAATATTTGGGACATTCTTACACTAAAATTTTACTTCTACTAATAATTTAGCTATGGTTTATCTGAAATTCAAATTTAACTGGATAGCCTATACTTTATCTGGAAGAGATAGGACTCACTATTATGAGTCTATACACGATACATGGAAACTGGAAGGGGTTATTTGTGTAAATAGATCTTGCATTTAAAATAAAAAAAAATAAGACACAATATTGTGGGTGTACATTTATTTATAATCTATTCTGAGTACCTTCAGGAGTAAACTAAGCAGCACATCAATTGATGTCACATTTTCTTTGTAATTTTACCCTGATTTCACTGTAATTTGCCATTTCATTGTCATTTCATTATATCAGTCTTGGTGGAATATATTATGGATATTCCATTCATTAATTCATTCATTCTCTCAACAAATACTTATTGAGTGCTAACTTTGCGCAAGGTAATTGACTTGTGCGATCAGGATTCAAAAATGAGTATGAGTCATACGTTGACTTCCACAAACTACTGTTCCACAGGAAAAATAAGATGCAAAACCAAAAGCATAATCCACAGCAGCATTAAAGAAAAACTCTTAAAATAGTGTAAGTACTTGAGAATTCAGGGAAGGAAGATATCACTTTTGCTCCTTATAGTTAGAAATCAATCCTTAAAATTCAGTCACCTTAGTATTTACCCACTTTTGCTTCTCAGTAGTTCATAAGAATAGCAAATTGTATATTAATGTTTCTAATGTCATAATTATTTTTTAAAATAAAGAATGGCCAATGCCCTCAGTGACCATTTAGTGAGCTTTTGATGTTTTGCTTGGGTGATTTCATTTTTAATGTCTCAAATAGTTAGCCTTAAGTACACATTAGTAAGTTTCATCATGTTTCCTCATTTTGCTGGGATCAACAAATACCATTTTTATATTTAGTCATTAACTTTCTATCACTTTCTCCGTGCCTCATCTAGGAAAACTTAATTATTTCCTCCAGGCTTGTTTGTTGTTGTTGTTACCAATATAATGTAAACGTATATATTATGTGACTTCTACCTTCCTACCAGCAATAATAATGAATGCAGTGCCCGTGAGAAGCTTTGACCTCCTTAGGAATTCTAAAATACTGAGAGCTCTTCCACACAGCTCAGCCCAGCTGCCTCACATTCCTCAGTCTGGTGGTAGCTATGAGGAGCTGTTGGCCAGACATTTCAACTTGCAAACTTCCCAACTTTAAAGCTGCTGTTGTTTGCACTTTAGCTATGGGTCTTGAAGTTCTGCTTCTTCTTGCTTATTGGGTTTACACTGTGTGAGCCAGGGCTGCAGAGGGAAATAGCTGCTGTTGTCATTATCATGTGTCTGGGTTTGCGCTCCTGCTGAAGTATTTGGTTTGTTGACTTCAGCACCAGAATTCATTTCTTTCTGTTCTCTCCAATTTTTGCTATTTCCTTTCGTTCATACAGCTCCAATATGCCTGTGTAATTAATTCTGTCAATATCCCTCCCTAATAAAAAGACGAGTGCATAAATATCAAGGAGAGCAAGCAATGTTCATAAATCTTTGTATTTACCCTGCATTTTAGCCAATCCCATTAATGTGTTAACACAAGACAAATCCCTGAATGCTACTGGTAGAGCTAAGAGTCAGACTAGTCCTTTCCTTCAAAATATCATTTCCCTACCAAGGTCTAACCATGTCAGGGGTCAGTGGACATTCACCTGGAAGTCTGGGGGAAACCTCAGTTATTCCGCTTTCTTTTCTGTGACATTTTTCCTTGTCATCTATCAAAAATGAGTCATAATCACTTTAGACTAGTAACTCAATTTCAGCAAACATTTTTCCCCTCTGCTTCACTGTTATCATGGGTTAAATTGTAAGTATTGTGCACGAAGGGATTGTCACTATTTGTCTTCCAATTAACTGATAAAGCCCCTTGGAATTTCACTATAACATGTGAGAGGCCTTAGACGGAAAACCGTCGTTGAATGTCAAGTTTGATATGGTTGCTCAGTGACAGTTGGGATTACCTTGTGTTCCAGCACTATACCAACTGAGAACTATTTGTGATGTTTGATTGACAATTTAGTGTTATAATTATGTATTAAGTATATTTATTCCAATCAAGCATTAAGGAAGTAAATACTAGCTTTTCTCCTCACACACAATAAGAAAAAGCATGCTGGGTATTTCATTACCTACTTACTGATAGGTTGTCTGTAACCACGTAACTGTGCCTTTTGGGAATGGCATCTTAAGTTTTATGTATTTGATCAGTGTCAGAGCACTGTAGACCGCCACTTGGGATCCTTCAAAGCAGGCCGCCTCCAGCCCCTTTGTCTGCCAAAGAACCAGAGCCTGATTTTGTTTCTAACAACAGCTGTTCAGGATTACCTAATGTGTTTCAGTGCTCCTCTTTTGGCCTCAATCTTTTGCATAATCCTATACAATTCTTATCTCCTGAGGGTGCCACTCTTGCTTAGAATGAGATAGAGTGTCTGCCGGAGTAGAGATTGATGCCTGAGAATTGCAAATTCTTCCTTGTAAAAGTTTGGGTTCTTTTTTTCCAGCATTTATACTGAGTATTAGACAAGAAGACAGAGAGGAAGGGAAAGGAATGATGCACAATTTTTTCCCTGTTGTCTTTCTATCATCTCTTTCTTCTGTTTTTAAAGTTACATCTTTTCTCCTGGGAAAAGGGAAAATGACTTCTTTGCATGGCTGCATGTGGCTCTGTAGAGGTCAAGCCAGAGCAAGAAGTTGTAGATTTTATAGACTGCGTGAAAGTCCCTGCACTGCATCAAGTTTTTTCTGTACCAAGAGAAAAATAAAGTTTCTTTTTCTCTGTG
This sequence comes from Cynocephalus volans, assembly GCF_027409185.1. Taxonomy (NCBI): domain Eukaryota; kingdom Metazoa; phylum Chordata; class Mammalia; order Dermoptera; family Cynocephalidae; genus Cynocephalus; species Cynocephalus volans. The sequence continues at coordinate 23,931,621 of NC_084472.1, forward strand.
TGTGAGTGAATAGGGTTGAGGATCTTACTCACAGACTCTCATCTCAAAAAACTTTTAAGTATCAGGACAGGGGTACAGTCCCATGTTTTGCTGCTGCTACTACTGACACAGCAAATAAAATGAGATGACGATGCATAAGAAATGTGGAAAGTAAAACATTATTACTTGTATCATTATCAAAGAGAAACCCCACAACATTCAGAAAAGATATTGAGACATGTAGTGCCTCAAAACTATACACAAAGACAGGTCCAAACTTTTAAAGAAGCAGATAAATATAGATATTGACAGACTTGGAGAAGGCCTTACAAAGGCATCCCCTCTCCTTCTCTTTACCAACTCCATCTCCGTGCACAAATACATCCACACCAGCCATTAATGCTTACAAAAGTCCTAGGATTTGCTTTGTTGGAGCTAATCAAGATGCAAGTACTATTGAGAGGGGTAACATCTGCATAAGCCACCATCTACCAACTCAAATTATTTTATAATATCTAGTCCGAGTAATTTAAGCAGAGGTACTCGCACTCTAAATTGAGGTAGGTACTCAGGAGAAAGAGTCACAGGAGATCTGCAACCCAAGGAGCTTGTCAGCAATCCAGAAGCCACTGTGGGGGCATCTGGAACCATAGGTAAATTCTGAGCCCACAGTGAGAGGTGCAGGGGCACAGAGGTACGATTAGAAGGAGAGGGCCAAAGGAAGTAAATGGGTTTTAAGGGACATTGAATTAAGTTTCTCTTTATTCATAGGTAACCCTGGCACCCAGAGTCCCTGAGTATCTCAGGATAAGAATCAACAGGCCAGTGGCAAAATGTGCAACTATTATGCTTATGAGACCTCTTCAATGAGTCAGCTGAGACATAAATCTTTATTTTTGTAAAAATACACTGTTAAGAAATATTACTATATATCATCTGGTGATCTAACTGTTACAAGTGGGAATTAATCAGTGGAAACAATCACCGCTGAATGTCTTTGCTGCTGACTAAATAAATGTGAGATAAAATTAGTACAAAAGGGTAACAAGAAATGATTTCCATATTTTACTGACAAGTAATGTTAGGAATCATTATCCTCATGGTTTATGAACTTCCTGTATTATCAAATGACATTCTCGAGTAATATTATGATCAGGAGCAGAATTTTTCATCCCTGCATGTCATAAGCAAGGAGGTTCTGTAGTGTTTCAAGCATTCCGTATCTATCTGGAACGGGTTCATCCCATTTTCTTTGTTAGAACAGAACAGAGGAAAGAGAAATTTAAGCTTATTATTGATGAACTCTACATATTCCGAAGGCCCTGGAAAGCCATAGTCATCACAATAAATTCTTTTCTCTTCTCTTCCCGATTAGTTTCCTTAAGGTCAGATATTTGTCTCTGTGACTTAAAGAACTGTCTGCAGCTGATACTCTGAACAATGACAGGGTAGGAGGCCGAGAGGACAAGAGTGAAACGTTTCTGTTAACAAGTGGGTGGAATTCCTATGCTGTGGATGTTTAAGGTCATCAGATGCTTCAGAATCTGTCCAGCCAACAGCCTGGGGGAAGAGTGTATCACTGAGACAGAGAGAGGGACTGAAGAAGATGGGATTACATGAGACCCTCTTGCTTTTCCCTTCCATTCTAAGGACGACTTCTGTGTCTCTTGAGGGGGACCTGGAGATTGAAAGTGGGGCCTTGGTTTCTTCTGGAGTCTTGGTGGAACAACAGGGGTAGAGTACTCTTGGTCAGGGCCAAAAGGAAGCTCAGCTTGGAGGTGGATCAAAACGACAGGTTTGCTGGGAAGAGCATGGCTGGAGAAGATCGATGGTCTCTGATGAGAAGGCCAAATGATTTTCAGGGAGGTGGTGCTGGTGGCCTTGGCCCCAAGGAGCTGTGCAAGAGTGTGTCCCCTAACCTCTGAGTTTGGGAGGGGACTGGCCTTGTCAGCAGAGGACACTTGGAGCAGTGAAGCTTCCTTCAGCATCTTCAAAGTGGTGACAACTTGCAGGCCCACCCCTCCTGCAGCCTAGTGTGTGGCCATAGTCTGAGGACTGCAGCATCTGGACCCAAAGTCCAAGCGAAATAAAACAGCTAGAGACAATGCACTAGAATGTTACCTCCAAAATAAGAGGACAACCTAAAGAGATTCAGCAAAAGCACATAAAGTATCACTGAATCTTAACAAATATGGTTTATGAATTTAAAAATTCAGAAGAGAAACTGAAAAACATAAGTTATTAACACAAAGGAATAGAAAAATTCAATCAACAAGCTTGATTTAATAGACTTATAACACTCATTAAATAGAGATATATTTTTACGTGTCAGTGAAATAGTTACAAAAAATGATCAGATGCTGGTCTACAAAGGAAACTTTAACCAACTTTTCATAACAGAGATTTTTTTGGCGGGGGGGACTTATCTGAAAATAACTGTTGGGAATTGATAATTCTAAAATGATTCAAAACATACTAACTCCTGAAAATTAAATAAGTCTCACAATTAACACAGAATAAATAAGACAGACTCTACAAATGAGAAAGGGCATTACCTAGGCATTATTAATTTGGACTTTTCTCTTGACCTTACCTGTGAAAGCAATAGACAAGCAACTTGTAGAGGCAAGAAAGGCTCAGAAGGTGCAGCTGCCTGCAGGTAAAGCAGTCTTTAGGCCAGTGATCCCAGGAAACACAAATGGACTAGCACGAGGCATTCAAGCCTGTGGAACTCTGTTTTTTTGACAGTATTAGACACCTTTGTTATTTTTTATGTGTCTGACTTGGAATTTAGTATTAGCCATATATATATATATATATATATATATATATACTAGATTTGGGGGAAATTCTGGCATGCCTTAATGGGACTTTAGGAAACCAACATATTTGAAGCCACATTGCAGAAAAATCACTGAAGGGAAAGAGTAATCCTAGTTAGTGAGGATCCATTTGGCAGTGAGGATGACAGAGACCCCCTTGGTAAGAGTCAGGAGCATGATTCAAAAGCCATACTTTCTTCTTGGGAATTTACTTCCTAGGCCTCCAAATCCTGGAATATTTGCATTATGTTTGCCTAGGGGTCTGTACATGTCGAAAGCCAGACAGGAAACTTCATGGGAAGCCCTTTTGTTCTGTTCTTAAACTCTTCACTTTGAGTTCTTGAGATAGCCACTTTTTTCCTACTTTTCTTCTCATTAGCTGCTGTCATCATCTGAAACATGGTCTCTGTGGCTAGTCGCTTGCTTTAGAAAAAGCACCAAAACAAATGGCCTTTACAGAGATTATTCTTCCATTGTCTCTGCCAAGTCTTCAGATTTAGCTACTGGTCCCCTTCACACAGATAAGCTAGGCAAGCATTGTCCTATCTAAATGTGTCACCTGAATGGCTAAGATTGCAAGCTGGCAAAAGCCAGAGTGGTCAGACACCAGAAGGAGCTTCCCTCCACAGTATGTTAAGAACAAGTCTGGATCAATAGGCAAAACTATTCCGAAAGCAAATTTTTTCTTTGTTTTTATGGAGCTCCACACTAATGAATAAGGCACATTCCCCTCAGAAATGCAGAGTAATGATAGTTTCTGAATGTTCAGGCCACAGTGATCTAGAAAATTATAGTCTAAGATGCACTACTATTAAGGTCTCAAGTCAGTTTGAATAGATCAGGAAAGAAAAAATATTTCATTGACATGCTATTCAGTATCTTCTTATTTTGTCAAATTCTTAATCTGTATCTTCACCGTGTAGCCACGTGATATTCTAGACAGTGCACATAATTCTCTCTGACAAAGACCAAACAAATATAAGTGACTTTCCATATGAAAATTTTCAAGAATGTTTTGTATTAGTCAAAGTATTAATTAAGGTTATACCAGTTAAGCTGCTGTAACAAACTCCAAAAATCATAATAGTTCAACCCCAACAGACATGTATTTTTTGCTTATGCAAAGTCCAAACAGAGCATTCCTAGTCAGGGGGTACCTCTTCTCCAAGTTGCTGTGGATTGAATGTCTCCCCCTCTCCTGCCAACTCCTTGAAACTTGATACTCGTCGCATCAGTGTTAAGAGGGTGCGAAATCAGACTATGCCAAGTGTTGAAAGGTGGGGTCTTGGATGTGATTGGATCGTGTTGACTATGCCCTCGTGAATATGGGTTAGTGAGTTGTCATGGGATTGGCACTCATAGCTTTGTAAGGACAGCAGGTGAGCACATTAAAGAGCTCTTGATATTCTTGCCATGTGATACCCTGCACCACCATGGTACTCTGTAGAGAGTTTGTACCCAGAAGAAGGGCCTCACCAGATGTGTTCCCTGGGCTTTGAACTTCCCAGCCTCCAACACTGTAAGAAATAAATTTCATTTTCTTTATACATTACCCAGTTTCAGATATTCTGTTCTATGCAATAAAAAATGGAGTAATACACAAGTGATAATCCACAGGAACCCTGTCACCTTCCAAATTATGGCTCTGCCATGTTTAACACAAAACTTCCAAAGTTGCTTGGGGGATGATCCTTTTACCAGCTGATTGAGTTTGGATGTTATTGTCCCCCCAAAACTCATGTGGAAATCTGATCCCCAGCGTGGCAGCATTGGCAGCTGTTTGAGTCATGGCGGTGGATCCCTCATGAATGGATTAATGCTCTCCCTGGATGCAGGGACCTGAGTGAGATCTCAGTCCATTAGTTCCTGCAAGAGCTGGTTGTTTAAAAGACCCTGGCACCTTCCCTCTCTCTCTTTCTTGCTTCCTCTCACCATGTGATCTGCTTGTACCTGCTGGCTCCCTGCCACTTTCTACCATGACTAGAAGCAGCCTGAGGCCCATGCCAGATGCAGCTGTCCCAGAATTGTAAGCCAAATAAACCTCTTTCTTTTTAAATTACCCAGTCTTAGGTACTCTCTTATAGCAACACAAAAAGGACTAATACACCAGCAATCAGAAGGCAAAAATGTATAGCATCTCTTGAGGGAGGCAGCCATGGGCTGGGCTGGGAGGTGGCACCCATCCCTCACGCTCCAGTGTCATTTGCTGGAAGTCAATCACATGGCCACATGAGTGAGGCAGAGAAATGCAGGCAACCCGTGTGCTCAGGAAGAAAAAGAAATGGGTTTGATAAATATCCAGCAGGCTCTCTCACCGTAGTATTCCAAATTCCTTTTGGTTACCATTTTCTTCTGAACTAGAAATATTCTTAAAAATCAGTGCAATCTGCCACTAACATGAAATGTATTCTGTAGGTGATACCACCACATGTAAATTACCACTAAAGCTATATTCCATATCAAGTTCTGTTCTGAAATTATTTTTCCACTTATCTTTCCTGATAAGGTATCCTTCACATATGGCTTTGTCTTTTTCCTTTCAGCCTAAAGATTTGATTTTATTCTTTGACTGCTGTACCATCCATCTCCAAAAGTGCACTAAATGTAGAATTCATTCAGCTAATCTAGCCAGGAAACAGGATAAACACACCACAATTTCTCTCTTAGCTAAGGGCTTTATATCACCAAATGTTCCATAGCTTCCACTTGGCAAACTGAAATTGCTGCCAGCCTTGCGTGAACCCAGGATAAGGTGATGGGTCAGATAGCTGTCTGTTTATCTTCACACAATCTACATGCTGACACCAAAACCTTGTCTAAGCATAAGCAGAAACGGGGGAAGATTCGGTAAGTGTCAGTCCAGCTGCCAGTGGGCCCCACTTGATGTTTGTGGAGACTGACGTGGAGAAAAGCTCCTGAGAAATCCCCCTTTGGCAGAGCAGCAGAAATTTCACATCCACCCTGAAATCACTTGCTGAGCTATTTGCACTCTGCCACATAAGCTTCCATCAGCAGAAAGAACAGCTGGGAGTTTGGGCATTACAATGCCACTTTAGGCTGCATTTGCTGAGAACCACACAATGGGAGACTCTCAAGTCTTCCTGGCAGTTCCTGCAAGGATTTTAATGAGGTACCTCATTTGAAAAAGAAAAAAAGATGATCCAGAAATGAAAAGCTTAGATGCCAAACTGATGGAGAAATATTAGAAATATTTAGATATTGGGGTGCAGAAAGAGTATTTCCAGGGCACAGTCTCATATGCATCTAGACACTATGAGGGTAAGTACCACAGTGTGTTTGGCCTGACAATTTCTGTCATTATTTGCCAGCTGATGCATGGGGTCATTGTAACTGCTGAAGCACTCCCCTGCCTGGGTTGGGCAAGTCTGGAGAAATCAGCCACTGCAATCTGCCCTCAGGAAGAATATGAGATCCTACAAGGCCCTGCTCACCTCATGGTTGCTTTGTCTGTGGTTTATTGAATCTATCTTTTCTCTGAATATTCATGTTAATTCTGCATTCTAAGCTTATCCCTGTGACTTAGGGTTATTCATCCAGCCTTGACTTGTGGGTTCAACTTACCCCTCCATTTCTTCATGTATCCCAGGGCTAGGCCATCACCATATTATACCAGTTTTTCAATCCTATCTTCCATACCTATTTCTTATCCAGAACCCAAACAACAATCCTACAACCTGACTACAACTATTATGACCAACTTTTCTTACCCCATCTTTCATAACTTAAATATTTCCTTGTGTCTTTTCTTTCTTATTCCTGTTCAAAACATACCTGTCTTCTTTATCTTTCCCTAAAATCTAACCTCTATTCTCAGGAGGTAAGTAACCTGACATATGAATTTCAACAATGTGTTCAGTTTAGTTATAAGTAAATGTGCCCTATTCCCTAGGAAATGAGAATGCATAAAATAAGGATGTTCTGAATATAGTTTTAACAAAGCAGATATTCTAGTGGTAAGGACGTCTGGCACCATGGTGGGCTTGTATGGGAGATGTTTGTGGAAACATAAGGTTTCTAATGTCCTTTAAATAACACAATTCTTTGCTTATATCTAGAGCCACAATTGTCTCATAATTTTTCTAAAAAGCTGTAAAGAATTTTGTCAGACAATAGCACTATTATATTTATAGGTTGTTCCAAATAAACTGACATAATAGTGTTTAACTGTATTTTTTTATTTGATGTTTTAATATAAGCATAAAAGGCTAGAGTGATGTAATGTGGGAGCCCCAAATCTGTGAGGGCACGCACATGTCTGCCTATTCTAAAGAACTCACCTGGTTGCCCAATGGGTAGAGACATTGATTTATTAGACTTACGAGAGTCACTGATGGCGGCAGGTCAGTCACAAAATCCGTGCCACCATGGGGTACATACAGCAGTTTTATAGTGAATAGATCAGAGCAGGGGTGTAAATCATTTTCAGGCTTACACGCAGACCCTCACCCAGCTCACATAACTCAGAGTGCATGGCAGATCTGGCTGAACAGATAAGTTAATCTACTCGCCACTCTCCTGGCGCCAGAGTGCTTGTTCATTAACTTAGTGTCCTGCTCCTTCCAGCCTTCTGTTTGCCTTTAAGGGGACATGCCTTTTCTTGGGTAACTACCTTGATCGGGGTAGTCTCCCAGGGGGAGGAGAACTCTGGTATGCATGGGGAGGGGGAATAGGGCTATGTCCAGCATTTACCCTGCAAGTGACAATATTTAATTTACCCTCTTCATGATTACAAAATGCATGTGTACTTCTGTGTATGATGTTTCCAATTCATTTGACTTATTTCTTAGAAAATAAGTAGATTAAAATAGTAGTATATGGTAGCAGATTAACTATGCAATGAAGAAAAATCTGAGTGTAGAGATGAAAATAGCAGCAATTGTCTATGCATAAATAAGCAACTGAAGAGTAAGAGTAAAATCTCTATAAGAATTAATAGAAGAGTCAATAGAAGTCAATAAGAAAACTCATGGCAAGGACAGGCAGTAAAGAACAGCAAGTACACAAAACCTTGATAAAATGCTGCCTAACAAGTAAGACTCATTGATCACCAGGATGCAGGCCCATTTGCAGTAAACTCCAATAACCGGAATGCCTTCACAATGGCAAACAATGAAAATTGATATACGTAATAATGACTAGAAGTCACTGAAAGATCCTGAATGCCTCTGAATCACTACAAATTTGATTGCACTCAGTATAATTTTAGGAATAAATGCACTTATTTCTGAATAAAGAGACTTAAAAATATTTTCTTTTGCAAAGAGCTATTTCACTAAGAATCATAAAATTTTAGAGCTAGGAAATACCCTGTTGTAGCACCAGTCAAACTGTTAATTCAGCAAGGAATACCAAACAGAGAGCAGAGGATTGTCAGGAAGGTTGGAAAACTGGGTGAAATTTAAGACCTAGCTTGCATAGATAGGGGTAAAAGGAGGGGTGGGGTCTGGGGGAGGCTTTCCTAGCATGGGATCCAAGAATGACTAACATGATTTGCCAAATTCCTAATAAAGTAAAGTCATACAGCTGAAACCGTGTGATATATGTGGACAGAAATCCATGGAAAAATAGCCAAAGTGTGGGAACTAGAAGGAAAGCATGGTCTGTAGTCTGACGGGATATCCTAATGAACTGCTTAGAATCTATAAGAAGTCCTAGTGGTCTAGTCATCAAAATCAGCAACCCCACCTATGCCCTCTCTCTCACCCATTTTACCAATGAGGAAAACTAAAGTTTGAGTAAAGTGAATTGCCCACGGTCACACAACTAGAAGCTGAAGAGCTGAAAATTATGTTCTAGTTTTATATTTTCTGTGTAATATTCCCTCCAGCCTAAAAAGCAGCCTCCAGGTAGACATGTCTGGGGCTTAAAGAATCTAGTCATTCACTTAGGACTTTTCTTCCCTGGACGTAAAAGCAAACCAATGGCCAGAGGACAAACTTGAAGTCAATCTCTGCTTTCTTTCTTTCTTTTTTTTTTTTTCTTTTCTTAATTTATTCTACAACACAAAGTGTGTCAGACTAGATGGCCTAACATTCTTGGACCAGTCTCTCCTCTGAAAGAAGAAGAGAAAATTGTTCCCATGGGTCTGCAAATTACACTGTTTGTATTCACTGTTCCTATAGGCAAAGCTGGGTCAGTTGGCCCTAAATCAATTTTAAAAACAAACAGGTAGAGCTGAGTGTGCCATCCTAAACCCATTTTTAAAACTTTTATTTAGTGTCTATTATATGCCTAATGATGGAGTACAAGATAAATAAGATCATCTTGACCTCAGGAGCTTACAGCATACAGATTATTTATCCTTCATATGAATTCAATTCAATGGGATTATTCTAAATAAATTTTGTAAATATTCAAACTTTGTTGTTGTTGTTTTAAATCACACCATATAACAATTGTAAAGTGAATTGCTGTAATGCAGGGCACGTGGTGATGGTACAGTCTTCCTGCTGTGAACATATTTTTTTCCATTTTTAGATAAATCTTGACTTTTTTAAATCAACTCAAAATAACTTCAGTTGATTTATTTTTACTACATAAAATTTTCTGAGATAAATACATTTATTATGTATTAATTTTACCATGCCATATGCCCCATATTATATCACATAGACAATGTACTAAAACAAACTTTTTTTTTGAGTTTTGGCTTTTTGGACATTATGCGAAAATAATCTTCTGACTTGAAATGGTAAGTATAAAAATACTGTTGAGCTAGATTTTCCTTGGATGTGACTCCACACACCTGACCTAAAGGTCATGATCTTCCTCAGGGCAAGATTATCTGGCTGCTCAGTTGTCTTTTCTCTCCTTAGCCAACCACTACCACCTGTGATTCCTCCTTTTGTTCTATGATATTACTTTTTTTCTCATGTCCATTATTACAAATATATTAATTGAAAACTACTGGCTCTTCATTTTTATTTTCTTTCTTATGTGATAACTAGGAATTCACCATGCCCATATTAGTGTATATAGGGTATTCTCATTGCTTTTTTTTTTTCCAGTACATACTTATGGATTGTTACTCAAACATAGATGTTTCTCGAATATAGATGTTTCTCAAATATAGATTCTCAAATACAGATGTTTTGAGGACTTAAGATAACTAAACATTATTCCATGCCTATTCACAACTGAATAAAAGCAAAATAAGTCCCAGTACTCCAGCTCTGTAAAACACAATTTACCTGTTCTTAAACACACATTACTCAATGATCAAAGGTCAGAGGAAATTATACGTACATATATACTTGTACACCATACTTGAGATCTGTGGATTGACAATTTTGTAGCTAATTTAGGTATGCAAAATATCAATAATTAATCCTTCACCAATCCACCCAGTGACAGGGAGATCTAATTTTATCACTAGGACAGCTAGAATAATTAGATAGCCCTGCCATTTCACTGCTGCTTCTGAGGTGTGGACCAAGTCAGTACTATAATTACTCTATAATAAAGTCATAAAGTCATAGAGAGTCGACACTTGTTAATAGCCTTGTAGTGTAACAAACACTGCATTGATCTCTTTACAAGGATTACCTTATTTAAAACCTTAAAATTGTATTATAAAACTATCATTCTGATATTACAGCCAACAACAATAAGGCAAAAAGAGCAGAAAGAATTGATTACAGTCCATGATACTAAGTGATACAACCAGGATTTGAACTCCTGTCATCTGAAAACAAAACAGTAGTGTTCCTCCATTATGCTAACCAGATGCCTCTGCTAACTCTCAGCCCGGGGTCTCACCTAATACAGTTTCCAAGCTAGGTGGGCCACAGCTCACATTCTGGCTCCCCCATTTACCATTATGTCATCCTGGGTAATGCTCTGAACCTCCCTCTGAGCCAGTAGAGAAAACAAAATTTAGGGCCACTGAGTTTAACACTATATCCATTTTGTATGGTATTCCCTTTGGTATTAAACAGTCTTGTATTGTTGTAAGGATCAAATAAGAGAATACACATAAAATTAGATAGGTTCCTGGCAAACAAAAATGCCCAATAACCAAGAGCTTAAAAAATAACAGAAGTGACATCAGTCAAAGGTGATGTCCTAAAGAAACTGTAGCTAGACCAGAATTTATGGATATAAGTTAGACTAAGTATCCATGAAATACTTAATGTGATAGCCTCAATTTTTTGAGATGTTGGGGAAATTCAGAAAAGTCAGAGGCTAATATGGTCTCCTGAGGGCTAGTTTCGTTGCAAGATATTAAGTGTAAGCCCCTATCTACTGACTCATAGTAAGCATGACATGTTCTGGAAAAACACTACAAGGCAATTAAAATATCCCTACCCCAAATTTGACTTAATCCATTTTATTGTTGGAGGAGCAATAGAAGCTGGAGTTTTTTCGGTTACTAAAAGTTCAATCTCATTCCCTATCTCTTTCCTGGGAGAAGTTAACATTACCTAGCGAGAAAGTCCTTTTAACATCCTACACTGTTGGTGGGACTGTAGATTAGTGCAGCCGTTATGGAAAACAGTACGGAGGTTTCTCAAACAACTACAGATAGAACTGCCATATGATCCAGCAATTCCACTGCTGGGGATATGCCCAAAGGAATGGAAACCATCATGTTGAAGGTACACCTGCACTCCCATGTTTATTGCAGCTGTATTTACTGTAGCCAAGAGTTTGAATCAACCTAAATGGCCATTAACAGATTCCTAGGTAAGGAAAATGTGTTATACATACGCAATGGAATACTACTCAGACATAAAAAAGAATAAAATTCTCATTCACAGCAACATGGATAAACTTAGAGAAAATTATGTTAAGTGAAATAAGCCAGGCACAGAAAGAGAAAAACCGCATGTCCTTGCTCATCAGTGGGAGTTAAAATAAAGAAAAAAAGAAAGAGGAAGGAAGGAAGGAAGGAAGGAAGGAAGGAAGGAAGGAAGGAAGGATGGAAGGAAAGAAGGAAGGAAGGAAGGAAGGAAGGAAGGAAGGAAGGAAGGAAAGAAGGAAGGAAGGAAGGAAGGGAAAAAAACAAAGAAAGAAAGAATAATACATTGAACTTTCAATAAAAAGAGAACAGAACTATGGTTATTAGAGGTGGGAAAGGGGGTGGGGGGTTAGTGAGAAATTAGTTAAGGGTCACAAAGTTCGGTTACATTTCGTAAACATGAGTATACTAATTATCTTGATTTGATCACCACATATTGTACACATGTATCGATATTCAATTCTGCACCCCATAAATGTATACAATCATTTGTGTTTCAATAAAAAACTGTCAAAGAAAAAAAAAAGATTCGGGCCATTTTTTAACAGCATTATTGAGAAGTAATTCACATTCCATACAATTCACCCATTTAAAGTATATAATTCACTTCCGTACTCACAGAGTTGTGCAGCTATCACCACAATACATTTTAGAACATTTTTTCACCCTTAAAAGAAACTCTATACACATTGGTAATCACTCTTCAATCTCCCCACCTCCCCACAACTGCGGGTAACCACTAATATGTTTTCTGTCCCTGTAGACTTGCCTACTCTGCACATTTCATACAAGAGGAATAATATAATACATGGCAGTTTGTCGCTGGCTTCTTTCACTTGGAATAATGCTTTCAAGGTTCATTCATGTTGTATCATGTGTCACTACTTCATTTTTTATTTATTGCCAAAAATATGCCACTGTGTAGATACATCACTTTTTATTTATTGAATTTTATCAGCTTTTGTTATCCATTCATCAACATTTAGGTTGCTTCTATTTTTTAGCTATTATAAATAATGCTGCTATAAACATTTGCATACAACTTTTTATGTGAACATATGGGTTCATTTCTCTTGGGTACACATCCAAGAGTGGAATTGCTGGGTCATATGATAACTCTATGTTTAACATTTTGAGAAACTGCCAAATTGTTTTTCAATGTGGCTGCACCATTTTACATTTCTACATGTTGAGCCACTTTAACAGCCTAATATTACATGTTCACTCTTTAAAAAAATAGTGGCTGTGCTTTGACTTGCCTTTTTACCTTGGTTAGGATGACTGGTTAAGAAGCTAGGTTAAGTGTTAAGACTACAGAAGCAAAATATTATCACATCAAATCGCTAAAATGCTTTATTTGTTTAATGTTCTGTCACTTTTCTTTTTTGTTGACAATCCAGTCTCACTTGTCATCTGATCCTTCAGTTATAATCCATTTTTCCCTCTCTAAACTTTATCCAACAGTGTTCCTGGTGTGAGAAACAATTCACAGTATTGTGCATTGGTTATCCCAATGCTAGTGACTTCAGTCTTTGTATCAGTCTGTTTAACTGCTTTCCTGCTGCTTTTACAAATGTAACCTCTAGATTCACAGTTATAGTTTGACAAAAAGGAACAGACGATGCCAAATAACAAAATGGAACAAAAAGCAAATTTACATGAAATCGTGTTTCACTATGCTATCCATCAGGCAAAAAAATAAAAAGTGAACAAAAGTAAAACCTAATTGGTAAGTACAGTGGCATGTGTGCTCCTTGTTTATAATTTGTAATCCATAAAATTGTGTGCCCTAAAAATTAGGAAGATATGTTTTGTATTGGTGTGCCAATAAAGTAATACTTCTTATTTTCAACATGGATTAAAATTTAAACACGTAATTAAATATCATTTCCTTTTTACAATTCATTTTTTAAAGCTATATACTTGTAATACTTTTTTATTTTTTCAATTTCAGGAATTTTTTGTTATTGTCTTCAGAACCCACACGGTGCATTGAAAGGAATTCCATAAATATTTATTGGGTGTCAACTATCTGCGAGGCACCATGCTAAGTGTTCTTTTGGAAGGAATTTTAAAAGCTATTATTCTTTTGAATGTGCTCATTTGAGGCAAATATTCCTCCATGGATGGTGGATTTTATTTGGGGAAATGGTCAAAAGTTATTCAAAGTCAATTCTGATGGATGAGGTGGATAAGATCCATCAAGCAAGATGACATTCTTAACGGTCAAAATTATGTGTGACTATAAATTTATGAGGCTGATTTTCTTGTGTGGTTCATTAACCAGATTTGAAGAAAATTCCATGGGAGGAGTTCCGGTAACATTTTGAGTAATGCAACAATGGTGAGGTGTGTGGTACTAAAGTCACTATTTTGATGGATGGCACTCTGGATATATTAGTCCTGGCATGTTTTAAAAACACACTCATTGCTCATGATCACACATTCTGTAGTGCCTAGAAAATACTGGACGCTATAAAAATTTAACCATATCCATAGCCAGGGTAATGTCATTTCCTAGTGATTATTCTTTCACCCCTGACAAAGATAGAACACAACTGTTAGCACGTGTGGCTTGTTCTTTTCCACAGCCAGAAAGGCACTGGGGCTTGAATATTTTCTGTCCTAGCAACTGTAATGACCTAGAGAAAAATACCCCAATAGACAGGTGCCTTGTCAATGCTTAGCTTATAGAAACTTCTCCAAGTGGCACACTTGTAGAAGAGGTCACAGAAAGAGATCCTGGCTTTTATCATTTGTCAAAAGCTTATAACTAGTTTAATAGAGCTTTGAAGGAATAAGTTGTCGTTGAATGTTACATATTGTTTACTTACTGAATTCTAAATTTCCCCGATATTCTTTGAACTGTACTCAATCTGAAAGCTTCTCTTTTATAACCTAAGCCAGGAATTACAGATAAGGTGTATTAGTTTCCTAGGGCTGCAGTAACAAATTGCCACAACCGAGTGGCTTAAAATAGCATGAATGTATTGTCTCACAATTCTGGAGGTCCAAAGTCTGAAATCAAGGTGTCAGCAAGGTTGATTCCTTCTGGAAGCTGAGGGAGAATATGTTCCAAGCCTTTTGCCTAGCTTCTAGTGGTTGCTGGCAATTTTTGATTTTATTTATTTCTTCTCCTGTAGATGTTTCACTTTCATCTATATCTGCCTCTTCCTTCAAATAGCTTTCTTCCCTCTATGTGTGTCTGTGTCTAAACTTCACTCTTTTTACAAAGACAGAAGTCATTAGATCAGGACCCACCCTCATCCAGTAAGACCTTATCTTAACTTGATTACATCTTCAAAGACCCTATTTCTATATAAGGTCTCATTCAGAAGTTCCAGGTGACAATGAATATTGGAGGGGCACTCTTCAACCCAGAACAATAGGTATACTAAAAAGTTGTATATACGCAAAGTGTACAGTTCACTGTGTAACCAACACGGCAGTCAAGAACCAGATCTTACATCCTCTTCTAGTCACCAAATGTCCAGTGGTAACTACTGTCCTGACTATTAACAGCAAAGATTACTGTTGCCTGTTTTTAAGCTTTATGTAATTTAAGTTATATAATATGTGCTCTTCTGTGCCTGGCTTCTTTCACTCAACATTTTTGTGTGTGAAAATCATCCATGTCTCCACATATATTCATAGACTGTTGTTTTCAAATGCTATACAATGTCTATTATATTAACATATCACAGTGTATTTATCCATCTTACTATAGATAAGCATTTGGTAGTTTCCAGTTTGGGGTTACTAAAAAGAGTGCTTCTATGAACATTCTAGTACATGTCTAGTATACATATGCATGTCTGTTATGCATGTAATTAGATTGAGTTGAACTTCGGGGTAAAATTACTGGTCATAAAATATGCTTATGTTCAGTTTTAGCAAATTGGGCCAAATAATTCTTCTAAGTATTGTACCAATGTGCACTGCCACCTGCAGTGTTTGAGAGATTTGGTTGTTCTACATCCTTCCCAACACTTGATATTTTTCCTTGTTTCTCTTTGTTTTTCCCTCTCCCATTCATTCCCTCCCCCTTACTCATGCAGACCTAGATAAGTCATATATGAGGAAAAGCCAAAACAGCTTGTAAATTTCTCTGGCTTTCTGTGCTTCTTAAGGCTACATGTCTAGAAGGGGAGGATTCAGGGTGTAAAGAAATGTCTTGGCCATAAGCAATGAGATAGATAATTGAGGGTGCAGAGAAAATGACCTGCCTGGGAGCGGAGGGAGAATACCAACACCAATCTAGACAGGTTTCTCTAGGAAGGTCAATGCAGTAGAATGCCCAGAAGCTACGCCAGAGAGATGACAAGACCCCAAAGAGGAAATAAATTTTTGTAGATGGTATATTGGGCAGACTTGAAGCAATAGTTGTGGTGCTCCCAACAGCAAAGAGGCAATAGGAAGGGCTCTGCTAACCAGGACAATAGACATCTCAGGATAAACCTGTGTGGACAGAAAACTAAAGGACAAGATGCAACCCTTTCCCAACATCACAGCTCATCTTAAACTCCACACAACTGTGAGACCACCACAGAAAGATGAAGGAACCCCAAGAAAGACCAAGATTATGGGATCCAGCCAACACAGTAGAGTTGGGGGCCTGAAATAAAAATTGAATGATTCTTACTGTTATTCCATGAAGGCAGAGAATCTGACTATCGATTTTTTTTGTCTACCTCGACTTTGACCAGAAGGACTTATATACAGCAGATATTTAATAATTATTTATTGAGTAATGAATGACAACCAGCAGTAAGATCTAAAAATGCTTTAAGTTCAATCATGGGAAAACCTGTCATTACAAGTTATGTTTTCATCTCTGAGTATTGGGGATAAAGGTGATAGAAAAGGCGTCACAACTGCTCACAGAATTGACATCAACTCTGTAGAATGGGGAACTACACAGGGACACTTCACTTATTTCCCAGACTCTGATGCCATTAAAGGTCTTTAGATGCTTTGTTTCATTCTCTGTGATAGCTATGCTGGGGTGACGACATTTCATCTTGAATGTCTAGAGGCTTGTTAGCAGAGACCCTGTCACCGCCAGGGATCACAGCATTTTTGTGCTCAGTCCTTAGGGCACTGATCTCAGCGTACAGTTGGACTCAGCAGCAGACGCCACATGGTCTAACATGACAAGCAGCTGGATCTCCAGCCAACAGGCAGTTATTTTCTTGAGATGAATGGCAGTTTGCAGAGCAGAGAAGGGGTTGGCTTTTTCTTTCCCTATGTGAAAACAGCTCAACTTCAGCAATCACAGAGATATGAAGAGAACAGAAGAAAAAAAGGCAGCTTATTTTTGCAGCATATAACTAATGTGTCTGTTCAGAGCAGGTGGAAATGACCATCCCAACCTGCATACTCCATTTCTACAAAATTGGCCTGGATTGAGGTTGGATTGAGTATAATACAAAGATAGTGATTGAAAAGGAGGCAAAAACACCCAATTGCATAAATAAATTTCACATTCAAAATACAAGTATTTTTGTACATGCTGTCTGTAAGCATAATTATCAGTGTATCATGCCTTTTGCTTTCTGAACAATTTCTTTTAGTTGCAGGACAGTCCTGTGTCCCTGAAGGATGTAAATAAGGAAGCGAGTAATAGAAGGACCGAAGGCTTTAGACCAATATTTTTTCTGAGACTTGAAACTATCAAGGAAAAAGCAACTTTGTTTTTTGCAGAAGTAGATGTCTACCTGCCTCAATCTGAGCAGTGCTACTGGCAGTTTCAGAGACATCTTATCCTTTATTTCCTAAACAAAGTAAAATGTCAGCCAGTAAAGAAGAATTTTTTTCCATTTTTTGTCAGTCAGCAGCTCATGGCACTTTAAGCCACCATGGGAAGAAATGCATAGTGTGCTTTATGTCTGAGTAAATCTTTTGAAACTTTGTTTTTCAAAAAGTTCTTCATTCTTCATGCTCTGCACTTCTAGTGACAGCGGATTGAGCAAATATGTTGGGAGGATTGTTTCTTAAGTAAGATATTTTACATTTTAGAGCTCATTTATACAAAGCCGTTCAAATTTGATGACAGGGACAAGACGACATGCAAATAGTACATAAAATGCTTGCGTTATCATTGTGCACACAGAGAAATTACTTGCAGCCCTGAGACTGTTGAGGTATATATATCAATATCTTTAAGTATGAGAGGATAACTGGAATGTCAAACAATAAATGGGAGTAAAACAGTTATAATTCTAATCCAGACTGGACAACCCCAGGGTACAAAAGGATATTAGATTCAGGTAAGCTGCCCTTCTGTTTAATTACTGAAGAGTAGATAGAAGAAGCAAATGGCAGAAAATTAGTGAAAATTCTGACCTGCTGTCACGTGGCTAGGTCTCACTAGACATATAATGCTTATAGAGGCTGAAGAAAAGTATCTCATTCCATAGTTACATTTGGGCATTTACATCCTTTTAAAGAGTCCATATTTTAGGTAAATTTAGCAAAATAGTACAAGATCTCATAATAGTAACCATTTCATTGAAACAATATCAAATGGAACTATATAGACAAAGACAACACATCATTTTGGAAAGTGCACAAGATTCTGACAGAATTAAATATAATCGTGGTTTAATGTGGGTTGGGTGCTTTGTAATAGAAAACAGCATCATAGATTGGAACATTGAAACTAAATTCTGGATCTTTGAAAAGACAACAAAGTTGTTAAAAAGATGATAAACTTTGGTAAATCTGATGAATAAAAGAATACATAAAATATAGCAATATATTTTAGAAATAATATATAAAATGTAACTTTTATATAATATATTATAAATAATAGTATTTAAATGTATATAAAGAGGGGATGTAAAGTATTAAATATATATAAAACATGTATATATCAATATATTTGAACACCTAAAAAAAGTGTCACTTCCTCTGGAATGGAGCATTTCCCCCCATTTGCAGCCCACCTTGCATGGTCTGTGGGGACTGAACTCACAGGTGCCTGCACAGTCCACAGCTAGCCCAGTGGAAGCCCCATCTCTCTGTAACCCTCCACACACTCACATGGGTGCCAGCAGGCCCATAAGCCCAGCTATTTGGAGCCTAGATCCTTGTGCCAGACCCAGCAAGTCTGAGCACCTTTGCGTGGTAGCCCTGTCTGCATTCTGCCACGTTCACTTGAGCACAGATGGGACCTAGGTACAGGTTGCCTGGAGCCTAGGACAGATGAAAAGTTTGAGACCCCAGTGTCTGAACTCATGACACACTCCCTTCACAAGGCAGGCCTCTGTAGTGCTGGTGGGCTCAGCTGCACCCCTGCAGGCTTGCATTGGATTCACAGTGATTGGATAGCAGTTTTTCCTTCTTAC
Source organism: Cynocephalus volans (assembly GCF_027409185.1). Lineage (NCBI taxonomy): Eukaryota > Metazoa > Chordata > Mammalia > Dermoptera > Cynocephalidae > Cynocephalus > Cynocephalus volans. Next base: position 23,950,532 of record NC_084472.1, read on the forward strand.
AGCATGCCTCCAGAGTGCCATTGGGTCCAGCATCATTCATACAGGCTTGTTATGGGCTCAGCAGTTTAGCCAGTGGCCCTCTACAGAGCTCCCAGGACCTGTTTCCTTAGTGTATCTCTACTCCCAGACCAACAGTGGACCAAGTAGGGGCTCTGAAGCCCCAAGGCAGGTCTCTGCAGACCTGCTGGCCTCAGCTGCCCCCATACAGGTTCACATAAAGCTCAACAGCAGACCAGGCAGCCACCTTCAGGGTTGCCAGGCCACATGACAACTGCATAGATCTACTCCAAAACCAACAGCTGATTGGGTAGCAGCTTTTTCTCCCTACAGCACCCCTTCAGAAAGCCAGTGGGTCCTGTAGCATCCAGATAGGCCCTCTACAGACCTACCAGAAACTGCTCCAACAGTATACATGATTGACTGACAGTGGATCACCCACCCCTCCACTGCTGAGTGCCCTCCACCTAGGACACAAAGGCACCCACAGACAACTATAAGATTAGATTAAATAGAGCTGAAGAAGTCACACAAAGTCTACACTACTACACTCACTCAGATACAAACTTAAGATGCCCAACCCAACCGTCAACATAGAACACTTCTACAGGAAAGAGTCTCCCCCTCCAAAAACCACTTCTAGAATTAAGAGAAGTGACACCACCACCAGATGCCCAGACATCAATGCAGGGATATGAGAAGCATGAAAAAACAAGGAAGCTTGAGTACTCCAAAAGAAGACTACAATCCTCCAATACCAGACCCCAAAAAACAAGAAATTGATGAATTGCCTGAAGAAGAATCCCAAAGGGCAATACTAAGGGAACTAAAAATGATGGATGAAAAAACAGACAGAAATCACAATGAAGTCAAAAAGAAATTTGAGCACATGTATGAGAAATTCAGCAAAGAGATAAAAACAATAAAAATAAAAAATCAAGCAGAAATTCTGAAACTGAAGAATTCATTCAAAGAAATAAAAAATACAACCAAGAGCATAAACAACAGGCTAGAACAAACAGACGCAAGAATCTCCAAGCTAGAAGACAGACTTTTTGGATTAACATAGTTGGGCAAAAAACAAAACAAAACAAAACAAAACAAAAAAACAACAAAAAAAAAAGAATTAAAAAAAAAATGAAGAAAACCTGCAAAATCTTTCTGATAACCTTAGTATACAAACATCCACATTATAGGTACACAGGAAGGGAAAGAGAAAGTAAAAGGCATTGAAAGCCTATTTAATGAAATAATAGCTGAAAACTTCCCAAATATTGGGTGAGAGATGGTCTTACAGATCCAAGAAACTCAAAGATCCCCAAACAGATTCAATCCATAAAGGACATTCCTGAGACACATTGTAGTCAAATTATCAAAAGTCAAACACAAAGAAAGAATTCCAAAAACTGCAAGAGCAAAGCATCAAACTACCTATAAGGGAATCCCCATCAAGCTAACAGCAGACTTAATTCTCAACAGAAACCCTACAGGCCATGGGTGGGATGATGTATTAAAAATGCTAAAAGAAAAAAAAATGCCAACCAAGAATTCTATATCCAGCAAAGCTTTCCTTCAGAAATGAAGAAGAAATAGTGTCTTTTCCAGAAAAACAAAAACAGAGAATTCACCACCATAAGATCAGCCATTCAACAAATCCTCAAGGGGGTCCTACAACTGGAATCAAAAGAGAGATATGTGTTACCATAAACACATGAAAAAGAATAAAAATCACTAATAAAAGAGAGAAAAAAAATGTATTTTATCACTACAAAAGACACCCAGCAAAGATAAAAAATAAAGGGGAAAGAAAGGAACATCAGAAATATAAAACAATCATAGAGAAATTAATAAAATGGTCAGAATAAGGAAATCCCTTTCAGTGACGACTCTGAGCATAAATGGACTAAGTTCCCCACTTAAAAGATATAGACTGGCTGAATGGATTAAAAAACTAGACCCAACTATATACTACCTACAAGAAACTCATTTCAGCAATAAAAATATACATAAACTAATAGTGAAGAGATGGAAAAAGGTATTTCATGCAGATGGAAACTGAAAACAAGCAGGAGTAGCCATACCTATGTCAGAAAAAATAGACTTCACACCAAGAACTGTGAAAAGAGACAAACAAGGATATTATATAATGAGAAAAGAATCAATGCAGCAAGAAGATATAGCAATCATATATATATATATATGCAGCCAACACCAGAGCACCCAGATATACAGAGTAACTGATATTAGATCTAAAGGTAGAGATAGGCCCATATACGGTAATAGTTGAGTAATTTAACATGCCAATGTCTGCATTGGACAGTTCAATAGACAAAGAACAGACAAAGAATCAGCAGAGAAATACCAGATTTAAACAGCATCTTAGACCAAATGGACTTGACACATATATACAGAACATTGCATACAACAAAAGCAGAATATATATTCTTCTCATCAGCATAAGGATCATTCTCCAAGATAGGTCACAAATAAGGTATCAACAAATTTAAAAAGACTGAAATCATATCGAGTATATTTTCAGACAACAATGAAATAAAATTAGAAATTATCAACAAAGAAAACTATGGAAACTATACAAATTCATGGAAATTAAACAATACGCTCCTAAATGATTGGTGGGTCAAAAAAGAAATAAAGCAGGAAATAAAAAAATTCCTTGAAAAGAATGAAAATACAAGCATAACTTACCAAAACCTATGGGATACTGCAAAAGCAGTACTAAGAGGAAAGTTTACTGCAATACATAAAGAATCAAACAAACAATCTAACATTGAATCTCAAAGAACTAGAAAAACAAGAACAATCTAATTGCAAAGCAAGCAGACAGAAAGCAATAATTAATATCAGAGCAGAACTAAATGAAATAGAGACCAAAAGAATGATGCAAAAAATCAACAAAACAAAAAGTCAGTTTTCTGAGAGGATAAACAAAATAGACAAGCCATTGGTCAGACTAACTGAAAAAGAAGAGAGAAAAACAAAATAACAGAAATAAGAAACAAAAAAGGAGACATTATAACTGATACCACAGAAATACAAAAAATCATTTGAGACCATTATGAATAAATATATACCAACAAATTTGAAGACTTAGAGGAAATGGATAAATTTCTGGACACATACAAATGTTTGAGACTGAATCAAGAAGAAATATATAACCTGAACATACCATAACAAGTAAGGAGACTGACACAGTAATCAGCAGTCTCCCATCAAGGAAAGGCCCAGGACCAGATGGCTTCACTGTTGAATTCCTCCAAACTTTTAAAGAAGAATTAACACCAATCCTTTTCAAAGTATTCCAAAAAATTGAAACAGAGGCTATTCTCCCCAATTCATTCTATGAGGCCAGCATCACCATGACACCAAAATCAAACAAGGACACAATAAAAAAAGAAAACTATAGGCCAATGTCCTTGATGAACATACATGCAAAAATCCTCAACAAGATATTAGCAAATAGAATGCAACTGCACATCAAAAAGATTATAGTCCCTGATCAACTGGGATTCATCCCAGGGATACAAGGATGGTTCAGCATATGCAAATCAGTAAATGTTATACACCACATCAACAAATGTAAGGACACAAACCACATAATTATCTCAATAGACATAGAAAAATCATTTGACAAAATTCAGCATAGCTTCATGATAAAACCTTTCAGCAAATTAGGTATAGAAAGAAAATATCTCAGCACAATAAATGTCATATAAGACAAACCCACTGTCAACATCATCCTAAATGGGGAAAAGCTGAAAGCTTTTTTTAAGAACAGAAACAAGACAAGGACGTCAATTCTTACCAGTCCTATACAACAGAGTATTGGAAGGATTAGCCAGAGCAATTAGGTAAGAGAAAGAAATAAAGGACATACATATTGGAAAAGATGAAGTCAAATTGTCACTGTTCACAAATGACATGATCCTATGAATAGAAAAACCTACAACCCCTATCAAAAAAACTCCTATATCTCATAAATAAATTCAGTGAAGTTGCGGGATACAAAATTAATATATAGAAATCCATAGCATTCTTATTTACCAAAAATGAACAAGCAGAAAAAGAAAGCAAGACAACAAGCCCATTTACAAAGCTATCAAAAGAATAAAACATATTGGAATAAATTAACCAAAGAGGTGAAAGATCACTACAATGAAAACTATAAAACATTGCTGAAAGAAATTAAAGAGAATAGCAAAAGATGGAAAGACATTCCATGGTCCTGAATTAGAAGAATTAACATTGTGAAAAGGTTCATACTACCCAAAGCTATCTATAGATTCAATGCAATCCCCATCAAAATACCAATGACATTCTTCACAGAAATAGAAAAAAAAATCCTAAAATTCATATGGAACAACAAAAGACCCTGAATAGACAAAAGACCCTGAGAAAAAAATAAAAAATAACTAGAGGCCATACACTACCTGACTTCAAACTATACTACAAAGATATAGTAACCAAAACAGCATGGTACAGGCATAAAAAGACACATAGATCAATAGAACAGAATAGAGAATCCAGAAATCAACCCAGGTATTTACAGCCAGCTGATCATTGACAAAGGCACGAAGAACATACATTGGAGAAAGGACGGCCTCTTCAGAAATTGGTGCTGGGGGGCCGGCCCCGTGGCGCAGTCGGGAGAGAGCGGCACTGAGAAATTGGTGCTGGGAAAACTGGATATCCACAGGTAGAAGAATGAAACTAGACCCATACTTCTCACCATATACCAAAATCAACTAAAATGGATTAAAGACTTAAGTATAAGACCTGGAACTATAAACCTCCTAAAAGAAAACATAAGAGAAATACTTCAGGATGTTGAACTGGGCAAAGACTTTATGAATAAGACCCCAAAAGCACAAGCAACAAAAGAAAAAATAAACAAATAGGATAGTATCAAACTAAAAAGCTTCAGCACAAACAAGGAAACAATCAACAGAGTGGAAAGACAACCTACAGCAGGGGAGAAAATATTTGCAAGCTATACATCCAACAAAGGATTAATATCCAGAATATACAATGAACTCAAACAATTTCACTGTAAAAAAAAACCCCAAATAATCGAATTTAATAATGGGCAAAGGAGCTGAACAGACATTTTTCAAAGGAAGACAAACAAATGGCTAATAGGTACATGAAAAAATGGTCAACATCACTAACCATCAAGAAAACACAAATCAAAACCACATTGAGATATCATCTCACCCCAGCTCGACTGTTTAGTATCAAAAAAACTGAGAATAACAAATGCTGGTGAGGATGTGGAGAAAACGGAACTCTTCTACACTGTTGGTGGGACTGTAAATTAGTACAGCCCATTATGGAAAAGAGTATACAGTTTTCTCAAACAACTACAGATAGAACTACCAAATGATACAGCAATTCCACTTCTGGGTATACCCAAAGGAATGGAAATCATTTTGTCAAAGAGATACTTGCACTCCCATGTTCATTGCAGCTCTATTTACAATAGCCAAGATATGGAACCAACCTAAATGTCCATAGATGTGTGACTGGATTAAGAAAATGTCACATATATACAGAATGAAATACTATTCATCCATTAAAAAATGAATGCAATTCTGCCACTCACAGCAACATGGAAGAGCTTGGAGAAACTTATGTTAAGTCAAATAAGTTAGGCACAGAAAGAAAATACCACACGTCCTCACTCATAAGTGGGAGGAAAGAAAGAAAGAAAAAAAGAGAAAGAAAGAAAGGCCACAAAAAATGTTGAAATTTCAGAAATAAGTTCACTATGGTTACTAGAGGTAGAAAAGGGGAAGGGGAAGTAATTGGGCAAGGGACATAAAGATTAATTTTGAATTGTAATGACAAACATGCTAATAATACTGATTTGATCACATACTCTGGGCAAATATTGATAATCAACTCTGTACCCCATAAATATATATAATCAATTATGTTTTGATTCAAAAATAAATGTTAAAAAAAATGGAAAAAGAGGGAACGCTTCTCAACTCATTTTAAAACCTAGCATTACCTTGATTCTAAGATAAATAAACAAATGAGAAGCACAAAAAAAGGATATATAAACACAGATGAAAAACGCACACACACACACACACACACACAGATACCCCTAATATTTCCAAATAGAACATGGGCTATATTTAAGGAATTATATAAGAGTGAAAAGATTTTTCAATATTAAGGAATATAAAATAATATGTATAACAAATTATATACACATATATAATATACATATTATAAAATAATAAAAGACTTGAAAAAGAATTTGATATCATTCATCATCCATTCTTAATATAAGCTCTTTAAAAATTAATTGAAGAAAATTTCCTTAAAATGAGAAAAAGTAGTTACCATCAATGTACAAAAACATCATTTCAATGATGAAATGTTAGAAGCATTCTAATTAAAACATCGGGAACAAGATATTTTGGCAATCATCACTCTTATTTAGTAATTTTAGTGGAGATCCTTCCCAAAGCAATAATACAAGAAAAGAAATGTGGAAAAAATATATAAAAGGAAAAGATAAAACTAATGCTAATTTAGATGCTAAGAGTTTCTACTTAAATACACAACTGAAAGACACACATGGCAAAAAACAGAATCAACATAGGAAACCAAGCTTTTCTATAACATTGCAATAACTAATCAGAAAATTCATTCATTCAGAGAAAATGATCCATTTAGAGAGCAATAAAACCATAAAACATCTGTGCCAACTTACTTGATGACTGTTTTAAAAGTTGACTACAGAGTAAAGTTACAATGATAATAGGGTATGTGTAGTCAATGTTACCAAGCAGTTTTCCAAAATGGTAGTACAAATTAATACTTTCCCCAATAGTATATAGGAGGGCTAGTTTTCATTAAGCATTTGGTATTGCTTAATGGTTTTCATTTTTATGGTTTTAATTTTCATGTCTTTGATGACTAATGAGGTTGAAACTTTAAAAAAATTTTTCATATGTAAGTCTATAGTCCATATTAAACTGACTCTTCTACATGGTATGAGATAGGATTCAATATTTTCTACCAAACATTATAATAGTTGAGAACCATTTATTTAAAAGACCATCTATTCTCCACTACACTGCAATGTTGCCTTTCCAGTAAATTAATTTACCATATATGTGTGAATCCATTTCTTAACTATTCTGTTCTACTGGTCTACTTGTTTATCCTTGAACCAATTTCACACTGTTTTAATTGTGGTAACTTTATAGTAAGTCTTGAGATTTAGTAGTGTATGAGTAAGTCTTCCAGCTCTATTCTTCTTTAAGACTGCTCTTACTTTTTGGGGCCATTTAAATTTTTATACATACATTTTGAATTAGATTGTATATTTCCAAAAAAATGCCTTCTGGAATCTCAATTGGGGTTACATTTGATTTAATGATGAATTAGGAGAAAATTGATATCTTTAATACATTGAATCTTTCAATATATGAGTATTTATTTACTGTTCATAATTTCTCCAGGTAATGTTTCATACATTTATGTCTACAGAAATTTATAAAAACATTCTGTTGATTTATTCCTAGGTATTTATGCTTTTATATTTCATTTCTAGTTTATTGCTTTGTATAAAGATACTAATGAACTTGTATCTGATGATCTTGATAAATTCATTTATTAATTCTAATAGTTTATCTATATAATATTTTGAATTTTATACATCAACAATTTTATGTGCCTTCCTTCCAATCCTTATATGGTTTATTTTTATTTTACTTTACTTTTTTTGTGTTATTGCATTGACAGAACTCCCATAAAATGATGATTTGAAGTGGTAGTAGTGGCAATCTTGTTTTGTTCTTGAACTCAAGGGGAAAGCTTTCAATATTTCATTATTAAGTTTGATGATGGCTAAGGGATTTTTGTGGCTATTTATCAGATTAGAAAAGTTCTCTTCTATTCCTTTATTACTGTTTTTCTAAGAATTTGATTCATAAGCTAATATGAAGTTTTAATAAAGGCCTTTCTTGCATCTAATTATCATATGATTTTCCTTCTTTATTCAGTTAACGAATTACAGTAATTGATTTTCAAATATTAAGCCAAACTTGTGTTTCTAGAGTTAACCTTACTTGGTTGTGATTATCATCTTTATATATACCAGATTCAATTAATTTACTAATATTTGCTTAGGATTTTTGTATCCATCTTCATAAAGAAAATACCATGTAATTTGTTGGTATCAGGGTTAAACCAACATCACAAAATGAGTTTAGGAGTGTATCTTCTTTTTTTATTCTCTGGAGGACTAATATAAGTTTGTTGTTATTTATTTCTTAAATATTTAGAAAGATTGCTTATATCATCTGGACCTGGAGATTTTCATTATGGGAATGTTTTTAATAATGTATTCAACTCTTTAATAAATATAGGACTATTCAGATTTTTTACTACTTCTTTTTGTTTTAGTTTTGTTGAATTGTGATTTTGAATGAATTTTACCAATTCACTAAATTTTCACATTTATGAGTTCATTGTTTATCAAAGCATTCTAGCCAAGTCATGAGTAATTTTTACCTGACAGGAATACAATAGCAGTTTCTAAACTCTTAAATGGATTCAATAACTTAGTACAGGTTTGGACAGAAGTCCAATAAATCATTTTCCTGCCTTACTTAAATATGCAAGCCTGTTGCCTTCTGTCACTGACACAAAAATAATGAATCAATATGTTATCACCATCGAAAAAAAATAAGAACAAATTTAACTAAAAATTAGATACAAAGATTTTTAGGTAAATGTAGACACATTCATTCACCTAATACTTCATTATTTATCCTGTTTTTAGACACGTTGAAGCAATAGGATTCTACTATTTCATTACATACTAAATTCCTCCTAGCATGACAAATTGGGGTTTTCAGTTTAAATAGTACATTGTGAATTCAAAGTGTAGTGCCTGAAGAGTGATCTGTTGAATTGGTGAAAGATTTTTATTTAGTATCAGTAGAAGAACTGCCCTTAAGAAGGCAAAATCAACTCACAAGCAACTCTGAATTTTGCTAAGTATCCAGTTGTTCAGCTCTTGGGTATAGACAATTGTAATCACATACATCCCCGAAATCTTCAAAGAATGAAAGTTATACTCAATAATAACTCACTTTCTATACTAGTTGTGCGTGTAATAGATGATCTAGGTAGTGTGGATTAAATTTTACGTTACTCTTAAATTATTTCTCTCTCAGCAGTTTTTCTCCTCATTTTAACACTACACTGTTGTTCATGCCACAGTTAGTTTTAAGGTGATCATTTGCAATAATGATTAGAGGTCAGTTTCAGAGATTTAGCTTCCTTGAAAATGAAATAAAAAGTTAATATAAAAAATGAAGTGTTTCTAAAATTAATTCTTAATATAGGCATCTATGGAAATGGTTGTTTTCAAAATTGAAGATACATGTGTTTCTATTGTTTTCTTTTTTGTCATATTAATAGATCTTGAAGTGAAGTATATCCCGAAGCAGGTGTTTAACTAATGTGTCCTGGACATTCAACTGTGTAAAATACCCTAGAAGGAAAAAAATATAATTTTCATAATGAAAAAATACATTATGAGAATATTACCAATGAAAATATAATATTTGTTATTTTTTCTTTCACTTAAAAGCAGTAGGATTCTAGTCATTTTGTTCTTTACATTTTTTTGGTTCAAAAAAATAGTTATTTTTGTTTCTTTGTCTGGCTCATTTCACTTAACATAATTTGCTTCAGACTCATATATGTTGCTGCAAATGGCAGAATTTCATTCTTTTTTGTGGCTGAGTAGTATTCCATTGTGTATATATACCACATTTTCTCTATCCAGTCATCCATCAATGGACACTTAAGTTGGTTCTCACTCATAACTGGCTGCTAGGAAGAAAGGGAGGTAGGGAGGGAAAGAGAGAAGCAAGGAAGAAGGAACGAATAAAAGAAAGAAAGACAGAAAAGACCACAACAATACGTGAATTTTCAGAAGGAGAGAACAAAAAAAAAAAAAGAAGGAGAGAACAAACCTAAGGATACTAGAGGTGGAGGGGAGGGAGGGATGGGGATTGGGAAGCGATAGGATGGGCAAAAGGCATAAAGAAATATCACAATTTGTAAAAATGAATATGCTAATAGTAAATTTAAAATTTTAAAATAAAAAGTTATATGTGTGTGTGTGTGTGTGTGTGTGTGTGTGTGTGTAGTTACCTAAAAAAATTTCTAGAATAACTATTGAAATTACCAAGAAATCATAGAATTTGAATGAAGTCTTCTCATGCTATTAATGATCATGAGCCACAGTGCACAAAATGGTTTGGGGATCTCTTAGGCCTGTACAGTGTTTTTTAAAAATTATGAATCTTTAGACCTTAAAATTTCTCAGATAATGATACTACACAGTTGAATAACAATTTACCTTTCTGTCTCTTTGCTTGTGTCATTTGATTTGGGTTTTCCTTCTTTTTATCTGTTTGGTTTTGGGAATATAATAGATTAAAGGTTAGGAAGGCATAATTTACCCATGTTTAAAATGGTGTAACTCTGCATGTTTTCAGATATATTGTGTGATCAGAGGTTCAGTGATAAGGAATGGAAATTTTAGGGGTTCAGATAAGCCTTGGAACTGTCAGTTTATTATGAAAGTATTTATTGAGCATTATACTATGTATGCTCAATACACAGTAAATAATATAGCATTTAATTCAAAATAGCATTTACTATTCACACAGAACTTTGAGGCCATACTATGACTGAAACATGATCTCTCCTTCAAGAAGCTTATTTTGAAGCTTATGGACTGCATTCTGTTTGAGCAATAAAAGACCAAGAAGTCAAAGGCTCTTGTCCTGTTAATGATGCATCTACAGTGTCTCTCTGTGCCCTGTACAACATAGTCATTTGTTAATATTTATTAAATTAATTAATGAATTAATACGGCACTTCTAAAGTGTGGCCCAGGGCCCCCTGGGGGTCCCTGAGTCCCTTTCGGGAGTCTATAAAGTAAAACTATTTTAATAATACCAAAACATTTTTTTTGGCCTGTTTTATTGCCATCCTCTTACAAGTGTGCAGTGAGTTTTCTGGAGGTTACATGATGTGTGATGATGTCAGTGCTGTAATAGATAATGAAATGTGTACTTGCGCATTCTTGCATTTTAAAAATGGCTCAGTTTTAATTTCTAACACTGTAAATGTTGGTAATAATAATCCACACAAACAAAGGCTCTCTGGGATCCTGAACATTTTTGAGAATGCAAGGGATCCTGAGACCACAACGTGTTAGGATTGCTGAATTAACCATTTACATATCTTTCAAAGGTAATACAGAAATCAAGTCTTCACTTCCTAACTGTAATTCAATACTCTCACGTTAAGCCAGCTCTGCCTCACTCCCAGTTGCCAACAATTCTTTCATTTTATTAGGGCAAATCATTTTGCGTAGGTGGTTCTAGATCTGATAGGATCAATATAGTGCTCATATTGGTACTGTGTGATAAGCTGCAATACCAATAAATATAAACTCCTCCTGAATTTTTGTCCTTTACTCCAGTGTTTTTTTTTTTTTTTAGGTTAGGAAAGTTATATCTAAGCAGAGTGGAGAAATGCATGAATACCAAATAGCTCTTACTATCAATATTCTGATAAGCTAAAATTAAATGAATCTTGGTCAGCCAGGATTTCACCATGATCTGTATGAGACTTTCAAGACAATTGGAAGTGTGCTGAGCAAGGAAACCATTAAACTGAGTACATTTTGAAAATAACGAGGCATTTGTCGAATGCATAATATTGTACAGTACCTTGATAAAATTACTTTGCTATTTTTCTACCTACAGATTTTCTTATCCCCCTTGGGTATTTGCAGATTAAAACCAAAACAAAACAAAACATTATATTCCTCTTGGACATGTAAGTGACTGCTGCCTGATGGCTGAGAAAGACAGTCCATGTGGCAATAGGTTAATACTCCAATAAGGATGCTGGAGTATTAACCTATTGGAGAAAAACTTGTTTTTCTCAAATGTGTATCTCTGTGAAATCACATGTGTATCACATGCTTTTTGTTCTCAAGTGGAAGATAAAAAAACACCTGGAGCTCGCTAGATTTTTATATGACTTTATCTTCAAAATGAGTTTTGTCTCATTTAAGAACTTCTAAAAATCACAAAGAAGCATTATATATATTTCGGTCCATTCTCGGTTTTGATCCTATTTTGGGACAATTGTAAATCTGAAATTCAACACAGTATGAATTATATGGGGGATGACGGATTTTTAATGTGATTGAATTAACCAGATAATGAGTAGAGATTTTTGCTGCCATTCAATAAACTTGAGTTGTAAAGTTCATCAATTTTACGGTAAAGAGATCAAATATTTTCTGAAATCCTGTATGAATAAAACATAATATGTATGAGGTTACTCCAAAACGTTCGTAGAAAAACGGAATTGAAAGATAATACAAATCTTTCCATCAACTTTGTGAAGTACCTCGTATTAATAACACCTCAAAGGGAATTTCATAAATAGATGATACATTTTTAAAATATTCTTTCAGTCAAAATTGAAGTAACCCCTTGATCAGGAGGGAAAATCAAACAAATAAAGAAAAACAATAACCAAAAAAACAAAAAGAGGTTGAAGGTCAGTTTATGAATTCTGGAATCTGGTTTTACCCCAAGAGTTATCTAAATTCAGGGCTTTTTAAGGACAGGCCTAATTAGTATAATTGCCCGAATTTCACATCAAAGGGATCCCTTGGACTTCCCCTCTGAATTGCACTTGAACTTGCCATGGATCTCTACCAAAAATGTTTCCAAAAGAGTATGTTTATGAGAAAGTTGAACCCTTGAGAATCTCCATGAAAAAAAGAAAAGAAAAGAAAAGAAAACAGCGCTTCACGTTCAGATGAGTTCGGGAACTACTGAATACTGTGAAATCCCCCTCATGGAGTTTCACAATGCCTATTAGTTCATGAAGGCCTGTGAAAACCCTCCCAGGAAGAATTTTGTTTGATTTTATGTAACCCAGCGTGTCCTCAAATTTATATTACTACAGAGCCCTCTTTAATGTAATTTCTATTAAAAATCTCTGCAATTCATATTCTGTAAAATACATTTTCAGAATATTGACCCAGGGTGAGAATCTGCCCCTTGGGCCCACGCCCATCTGGCGAATAGGCAGATGTGTCCACCCTGGATAATACTCTGAACTGAGCGGCTCTGAAGTGCCATCCGCCTCTCTTTATTTCTCCTACCTCTGCTCACCGTGCAGAGGCCCCACAAGTGTCCTTAGTGCTCCCCTGATCTCAAGAATGAGAATTGACTATGGTAATTTCTGCCTTGTTTTCTTGCAGAATTTGTAACATTCCATGCTACAGTTATCTGTGTAGCGATTCACAGCCTAGATGAAACATAAGAAATCATATCATTTGAAGCCTGGAAAGAACCTAACTCCCATACTAGGAAATTTAGACCCAGTACATTAGCTCTTGCCCCAAGTCATATAACCAATTAAACACTTTATGGGGGAAGCATTATTTAATAGAAAGCTCCGGCTGGAAATATGCTGTTTGGATCAGATCATGCTACCCTTAAAGTAAAAAGTCAATTCCAACTCTGAGTAGGTTTAGTTCCAAAATCGGGAAGGAAAGGAAAAATGGCAACTGTAACAGCAAATGGAGATGATGTGTAACAGACAGAAAGTCCGTAACCAAAGTTGCCCTGCTGTGTTTCATTTTGAGCAGAAAGTCTTCAGGCCAACAGTATAAAATCTCCGGCTATACTCTGCCATCAAGTCAGATGCGAAGTGAATTGCTTGCTATGGGGGCTTTATCCCTCTGGTACAGCCTCAAGTTTTCTTATGTGACTGTTAAGAAAAGAATTGCTGGCAAATTCATTAATTTATTCCCTTACAACCTCAGGGTAACGAGCTTTCACATCTGCCAGTTGTTATACTAGATGCTTAGTTTTAATGGGTATTCCCCACTTGGATTTTTATCCGTTGCTTTATGTCAAAATTGTCATCACTTCCTCATCTTTATGTGTCTTTTTTGTTAAGAACTAATTTTAAAACACTCCTATTTATTTCAATGTCATAAAAATCGAAGCTTAACTAAACTGAAATGAAGATGGCCCACTCTCCAACATTTCCCTTTTTCTTTCTATGTCCCCATCATGTTTCCATTTACACCATTATTACTAACAATAAAATTCATAAACACGAATCTCTTGTTGGACTCCCTTTGGCTACTTCCAGATGACGATCGTTATGACTATTGTTATCATCTTCAACCAATATGCATTGAGCACCCAGGGTGCATGCCACGAAAGGAAGTTTGCTTCCTTATGGCATGGAAATTATGCAATATAAAGGATGAAGCCCAGAAGTAGGATTTTGAAAAACACAAGCTTTGCTTATGGTCCTGCCTGTGATGTGTTGCCTGGAATTGCTCCAAATATGTAACTTCTTGAGACTCTAGTTTCTACTTCTGTAAATGTAAATAACGCTCATGGCTGCATCTTGTCTACTCCTATGATTTTACCAGAAATCACACAATGAAGCATAAAGCTCTTTAGAAACAGTCACTGTATCAGCAGAGATATTGCAAGATTATCTTTTTTGCCATAATCGTCAACTACTGTTCACATTTTAACAGCCTTTTCTCCATTTCCATTCCAGGCCTGAAGAGCTATGTCTGCTGATGCCAATATCACAAATAAAAAAGTGAAAAGTCCAGCCAAACAGCTGGGGCTTGGGACATGCATTCTGAAACATTACTTGTTTGAAAGGCTTGTTTTCCTACTGAAATGACTGGCTGGTTGACGAAATTAACTAAATTAACTGCTTGTTTTGGCAACATAAATGTAAAGTCTTAAATAATTGAGAACCATAAAACTATATAAATGGCCTCATTTTTCTTTTTACAGAATAATTGTGGTTGGTTAAATGTGTGTCTTAACTATGTGTCTAAGTGTATTTAGTCAATTCAATTTTTAAAAAGCCATCAAACCAGTTAAGGTATTGATATATTGATTGAATTATTTATGTTATAACTCATCATTTACTTTTGGTCCTTTCCAAGCAGTCCCCGTGTGTCTGTCCCCTTCACATTATTTGGGATTAGCCCTCTCCTTTCTTTCCCTCTTCTTTAGTCCACGTTTTTCTAGGACTGTGCCTTTACCTCCTCCCCAGGCGCTTCTCGCCTTATCCTGTGACTGGTACTGGCCAGGTCAGGATCAGGTGTGGCAAAGGCAGACTAGAGGGGCAGAGAGAAAGCATTACCCGCACCCCCGACCACTCCTTCCTCCCCTTCGCCAAACTCCACAGGATAATTTTGGTCTCCTACAATTCTCAAACTCCTGCCACATTGCCCTATCCTCTAGGTCCCACTTTACTCTGTATCTCAGAGCCCCTGCCTTGCCCTGATGCTCTTTCTTACAGAGTACTTGTAATAGACCATTCAAGTTCTCCTCTGACATGTTGTAAGAGATTGGGGTTGGGGGGGGGGTGGACTGTTTTTTTACTCTCACACTCAGTACAACAGTCAGCACAGAACATTTCTGACACCAGATATGTGAGGTCCCCCCCCCCACCATCAAGCAATTCACCAGCAGACACAAACTGGGTGTCTCATAACTCAATTCAGTTTTGACACTATCTACCTGGAGTTAGAGTCAGATCCCACAGTTAAGGCCTCGGTCCCACAAGACTGCCCCCACTTCAGACGCCAATTGCAAAAAATGGGTTGTCACCTATACACCTGCCCAAAGGGCTCTAAGTCGGGCTTCCCATGACCCCCTTTTTGATTAATTTTCTAGGATGGCTCACAGAACTCAGGGAAACACTTCTGCTTACCAGTTTGTTACATTAATAAAGCAGATGATAAAGGATAGAGATGAATAGCCAGATGGAAGAGATGCATAGGGCAAAAAACATAGGAAGTGCTGCAGAGCTTCCATGCCTTCTCAGGCACATCACCCTCCAGGAACCTCCATGTGTTCAGCTGTCCAGAAGCTCTCCGAACCCAGTCCCTTTGGGTGTTTATGGAGGATTCATTAGGTAGCATGACTGATTACATCATGGGCCATTGGTGATCAGCTCAACCTTCAGCCCCTCTTCCCAGAGGTCAGAGGGTGGGGCTGAAAGTTTCAATCCTCTAACATCCTGGTTGGTTCCCCTGGCAACCAGCCCCCATCCTGAGGCTACCCAGAGGCCCACCAAGAGTTGCCTAAGTAGAATAAAAGATGCACCTAGGAAACTCCAAGAGATTTAGGAATTCTGTGTTACATAGTCCTATCTCTCAGAATATTATTAGAGTCTTAGGAGCTCTGTGTTTAGAACCGGGGTCAAAGGCCAAATATTAGAAAAAAAGATTCTCCTAGTGCCCCTATCCACCAGGGTTTTATGAGTCCTATGTCAAGAACCTGGGCCAGAGATCAATATATATATTTCTTGTTATTTCACACATACAACTTTATTTTGGATCATTGCACACAGAAATCTAGTGAGCACGATTGCAAGGTTCCATTTTGCCTCCTGGGACAAGGTATAAAAGGAAACACTTTTTGAGCCCCCCCCTTAAATTCCTGAGCATTTGACACTTGGTCTAGGCTACTCCTTCTTGGGAACTGTTTTTATTGGCTCTTGGCACAACTTTTCCTCCTCTGACCAACCCTATCGCACCTCCCCTGTTCTCCTATTGCCTGACCCTATTCTTCCATGTTGGTGTCCCTAAATATCAGTCCACTTTTCATAGTTTCCTTCCCCATAATCTTGCCCTGGATGTCCTCACTCAAGATCTCTGTGTTCTGTCCCAGTCTTCCTCTTGAACTCCAGACCGTTGTCAGTAATTAAAAATGGCCAACCTTCTATATGCCTAGAAGGAGAAAGAGCAAGGTGCTGAAGAAACATTTACCTTCTGTGGAAAGGATGACTGGATGCCTCACTTAGTTATGTAAATGTAAGGCAAGTGGCATTGTTTGCCCTGAGGACGGTGTGTAACTGTAACTTTTGGGAGAGGTTTATCTATATTTGTGCATTTTAACAAATCGCTGTTTACTTTGGTATGTGGAACTCAAAGTATGCGTTGGTCCATTTGCAAAAGAAGCATAGGGATTTTCTAGTGGGAAGAAGACTGAGACATCTAACACATTTCTTGCAATATTGAAAGCTGGAAAGTATGCCAGGGTGGCCCAGGTCAAGGACCTGTGTCAGGAAGGAGACCTGAGTCTCCTGGAGTAACTTTTCCTGTTTGTCATGAGCTGTTCTTGACTGAGCATCTACTGGAGTATGAGGTTATCCTCCCTCAAAGAGTCTATCACACGGGGGCAGGGAGTTGCTCAAGCCCCTGTGGTAGCATCCAGAATAGAGAAGTCAGGAGCAGGCAACTTGGTCACAACACTTCAGACCCAAACCTCAACCCACGGACAAAGCACTTTCTCACTCTGGGCCACGTTTCCTCACCACACTCGTATGTACAAAACTTCTTCCCTGGAGAAAGCCCCGCTTCAACATAGACGAGGCCCTCCTCATCAGAGAGAGAGTTCTTTTCTGCAGGAAGGGGAAGGAGGTGGTATTAAAGAGTTGTAAGTTGCAAAGGGAAACTAGGCCAATTTTTGTCACGGCACTTTCTTGACTAATCACAATGCTAGGACGTCTTCCTCATCTAAGGCAGTAGCAGCAAATAGAATCCCCATCCCCAAGCTCAGACCTGCCTTTTGACAGGAATGCCACTAGCTCCCTGCTGATGGCCTGGGAGTAGGCAGGTCCACCCTAAGCAACACGTCTCAATGGCAGGCTGATCTGCTGTGGTTTCCAGGCCTCAGCAGAGGGCATCCACCTGAGCTACAGTTGATCTCAATAATACAGGTGCAGTTAAGAAAAGACTCTCCCTGCCACCCCCCCAACATCCACCCATATTTAACTTAAACCTGGGCACTAGTAACTAATTAAGAACACAGAAATTCCTGGACATATTAAGGAATGGACAGGGGACCCTTTAGAAGAAATCAATGTACCTTCTCCTCATCAGACAAGATGGGAGTTCTAGAAATTACTACTTTGAAGTTTTAATCACAACCACACTGTAAAATCAGATTGTCAGACCCATATGTATTTGGGTCTATGGTACCTACCTGCTAAATGTACCTGGATGACCGACGGGTAGCACTTACACCTGAATTCACAACATCTCTAATGGAATTTGTCTTGCTTTTCCTCCTGATTATCTTCTTCCTCATAAATTTCCTTTTTCTGAGACCACCTAGACACTCGAGTCCCAACCAGGAAATTCACTGACTCTTCCTTTATCCTTACTCCCATTTTAGCTTTGCCATTAGTACTTCTCTTTTTAAAATCAGGGAGCCCGACCTCCTCACTACCATACTTATCAGTTGCCCAGCTTGACTACTCCCCGCTACACATTGCTTCTTACCTCTGTCAGCTGCATCCTGTGGCAGCTGCCCACATGACCTCCTCTCTGCAGACATGCCTCTGTGCAACCCCTTCTCCACCCTGCACCATGCCACTCCCTTGCCTAGATCCCCTGCATGGTTCCCTGCTGTCCCCAGGATTAAGTGCAGGGTAGTGCACATGAGAAACAATACCCTTTCCATTTTAGTCCTTTCCTGACTCTCCTGGCCTCATTCATCTCCACTCTCCTCCTCCTGTACATCCTGAGCAATTTGTAATTTCCTCAAACCAGACATGGCATTTCATACCTCTGAGCTGTTGTTTACAGGGCTCCCTAGGCCTAGAATGCTCTTAGCTCCCCTTTCCAATGACCAATCCCTACTCATTCTTAAACACTCAGTTCACTCTTTTCTCCCCAGAAAGACTTTTCTGTCCCTTCTAACCCTCACGGGGTAGATGGGGGGTCTCTCAGATCTTCTTCCACAACCATCAGAGCATTTAACTCATAATATTACAATAGTTTCATTATCTCCCATCCACTGTTAGTTCCCTATGGACAAGGACCACAATTTATTGATCTTTGCATCTCCAGCACCAAGCAAGTGTCCCATACTTGGTACTTAATTATCGTTTGCTAAATGAATGAATGAATGAATGAATGAGTGAGTGAATGCAGCAGGCGAAGGTTGGGGAAAGTCCATGCTTTCCTCATCTGGTCCTTATTTATTACTAATAAACCTCAAATGGCCTATATATTTGGGGAGATCTGAGACTGCATAATTCTGCCTAGAGCAGGGGAGGAAGGAAACTCAGCTGGAAATAGTCAATAAAAATCACAGCTTTGCTGTTCAATCCAAGTGTTGCACCCAGACTACCTTAATGTGATTTTCCTAGGAGAGCCAGAGGAAATTAGATGAGGAGGTGAAACAAGGCAGAGCATTTTTTAGTTGCTAAGTTTTAATTCTCACTCACTAGTCAAAAATGCTAGGCAAAATTCATTAAAGCAACTTGGTTGAATGTAAAAGATAAAAGGTAAATGTAAAAGGTACTGATAGACTAAATTAATCTAGGAAAGCATTGTATCATATTCCTGTTCCCCATGGCTCAGCTCTATGGAAATTCTCATACTTGGACTAGGTAGAATAAAATAAAAATTTACTAATGATAATCCTTAATGAGAACTAATACAGTGATCATAAATGTTCACTTACACATTAATAGTTCTAACAAATATGTCAGTATACATCTTTTCCATTATTTTAGCAATATTTAGAAAAAATGTAACACAGCTCTTTTACTACTGTCTTTTGCATTTATCCTCATAGTTTTACCTGTGATATTTATATATGAATTACGAAAAAAGGTCCTATTAGATTGTGATGTGTTGTACAAGCAATATTAATTATCACTCAATATTGTTTCTCTTTTCTCTGATCATTTTCATTTTCTCAGACCTTATAAACTGCATAAATGCATACTTTTTAATCATTCACCTTTTGTTTCATAATACACCCTTTATTGATTGTTACCAAAATTGAAGCTTCATGCCAAGGTAAGTGAAGTTGCCATGGTTAGAAACACATTCTTCTTATATGAGTTCAGAGAATTTTGAAACTCAAGGTGACCTTTTCAGATAATCTGAATATTTCTAAACTTTTAAGGTAGAAAAAAAAAAAACTAAGTACACTGACCTATAAGTTGGGTTTGGGGTGTTGATCTTAAGTCCATCTACAATTCATTCTGTGCTCTAGGCAGGTCTCCTTGGGCCTTACTCAGAGAATATCTATCAAGAAATCAGTAGTGTCTTTCCATTCATATACCACAGGGACATCTAAGCATCAATAATCAACCCACATGATGGAATTCAGAATAAATGTTTTAAGTTTGCAGACAGTTGTGATATGTGAGCAGATAGTTCTGTTGAAGATAAATTTAACATGTGTTTGAAACTGTATCTCAGAAGCCAAGCTATTATAAACCCCCAAAGGGAGCCCCTTCATTGATTTAATCACAGACAGACTGGAGGAAAGTAACCTGCCCATCAGGTGCACACAACTATACCATAAGGAAATGAAGGGGGACTCCAGTAATGAGAGGCAATATGACACCAGATGCATCCATCCATTCATTCTGTAAACATTTAACAAACATCTCCTACATAGGCCAGGTGGTTTACTAAGCACTTGGGGAAAAAAATTTACTAAAACATGTCCCTGACCCCCAAAAAACCCCCCAAAATCTATAAGGGGAAATAAATAAAGTTGAGTGAGGGTAAGTGCAGGGTAAAACAATTGGAGCAAAATCAAAATACAGAATGTTTCTAAAAAACGATAGAAGCCGTCCTCTGTGCCAGGCTCCATTCTGAGTGGTTTATATGCATTGACTCATTCAGTCCTTACAGTTCTCTGTGAGGGTGGCCACTGTTACCACCCCATCTTACAGATGAGGAAACAGGATCTCGGAGGGGTTAAGGAACTTGCACCAGGTCACAAAGCTAGTGAATGGGGGAGCCAGTGTTGGAACTGAGGCAGTCTGGCTTAACAATGGGCCAATAATGTCAAAACTACACTACTTCTCAGAGTATACAAATGACAAAAAATTAATGTTTGAAATATGTAAGGAATTCCTATAATCCAGCAAGAGGCAGGCATCCCAAATGGGAAAACAGGCAAATTATATGCCAAGAACTTTTTTTTATAAGTTTAACCTGAAATAGCAAAAGAGCATTTGAAGAGAGGCTCAATCTGGCAGTGTTGAATGAAATAGAGAACACATATCTTCCAACTAGGTCATCCTATTTTAAAGTATACATCCCTAAGAAACTTCACATAGGTACACAAAGGAGTATATTTAAAGATGTTCATCTTAGCTTTGGTGGGAGAAGCAAAAGGTTAGATCAATCTGAATAGACATCAAAGAAAGAACAAAAACAAAAAAGTTACATACGTATGAAGATATATAGAACTCAGAAAGAAATTTAATTATTAGGTCCACTTATATAGGTAAAATATTAGTAAATCTCAAAAACATAATGATGAATAAAAAGGTAAGCAGACAGAATGTGTGGTATAATAACATGTATGAAATATGTCTTAAACCACACACAAAATAGCTACATGTGGTCCATAGATATACATACACGCAAACTTGTGGAGGTGTATTAAAAGAGCTTATGTTAAATGCACAGAATGTTCAGGTACTTACGAAAATTCTGGGTGATAAACTATTATCTTAAATATGGTAAAATAACAGCAATAATGACAGCTAGCACTTACTGAGTGCTTAGGACTTTGCAGGTACTATTTCCAAGAACTTTAAAAGTATTAGCTCATAATTAAAGAGTTAGTTGCTATTACTTTACTTTTGCAAATGTGAAAAATGGAGTCAGAGAAGGTTAAGTATGTTTCCCCTGATCATAGAAATTGTAGAAATCTAACTCCATAGTCAATGTTCTTAATTATTACATTCTTAATACACACATATATTAAATCCCCAAACCAGTGATATATTAGGAGTCAGAGAAATTGTCCAAAAGTGAAAATAAGATATATCAAAATCTATAAAATGTTTTGGAGTGGGGAGGATATGTCTGAGGTTCAAGTATATGTTGTACTTCCATAGGCACTTGAAAGATCATTATGACAAAGATGATAAATGGCTCTTCTGCTTCCACGGACCTCAGGATAAATCAAATTTAACTGGGAAATGAGGGATTTGAGTAAAACATAAAGGAACGATAAAGATAGATCATAATTTTCAGTATCTCCCATGTGCTACTAACTGTGCTTAGTACTTTTGTATACATTATCACAGTTAATCTTTAACTTTGAAGTAGGTATTACTAGTCTCATTTTACAGTCATGAAATCCAGGACACAGGAAGGCTAAATACCTTCACACCTTCCCACCATCCCACGGTCTGAAGCTGTGACAGGAACTCATCTAATTCCAAGGCCAGTAGTCTTTCCATTGTGTCATCTCTAAAATACATCAGATGGTCCTTCGATGTGATCTATTTATACCAGCATTCCTATCTCTAGACAGAAATGTACCGATTATTCCCATCTGCCCACCTTACAGAATTATTATCAGCACCAGAGGCATCAGGACTCATGACTGAACAGACAGGGAAATACATTCTAAACCTTGTGATTGTTACTTTTATGTTTTCAACATAAACACCAAGTCTCTTGGACATCAGATTTTTGGGGGGAGGCGGTGCCTGTTTGGGATTGGAAGATTTTCCAGTGATATATGGAGTCTTTCATTCTATTGACAAGATATTAAATTTGTTTTAAAATGACTGACTTTCCATTTATTCTTGTTTCTATTTCCCCACTGGTCTACAAATGAACAGGTTCTTAAATATGGTGACACATACTCCAACAATTCACCTTCCATTTCTGGGCTCCTTCTGTTCCACCAGAAGCTGTCTTCTGAATCTGAACAAATGTAGACTTTATTTCTCTATTTCTCCAGCATTAATTTGCCTTGACATACAAAGCAAGTATTCCTTATGATACCTGAGGGACAGAGGAGAAGAAAATAGATGGTTGTGACTACTTCTTCCTATTTATCAAAGCCCAGTAGAGCTTTTGCCAGCTGTGAGGTTGCAGCACAGCATGGTTAATAAAGGGCTTTAAAGGGAGACAACCCTGAGTGTGAGTCCCAGCTCTGCCGTTTACAAACCCTTTGGCTTTGGGCAGATAATTCTCCAAGCCTTTTTTTCACAACTTTAAAATAGAGGTAATAATACCTATCTTTTTGTTTCATTTTGAGGATTCTGTAAAATACATGTAAAGTACCTACCACAGTGGCTAGGATCATTGTCATGGTGTTAGCATTCAGAGTGTTTAAACTAAAAAGCACCTTGTGGTCATACTAGTTATAGCTGGACATTTTATAAGAAAGTACATTTCAGCCAGAAGGGCCAAATGACTCTTGCAAGGTCACACAGCCAGCTCACAACTGAGCCAGGCCTTTCTGGAACATAAACTCTTGACTCTATCCTGTGCTCTCGTCTCTTTGATGCCGCTCATTGTTTTCTGGTATTTCTAGACTTTTAACAATGTTTATTTTTTTGGCTTCTGACTCTACTCATGCAAATACTTTTATACCACTAATGATGGATTTTTATTTATTTTTTTTTTGGTAGTATCCATGATATCTGAGACTCATTTAGAATCTGAAATGTATTCTGATAACCTCAGGTCTTGCTTCTTGCTCGGTTTCTATCATATATGAATGTGCATATGGTATTTGGAGGTCGAACAAAAAATTTTCAGGGGTTATTTTTAGCTCATTATTTCTTTACAACCTTGAATTCTTCATGCTTTTTGCAATTAATTTATCAAAAAGGGGTAATGTTGAAAGAAATTTCCTCTGAGTATAGAAGAAGCTGAAAAATTGTTGCAAGGAGTCACAGCAGTAGTAAGACTATTGCTGAGCATGGGTTTATTAGAAAGCAAAATAAACAGCATGCTGCATGCTGACTTCATCTTCATTAAAGATTCATACTGGAAATGCTTACCTTGTCGACTGCCAAGATGTTATCCTTTGCAGAAGGAGGCAGAAAAAAGGAATCACTAAGCCAACATACTGCAAATGTTCTATGGCTTCAGGAAAGCAGCATTATATAAAATCTTTTAATATGTTGGACTAAGCAGTTTGGTCTTCAAACAATTTGAATCCCCTTGGGGCAGGACAAGATGGTGAGGAAGGCATCTAGCGAGGAGAACAAACTGACTAGCACTCTACCATGCAGTGAAATGTAAACGAAAGCTTGAGAGGTCTTTATGCAACTGCCATCATGGTATGTGAGTCCACTTGGCCTAATATGTTAAGAGGATTAGCACTAAAGCTGCATGAACTTTGAAATAGCCCAATGAAGCTTATGCACTTTCCAGTTTAAATTGGTCTTCAGCAAGACCTATGATCATCAGGAATTTGGCAGCCTGAGTATTTTGCCACATTCTCTGAAGCAAGGTCAAGGCTTCTGGGTGTCAACACTGTAGTACCCATTTTTATTTGAGGTAGAGCTAGAGAGAGAGCTAGATGGCAGAGGGGCAGAGATCACCACAGAGGTCATCACGAAAGCTAAAATCTAAAATACTGCCTTTTCATGCTTTTGTAAAGATCACAAGATTTTTATCAAATTACATTAAAAAAAGAAAAGAAAAGAAAGTAAAATAAAATAAAATAACCCTGCTGTTGCATCCTGTGTATAGCTGGCTTAAAGGATCAAAAGAAAAGCTCTTTTTTTCTACCCATTTAAACTATAGGGGGTTTCACTGGGTAATGAAATTTCCTTACAGAAATAAAGGCATCATACTATGTGATTCATGTGGATAAACTAGTTTGGAAAAAGAATGGGGACTCAGTAAAATGGCTCTTAAATAAAGAAGCCCCTAAAACTACTACCTTTACACTTCAACTTAGCAAAAATGGAGCTTAACACCAACTAAAGAAGCATATTTCAGTCTTCCCACTAGAAGTCGATCACTTCACATGCTGGATAATGCTGAATGTTCTGTAGGGTCGAAGAAGAAAAAAAGTTTCCTCTTCCCCCTCTGAAGATTGGCTGAAAACAAACTGACGAAAGGCAGATCAATAGGAGAAAAAGGCATAAAAAGTTTATTTAATGGGCACAGAAGAAAATCACAGGTGAGTGAATACTTAACAATCCAATTATGTCCAGATGCTTAGGTACCTTCTTCACAGGAGAAAGGGAATTGGGAAAATGTGGCAATTTGGGGCGGGTAGTAAATGATTTCTAGGGCTAATAAATGAGCCAATACTCAGACAATGGTTAGTAGATGATTCTCTTTGGGAACTGAATAGACCTGGGGGAAAGGACAATGGCTCGTGAAAAAGTCTGTCCAGGTGTGGTGACATTCCTCAGTCTTCCTCCTGCAATATGAGTTTAGTTAATCAAAACTCAGGAAAGGGACCAAAGGTCATTGTTTTCTTCTTCAGTGGGCCCAGTCCTTATGCAGATAAAGGAAAAGCTTCTTCCAGTATCTGCTGATCTTGAATGGTCTTTACTTCAAAATACCCAGCCTACCAGGGTGCCATATATTAGTGTGACAGCTCCTGGTCTCCCTCTTCCTTTATGCAGTGGCATCTGCATGTGTTTGGCATTTCAGTGTCTCTATAGGTATTTGATAACTCAAACGCATAAATCAGCATAAAAGCACGTACTCTGGGCAAACACAGGCTAAAAAACAGTCCTTTAAGACATGCCACCTCCAGGCACAGATTTCATGGATCCTTTTTCTAGGGATGCCAGTGGTTTCGGAATGAGTTTACATCAACTGCATCATGCAGGAAGCAGCTGGGAAATCACATTCCCTGAGACTCTCCTGGGTCTCCTTTAAAGCTGCTACTTCTGCTTCAAGAATATCGAATGACAGAAACTTTTTTTGTCTCCAGAAGAGCAAAAAAATGTGAGGACTGCTTAAACTTGAGCCAGGGTTATGTCATTATTATAAAAGACAGTAGCTCAGAATGGCAGTCAGCTCAGCCAAAGAAAATTTCAAGAAACAATAATATTTGTCAATAGAGGAGAGGGCTCCTGGATTCAGAGGTGGTTGTTTTCCACAAAGTGAGGATGATATTGATCACTTAGGAATACAAACAGGGGGAAAATGGCGTGTGCTACTTGACAGTTGTGTAGTATTAATCCAGAGACAAGAGGCTCTGTGTTTATATTTCCTTCTGGTCTTTTGCCACAGCCAATGGGTTTATGTAATAATTCTATAACGTTCTCGTTTTTCCAATTCATGAGAAAACCAAGAGCTACTTTTACAAAATAGAAAATCAGTTGTAGAAACAATGAATTTTTTAGCAGAAAATATATTGTGTTTTTAACAAACCATGACTTCTCAGCTGAAGGAGACATAATGCAGGATCAATTGCAAGGACCGAAATGTTTATGTTCACCACAGATGTATTTTCATTCATAATTATGTCATGCAATGAGCATTGCTGGGGCCCCCATTCCAGACAGACAGGAACACCCACAGAGCCATACAATGTGATTGCATGCTAAAGCAGTTGTTAATTATCCTTTGGGACTTCCTTGCAAGGCTTTTTTTTTTTTTCCCCCACCCAAACCAACAAAGAGATAAACTGTGTGCAGTGTTGCTCAGGCACACTGGAAAATCTGTGCAAACTCCTCAAAATATAATTTTAGGAAAAAAGAAAAAGAAAACAGTTATCTAAAAAATAAATAAATTCTCAACTTACGTAGCACTTACAATTCACTTCCTCTGTTTTCCTGAATTTTATTTTGGAGTTTGAATCTCAGGAAAGAAGGTTGACTAACCAGGCAATTCTGAGTTTCTGGTGTTAAGGTGAAATACCAAACTTGTATTTTAATCTTAACCCTCACTATGCTACATGACTCATGATCTGACTTGAAGTGCTTAAAAGACGCAAGATGTGAAGATCTTGCCGCTTACCCAGATTTGTAGCCTTGACTTAGACCCAATGCTCTTCCTAAGGTCAGCCAGTAAGGAAGGATGCCACAAGATTGTTATCCCTGAGAGACTGAACGTACAAATAAACAATGGCCAGACCATATACAAAAATAGAACTCTGACTCATAACCAGCAACAACCTGCCCAGGAAACTAACCCCTAGTTTACAATAATCAGCCCTGGAAGCCAGTTTACTATAAGTCAGATTTGTAGGAAATCACACTGCTATCTCCAGTAACAACGCAGGAAGTCAAACAATAACTTTTGTATCAATAAGCCAAAATGGCCAGGACTTGATTAATAACTAACAGCTTCCCTAATTTTTGACCCCACTTGCAACTTAGGACCAACCAGAGAAAGCCAAATATGCATCTCTAATCCATCAAATAGGACCTCGTTTCTAATTAGCTCACCTGCAGCACCCCCACACCACTAGCCTCCAGTCAGAGTATCCATGAAGCCTTCCCACTTTTCCACTCTAAAGCTTTCCCACTCCTGGGCCTGCTTTTGAGTCTGTGCCAGATCACAGGTCACAGTGCTTAACACTCCCTGCCTATAGCACACTCTTTGCTTGTGCTCATTTGGTTGTTCGTTTACTCCACAACCCACTGCTTTTTATATAAGATATTTTTTAAGGTTCTCTTTGTGATCTCCCCGTTTTAGAGAACACTAACCATATTGTTAAGATTTATGCACTTAGGAAATTTAGGCAAAAGTCACTTGTTTAGTATTCAGATAATGAATCAGCATGCAGTCAGGAAAAGAGGGATCACTCTATGTATTTAAAACAGGGGGATATTAAGAAAAGAACTAGTTATAAAGAAGCTGGAATTGCTGAGGTTGAAGGGAGGAGTGTTAAAAATGTAGAAAAGAGAATCATTGTTAACCTAAGATCAGGAAGCCACCACCAGTCCTGGATTGGGCACAGTGAGCCCAAACAGGCGCTACTTTGATGGAACCTCCCACAATACTTCCGGAGCCCATACCCACTGGTAGCCCCTCAGGTGGCTGCCATTGCTATGACCTCCCTGAAGCATTTGCATATGGCTTTTCCTCCTTTCTCTTTGCATTCTCCCACCAGAAACTTTCATTGGAAGGGCACACCAGGAAGCCAGTTGGCAAAGAAGTTCTGGGAAATGTAGCTTGCAGACTTCTAGCCGCAGGTGGAAGACAAAGGCAAGAGTAGAGAGGAGAAAATGATAGGCAACTATCACAAATAGTTAATCACAGATAATTAATATGTTTTGGCCTACACTGGATCATAAATCCAAACCTGAAGAAATAATATAAGGATTTGAGTCTATAACCAGATTTCCATGTTCCTCGGAGGAAGTGAGTGAAAAATAGCCAGGCCCCATCTTCCCTACTTTTGATGTTACGGCCTTGGGGATGAGTCCAGAATGGTTGTGGGATGGGGAGAGAAGGGCAGGGAGCAACAGTGCTGGAAAAGGAGGAGCTTTCAAAAATTCTGAGCCCTGATTACAGACAGGAGATACACGGTGGTGCTATATTCATCCTGCTATATGCAGCTTTGACACCCCACTCTGTTTTTGACTCACCCTAGGTCTGGAGAGTCCACAGCTCTCTTCAATAGCCATTCACAGCACATCATTGGAAGATGCATTCTTCCAAAGAAAATCATGCCCAGAATTTGTGGAATTATATTCTGGAACTGTCAATGGAAGAGGGTGGGATGACTAGCAAATAGACCTCTTATTTTTGGATACCATGTACTTATTTCATTCAACCATATTGAGTGCTGACCACGTGCAGGCACTATTTCAGGCACCAGGAATACAGTAGAGAGAGAAAAAAGGCAGACAAAATTCATAGAGTAGACATTCTATAAGGAGGAGGGAGGCAATAATGTAATTAAAAGGTGGTAAGTATCATGAAAAAAATAGCAGGGAATGGGGGCAGTCATCAGGTTGGGGAGGAAGGCAAGAAGGCAGTATGGAGGCGATGCTGCCATTTCAATCAGGTGGATGGAAAGGGCCTCATTTAAAAAGTAATATTTGAGCTAAGACTTGAAGAAGATGAGTTAGGAAGTCATGTGAACACCAAGGGAAGAGCACACTGGGCAGAGGAAACTGCGAAATCACAGAGGCAGGATGTGGTTGGTCAGGGTGGCTGGAGGAGAGAAGTAGCAATGCAGTGAGAAAGCAGAGTGAAGTCACATCACAGAAGGCCCAGAGGGCATTGTAAAGAGTGGCTCTTTCTCAGAATGAGACAGTATTGGAGGATTTAGAGCTCAACAGTGGCATGATCAGATTTAGGGTTTTATGGGATCACCATGGAAGCTGTGTAAATGGGTGGAGGACGTTAGGTGCAGATGCAGATGATGAGTAGATACAGGGAGATCAGTAGGGGACCTTTACAATCATCGAGGTGAGAGATGCCCCACGATGGTGGTAGTAGAGGTGTTGACAAGTAGTTTGTTCATATAAATAGAAAAAAGAAATATTCAAGTTGACCAGAATTATCCATGCAACACTCCCCAGGAAAATTATTACAGATATATCCTTTTGATGATGCTAGATTAGTGGTATCATCTTTAGGCCTACATATTATACCAAAATTTACTTTATATTTGCTGTCTCTGTGCCCGACATGCTTTATTTTTGCTAGAAGTATGTTGCTCTTGGACCATAGTTAGTAAGACAAATGATTAAACACATTTCACCTACAGAACCTATCCTTTTATTTGCTTATAGTGTGGTTTCCAAATGAGGACCTTTTTAACAGACACGATTTTGTAAATACTTTACATACAGCTGCATTTTTAACACCGAGATGAAAATAATATACAATGACAAAAAACTACTCTAAAATCAGTAATACTTGAAAATGCCATATTTTATAAGTACAAAACCATCTCCACTCAAGTGAAAAGTAAATAATTGTAGGTGTAAGTACAAAACCAAATACTTAAAATTCACTGACCTTGTGCAAGACGCATAAGGATTCACAGGTCTCATGTCCTTATCATGGAAATAGCTTTGGTAGAATCAGACAGCCTTGTATGTATCCAGCTAGCAATCATTTAAATACAGAGATCAGTTGTCGCCCTGACAGGAAGAGTAAGAAATAAATTCAGAATAGAGAGAACTAATAAATAGATTAGCAAAATCTAGGCAAGTGGTTTAGCTGAGTGAAGGCTTTGGACTCTAATTTCCCTTGAAAATCAAGCAATGGGCCATCTCACACCCATGAGGGTGAGCTAAGGTGACTACATCCCTTGTTAAATTTTGGGTTCTAAAAAAGGAAGCTCACCTTCATGTCACCAGTTTCAGACCTCACACCGACATAGTCCCAGGTCAATTAGCAACCTCCTGGAGCTAAGGAGGTAATTTACAATTTAATTCCCTTGATAGGCAACACCACAATTGTTTCCTTGGCAAATTCTTTAAGAAGAAATTAAGTAAATCATACCCCTTAGTATTTATATTTTTTATGCTAGAGTTAGAAATAACCTGTATATGTGAGATATTTTAGGTATGGAAAATGTATAAGAGGGGTTGACATATTAGGATGTTTTAATACATAGGTCATAGGATTTTGATGGAAAATGTGTATTAAGGGATTGATTTAGGTTTGTGATGTTAACTTGAAATCTTCTAAGTATGCAGATAATATCAGAGCATTTAAAGCATTGGTTCCCAAACCTTAGCATGCATCAGAATCACCTGAAGAGTTTGCTGAAACACAGCTTGCTAGGCCCAATCCCCAGTTGCTTACTCAATTCATCTGGGGCAGAGCCTGGTATTTGTATTTCTAACAAGTTCCAGGAGATGCGGAAGCTGCTGATCCGGGGGACCACATTTTGAGAACCACTAATTTATGGAATCTTAATATTCACTTTACTTATAAAGTAAATTTATTAGACTTCTAAAAACTACTTAAGAACTTGAAAAAGTTTGTTAAATCAAACTACTTAAAAAGGAAGTCGATAATACTAAATTTATAAATGCAGCTTAAAATATTTAAAGGAGGATAATGATCTAAGATTGTAAATGGTACCAAACATTAATGAAAGATCCTACAAAAATTTACCAGTGTTATGCATAGCTTATTAAGATTTGCAAATTTAAGGAAAAACTCAGGTTTCAAGTGAATAGCTTTATTAAACTGAACATTAATATTTAAAACAAAGTCACCTCTGAATAATCTTTTCTGTGCACAAAACTCACTCTCAAGAACATCAAAAATCTAACATTGACAGTAGTCATTCTATTTCCTAGGGCTTCCAAGACTAGATTGAGACCCGCTGGCATAAAGGACTAGCTGAATGTTCACCCTTTCCCTAAATCATTTGATGCCTCTTCAAATGGTCATACTTTTCTGCTTGCTTTGAAGACAGTGGACTGAAACAAAGAGTCCACATCTTGATGGACTAGGAGTCTGTCTGTCACAGGAATGAATCTCCTGCAAACGTCCTGGGAACTTTTCTCTCCAGCTTCCCTGCTAACTGTCATTGTCTTCATGTGCAGTCAGAGACACCATAGAAAGAAGAATGGCATGTCAAGATCAATCTTCCTCCAGAGACACTCCTTGAAATAATGTTGAATAGCTGCACGTTTGGAAACCTTTCCTTCTGAGACCAATTATCTCCCTGCTATGATGTATTCAGCCTTCACCAGCCTGTCTTCTGGACCCAGCTGTTTTCTATAAGGCCAGATGTATTTTGAATCACAGATGTGATCATTTAAATTAACTAAATTTTCCATGTTTTTTAAAAGGTACATTTATTAGCCTTCAGGGAATACATTCTTTGGTTCATTTTCCATGTTAGAACTTTTGTTCTTCATTTCTCTTTTAGAACTAAAAGCATTAATACAACATAAAAAAAAAAAAAAACTGTGGAAGTACCTAGAGCTACCCTCTCATTCCAGGAGGAAATAAAGCGGTGAAGGTCCTAGATTTCTATACTCCATGGAGAACCCAACTCTACAGAACTCTAAATGTCAATCAATTGCTCAAGGCCAAACCGTGCCCCAGGGTTTTCTTGGAGTTCAGACATGTTTTATTTGGGTTACTGAAGCAAACTCTCATTTCTGGGAAACTTATTTTTTGGATCTAATCTTAAGCATAAATTCACAGAAAGCTGTTACAAGAAAAAAATGTCTACGTTCAGTTTCCTTGAACCTCAAAACACTGTAGTATGTGCAATTGGTCTTAGACAAATTCTTCATTTTAGAAGTTGTATTATTACAGAACACATACCCATGTATGTAGGGGAGAAAAAGTAATATCCTTTCCTTGCCCATCACAAGGTTCTTGGCTGATATCCCTATAACAAAAGACAGATTAACAAGAGAAAAGTATAACAAATTTATTTAATATAAGTTTTACATGACATGGAGCCTTCAGAAATGTAGACTCAAAGACTCAGGGAAAACTGCATATTTCTATGCTTAGATTTGGTGAAGAATAGGTGGTTGTGTAGAAGTATGATGTATTAGTCCATTTATGTTGCTATAACAGAATACCTGAGACTGGGTAATTTATAAAGAACAGAGGTTTATTTGGCTTACAATTTTGGGACACCTGCATCTTGTGTGGGTCTCAGACTGCTTCTACTTATGGTGGAAAGTGGCAGGCAACTGGTGAGTACAAGCAGATCACATGGTGAGAGGAAGCAAGAGAGAGATGAGGTGTCAGGGTCTTTTAAGCAACCAGCTCTCACGGGAACTAATAGAGCGAGAACTCACTCATTAATCCCCCCACATAGGGAGAGCATTAATCCATTCATGAGGGATCCACCCCCATGACTCAAACAGCTTCCAGCACTGCCACATTGGAGAGCAGATTTCCACATGAGTTTTGGTGGGGACAATGCATCCAAACTCCATCACATGATTAGACAAAAAGGGGTATGACTTAGTGGTAACAAATCTGGGGGAACTTAGGAAGGCCTGTTTGTTCAGATTCGTCTCTGTGTCTCTATGTCTTCATTCCTTTCCTCCAGGTATAGGGCAGGACACCTGTCACATGAGGTCTTTAAGAGAGAGGAGGCAGGAGAGAGTCAGAGAGACCTTTCTGCTTTTGCAGTTTTCTTAATTTCCTTCAGCTTAAAGTACTCAGTATGCCAAGGTGCCATATTTTGTGGTATCGTGTTCTGAGTCCCAACAGCTAGAAAAGGCAAATTTTGTATGAGTGGTTAAAATCCTGACTTTGCCCTGCTAAACCTGTTTTCTCATAAAAAACAAACAAAACAAA
The DNA here is from genome assembly GCF_027409185.1 of Cynocephalus volans. NCBI lineage: Eukaryota > Metazoa > Chordata > Mammalia > Dermoptera > Cynocephalidae > Cynocephalus > Cynocephalus volans. The sequence goes on from NC_084472.1 coordinate 23,983,641, forward strand.
AAATCTACTTAATTTAAATGTGTCTGGCACATAGCAGATTTTTCTTTTTTTTTTAACCTAAATGCCTATCAATCAGTAAATGGCTAATCCCTTTGATGGAATTATATATGGCTATTAAAAATTATGTTTTTAAAAACTATGTAATGTTATATTTAAAACAAAAAACTACTGAATTATAAATAATATAATTATAATTATATATAATATAAATAAACTATTTTAAAAGCTATATATAAAGAAAAAACAGAAAAACCTACCACACTATTAATAAATTATTATATAACTATGGCCTTTTAAAAAATTATCCTTTTTATCTTTTTATATGTGGGGGATATTTTTGCTTAATCAGTAGAAACTAAATGAACAAATTCAGCAAATAAAAATTTTAAAATCGTGGATGAAATTGCACTGGAATATTGAACTCTATAATAAACTACCAATTAATATTCTCAAGGCACACAACACATGTACCTTATATCTCCCACACACAACATATTAACATTTAAAAAATTACCTCTAAATCATTTTCTCTCTTCAAAGTGTGTTTATTTTTAGTAAACCTTGGAAGTAGATTGAGTGGTTATTATTTCCTTTCATTTTACTGGTGAGAAAGGGACTGGGAGCTGGTACACTTAGCTTCTTATTTGTGGAGCTGTTATGTTAGTGGATTATGATTATTGTTTGCCCCAGTGTAAATCCCCAATGAATTGGATGTGTGTCTGGGGCCAGACACACAGCCCCTCTGTTGTATATCCCCACCTACAATGTGAGAATAGAGACATATACGCTCCCCACCTCACAGGCTTATAGGAAAATCAAACAACATGGTGTAGGCGAAAAGTTTTTTCCAAACGGGATGGCTGGTTGGCTCAGTTGGTTACAGCCCAGCCTTGTAACACCAAGGTCAAGGGTTTGGACTCCCTTAATTAAATAATTAAATGAATGAATTACTTTAATTAAATTTTATTTTAATTTAAATAAAAGTTTTAATTTATGTATTAAAACTTTTTTAAATGTATAAATTTAAGGAATTTGCTGGTACTCTTTTTTGGATGACTATATTAAAATCACCAACACTAATTGTGGATAACTGTGCTTTATATTGTTTGGAAGAGAGCTGCCACTTAGTAGATGCCCTAATATGTTAGTTCCTTTTCTTTTCTCTCTTAATAAAGTTAAATTTTGTTGTTCTATAGAAATTCAGAGTTTTCAGGAAACTTAAAGTTCATTTATTCAACCTCTTCACAACATATCTGATAATGCGTTATGTAGCCTCTGCTTGAGCACTTCAATTGAAAGAGTAACTTTTTACCTCATGGAGCACTTACTTGTCTTCTTTTGGTCGGTATGAAAAGTGTCATTCCGTTTACCACGAATCTAGCCATTTCAACGAGCTCCAACAGAAAAGAGAAAGAAGAGAGGCATTATTTTTTTAATCATGAGAGGTTTATAATCAAGTACTGTTAAGAAATTTATTTTCTTTATGTTTTTCCTTTTCGAGTTTCTTCCACTGTGCTCAAATTCCTCATCTGAACGTCTAATTAGGAAGCCTCACTTTCCTGGGTTTTCACTGAGCAGTGTTATTCAGCAGGAAAGAATTTTCATTTTAAAATTTTCATGACATCAACATAATCCTGTATCATAAAATAGAAATAATGAAAAAAAAATAGCTTGTGGGGGGTTAGTTGTGCATTATGGGAAGCAATTTGCAAATACCTTGCCTTGAACTTCAGAACCAGATCTGTAATGAGCAAGCCCCTGCAAAGTGGTGATGAGAGTCAATCCTTTGTGAAACACACTCCGTCTGGCTACCACGGGGTAAGAAAAAGGTTAAGCCTTACACGAACAACAATCTCATTCAGCAGGGAAGCTTCCCTTGTCAGTACCAATTTAGACATAGAAATATGTTGAAATCTAAATATGGGAAACACTCAATTTTCCCCATCTTTTCTCAGTTCAGTCATTCCAAGCACTGTGCCTGCTTTTAGTCTGCCATGAAGCATGGGGTGGCAAAGATGACAAATTGTGTGGCTTTAACAGTCAATCACTCCTAGAGTCTCACCTCAGATCCCTATGTTAAAACAGGCTTATCTGTGATATGGTTATATCTGTCAGCAACCAAGGTTTCCTTGGGAAATATGCACAAAAGTCCTCTCAATCAGGGAGAGATTGATGCTTTTCAAAATGATAGAGCCCTGCTTTACTCTCTGGTCAAAGAAGAGAGATGGAAGCTTCTCTAGGCTGGATGCCTTGCAGATAAGCCTGTTTTAACCAGAAATCACCTAGGTATCATTACTTGGCTATCCCCAAATTCCCCAAGCCTACCTCCCCTGAATTCTTTCCAGAGAATTTCGAAAGGCATTTATGCACCTGTGTACATGGGGTTTCCTGCAGACTTATGAACTGAGTTCTGTGGTGAGTTAAAATCCTGGGTTATAAAGTTAGTTTCTTGTTCTCAGCAGCTAGTTGAAACCTGTCACAGTGCAAAAATAAATGTTGATTTTGTGCTCTGAGTAAGGATGAGACGGCTGCATGCAGTTTGTGATGTGTGATTGTTCTGGTCGCCTCCTGTTTGTTCCTCTCTTCCATGAAGGAGCTTGTGAAGGAGGGAGGCATGGATGTGGTCAGTCTAAGCTATTTATTCATCATGTAATTTTTCTTAAATATGATTATATAAATGTTACTGAACTAATGTCATACAACTTATATTTTCCTTCTCTTTTAGGTCAGTTTCAGAATATCAACTATGAAGAATGTGGGTTAAAAGCCTAACTGATGTTATCCTTAATAAGAAACTGGCTGCAAAATATCAAGTAGCCAAGAGTGCTGAGACAAATGGTGACCACGGAGGATAAAACTGTAAATTTATTTCCTTCCTACTGTGAACGTGCAGGAAACTGAGAATCAGAATTAAAGTGTTAGCTTGGTGCAACTTTCCAATAAGATTTTTCCTCATATTTTCAGAACCTCATTTATAGAGCTAAAACAGATTATCCCCAAAATATTACTTTTAGGGGAGCCACGATACTGTTCTCTTTTATGGAAAGAATAAGCCCACAGAGACAGTAAAGGAGGGAAGCAGCAGAAATGGAGGATTGAGGTGGTAGTTTTTCTCATATTGAAACCACTGGCTGAGAAATGCACCAGCTCCAGAGGCTGCAGACAGGAAGCCAGGAGTACATCGCAAGGGTGTGAGCCAAAGGCTGGCCCTCTTTTTTGAGTGATGACAAAAAGGCTGTCTCCAAGGTCAGGGGAGTTGTTCTGTGAGCACTGGGAGGTCCAGGAGAAGGTTAAAGAGCTTATTGAGTTCAGCAAGCTCCCATGCAGTTTCTGTTTTCATTTCCTTCATTTTCCTGGGCAGCTAATTCTCTTGGTCATGGACAACTCAACTCCATGACTCTGCCAAGGCCAGGGTGGTAAATGACAGTGATGGCCAGGGTGGAGTACAAAGGGAGAGCAGACATGGGAAGAGAATGGGATGAAAAAAAGGGGGAAAGGGGAAATCACCCTTTCCTCACTTGAGGAGTGACACTAAATGCCCAAGTCAGAAAATTTCTGCTTGAAGAAAAATCTATTCTTTCTTTGTGATTGCTGGTAGTGGCCATCTAAGTGTCTCCCTGATCCTCAGTGCCCCTCATTTACTTTGCTCCTTCTGCTGTGGGGTAGGAGTGAGAAGCATAGCGATACCAATGACGGGCCAGCTGTCACTCAGCCCATTCTCTCCAGGGTCCTGGGCAAGACATCCTGGATTCTCTAGTAATGTCATTTGTAGACCAAAATATTTTGAGTCTCACAAACACATTGCTGTTGCCCAGTGTCTGGTCCTTGAGTGAATGCTTCTGGACCTCAACTTCCTCATGAATTAAGGGAGGGAAATGAGTTTAGGCGCTCTACTGCTCAAATGCTCCCCACTCTCTTTTTGGGAATTAGTCACAAGACTTAGTTTGCCATTGTACTGCTATTTTGTTGTTTCTTGGTTTGTTTGTTTATTCATTCGTTTGTTTGTTTTCATAGCCAGTTGACTTAATAAAGTGTTATAGAATACTTTGCATTTGTGAAACACTTTCCTTTTTTTGTAACATTTATTTATCACTTTCCATTTTAATGAAGAATCTTGAGCTGTGAGAGTAATATCCCCCAACCCCTACCCCACTGAATGGTAGTTTGTCCTATGCCTCCCGAATTCGAAAAATTATATTTAAAAGATATATGTAAATTTAGGATCTTCTTATCCAAATAGTTTAGCATGATGGCCAGAAAATACCATAATGCTTAGTGTAACCAAGGATCAATCAACAACCAAACTCCTGGCTGCAGATGTCTTTCCCAGTTACTCAGTGTTTAGAGCAAAGGTATTAAAATTGGTATTGTAGTTATAAAAAGATCAATAATTCCATTAATACTCTAAAGCACATAGCCACCATAATTGTGGTAGGACAATATATGCCAGACAGAACACTAGCATCTTTTCTTTAGGTTAAATTAAATAGATTAAATGTCTATTAATAAACATTTACTCAGATCATCTTCTGTTTCTGCTTATGTTGTCTCAAGTGACAGAAAAAAAATTCTCTAAATAAGAGCATACTTCCAAAAGTTCATGAAAAGATTCATAGTATCTTTTAATTCTATTTTTCCATGAACTTTTTGAAGTACCCTAGTATATAACTGATAATAAAGTTACCTTTTCCTAATATTTCATGAAAATATATGGTGGCTAGCAGTTGGCATAATCTACATGGTTTAATTCATTTTTTTTCCAGCTCTAGAATCATTATACTTCACTCTGAGTTCTCACATCCATCTTCAAGATGGAAAAATTCTTTGCTATTCTCTTTTTGGTATGTTTTTTGTTCATCTTATTAGATTTTTTGGACTTCCTCATTTTATCTTTCATGTCTTTTACTCTTCTTCCATTTGTCCCATCTCACTTTCTCTGTGCGGGCCCAGGCCAAATCCCCTGTCCTTCTAATTCCTGGGGCCCATAGCTGTGACCATTATCTACCTGTTCACCTGCAGGACACTAGAGGATCAGCTCACAAGCCTATGGTTCTGGTTTTTAGGATTCTTCTCTGTTTCAGCCATCATGAGGTTCTCCTTTCTTTCAAGCTCAGCTATGTATCAATATATAGGAGAATTATATTTTCCCCATTATTCCCATGGGTTTGTAGCAGGAAGTAGACTGTAATAGCATGACTTTCCGAGTTCCTGAAACTAAAAAGTTCCAAATAGAACTTCTAGGGGAAAATACCCAATAAATATATATAATAAATATATTTTAATTAATAATTTATTTAATCAATATAAAGATACTAATGAAAATGCCTGAAAAGACCTCAGAAAGGAGGATCATAGAGAACCCCAAGCAGACAAATAAAAAAAAAAAATTACCTCCTAAATAGATGTGTCATAAAACGGCAGAACAACAAAGATAAAGAGAAAATATTAGAAGTAGCTCAACAGGTGAGTCACGCAGCATATTAGACCAGGAAAAATGGGAGTTGTGGCCAAATAGAGGGAAAAGTCACTACTTATAGAAGAAAAATAATCATATAGATGTTAGAGTTAGTGTCAGCAATAACACAGGCAAGGAGAAAATAGAATATCTTCAAATTGATGGGGAAAAATAACTGAAAATCTAGAATTTTATACCCAGCTAAATAAAGTTTAAGAATGAGAGCAAAGTGGAAACAGTCTCTAAAGATTAAGAGTTTATCACTTATGGACTTAAAGAAATGCTAAGGGATATTCTTCAAGGAAAGAGAAATTAACTGAGGAAGATGGAGTGGGATAGATTGTAGAGGTAACACTGAGTAAAAAAATGGCAAATGTAAATAAATCTAAACGATTGTAACTAGATCCTGAGTAAAACTTTCTATGGGACATTAACGTCACTTTGATAGGTAGGTTGTCATTGCACTTTGCCATAAGCTTCTCTTTTACCCCAACACGTCAGAGGAGCTACCAATGATGAAAGAGAGAGGAGAATATTAATCTCTTCCACCTTCCTTCCACTTAAGCTGCTAGGGTATCAGACAGTGCTACAATGCTGCAGAGGGCTCAGATATCTCTGAAAAACAGTCTGATATCAAATGTCTGTTTAAAAATGAATGGGAGTGCTATTGTTCTAATAACCAAATTCAGGTGAATATTTATGAAATTAGATCAATACAGGCATACCTGGGATATATTATGGGTTCAGTTCCAGACCACCACAGTAAAGCAAGTCACACAATTTTTTTGGTTTCTCAGGATGTATAAAATTTTCTTTACACTATACTACATTCTATTAAGTGTGCAATAACATTATGTCTAAAAAAATCAAAGCACATACTTTAATTAAAAATACTTTATTGCTAAAAAAACACACTAATAATAATATGAGTTTTTAATGAGTTGCAGTGTTTTTGCTGGCGGAGGGTCTTGTCTTGATGTTGATGACTGTTGATTGATCACGGTGGTGATTGCTGAAGAGTGGGATGGCTGTGGCAATTTCCTAAAATAAGACAGCAATGAAATTTGCTGCATTGATTAACTCTTTTGCAAAAGATTTCTCCATAGCATGAGATGCTGTTTGATAGCATTTTACCCACAGTAGAACCTCTTTCAAAATTGGAATCAATTTTCTTAAACTTTCCCACTGCTTTATCAACTAAGTTTATGTAATATTCTAAATCCTTTGTTGTCATTCCAACAAGGTTCACAGCATCTCCACCAAGGGTGGATTCTATCTCAAGAAACTACTTTCTTTGCTCATCTATAAGAAGAAACTCCTCATTGGTTGTTAAAGTCTTATCACAAGATTGCAAGAATTCAGTCACATCGGTGAGCTCCACTTTAATTCTAGTTCTTTGCAATTTCCACCACATCTGCAGTTACTTCCTCCACTGAAGTCTTGAACCCATCAGAGTCATCTATGAGTATTGAAATCAGTTCCTTCCAAACTTCTGTTAATGTTGATATTTGGACTTCTGCCCATGAATCACAAATGTTCTTAATGGTATCTAGACTGGTGAATCCTTTTCAGAAGATTTTCAATTTGCTGTGCTTAGATCCATCAGAAGAATCACAACATATGGCACGTATAGCCTAACGAAATGTATTTCTTAAAGAATAAGATTTGAAAGTCGAAATTACTCCTTAATTCATGGGATACAAAATAGATGTTGTGTTAGCAGTCATGAAAACAACATTAATCTGTACATCTTCATCAGAGCTCTTGAGTGACTAAGTCCATTGTCAATGAGCAGCAATATTTTGAGAGATATTTTGTAATATTTTATCTGAGAAGTGGGTTTCACCAGTGAATTTTCAATATTCAGTAAACCATGCTGTAAACAGATGTGCTGTCATCTAGGCTTTGTTGTTCCATTTATACAGCATAGGTAGAGTAAATTTAGCATAATTCTTAAGGGCCTTATCATTTTTGAAATGGTAAATGAGTACTGGTTTCAACTTAAAGTCACCAGCTGCATTATCCCCTAACGAGAGAGTCAGCCTGTCCTTTGATGCTTTAAAGCCAGCTATGAAAGTCTTAGATGGCATATTCTTTCAATATGAGGCTGCTTTGTCTACACTGAAAATTTGTGGTTTAGTGTAGCTGCCTTTGTCAAAGATCTTAGCTAGATCTTCTGGGTAACTTGGTGCAGCTTCTACATGAGGACTTGCTGCTTCACCTTGCCCTTTTATGTTATGGAGGCACCTTCTTTCCTTAGACCTCATGAGCCAACCTCTGCTACATCACACTTCACTTCTGCAGTTCCTCATCTCTCTCAGCCTTCATAGAATGCAAGAGTTAAATAGAGCCTTGCTCTGGATTAGACTTTGGCTTAATGGAATGTTGTGGTGGTTTGAGCTTTTATCTAGACCACGAAAACTTTCTCCATATCAGCATGAGGCTGTTCACTTTGTGGTTCAAAATTCAAAAGTGGATCATATAAAAAATAAAAAAAAATACACTGTATGACAAAAATTTTTTTTTGAATTAATAAAGGAAAAAAGACTAATGAAAACTGCAAAAAAATATTTTTAACTTATATCACAAATGGTTAATATTCCAACTATATAAAGAGCTTCTAAATATTGAGAAGAAAAACACTAACAAGCCAATAGAAAAAATGAGCATAGGCTATGAACAAATGTGAATGACACTGTGTAATGGGAAAATATGCTCAAATTCACTCATATTAAGAGAATATAAATAAAAATTACACTGAGGTATCATTTCTCACATATTTTGTCAAATATTCCAAAGTACAGCAACATGTTCTGTTGACAGTGCTGTCATGAATCAAGTACGTATACTTTCATACATTGTTAATGGGAATTCAAAATGGCACAGCTCTTCCAAAGGGGGATTTGGTAATATTACACACACACACACGTACACACATTCTCTGGCCCAGCAGACAGTTCCACTTATGGATTCTATCCCAAAGATACACTGACAAAAAGAAGAAATAACATTTGGTAAAAGATAATCGCTGTGCTGTCATTTACAACAGCAAAAGACTATAAACAAACCAAGTGGCCATCACCAGGGGACTGGGTAGATAAACTATGGTTCATTCATACTACAGAGCATATACCTATGTAAAACAGAACAAAGAACATCTGTAATATTTATATAAAATGATTTCCAGGATATATTTGCAAGAGACAATATCAAGTACAGAGCACTGAGTCTAATATCAACTTCTGTGTAATAAAGTTGAAATATGTAAACATACAAACATGTTTATATTCTCAAAGAGAAATAGCAGAAGGATAAATCAAAAACCTTGTTAAAATGGCTACCTGGACAAATGCAAAGAGCAACAGGGAAATAAAAGAGTTGTTTAAAATTCACTTGAAGTTATTCAGTTTTAAACGTGGTATGTCAATAATTTGATCTACAATTAGACTTTTTTTTCGGTGTCTTTAACATTTTTTAAAATTTATTTTACTTTAATTGAAAATATGTGTATGGCCTATAAAACAAAACTATAAAACAAGGTACCTAATAGTTGGTCATTAAAAATAAATGACTTCAAGTAAATTTTAAAGAGTATTCTGACTGCCTGTAGCTGTATAAGACTGTCTGTAGCTGTGGAAGACTATCAGTCTTACACAAGATGACAAACCATCCAGATTTTACGTAGAATTGAGGTGTTTCCAGGACACAGGACTTTTGGTGCTATAACCAGGAAAGTCTCAGGCAAACCGGAAAAAGCTAGTCACCCTAATTCTAAGACAAACAATAAATGCAAAGGAATCTTAAACTGAATGCAGTAGTTTTGCCATTATTTTGGAGCTATTATAAATATATGGAAGATGAAGTAATTATATTAATGAAGTAATTATATTAAGTAATTATATTAATTATATAAAAACATTAATATAAGAAAAAAGCACTAATAATACATAAAACTAAAAACGCTAAGTAAAAAACAAGGAACGAGAAAATATGAGGTAAAAGAAACTTCTGGGAAGATGGAAACGGCAGTGGTGCCGTTTTTTAGTCTTCCCAAATCCCCTCAGGAAAATGTACAGAGTATCCAGGAAGGCAAAAACAAAAACATTTACAACAAAATTAAGTGACAAAGTATCCCCACAATCCTCAAAATAGAAGGATGTGTGGACAAAACGTGTTATCAGCATCGGTGTGAGGGGTAACAGAGGGAAGCAAATAGCTTTCTGCAGGATCTAAAAATGAGAGAAGCCCTAAACCATCAACAGGTGTCTACTGTAAAGTGTGACAAGCCAAAATGGAATTGGGAGGGTTTTGAACACTCACAGGGAATTTGAAAGGTGTGGACCTGAAGGGGCCAGAACTCTGGGAATATGAGATCACATAACTAAACAGAGAAAGTTCCGTTTCAGGAAAAAACAAACAAAAACAAAAACAAAACAAAAAAACACTCTGAAAAGAAACTGCTGGGAATAGTTTCCAAATTCAGTAAGTCAGAAATAATAGATGTACGAGGGCACCTCAAAAAGTTCATGGAAAGATTCGAATTATCTTTCAATTGTATTTTTCCATGAACTTTTTGAAGCACCCTTGTAAAAGATAAAGGATGATACAGATAAAAGTAGGAGAGGTGGTACATCAGAAAACACAGGATCATATTTACTGAACTTTAAATTTGTAAACCTCTGACAAAAATAAAAAGAGAGTAGATCTGCGAATCTAGAAAGGCTAACCTGACCCACCTGACCTCCTAAAATATCAGTAAGTCTAATGTTATATAAAATGAGCAATGAGCAGAATTGTGTCGAATGCAAATGAAATAAAGTAAAACAAATAAGGAGTAGAAAAATGTCCCTACAGATATTGCCATTGTTCAGAAATAGATAGCCACTAAAAAGATGGAAACTCTATTTAAAACAAGCTAAAGAAATTTTAAAATATAATTTTAAAAATTTAAAGAACAAAATAAGTTAGGATTAGAAAATTCAGACATGAGGTGAGAACTAAAGAAAAAATTAGAAATAAAAGAAAAAAATTATTTGAGAAATGAAGCCTGAACTGGAATGCACACAAGAATAAAGATAACATATGATACTTTAAGAGAAGTAGAAGGTAAAAATGATGACAGTTCATAATCAAAAGAAAACAAAGAGATAAAAAGTATTTGAGAGAGTGGCAAATATAGTTGATAGGCAAAGAGCTAACACAAGGATTCCTAAAGAGAAAATCCAAACAATGGAACAGAACAAATACTAAAATTAAGAAAATCTTACCAAAAAAAATTTCTTTTAACTACCTATTGATATGGAACAATGGATATCTGGGAAGAAGAGATGACACATGCTGAAACTTTATCTAATACATTTAGTGGACTTTAAAGGTAAAGAAAAAAGTCCTTTAGGCCTTCAGGCAACAAAACCAAGTTGCTTATTAGGGAAAGAAAATCAGCTAGGCAGAAGTGTTTTGTTGTTATTTTTCAGTAATATTTTGTGCAAGCTTTGGACAAGCAAAGTAGATACTCATAGAGATGCTGACCTAAGGACGAGTGTGTCACCTTGGAGGCTGCTGTTGGGCTCATCGTGCTCTGTAAGAGGTACTAGTAGTATCTCTTCCTCCACATCCCTGGGGTTTCTCTTCTAAAATCCTAAATTCTTATGCCCTTGTCTCTTCCATTTTGTTTCCTGGGTCAACTGTTACTATCTGGGTAAAATCAGCACCTTTTTAAAAAATATAATACACATGTAACCAATTTTCAGTTTTAAAAGACCTTTTAAAAAATTAGAACTATTAATATAAATGCTTTATTTTTTCCCATTGAAAAACTGCATTTCCTTGCTCTGTTCATTGCAAAGGCCAAGAAGCAATGACATCCCAGTAGCAAGGAACTCAGCAATCTCCAAATACTCTAAATTCCATTCTTTACTGCAAAAAAAAGGGGGGGGCTCCTTTAAAAAATTCCTTATTCTAGCTCTTGCAAAGAAAATGCACAAACTGAGCCTGGTATATATTATTAGGCAAAAAGGCAAGGAAGCTATCAAGAACTAATGGTATCACAGAGACCAACACAGAGGAGTCTTCACTGGCCAAAAGCTGGAACAATTTGAGCAAAGGAAAAATAATGTATTGAACCAAATAAAAAACTTTTAAAAAAATCTATGCATTTTGAGTAATATTAAAAATTCACAAAATTAAAATATACTAACAATTAAAAAACATATTGGTCATTACTACGGTTTGAATGTGTGCCTAAAATTCATATTTTGGAACCTAAGACCCAATGTGATATTATTAAGAGGTGGGACCTTTGGGGGTTGATTAAATCATGAAGTCTCCATCCTCATGAATGGGATTAGTGCCCTTATAAAAGAGGCCTAAGGGAGCTCTCTGGACACTTTCATCCCTTCTACATTGTGAAGCAACAAGGTACCATCTATGAAGTAAGCCTTTACCAGACACTGAATCTGCTGGTGACTTGATCTTGGACTTCCCAGCCTCCAGAACTGTGAGCAATAAACTTCTGTTATTTGTAAATTACTCAGTCTAAGGCATTTTGTTATAGCGGCCCAATGAATTAAGACAATCATCACAGGAGCTTTCTAGAGCACCAACTCACTATGAAAACCAATAAAAAAATCAATCAGGATCTTGCCTTTCTGAACAGATTATATTTCAAATAATTGATAAGAGGATGTTCTTTTTTAAAATTCTCAAAGAGGGAGACATCATCAAGATGGCAGAATAGATGGTCACCAGTGTCACTCACTTACACAACTGATGAATTTACAACTATTAAAAAGCAGAGACTGCCAACCTTGGATCACTAGAGCTAGGGGAAGAGGAGGAGAGACCCGCAGAGTTCATGAAGGTGAGGGAAGCCACAGCTAGAGACAGAAGTGACCCCTCCATCTCTTTTCAGCCCCAGCCACTTCAGGGCTGGACCCCAGTAAGGGGAGAGGAAAAATTGTAGCACACAGAGCATAAATCAACATAAAGTTGCTTGGAGTCTGCAGGGGAGAAGAGAGCCTCAGCATGCACCATACTGGCCCCCCAGGCCATCTTTTGAAAAGATTAAAAAAATTGAAAAGTCTCATAAGAAACTACTACTAACAACTATATGCAAACAAACTGGAAAATTCAGAAGGGATAGATAAATTCCTGGATACATACAGCTTACTAAAGTTGAGTCATGAAGAGCTAGAAAACCTAAATAGACCAATAACGAGTAATGAGATTGAAGTAGTAATAAAAAGTCTCCCAAGAAAGATAACCCCAGGAACAGATGGCTTCACTGCTGAATTCTATCAAACATTTGAAGAACTAATACCGATTCTTCTCAAACTCTTCCAAAAAATTGGAGAAGAGGGAATATTTCCAAACTAATTCTATGAGGCCAACATTAACCTCAGATCGAAACCTGAAAAAGACACAACAAAAAAAAAGAAACTACAGACCATTATCCCTAATGAAGACAGATGCAAAGATTCTCAACAGAATATTAGCAAACAGAATCCAGAAACACATTAAAAAGATCATTCACCATGATCAAGTGGGATTTATCCAGGGATACAAAGATGGTTCACATATGCAAAATCAATAAATGTGATACATCACATCAGAGTAAAGGAAAAAAAAACATTGATCATTTCCACAGATGCAGAAAAAGCATTTGATAAAATCCAACACCACTTTATAATAAAAACACACAAAAAATTAGGTATAGAGGGAATGTACCTCAGCACAATAAAGGCCACATATGACAAACCAACTGCTAATATCATGGATGGACAAAAATTTGAATGGACAAAAATTGGAGGCTTTTCCTCTAAGATCGGGAACAAGACAAGGATGCTCACTTCCCCGACTCTTATTCAACATAATACTGGAAGTTCTAGCCAGCACAATAAGCACAATAAAAGAAAGCAATAAGAGGCACCCTAATTGGAAAGGAAGGAGTCAATCTATCCCTATTTTCAGATGACATGACTTTATACATAGAAAACACTAAAGACTACACCAAAAAATTACTAGAACTAATAAGTGAATTCAGTAAAGAGGCAGGATACAAAATCAACACACAAAAATGACTAGCCTTTCTATAAGCCAACAACAAAATAGCTGAAGAAGAAATCAAGAAAGTAATCTTATTCATAATAGCTACCAAAAAATGAAATACCTGATTAAATATAACCAAGGATATGAAAGACTTCTGCAAAGAAAACTATAAAACATTGGTGAAAGAAATTGAAAAGGACACAAATTAATGGAAAAAATATCCCATGTTAGTGTGTTGTAAGATTTAACATAATCAAAATGTCCATACTACCCAAAACAATCTACATATTCAACATGATCCCTGTAAAAATAACAAAGACATTCTTCACAGAAATAATAAAAAATAAATGATCTTAAAATGTGTATGGGACCACAAAAGACCCTGTATAGCTAAAACAATCTTGAACAAAAGGAACAAAGTTGGATACATCACACTTCCTGGTTTTAAAATATGCTATAAAGCTGTATTAATCAAAACAACATGCTACTGGCATAAAAATAGACCAATAGACCAATGGAACAAAATAGAGAGCCCAGAAATAAACCACACACAGCCAACTGACTTTTGACAAAAGTGCCAAGAATATATAGTGGGGAAAGGATAGCCTCTTCAATAAATGGTTCTAGAAAACTGGATATCCACATGCAGAAGATTGAAACTAGATTGCTATTTCTCACCATGCACAAAAATCAACTTAAAATGCATTAAAGACCGGAATTTGATATCCAAAACTATGAAACTATTAGAAATAAACAGAGGAAAAATGCTACATGAAAATGGGAGTGGGTAGCACTTTTTTGAATAAAACTACAAAGGCATAGGCAAGTAAAGCAAAAATACACTAATGGGACTATATCAAACTAAAAAGTTTTTGCACAGCAAGGGACACTATCAACAAAGTGAAGAGACAATCTACAGAGTGGGAGAAAGTGTTTTCAAACTACACATCAGACGTCAGACAAGGGGCTAATATTCAGAATATAAGAGGAACTCAATTCAACAGAAAAAAAAAAGTGGGAAAAGGACCTGAATAGAATTTCTTAAAAGAAGACATACAAATGGACAACAAGTGTTGCTTTGCCTCCCATGGATTTGTCACTGGTTTTCCTCTGGGTGAAGGAGCCACCAAAGATTACTCAAAGTCCATCTCTTCTGAGCAGTGAGAAGCCCCCAAAAGGGGTTAATCTTCCAGAACCCTTAAGATAGAGGCATTCCTTCTATTTGGGAAATTAACCATGAATTGGGGTTCTCTTCCCACATTTATTCTCCAGACCAGGAAGTTACAGGAAGAGAACGTAGATGGGGTTTTTTCTAAGTACAGTTTAATAAGTTTAACAATAGAAGCTGGTAACATTCAATAAGAAAAGCAAGGTGACATTCCATAATGCAATTTTTCAAGAAGTTAAGTTGATCCACCAACAAAAGCTTGGTCTTAGCAAACATTCTCTTCTTATAGCAATTTCCCAGTATCTTTACATATCAATCAGTAACCTGTCTGTCTCTGAGCCAGCAACCTTGTTGTGTTACAATTCTTTATCTTACAACAGAGACTATATAGCCTGGGGAAAATTTTCTGTCCTTTACAAGGTCAATATTTAAAACTGCAAGGCTTTGGAAAACCAGGCCCTGTGAAGTACATTTGCTTTATGCCTACTCCACAAACAAGCACATGAAAAAATGCTCAAAATCACTAATCATCAGGGAAATGCAAATTCAAACCACATTGAGATATCATCTCACTCCAGTTAGACTGGTTATTATCAACAAAACAGAAATAACAAATGCTGACAAGAATGTGGAGAAAAAGGAACCGTCCTACATTGTTGGTGGGTGTGTCAATTGGTACAGCCCTTGTAAAAAACAGTATGGAGGTGTCCCGCGCTACCGTCTCGCCAGCAAGAACGACGCGGCACACAAAGGATCCTTCTGCAGATCAGCTTTAATGCATCTTGAGAGGGAGAGCATAAGCTTGCCAAAAATGGAGACCCCGAGCGAGGGAACCCGCGCCCTTTATATAGAGACTGCTCCTCGCCTAGGACGTGCTCCTACCTTATTGGTGGCTGCCTAATCGGCCCAGGCGTGTTACCGAGCAGCCCTGCCCTCCACCGGAAATCAGCGCCATCTTGTAATGGCGATTTCGGGCAGCTCCTCACATGGAGGTTCCTCCGGGAGCTAAAAATATATCAGCTGGGCCGAGCCCGTGGCGCACTCGGTAGAGTGCTGCGCTGGGAGCGCGGCGACGCTCCCGCCGCGGGTTCGGATCCTATATAGGAATGACCAGTGCACTCACTGGCTGAGTGCCGGTCACGAAAAAACGACAAAAAAAAAAAAAAAAAAAAAAAATATATCAGCTATCCCACTACTTGATATATACCCAAAGGAAATAAAATCAAAATATCAAAAATCCACCTGTACTCCCATGTTCATTGCAACACTATTCACAATAGCCAAGAGATGGAATCAGCCTGAATGCCCATCAATGGATGAATGGATTTAAAAAACTGTGGTATATAAACAATGGAATAGTATTTAGCTATAAAAAGAAATTATATCCTATCACTTGCAGCAATGTGCATGGAACTGGAAGCCATCGTGTCAAGTGAAGTAATTCAGGCACAGAAAGACATATACTGCATGATCTCACTCATATGTGGAACCTAAAAAAAAAAAAAAAAAAAAAAAAAGCAGTTTTTATAAAGTTAGAGAGAATAATACAATGGTTACCAGAGGCCAGGAGGGGAGCAGGTTCAGGGGGAGGAGAATGAGTAGACTAACATGTACAAAACTATGTGAATCAGTGTGCATTATATGCATGTATTGAAAACAGCACACTGTACGCCACAAAAATATATATAAATAAAACTGAAAAAATAAAATAAAATTCACAAAGAATTATAGACTTAGAAAATCACTATTTTGAAACCCATAATGAAATACATAGTGTATACAGATGACAATGGTTCTAAATACTTAAATTATCAGATGACATGTTGATTGGTAATTTGATAATGGATGGATGAGCCCAAACAACCTGAACCCACTAATTCGTCTTGGCATCACTGAAAGGGGAACAACTGGATCTTATGCGTCTTGCTTTGTTAACACAGTAGGAAAGATAAACCGCCACCTAAAGTATTCTCATCTAAACAGAAACCGAATGTGAATAGAATGACCCTCTACATTGGACTACCATCTCGCAGGACACATAGAAGATAGACGAACAAGCTAGAGAACATTGAAGGAAAACACTACTAGAATCCAGAAGGGAATCTTTCTACATGAACTGGTCTTTTAGAACAAATCAAATAAATGAAAAGAAAGTGAGAGGGGATGATGGCTTAGAATGAAGGAGACTTAAAAGACAAACAAACGCAGGATGTGAATCTTGTTTGGATCTTAATTCAAATATATTAACCCCAAAAAGACACATTTTAGTCAATTGGGGAGGTTTCCTACCTCTTCCTATAGCCCAAGAGGTTTTTTTGTTGTTTTGTTTTTCCCCCTTAGGAGGTGTAACAGGCTGTCCCCGCACATGGGGCACAGACTAGGATTTTTGAACATTTTCCACAGGACACTTATAAAAATCTTTGTTCTCATAGATTTTAATCATTTGAGGCTACACAATAGCTTTGAATATCCTCCTTAAATCTTGTTAATTTCCTATGTTTAAATTCTTCCTTCTCAAGGTAGAAAAAGAAAATTCGTAACTCTAGACTCACAGCTAGTGAGGATTCCAACAATGAGATGTATGTGTGTCTTGAACCTGGAAATGAGAGCCAGGCAGAGGTCACTGTGAGAGATGGAAATAAATATTCTAGTCAACATGACGGCAAGACCCCAGGAGCGGTGGCAGTGCTGGAGCTTCTGGCATCCAGGCTTGAGGATCATAGTGATATCCTGTGGCAGGGTGGCCATTACACCTGGCTGGGTAGCTTCAGATTCCAGCTCTCTGGATCACCTGGAATTCTTTTCTGCTTAAAGTAAGTAGGGTGAGGGTGATATATTGTTTACAACCAAGACTCCTAAATGTCAGCTACACAGAGCCTCTTTGCTGCTTCCCAGGGCCAGTGGGTAAAGCATTCTAGTTTCTTGTGCAATGAACTGGTTTTTGGAATAAATCAAAGGAACGAAAAGGATGCATTTAAGTATGGTTTAGGCTATCACAGGACTCAGATTTATGCACCTATCTCAATTCTTGTTCCCTACCTCATGCTGGACCAAGGCTCAGTATTCCATTCTTATGTGGCCATTAAAATCCCCAGCCCCAGCCCCTACCCAAGAACTTGTGTTGGATTTTCTATCCTTCTACAGTGGTCAGCAAGCTAGGGCCTGCTGCCTATTTTTGTAAATAAAGTTTTATTGCAACACAGCTACACTCATTCTTATCTGCATTGTCTATTACTGCTTTGGGGCCATAGTAGTGGAGTTCAGTAATGACAACATAGACCATATGGTCCCCAAAGCCTAAAGCATTTACTATCTGGCCCTTTATAGAAGATGTTTGCTGATCCCTGCCCTACTAGATCAGAATGGCATTATCTTTGAGTTTCTTTTTTATTTCTAGAATCTGGCATTTTCATCAGTGTGTTAAGTTTAAGAGAGAAAGAGAGACAGAGAGACAGAAAAGAACAGAAACACACACACAGAGAGAGAAAGAAATTTTAGTTTTGGTTTTATTCCTTTGGTGGAGAACAATCCTGCCAGCTCAGTCCACCACAGTGTTGAGAACTCCTTGTATCTGTAATATGCCAAACCTGAAATACAGTAGGAGAAAAATCACATGGTGTCATAGAGAAGAGAGAGGGACACAGGGATAATTAGAGCTGTGAAGCAATTTATAATTTACTGACATGTACATACAGATGCCTTGTTTTATTAGCCCATAAAATCTCTTCATTTATTCTTCTCCTTACATTATCTTAAATCTATTTCCTCTTTTCTTTACAAAAATGTTACAACTCTCTTTGATTCATACATATCCATTAATTAAGAGTCACCGACTATTGTTCAAGCCTCCTTATGGATGAGTATTTATTTATCTGTCAACACTTTGATCAAGAGGAAGGCCGTATAGCATGAAGTTTCATCAGAACAGAGACAGGTGATTTACAACCCAAGTCCACGCAGCTCCTCTATTTCATGGCTCTGTAAACTTGAAGAAGTTACATAAACTGTCCAGCCTTGGTTTCCCACCTGTACAAAGAGATTAATAATAGTAACTATCTCAAAATTGTTGTAGAAATGAAATTGATCCATGTAAAGCATTTAGCTTGGTGTCTGCTACATAGCGATAGCTCAATGAATACCAGCTACTGTTACCATCAACATCAAAATAATTGCTAACTGTGGTATGGAAAACAAAACACAGTATAATAGACATGAATTTTAACCCACAATGTTGGATATAAAAAGGGAAGAGGAAGAGGAGGAGAAGTTAATTTCTTCTCTTCCCTTAAATTAAATTTCATATGTTTAGAAACCACCCCACTAGGCTGGCAGTGAGTTAAATCTTAGTCATTATTGAGGCTTGGCTTTCCCACATCTCAGGATTGTTCCCATTTCCTGTGGTGCACACACAGTCCAGAATAGCTGTGCAAGAGCTGTCTTTTCTTATTCCACACTCCCTATGATCGTGGTCTTTGAAGAAGGGTGGCTCCATAATGTCCATGCAAATTCCCCTCATCTCCCCAGGATGCAAATGTCAGTGATCAGTTCCCACCCCCACCCCCACCACCCCTGTTACAGCCCTATCCTCCTCTTCTCAGGGAACTTCACATGGAAACTGAGTAACTGGGTGCTGGTCTCAGCTACTCCCTGGTCCAATAAATGCATTCCTTCTTCCAGTATCTGCATTGTTCAATCTCCCTGAAACAATCAGTTTCCATTGCCCTTCTTCTAAAACAGTCTCTCATTATCCCCGCCTGCCCCCCACTCCACCCCAAATGGGCCTTTAGAAACCCTGACTTTTCCCATTCCAAGAGGTGCAGTATGGGCAGTGAGATACCAGAAGGAGGCATTTTTTTCTTCTTTCCAATTATCCAGTTACATTTTAGATTGTGTGAGTAAGTAGAGACCCTGATAGTTGAGGAAAAGGGAGCTGACCAGAGGGGAAAGGAGAACGGAGGACAGAAGAGAGGGCAGGAAGCCAGGAGAGTGCCTCTGATGAGGTGATGCACAGCTTTGGTGAGTCTACCCCACACGAACACTTTATAATCAAGATTATTTTTTTCTACTTGGGCAAATGTTAAACAAGAAACCAGGCACATAAGTCCCCAATACAAGCAATCACTCCACTGTTTTAAGTTCTGTGTTGATCTTGCTTCTTGGGCTCCAACCAGTTTATTTTCTCACATGCATTTGGTCAAAGAGAAATAGAAAATGAAACTAACATGAAAAGGATCCATCCCAATCAGCCATTCCTGGCATCAGAGATGCAAATACATCAACCGGCTCACTTCTTCCCCCCACAAGAAAGTCTGACAGAGAAAACAAGGGTCCTGCAACTTCTGTCAGGCTCTCTACAAAACCCCAGTAGGGAGGAAAATCAGTACTCAGTCAATGCAAATGACAAAAAATAAAGGTGGCTGATGAATGAGGAATGGAAGAAAGCAATGATGAGAAGGACAGTGTGAAGTACCGTTTCTGTGTTCAGAACCACCGTTGCCCTTTCCTTCTGGTACGTGTGGAACCAGTTAGGAATGTTGGAAATGGCAGACAGGAAGAAGCCAGCTCTCCTAGTTGTCTCTGCCAAAAGTCAAGGAGCATCAAAATGGATAATGGGAAATTTTCCAGAAGGATGACAAAGCAACTTAAAGAGATCACTGCATATTATGGATTGGTGTTGCAGAAAAGGAGGTTGGAATATTACTGAACGCAGAATCAGAGGACCTAAGCTATAACAGAACCTATAAGAGTTGTTTTACTAAAATGTTGGGGACACAAGCAACACCACTAACAGCATACAAATGGAAGAGAGATATTCAATACCACTTTTCAACAGACCCTAAGGCAGCTTTGCCCATATGAGAGCTTTATTACATCAGTGAAACACCCCAAAAGAAGTACCAACAATCCTAGAAAATGGGAAGTCAGAAAGAAACATCTGCAGATGAGGTTGTTTTTGGAAGACTCATCTGAGTATCTGATAAATGGAGTATAGCAGTATCTGGACTAGGCAGCTGGAGCAAGAAGAGACAACACAGCTGATCGCATGTCCCCTGACCAAACTTGTTTATGATGATAGATGAGAAAACCTCTGGAAACTCCGGGAAAAACCATGGTGAGGAAACTTTACATAAAGCTAGTGCTTTATAGGGTAGCAGCAAGTCTCAATTACACGTGAGCTACATGCAATTGCATAACAATGGTACTCACAGGTATTATATGAGTTAATGTGAAATCACTCTGAGAACTCCACAGCACCAGTCAAATATGAGGTGGTGCTGGTGTGAGGAGGTTGCAATCAACATTACTACTCCAAGTATCCCAGAGTTTGTGTTAGAAAAATTGCCGAGAGTTTCTTTCTGAAATATGGTCTTTGTAACACAGCTAATAAATGCACTGAGGTTCCAAGATGCTTTGAAAAATTTAAGTTTTGCTCCAGTTTTATTTTCGAAGACTGTGTTGTTACAGTACTGTAGGAAAGAATTTCAGATCCTTTCTTGAAAGTCAATATCGACGGCTGCCTGGGAAAAGGCAACATGTCAAAATTAACCACATTATCTTACCTCCTCCCTTCCAAGTTCACGTCTCCTCCAACATGCCCTGTATCAGTCCCATCCAAGCTAGTAACTGAGGTGTCATTTTTGACTCCTCTCTCTCTCTCATTCTGACATTTGATTAACCACTAAGATTTCTCACTCTTACCTTTTCAGTGTTTCTTAATTCCATGCATTTTCTCTACCCACAGTATTTACCTTGATTTTGGCCATCATGCTTTCTGCCTTAGATTATTTCAGCAGCCGTCTCAGATGTCTTCAGTTCTAAATGTTAGCACACGTGGCCCTATGTAGTTGGCACTTGCTTATCTCCTCCACTTTATTTCATAGCACCTCACGTTGTATTCCGCAGACACCTTGAACCTCTTGCAGACCCATGAGAATACCGTCTTTATCACCTTCAAATTATTCTTTGTACAGGTCTTTGCCTCTGACCTTCCTTTCGCCAATTTCCTAACATGCTCTGACTAATTTCTACCTGTCTTCCAGAATTCAGTTTTGACGACACCTCTCAGAGAAGTATTTTCTGACTCTCCTAACTTCGAATTCCACTATGACTATCCCAGCTTATTAGTGAAATGCTGTATCAGGCTTGCCTGTTTACTGATCTTGCCTAATGGATCAGCAATTCCCAGAGTGTTCTCTGTGTACCTCTGGGAGTCCCCAAGGCCCTTTCATAGTGTCCAAACCTAAACAGCTATTTTCATAATTATACTGAGAATTTGTTTGCCACGTGCACTGATGGCGCAAAGGCAACAGTGTATAAACTGCTAGCACCTTAGTGCGAATTGAAGCAATGGCACTCAATTTACCAGTAGCCATCTATTCTGCACTGCTGTGTACTCACAGTAAGATCAACGGCAGTTTCACTTACGCTTAAGAATTCCCTGATGAAGCAGTAACAATTATTATTTTAACTAAATCTCAGCCCTTGAGTACATGTCCCTTTTGTAGCCTGTGATGGCATGAGAAGTGTGTACACAGCACTTCCATTGCATGCTGGAAGGTGGTAACTGTCTCAAGGACATACAGTAGTTTGAATTATAAGCAGAACTAGTCACTTCTTCACAAAATACCATTTTCACTTGAAAGAATTATTGTAACACTAACTATTCAGACTTGGGTATTTAGCCAATATTTTATGAAAGATTAATAAAGTGCGGCTATCACTTCAAGGAAAAAAATTGACAGTATTTGTTGTCAATGATAAAATTCAAGCTTTCAAGTGAAAATTAGAATTTTGGAGAACTTACACACATTACCATGAGCTTGAGAGCATCCCAATACTTAAAAATGTTTCTGATGAGTTCAGTGGTGATATTAACAAGTGTGACTTTTTGATAAAGTTACAATGAAATGTGTCACATTTGGAAAATCTGTATAACTAAGCCAATATTTTCTAAATTCCAATTCGTGGGTAAAAAAATTCAAAGTGCAAGATACACCAAAGGGCTTTAACGTAACAGAGTATGAATGTTTGTGGATATGGTTTCAGATCCCACATTGCAACTAAACTTTAGGGTACTACCACTGGTTGGGTTTTGGTGTGGCAACAAGGAAGAATAACTACTATTGTCTAAAAATCGATTAAATTGTTCATCCGTTTTCCTGATACTTATCTTCTTATATTTGAACCAAAATAACATATTACAACAGATTGGACACAAAAGCAAATAAGAGAATTCAGCTGTCTTTTATCAAGCTGGGCATTAAACACATCTGTAAAAATGTTAAACAATGTCACTCTTCTCACTAAATTTATTTTTTATACCAACAAGTGTAATTATTTTTTATTAAAACATGTTACTTACATTAATGCGTGATGAGTTTGTTAGTGCTGTTTTTAAATGGATTAATAAGTATTTTTAAAATTTCTCCATTTTATTTTCTATCTTGATAAATATAAATAGATGTAATAGACATAAAGAAAAGTTATTTGGAGATCTCAATAATTTTTGAGAGTGTAAAGGGGTCCTGAGATCAAAATATCTGAGATCCTCTAGACTATTATTTCCTCATCACCAGGATCCCCATAATGTTCACTATCACATCTCAGCTCCTAGCCCCACTATCGGGCTCATAGAAAGCATTAAATAAATGTTTCAAAGAAATGACATACAGGTGGGGCACTGCTCCAAGGAGCAGCAGAAATGTATGGAATTCCAAGGAAGGTATGCCACTTGATCTGAGGACAGCTCTGCACGAAGACAGACAGACACATCCTCAACCCCAGCCCTTCTCCACCCTGCTGAGGTCAGAACTACCTGGAAAAATGTCTCTAGTTCCGAGATAACTAACTCAAGCGTGTCAGGAGATTCCAGAACAGTTTTGCAAGAGCCACAAAGATGATGAAGAGTGAAAATAAAACCTAAGTGAACGTTAGATTATTTTGTTTATTGGATGGAATGGAAAGAGGCAACCTAATAATGCGTGTCAGGTAGATAAAGGGTTCCTCTGCAAAGCACGTTGGCCAGCTGCTCTCTGTGTTCATAGAGGCAGGAACAAGAGGAAGCAACTCAATCTAGAGCCTGGGGGATTTAGAGACAAAGAGAACTCAGTGATACTGAGGGTCATTAAGCTTTATAATCTGCCCATTAGGGATGTCGTGGAGGTTTGAACTGACTGAATAGTCTCATGCGGAAGAGAAGGGAGGAAAGTAATGTTCCCTGATGGTCTCAGTTGCTTGTATCAATTCCAAGAGCTACACTGTTTAGGACTACACTATTTAGAAAAATACATTATTTCAATTAAAAATTTTAAAAATACATAAGCCATCAAATACACTATTACAATTGAAAATTTTAAAAATGCATAAACCAACATAAAAGTATTTCCATTATACATTTTAAAATTATACTATGATTTATTCTAAGCAGTTAAACTACAAAGGGCCAACAATGAGGCTATATTTAAATAGATTAAATTAAAATATTGAACACATTTCTGCCTGTTATGGGTTGAATTGTGTCCCCCAAAACTCATATGTTGAAGTCCTAACTGCCACTATCTCAGAATGAGAACTTTTTTGGAAATAGGGTCATTGCAGATGTAATTAGTTAAGTTAGGCTGAGGCCAGAGTCTAATTTGACAGGTGCCTTTATAAAATGGAGAAATTTGGTGATGGATACACACAGAGGAAAGATGATGTGAACACACAGGGAGAATGTCATGTGAAGATAAAAGCAAATATTGGGGTGCTGTTTCTACAAGCCAAGGACCCTCCAAAGATTGCCAGCAAACCCCCAGAAGCTAGGGGAGAGGGATGGGACAGATTGGTCCTCACAGTTCTCAGAAGTCACCAACCCTGATGACACCTCGATCTTAGACTTCTAGCCTCCAAAACTAACACTAAAACTGACAACAAATTTCTGTGTTTAAGCCACTCGGTTTGCAATATTTTTTAATGGCATCCCTAGAAAACTAATATGCTGATGTCGGCTACAAAAAGATTTTAGTCTCATGGTCAAGAGGAGTAAAGAGATGAATGCATCCAGTGTTTTATATTGTGCAATTGTGCAATGGATGAAATGTTTAGCACTATTCCCAGGTGGGCACCAATCTGCAGCTTGCTTGGTAAAAAGTCTCGGGGCAGGACTATGATGCCCAAGCTACTTACCAACCTCTCCTTCTCTCCTCCCCTAAAGTCACTCATCACTAGCACACATTAAGGCCATACTTCCCAGTCCTAAGAATTGCACTTGGATGTCCGGCATCGCTTGTATGCACCTGACCTTTTGTTCAGACACAGGTTCCTCTTCCCAGTTACTCAGCTCCAGTAGCATTTATCATGGCAGCTTTCATATGCAAAGGTATGACCTGCATTAACCTGATAGTCTACCCTACTCAATGGTTAGAAATAATGGTGCTGATTTGAGAGTGGCAGTGAGAATTATGGGGAGGCCAGCTGTGAGTGTGTGCTTGTGTCTGTGCTTTCTGTTTTCCACTGTTTGGCAAGCCCCCTACAGCACAGTCAACCAAAGCGGATAGTACTTGAGTCAAAAATAATGTCAAAGTTAGTAGCAAAAAAACTGAGAACATTGCTCCTGAGTAATGTTAGATTGGTTGATTGAAAAGTTAATTCAGTGATACAAGATTTCTTTCAATCTCTAGAATGTGCACCGAATATTTCTTTGACCTTTTCTATTTCCCTTGGTGGTGGATAGTCAAGCCTCTGCTGCCCAATCAAATCTCTCCATTTCTTACCTCTTATTTGCACTTCATAAAAAGAAAAGAAATATCTCACTATGTTCAGTGTGAGGAAGCTGCCTACAGTGCTAATTAACTGCCACCACCCTCGAGTTTAACCAGATTCTTATTCTTCTTCATGTAAAATTTGTTCTACTTCCAAACTAAGCATCCTTGAATTATTTCTTTCAAGCCTTTCCTGAGCAGAAAGCAGATCCTTGGGAGATCAGAAAAAAGGAAGGGAAAAGGAGCAATGAATTGGGGAAAATGTTGGCTTTGGTTGTTTAAAGACTGAGCCAATTATCTCATTACCCCAGTTTCTGGCCCACTGGCCTGTGGAATGAGCACTCCTGGGTCACTCTGGGTTCTGGGGCACTGGCTGAGGTCCACACTCCACCCCTCCAGCTGTTGAGTTCATTCCTACTCCTGTGACAGTCTTCATCTACTGAGGTAGGTTCACAGGTAGGGAGTATTTTTAATTGTATAGCATGCTACACAATGTCTGTATTTATTTATCCTGTAACAACTACTTCATTAGTAAAGTCAAAGGAAAAGTTCTTTGATCCCAAAGGATAAAACTTCCCTTCACCAATCAATCTTCATCTACTCTACTGTAATTATGGATTATTTACCCAGATCTCATCTCCCTGGCAGCTTGTAGCTAAGACGTTCATTGCCAACAAATGAGATAACATACAAGGTGATTTGTCATTATTGCAGGTCATTAATTCTTAAGCATTTAAACCTGTCCTTTCCACAACAGCTACTTTTGCTACAGCACTGAGTTATAGAAGACTTGGGAATTTGGACTTTGTTAGGAGGGAAATAATCTGTTTGCTTACATTTTCCAGACCACCTCCCCCCCCCCCACTACACACATGACAAATCTCAAAGGGACAAATGATAATGAGAAAACTATATCAGAAAGGTCAAATGTTTTTTGGTTAAGCAGAAAAAGGTACTGAAGGGAGTCATTTTAAATATAAGGATTTTAACTACACAAAAGTTAAAGTGTAGCCCTGCATTAGCATGTTAAGGACACAGCTTCATTTACTCTGAGCTTCTACTCTCAATACACCTTAATGGGGAGGAGGAAAAAAAATCTGCCTTATGACTGAGACCACTGCCTCAGTCATGAAGACCCCCGCAAGGAATATGTGTATTACCTGTTTCCTCTGGTTTCCTGCTAAGAAAATGTAACTGTGCTGCCCTCTAATGGTTATCACCTTACAGGTTCAAAGTTGTCAGCACTGAGCTATTACACCACCATTGTAAGGGACGTCATCAGATATGAAATGCAGAAGACAGACTCTTCACCAAACTTGCATCACTTTTTATGAATCACCATCATGGGATAAGTACTAGCATTACCACGTTTCTACATTTGTATTAGACTTGAGAAATTATGGGGCTCTCAGAAGCCAATACATATTCTCTTCCATGAAAAGATTATGGAGCAGGAAGGATCCTGCTTTAGATTATAATACAATGTATTCTCACTGAGAACAAAGAAGATATGTTTCAGGAAGCAAGCGCAACCTGGAGTGTACAGCAGCGCCCTTTAAGTGTACAGATGGTCGGCCACATTCATTTCTACCTATCTGTATGTATGTGTGTATGTATTTCTCTATTAAAACCATAAATTCAATAACCTGAATATCTTAATCTGTTTTGGTAGTTTCCCTTATGCCACATCACTCAATGCCGTTTATATAATCAGGGTTGCTCTGTCAAAAGTTAAAACCAGAATCCTTGTCCAAGATTGACAGTTTGAGCTTCTAGATTTCCTACTTTCAGACCTAAGTTTTAATTGACTCCAAAGTACTAAAGAAAAAGTGAAGAAAGCATTATGGCTTGGATGAGCCTGGCACACTTTTGAGCTCAGGGCCCTGACCTTCAATTACCCATGAAGTCTGGCCCAAAAAAGAAAGAAAGAATCAGCCTATAATTACAGGCATATGAAAATAAGAAGGCTTCTTCCACATAGCCCAGGGAAGACCTGCATCTAAACTAGCTGATCAAGTCACATAAATATTAATAACACTGTTTAAAGTGGCAAGCAGTTCTATTGGCCACGCCTTAGTCAGAGCAGCTTCTATAGCCCAGCTGCTAGTTACTGTCTCTGAGATCCATTTATAAATAATTGAAGTGTTTAGTGTGAAATTACCACCCTGGATATGAAAGAGATCATTGTGCATGTGCCCATCAGATGGGGAATCCCAAATTACAGTTAGGTTGAAGGAGATGGGGCAGGCCACGTTACCAGTGTGTTTGTGTGTGTGCATGTGTATGTGTGTGTGTGGGAGGGTGTGTTTGCTTGTGTTTGGCAGGGGGTGGGGGGGTTGCCCGTACAGCAGCAATCTCCTAGAGGGGAAAGGGAGAGAAGAATGCTGCTTCAATTATTCCTTCATCTTCTCCAAGTAAGTGGTCTAAGTTCAAGCACTAGCTTTAACATAAAGCTCGTGAACTTTCTTGTAGCTGGAAAAACTGGATTATAGAAAAGGAAAAAGTGAAATATCAGAGTGTGATAACGTTGCTACTATAGCATCACAGAAGTGTGTTTTGAATGGTTAAAAAGTATTCAACTCACACACATAAACATAATTCTTAGTAACATTAATAGTCAAAGGAGGTAAAACTGCATTAGATAGCAGGAGAGAGAAGAAGAGTATTATAATTTTATCATTCCAAAAATAATGGTTTTGGGGTATTGGGAGGGAATTCACATGGCAAACTTCTTCACATTAGACTACACGGCAGTTTTGTGTTTGATAATTTTATTCTAGAATGTAAGAACAACCAGTGTGTATATGATTCACAAGTGCCAAATCCAGATTGTTTTCATTTTATAAATTGAAATCGCAAAATATCCTCATTCTTATCTCCCCAAAACAGATTACATTAGTTTGAAAGCAAGTTTGAGTCTGAATTTATTGACAAATAGCTCCTTACAAACATTTTTTAAAAGATGCTGATGAAACTAATCTGAAGAGGTTGGTGCAAGAGATTAAAAAAATAAGTGTTGTATTTCACTCTTCTAAAATTTCCTGAGATAATTCATTCCTCAAAGTAAGGAAATATTGCTTCAAAAGCACATATGTTTTACCAGCGATTATTAATTGAAAACTTCTCCTGTTTAAAGTCTGGTACCAGACTCTGTGGGGGGTTCAAAGATTTACAAAGCAGGGTCTCTTCTCTCCAAGAACTTGTAACACACAGAGATGTTCCAATGGAATAAATCCATGTTCATACATTGATTTTTAGATTGTATCTAATTCAAAAGATTTGTAGACAACTCTCCTCTGCAGAGTCTACTCAATTCCTACTGAATCATAAATGTGGGAAATACAATAGAATTTTTTTATATAACAATTGCTACAAAGAGAGAGAAGCCACTAACAATAAAGGCTGAGCCCACAACTCCAGTACCTTTATATTGAAATAATATTTGATCAACTTGGAAGAACCATCTATAGTTTCTCAGAATAGCAAGACATTCCAAGAAGGATAAGACAGAGTTCAATTGTTCTGTTTAACCTCTAGAGCCTGAGCTGTCAAACGAGAAGCTTCTAACTGGTCTAGGACTTAAGAGAAAATGAGAAGAAAGGCTGAGGCATATTTCTGGTATTTTCATAAGGTTTTATTACCTGGAACTACTAAAATAGGCTAGTGCTGAGACAGCTGCTGTAATTGAAGCAAATATCATTTGCATATCATCAGTTCACATACTTAATTTCAGCTGTGCTCAGTCACTGAGCTAAACGCCTGTGCTACCCAGCCTCTCAGTTGGGGTGTTAAGCCACACTATTTAGCTGACACATTTCTAGGATTCTGCACATCCCCGTATCCTGTAGAAAACCATGGGAGTGGCACGCACACTGTCTTTTTCTTCAAATTCAGCTTCTCTTAGGAATATGAGCTACATGTTCGGTGGCATAATGTGGGAGGTGAGGGTGTTATATCGTCACAGGCAGCTGTTCTGTACTTAGATAAATGTTATATCTGTCAAGGGTGTTGGCAGGATAAAAGAGAAAGACCTGGAAAATGATGGGCATAAAAAGCTAGACAATAGAGAAAGTATTTTCTATCCGTTGCTTCATTTATGTTCTCCATTAACTTTGGAATGCTTCCCTGAAATCTTCTATTATAGTTTTCTGTCCATTGTCCTGTTTATTTCATCCCTTACTCTTGGAAACTTGCTCTGAGATCTTATATAGATTTTATATCCATATCAATAGATGCTATAGAGGCCACAACCTATCATAGCAAAATGATTTTAGAGGACTTTCTGCCAGACTGGTGGAAGTCCCATATGCATTAGTGCTTAGATTTCAGCTATCTATTCAATCCGATCCCTCCTTCTCTTCTTGTGCACTGGATCAAAGTATGGCCTCTCGAAGAGTATGGAGCCAGATTTAAAAATGAAAACCTTAGAGAGATTCAGTATCATCTCTGCTCAGGGATTCTCATGGGTCAATCAAGGAAATGTCCTGTTGCACAAAGGTATGAAGGGGATTTGACAGCCAAATACTACACTGTTGATTTAATTAATCTGACAGTTCCTCTTCTCTCTCTTTGTATAAAGCTTGGTTGAAGAGGGAAGATTTCCCAGATAAAGCATAAACATTCTGGCCTTGGGGAGTTGATCAACCAAAATGTCATTGAAGCATTCTCATGTGGCCCCTGCAAATCTCCATGTCTCTTTTAACGTGTCCATGGTTTGTGAGAAGTATCCATAGCTCCAGGTGAACACTTGCAAAGCAACCCTGGGAAGTCTGAGGAGCCATATGCCACCAAATCAGGTTTCAGTGACCCTCTGAAATTCCTCCCCACTCCTCTGACATTTATGTTTTTAATATGTCTGACTCAGTGAGTTCTTTGAGAATAGGAAATATGCCTTCTACATTTTGTAGATCTAGCCCCTAAAATAGTACCTGAAAGATAGTAGCTTCCCTCTAAGTGTCTGCTGAATTGAATGAATGCCATATTTCCTGTATTAGGTGCCTGTCAAGTTATAGAGCTATAATAATCAGCATAAATCTAGAAGATTTGCTCCTTTACTCTCAACAACTGAAAACCAACAAAATATTCAAAGTATTGTTGGTCTAACAAGGGAAATTTATATGTATGAATATAGATACATGAATTAAAATTAATGAAAAGGACCAGTTTTATTTCTGTTAGAAAATGGTTTTATGCAGGCAGCCCCTACTGCCTAGCAAAAGGCAGGAGCCCACCAAAAACACCACTTCCATGTGCATGATGCACAACAGCCCACCGCCACAGCCACTGCCACTACAAGGGTGGCTTACCACCACAGAAGAAGCTACAGCCTCCATGCAGGTGGCCAGCAACCCACTCAACTGCATTGACACAAGGAGAATCACCAGCAGAGACAGGATAAAGAAAAGGATGTCTCTCTCCTTAAAGCCCACTACAGAGTAACAGAAGAAGCAACTGCTCCACCAGGTGACCAGACATCAAAGTAGAGATACCAGAAATGTGAATAACCAAGAAAATATCATGCCATCAAAAGAATATAGTAATTCTCAAGTGACAGACCCCACAGAGCAGGAAACCCTGGAAATGACTGAAAAGGAATTCTGAGCAACAGTCTCAAGGAAACTCAATGAGATACAAGAAGAGTTGGTTAGACAATATAATGAAATAAGAAAAAAATATTTAGGATATGAAGGAGGAAATTTACAAAGAGATGAGTAGCATAAAAAATAATATAGCAGAACTCCTGGAAATGAAGGATTCACTCAACAAAATAAAAAACA
The DNA here is from genome assembly GCF_027409185.1 of Cynocephalus volans. Lineage (NCBI taxonomy): Eukaryota > Metazoa > Chordata > Mammalia > Dermoptera > Cynocephalidae > Cynocephalus > Cynocephalus volans. The sequence continues at coordinate 24,014,829 of NC_084472.1, forward strand.
CTACCAAGACCTTAAAGTGCAGGTTAAAGCAAACAGAAGAAAGAATTTCTAATCTAAAAAATAGTCTTTTTGAAATAGCCCAAGTGGATAAAAAAATAAAGGAAAAAAATTTTTAAATGAAGAAAGTCTAAGAGACCTGGCAGACAAATTGAAGTGCACAGACATCTGAATCATGGTTATTCCAGAGGGGGAGAAGAAAGGAAATGGCACTGAAAACCTATTCAACAAAATCATAATGCAAAACTTCTTAGGTCTAGGGAGTGACATGGACCTTCAGACCCAGGAGGCTCAAAAATCCCCAGACAGGTTTAATCCAAAAAGGTACTCTCCAAGACACATTATAGTCAAACTGGCACAACTCAAAGACAAAGAATCTTAAAAACAGCAAGTGAAAAGTGTCAAAGAAATGAAAATCTTCAGGTCAAAGGGATACCTGCACTCCCATGTTTATCACATCTCTATTTACAATTGCCAAGAGTTGGAACCAATTTAAATGTTCATTGATGGATGACTAGGTAAGGAAAATGTAATGTATATACACAATAGAATACTACACTGCTATAAAAAGGAATGATACATAAAAAGGAATAATACTGGCATTCCCAGCAACATGGATGAACTTAGAGAAAATTATGTTAAGTGAACTAAGTCAGGCACAGAAAGAGGAATACCACATGTCCTCATTCATAAGTGGGAGCTGAAAAATAAAATGAAATAAACAAAAAAAGGAAGCAAGAAAGAAAGATACAGCAATCATAATAATTTCTTGAAGAAGAGAACAGAACTGAGGCCACTAGAGGTAGGAAAGGGGGAGGAGGAGGGGGCTTAGCAAGAAATTGGTAAAGGGCCACAAAAAAAGGGCTACATTGTGTTATGATAAATGAGGTAATTAAAAAAATAAATAATTCATTTTTTTAAACTTTGAAATTCCTCTACAATAATAAAATAAGAAAGAGGCTTTAAATCCCCAAGGAAAGTATTATGCTCCACATGATAATCAATAATTAATAATTAATTTTTGTGTTGCCTGACATTTATATCATTGAATTAGCAACCTTAAATACAGCATAAGAGTCTACGAAAAGACAATTTTATTACTTTTTCTTAATAAAAAAGGAAGATCTACATTTTTAAGAAATATCAATCCGAGTGAAAAAGAAAATTTTGAAAAAGAAAATTTTAGTTGCAAATTACCTTAGCTCTAAAATTCACATCATTGCATTACATACCAAGGGTGAATCATGTTTTTAGGAAGAACTGAGACCCTCTGGCTGTATATAAACTCAGCCTCTGGAATGTCTCAAGTAGTAAAAATACAGAATCTTTAAAAAAAAGACCAGATGCATGTGTTTGTCATGAATACAAGAAAATAGACAACACATGACCTCTCTAAAAGCCTTCAACAATAAAATCCATAGAAAGAAATTTCCTTGAAATTAAACAAGTTATTGCCCTTGAAAATAGTTTGTAAACATCAAAGTATTAGGAATCTGTATCATTTGATTAGCATATTATTAGCATTTAAATTTTGTTAGAGATACCCCTACTTACTTCTTTATGTTGGCCAGCTGTATAAAACACCTACTGTGTAAAAATGAGTGAATTAATTAAATATTTTGAGCCTCAGTTTCCTCTTATGTAAATAAAAAGTAATAATACCTACTCTAAGTATATGTGTCTTAAATAATATTATCAATATTTCAGAAATATTAAGTGCATTATTAGATATAAGTTCTGCTCACTCTCCTTCTGCCATTGAAATACAATAATATATATAATTTCAAAATTTTAAGAGCAAGAGAAAACTCCTACACCAGTTAAAGTAAGTACAGAGAATTTTTCATAACATACAGCATCAATGAACAATAAATCTAAAAGAAATATATGTTCTTCCTTTATGTCTTCTTTGTATTGGCATTTATTTAATTGTTATCAGAAACAAGCAGAACAAAGACTGCACAGAAAACAGAGATCCAAAAAGGAGCAAAAGGATAAGAAAGAGAGAGAACTAAAGATCCAGGTCAATACAAAGGAAGGAAGGGGAAATAAAACATTATTTTTCTTTTTGCATATGTACTGTCTAATGCGTTTCATGGTATCTAAGATGAAAGCTTTGCTAATTTGTACAGAATGGCCATAAACCAAAACTTCTCTTTGTACAATTGCGTAACTCAAAAAACAACCAATTTAGTTTAAATTTTTTCCCTAAAATTTACTTCTGTTAGAAAGTGGCTTTAACCGACAAAGTAAAAGATTAATCTCCACATGATTAGTAATCAGACCTTAATTATTTTGTTGCAGTATCTTTCAGATAAAGCAATAAATGTTAGCTCAATAATCCTAACAACAGAAATAGTAAAAACCTAATGACAAGTGTTTCCAGGTTCAGCACTGACATCAGGCTAGAAACTCAGCAACAAATTGCAGATTATGGTTTAGAAAAGAACAGTTTTGGCCCACCAAATCTATAATAAAAGAATTGTGTTGGCTTAGCTCAGTTAAATTTATTCAACTTGTATTTACATCAAACAAAAAATAAATGTCAGCATTTGAGAGATAGTACCATTGAGCTAGATTGTTTGGCATGACTGACATTTAACTAGTTCATACTCTTCAGCCATACCTAAAGAAGGAATATAATATTTAATTCAACAAGCATTTGTGTAATGCCTACTGTGTTCAAGGCACTGTGCCAGGTTATTTAATAAAGTTTACCTTTTTTTTTTCATTATATATCTACTTACTAACCTTTTAAAATGCTTGTCGTTTGGACTACCTTAAAATTTCATCTGTCCTCACCTGAGATTTGGGGTTTAGAACCTCATTCAATTAAGTTCACATTGAGAAGCAATAACATTTTAAAACAGCTTCTATCATGCAAAAGAAACAGGTTCTGTAGCCCACATCATTTAAGAACAATTATATATTTTTTAGTTACATAAAGAGACATTTTCAGGCCTCTAATTGCACTAAATTTATCTGCTAAAGAGTCATAATGATCCATTTTTAACCCCTCTTTGACATCAGGAACTAATGCTGTAATTGAACTGTGTCATCATTGATCTCAATTCTAAACCATGGGAAGAGCTGGTTTTTTTCCTTTCACTACAATTGCACCATTTTCTTCCCAATCGCTCCAGTGCCAGCAGACATGCGCTGTGAAGCCAAGAAAGAGTGGCTTAAAGCACAGCTAGATGCGGCGGATGGCATACATTGCCTAGTAGGCTATTATTTGCTATTTTCACATATGTAGAGTAAGGATTAAAAAAAAGTGCAGACATCACTACTTGTAAAGCTCATTTTCTTATTTCCTTTCCTTTTGCCCAAAAGATCTTTTACTGTAACTTAATTTAGTTTGCTTACTCATGTTTATAACGGAGTATAAACGGAGTATCAAAGAATTTTTAGATCTGTCCTACTGCTGATACTATAGAAATCAAAACTAAGTCTTATTCTTAAGGGATATAAAAACCCATATAAGAAAGAAATTATGTAAAAAATAGAGAGACAGAGCATTTGAATTTAAGCCTTTAAATTAGAGCTATGCAGTAAAACAGCTCTAATACACTCTAACGTTTGTTATAATCTTGAGCTAAATCTTCACTTCAATGTTAAAAAAAAAGGAATCTGTACTTCGGTGGACATTAAATTGATCAAATTATTGGATTTTACTACATAAATTAAGAAATCTGAAATTATTTTTGTTTAGCACAAGTATATGTCTTGTTTCACATGACTTCTGTAAAGCTTTGTACTTAAATCTGAAAAATAAAGCTTTTTTAGCTCAGAAGCTGCTTTAAGCTTAATCAAGACCCATCCCTCCTTTACCATAAAAATTATTCTGTAGAAAGTGAAACTTCACTAAAACTGTAGAAATAGAAATAGCAATAGAGAGAGCACAAGGGGAGAGTCAGAAACACTATCTCTATTTGAAGCCGCATGGTTATTGGCCTTTGCTTCACTTTTTCTTCTAAGCTTCGATGCCTTCATTATAAAAGAGAGAGTTGAAGGAAATGGGTTCTAAGTCCCTTCTAGCTAAGACTTTTCTACAAGACTATTAAGAAATAAAAAGCTATACAAAATTATCATGAGTACAAGGGTACTTTAAAAAGTTCATGGAAAGATTCATATTATCTTTTAATTTTATTTTTTATGAACTTTTAAAGCACCCTCATATTTTGAATTAAATGTAATGTTAAATATAAACAAAGCCAGACATTAGTTAAAAGCAGTAAAGACAGATTTTATCCAGTAATATCTATTGCAATAGAGGAGAGAACCCAGGGTAACCTGACCTCAACGCCATCAAAATAAAAGGCAGGAAAGTTTTCAAGCACTGGAGTGTGGTAAAGGGAAGGCACTGAAGGGCATTAAGAGGAGTCGGGGGCGGGCCGAGCCCGTGGTGCACTCGGGAGAGTGCAGCGCTGGGAGCGCGGTAGTGACGCTCCCACCGCAGGTTCAGATCCTATATAGGAATGGTCTTTACACTCACTGGCTGAGTGCCGGTCATGAAAAAGACAAAAAAAAAAAAAAAAAAAAAAGGGGAGTGGGGTGACTCCATGACTAGGCTCTCTGTGTTTGCTCATTGGTACTTATTCAGAGAAGACAAAAACTTCTTATATCTTTATGACAGGAGGGAATGGTGCCAGCTGGAGCAAGATGCCCACCCTTACCCTCCTCTCAGCCAGAACACAAGAGAGAGGGAGTTATCTCCATGGAAGCTTGCATTTCAAAGAGCTGGCTCCCAGGTCTTTGAGGAGACAATTTTGGGTGGTAGAAAATTTACATCTCATAGGGCAGAGGAAAATAAATTAATAATTGCAACCTTTTTCAGGTGAACATTTTAAGGGAGGAGAGGGGTGAGGCTGGGTCATCCTAGGGACATGGCCTTAAGCTGCTAGAAGCCCTGCTACAGTCCATTCAAGGACAGTCTTTGTCAGCAGCAATGGACCAGTCTAGGACATTTGTTATCATCTGGTGTCTTGGAGACTAAAGATCAGATGAGAATACTTTTGACTAAAGCATAGAAGCAAAATTTTAGAAGGTACAAGAAGATCATACTTATACAATAGTATGTTTCTGCCATATATATGGACTTTTTTAAAAAGGAAAAAAAAAAAAGTTAGCCCAAAATATCTTAGCCAATGGCTCCATCTAGCTTTATTATAGCACAGTCTTGAGTCATTTAAATATCTGTAGCTGTGTTACTCTTAAATACCCGACTGTTGAATGTTCAGCCCATTATAACACAATTTGCTCCCCAGAAAAATGGGTAAAGTATGATACCCAAGAGGATCATAGTGGAGAATGACAAGCCCATTTGGTTTGTATTGATAATGATGATTCTTCACATTCTCTTACCACCTTTTCTAAAATGAGGAATTTCAAACTGAAAGATCTTCAGCGGGCATTTCTCTGTAAAGTCTTATTTAGCTTTCATGAAAAATTTAAATGTGAGTTTTTGTAAACGCAAATGAAAATATTAAAGGTGCTCAGTATATTCGCACAGCAGATTGATATTTTTTCATGCAATAATTTTAATGTGCTGTACCCTCTGCCGCAGTACCATGATTAAACCTGTTGGCATTTCTATTTTAAACCTAGTCATAAAAAATCCCTCTGAGCAATAATGTGCCATTCTAAGACTCAAACCAGTAGTTTCCACTCTTTAGGAACAATTTTTGAGAAAGTTTTAGCAGGAGGTCAAGTCTAACAAGGTAAAACATTTAGCAAAATTATTTTCTTTATTTCACCCTAGATGCTTGTTTGCCCTTTGAAAACTAATTTCAGTCAATGTGTGATGTTTATAAATAGGACAGACATGTAGCATGAAAACTGCATTCAAGCTACAGTTGAGACAAAAAAGTAGTTTATCCTGGCTTATCCAGTTTTGTTGATAGTAGAGCTTAAATAATTTAGGAGGGTGATGTTTAAGAAAAAAGCAAAATTACAAACACAAAATTAGAAATGAAAGTGAATATTTAGGCTGAGGAAAGTAATCACAACAAGCTACAAAGTTCTAAAGGGCTAACAAATACCAGAAATATAAAACCCAGAAAAATAACAAGATACGTTTATAAAATTAGCTATTTCAATGCTATAGTATTTTTTCTTACATATTTTGGCTATATACTCTTTGATTACCTCTTTATATAACAAAGATTTCATAATATCATTTATTGGAGAGAATTCAGTCAGAGGTTGGCAAACATTTTCTACAAAGGTGAGACAGCGAATATTTTAGGCTTTCAGGACCATACGGGCTCTGTCCTAACTACTTACCTCTGTCGCCATAGGACAAAAGGAGCAACAAACACTACATAAATGAGTAAGCATGACTGTGTTTCAATAAAACTTACTTATAGACCTTGAATTTTAAATTTTATATAATTCTCACATGTTATGTTAGATTATTATTCCAATCACTTAAAAATGTTAAAATCCTTCTTAGCTCATGGGCCATACAAAATCATGGACTTTGTTCTATATTGGTTGATAGAAATTTTCTTTAAATGTTGATAGTTTTTAAAGTTACTTTTGACTTAAATCATTGTTAATAATATGCATATTTTATGATAGTTGTCAATCTGAAAATTAAAAAACCCTTTTACATTTGAGCATTTTGAAGATTTTTTTCTGCTGTGACTAATTTAAGTGGTTTTCAAATTGATGATATTATTAACCAGTTTGTCAATGATGACCTCAATTTAAAGGTATAATATGAATTTCATTATCTTTGCTATATTAACAAATTTTCACATTAAATCATCAAGAAATTTTAGTATTTTCCCAATGTATTCATATCATTCATTCATATGGTTCAATTCAGAAACTTACTTACTACTCCTATTAGAAATTTATCACTTCCTCTTAATTATTGCTTTTGTTACGCTCTGAAAAAATTGGGGTTATAATTATACACTCAATGTCAGCATAATTTCCATTAATTTCATTATTCACTTTTTTAAAAAATTTATTTTTTCAATATACAATGTAGTTGATTTTCATGTCCCTTTACCGATTCCTCCCTCCCCCCTCTCTCCCCTCCCCCCCATCAACATCATATCTGTTCACTTGTCTTAACAAATTCAAGGAATTGTGATTGTTGTATCTTCTTCCCCACCCTCCCCCAATTGTTTGTGTATTTATTTATTTGTTTTTTTGCTCCCACAAGTAAGTGAAAACATGTGGTATTTCTCTTTCTGTGCCTGACTTATTTCACTTAATATAAATTTTTCTAAGTCCATCCATGTTGCTGTGAATGGTAGTATTTCATTCTTTTTTATAGCAGAGTAGAATTCCATTGTGTAGATGTACCACATCTGACAAAGGATTAATATCATTATTCACTTTTACTGCTTTGTTTCAGACATGCATTTTTTAATCTGAAATTTCTCTTCGTTCCTTAATAAACTTTAAAGAAGACAAATGATGGGACTCATCACATACATCTAAGTCACACCTAAATTTCTCATTTGTTTTATTGACACATTTCAAAACATCTTTTCAAATCGCTTGACACTTTTCTATCAAGATGCCAGATCAGTTGGTGAGTAGGATCATCGCAGGACACCATTGCCATGCCATGATAGTTGGCACTCATTTAATAGTACATGGAAGTGTCTGAAAATCACACTGGTATGTCCCATCAAAGCCAACAAATGTACTCTTAACTCAATTATGTCTTAGCCAGATACCAAAAATGCCTGCGGACACCCCAATACCACTCAGTGTGATGGGGGAAAGTCAGATGGGAAAGAGACAACAAAGTTTACTGACATATAATAACCATGCTAAGTAAGACCTTGCTGGGGCCCTTCCCTGCCTTGAAAAGTGTTTGCACACCTTAAGTTTGTCTTCCTTAGTCCCCAGGAGATCTGCCTTTAGGCTGAGCAGTCACCTGCAGCACTGTCCAGCACATTCTCTTGCCCATTCTACTCCACAAATGGCCAGGGCTGAACATTAATTAGGTAGAATTCCAGAGGGAGCTAATAAGAACAAAAACAACTCACACATTACGTAAGAGATCTTTGATCTTTTTTTTTTTTTTTTAACACAGAAAGTACAATAATCAGTTATTTTGGAAAAAAACAAATTAGAAAAGTCATCTACTGAGATTTGGAATGTGATATGTATTCCTGGGACTTTTCATTTGACAAGCTTAGTAGAAAATTTTCTATCACAATAATAGATTTTAATTTAGTTATATGATTGCCCATATTTATTTACTGGAAAAGCTATAGCAAATATATAGTAATTAAACAGCATAAACTAAAGGCTAAATTTTTGGAAGAAAACAAGAAATTCATGAAGAGTCTTGCATAGTAAAAGAATATTAAAAAGGTCAATTACAAGCTTATGAAAGCAGAGTCTATTCTGATTTCAAAGATAATTACAGTAAGCTACTTGCCTTTCTCCACTGTACCAGACATTCCTTTTAAAAGCTTCAAGTGAAGGAGAAAGTTGTAGGAGAATTTCAGGTTTGAGTGTCTTCAAAGCTTAGAAAGCAACTGCTGGGCTCCTGAAGATTTCCATAAAATTCTCTTTGTGTAAATAGAGTCATTTGAGGGTTAATTAATCAGCAGCTCAAACCTCTCTCTGTTCTTCCTTCCTGCATTTCTTTTAGCCTTAGGGTGTTCATAATACATTTGTGGTCCTAAACCCACAAGCTTTTCAGTGTCTATTGTTTTCCTAATATAAACCTAATAGCTTTTTTCAGTATTGTGATTATCCATGTAAAGGATAATTAACTCCAAGAAATTACTATCTTTTTTAAGATTTAGACACTATAGCAACACTACAGGTACACTGAAGTGTATTTTCGATCCTATTAAGCTAAATGCTATATTTACTTTTAAAATACATCCCCATGGGTCTGCCTGGCTCTGGAAAAAATCAAATATAAGATGTAAAATAATAACTTTTTTAAAAAAAGATAATTTTGAATATTAATCATATTACACAGAAAAATACTTTACTATACTCTTCAATTTTCGATTCCTTTAAATTATAAGTTAGCATATGGCATTTAAAATATAGTTTACTTTTAAAGCTACAATATATACACAGTGTGGTATTGAGACTATTTCTTTTCCTTCCTTATACCTTTCCAAGCATACTTATCAAGGTATCCTTCTACCCTGTAGCAGTTAATGTTGGCATTAGGAATATGACTTAATTGAGAGAACAAAATAATGGCATTTTTATAATTACATCCCCCATAATGCTTATATATCTATCATAATTATGTTAAATAGTTAATTGTATGTGTCCTTCTATTAATAAGTAACAGACAACTTACAAACACTGTAGAGCTTTGGGGAATATGTTTGGAGAAAATGCTTAATTAGGCAGTGTTGTGAATTTTGACATCTTTCTTCATGGTTCAAGGAATACTTCCTTGCTGACACCATATCTTCAACAGTTTGAAGAACAGAAAATCTTATTTTCCCAGTACTAAAAACAGTACGACAGGGTCACAATATGGTGAGAAACCAAAAAATATTATTTATTATTTATTTTTTAATAAATGTCATCTTGCTCAGTAAGCCAAAATTATCTAATAGCTTTGGAAAATAAAATCTGCACTAAAATACACCACTTACAAAGTATGATTTTTATATGATGATTAAAAACAACTTTGAATCTAAGAAGTCTCCACTTTAGTTGGGAATAAGCTTGGGGCATACATGACATGCCTTGGGAAGTCTGAAGCACTTTACCCAGTGTCCCACTAACATTGTCAGCATCGGCACTTGTGTTGTAACTGTCCTGTCAGAGAACATACTAAAATTCTGGATTCATTGGGTGGTTCCCCAAAAGGGGGACACAATTATAACAACGAAGACTTTAATGGAAATCACTGACTCAGCATCAGATTTCTCAAGTTTCTAATTTATAGGATGCCAAATCCTAAAGTATTATTAATTCAGAGTATTAACCCACTGATACATATAAACTGTGTGTGTGATTAGAGTTAGGATTGATTCAACTGTGTTACAATTTCGATTTTTCCTTATATTCTGCTACTTAGTGATTTCATGTTTCTAGGCATGTGCATGCATGTTTGGCTCTCTTGAAGTTCTGAACCAGTGTAACAATGGCCATGAAAGCTTGGTTACTTTTCTCCGTTAGCAATATTGGCCAAGAGATCTTTTATAATCAAATCTAAACATAGTATGCTATAAAATATATACTCTCACAATATATATTCTCACCAACAAATTTCTCACGAATGGACTTTTATGTGTTTGCGGGGGGAAAAAAGAGGTATTTAGAAAGACTTGTGATTTGATTTTGTCTCTGAATCAAAGCTGTTCAGGAGGGAGTGAACCCCCATGAAATGGAAACCCTTGTTTCTCTTCATGAAATGACTTAATTGGCCAAGTTGACCTTTTTTCGTCTGATCATTCCACCCAAAGTGCTGGTCCCAAGGGAGCAGATGGAAGAGCTGCTCTCCTGAGCATCCCAAAAGGGGTATCTTGTCAACAAGTTTCAAGGCCCTATACTGGCAAGACGTTATTTACTTACTTACTTGTTTATTTATTTAAGATCAACAAAACTTAAGTTTTTCTTTTCTTTTCCTTTTTTTTTTAAGTCAATTGATAAGGAACAAATTTAATACTCAGGGATTAACTTTCTTAATATGAAAAGAACTCTTAAAAATAAATTAGAAAAATCTTAGCAGACATCTGGTGAAGGACATGAACAGATAAGTCACACACCCCAAAGAAACACAGAGGGCTAATAAGTACATGCTAAGACGTTGTTGTGGGGGGTGGGGGTGAGGGGTGAGGGGCTGGCCTTCGACTCCTGCCTCAGGACCGTGCTGGGGGTGGCTGGCTCCGTTGCTCGCCCGGTTGTGGGCAGGAGCAGGACTTGAGGCCCAGGGCCCCTCTCTCAGGACCCCAGGGGGGTGGCTTGGCAGGACACTTTTTAATACTCTGACAAAAAGATGTTATAGAAAATGCTGTGGAAACAAGACCCATGTGCCACATTTAAAAGGAAAGCAAAGAATGGCCATTTGGTATTCTGTTGGTTTTGTTTGTTGGTTGGTTGTTTTTTGCCTACAGTTTCCCACCAAACAAAGGTGTAGCCTGTGGTGTAGTCCCCATGCCAGACACCACCTTTGCGGTTCCCTTCCCACTGTTGATAGAACCTGGTTCTACCAGAAAACACCAACCATCAGCATTGCAGCATGTTCTTGTTTTTATTACTCTGGGCATCTTTCAAGGGTAGTGGCAGCAACAAAATGTGACTTGCAAGGTTCTAACCCCCTATAATCTCCATATGTACCACTGCGCCACCCTCGGTGACTTAGTTCTTTGATATGGATTGACAGTTGATGTTTCTCAATCTTATATAAGAATAACAGCATCTTTAAAAAATGTGCCCTTTTTATTGATATCCTAAGTAAAAACCGTGTGCTTGCTATTCAAATGCAGCTTTAGGACAAGTTTCCCTCCTTCTCGAACATTATATTGCCCTTTAGACCCTTTCAGAGAGGAATGCTGAAGCTGCCCTTATTTGGTCTGGGGGTTGTACTTTTTTTTTTTTTTTTTTTAATCATGTAAGATTGGAATAAAGAAAAGAGGCCCATGAAAAATTGTCAGTCATTCTTCTGTTCAGCTGCCAAAACTCCATACAGATGCTCATTCCAGTCAAACCAAATTATCAGAAGTCACTTTCAGAGTATCCAAATACCTATGAAATCAGCTAGAGACTCCCAAGTACTGTGACAGATGAAAGAACTTATCTGTCACTATCATGTACAGCTAAGTTCAAATTAATGATGAAAAGAGGAAATGGTGGGCTATATTTTATGAATCTGAAATAAGATTTTAAACACATGGTCTAGATTCCATCCAGGAAACCCTGACAAGTGCAATGAGCCTTATATAGGGGGTGTTTGTGGAAGCGGGTGCTGTGAAAAAATCACCCTGGCTTAATACATTTGGTAAAAATATAAAAGTAATTCAATCTTTTACTTCTTGGGAGATTATAAGTTTCTTTCATTAGAAATTACTCAAAAAACTCATATTAATTTTAAAATATTCTTAGAAAAGCAACTTGCTGCTTTCAAAAATCACATTTTATCTCACTTTATTATCAAATAATAGAATCCACTGTAGTTTTGAATACAAGTCTTGCTTCGGCCTATGGATTGTAATGACCTTGAGTGAGGTATCCATCGGTCTAGGTAACTCCTGGTAAACTTTAATACAATAAAATATCAAATTGCACATTTACAATCCTCTTCTTATATCTTATTCCAACAATGAAAAGTTTTTCAGAACTCTTAAGTCTTAGAGACAAATGGAAATTAATAATGTTCATTCTCTTTTTGTATCACTCAAATGAACTCAATTATACAAGTCAATCCTGTTGGGATCCAGGTGTTATAGAAGTCTATATTACATTATACTATGTGACTTAAATACAGATTCTGGGCCTTTGGGTAATTTATACATTTAGCATCATACTGCTCTGTATCCTTCTTTGAAATAGAGAATTTCCCACGTGAATCTATGCTTAAAAGATTATAAAAATAGATGCATAATCAAGCTGAATGTGGCAAACAAAGAGTTTCTAATCTTTCACCATGACCCTCTGCCTCGTCCAGACTAAACAGTTCTGAGACACCTAGCTAGAGGCCTGTTGTCTTGTATTTTTCTTTACATGATGATCCGTAATTCTTACCTACCCGTCCCCAACTCTCTTAATCTGCTCCTGGTATAAAAATACCTGACTTCATATTTGGGTGTGGGTTTAGCATTTTTATTCTGATCTAGCCAGTACCTGTGTTTTCAATCAATCTGTGTATCTTAGATGGCTGGTACAAGGATTGTGGGATTATTCTTGGTTCAGCACCTGGCCCTCTGGGACACTAACTGGGCACTCAGTACATGCTTCTAACATCCAGTGGCATGGACACCGCTGTTGCTGCTGATGTAAATGTTCTAACAAGAGCAATGTACAAAGCATGGCTTTAATGTTGTCCTCAAACAGAGAACCAGGCTTGAGTCCAGGGCATCTGTATTTTGACCTGCATCCCAGGTGATGGTGATGCTAGTGATGGCAGCCAGGCATCCAGAAGCACTGCTACAGAGGAGCAGGGTCGGTATCATAGTTTTATATGCAAGCTTTGTACATTGTTTTTGACAGTTATTGACATTATTTTTTCCTTCTAATAGGGATTTAGTGACTTATCCTTTGGGAGAGTCTCCCAGAACAGTGTCCTAGAATATGAAGTTATGTTGTGTTGCTGCTGAACAGCATCAAAGAAAAGCTCCCTGTGATTCAAATGCATGAGGGAAAGCACAGAGACACTCTGCTAGGTGATTTACATATATTTTCTGGTTTAATCAAAGGGCTAACTGCTTTATTTGACATGGATTCAAACAAGGACAATTTAGTGCCAGACAATGCACTAGTTGATGAGGATACAGCAGAGAATAAAATATACAAAATCCCTGTCATCATGGAGTTTATCATCTAGTGGGGGGGGGGGGTGTCTTAGTCCATGCAGGTTGCTATAACAAAATACTATAAACTGGGTAGCTCATACACAACAGCAGAAATTTATTGTTCATAGTTCTGGAGGCTGGGAAGGCCAAGATCAAGCTGCTGGTGGAGTCAGTGTTGGGCGAGGGCCCACCTCCTAGACCAACATCTTTCAACTCCAATCTCACATTGCAGAAGAACACAGTGTGCTCCATTGCACCTCTTTTGTAAGGGCACTAATCCCATTTATGAGCATGGAACTCCCAAAGGCCCCCCATCCTAATATCCACCCCCACTTTGGGGGCTAGGATTTCAACATACCAATTTTGGGGGAACACAAACATTCAGATCATAACAGAGAGATGGAAAATAGACATATACAGTACAATAAATGGATGTAAATGCCATGGACAAAATAACCTGGGAGAAGGGGAAAGACAGGTGGACATGGTATAGGGCGGTCAGGGCAGGACTCTCAGAAAAGATACCCTAGGAACAAAAGGAAGTGGGGGGCTGGGTTGGATTTGAATTCTTAATTTATTTTGAGCACAGAATCAACAGGATATGATGATAGCTATATTGGAGGAGGAGAGAAAAAGAAAAATTAAGGATGACACCAAAGTTTTGGTCTAAGCAGCAGAAAGAGTGAAGCTGGGTGTTGATTATTGAGCTGGGCATTATTATTTGACATAGATAATAACTTGCATTCCATTTTAAAGATCGGGATACCTAGGCTCCTATTAATTATGGGCTTGCCACGGGTGACACAGCTTGTACATGGTGGAGGGCAGTTTTGAACCAAGTCAGTAGCACTCTGCAGCCTACCCACTCAATCATAAAGGCAACTGTAGGCGGCCCCAGTACTTCCCAAGCTTGCTTTGAAAATAGCCCTTAGAATCTCAAGCAGCTCAGAATGAACAGAGGTGGAAAGGATTGGACTAGAGAGAGCCACCCCAACTGTGCTCAGGGATTTTAATGCACTGCCAGGCCAGTCTATGGATACCACTCTCCACACTCCCAAACAGAGCAAAGGGACCTGCCTGTTCCCTTGGCTTGACATTTCAGAGATTCTTGCTGCTCGTTTTTATCTATATATAGGCAGGTCCAGCCCTGGGCAGGTGCAGGATGCAGAACAAATCTCAGCACCTCTCCTCTATACCAGCACCCTACAGCATATGGCATGTGGGTGGAATTAGGTTAAAAAGAACATCAAGGACAACCTTGGAGGAGAAATGAAATCATCACCAAGAGGAAACATGCGGTGGAATGACGGGGGAGTGCTAGATGATAAAGGTGTTGGAGGGCTGATTATATGTACAAGGAAGCAGTCGCTGACCATCTGTCTATTGTTTTTCAAAAGTTTCTACATAGACTACTGAGTTTCAGACTGTCAGGGAAAGTGGAGGAAAATGAGGGAAAAAAAAAAAAAAGAAAACATTTACTGATTGTCTCCTACGAGCCAGACACTGGACTAGGTACTATGTACACATTTTCACAACACCGTGTGGCATTGTCATTATCATCCCAGTTTCATATAGACCAAGTTGCTCAAGCTGAGAGTTCAGCTTAACTCTGCTGCGCAAAGTCATTTTGTGAGCTCCATGAGGGCAGAGAATGTCTTGTAAGGTTCACTGTGTATCCCCAGTGCCTGACACAGCACTGGTACTCTGGGGGGCTCACTGATTCTTTAGTAAGTCAATGCCTCTCTCTTTCCAAGTCTAGTTCCAGACTCAGGATCACATCTCTCTTCTCAACACTTCCTTCCTCCTCTCTATGAGAAGAGGATGTTCTTAGATCCCCAGGGCTGCTTCTGCTTTGCACATAGTGTGGCTGTGACCTTGGGACTGTGGGAGAAGTCATCAGGAGCATCCTCCAGCAGTGATGGTTTCTACTAAAAAGAGAGCTAAGGTTGGAGGGAAAAAAACAAAAAACAAAACAAAAAAAAAACAGAAAAGGCAGGCAAGTTTTCCTGGGTGTCTGGAGGTTGCCCACTCTCAAAATTTGCACAGGAAAAGGCACCTTTCCCTTTTAAGCAGACAGTTGTGTCTGCCTGCACAGGAGATGACGTCCTGAAAGTCTAACTTCCCCCGGGGGTTCTGCTTTGGTGTTCAGCTCTGTATAGATGCCCCCACCACCCAGGGTCTTGTGCAGCTGGTCAGGCTACTTCCTGTTCTCTGCCACCTGCTTCTCTGAATCACTGGTCTTTAGTCACTGAAGCACACCCAGGCCCCCTAATGGCCTTAATTGACTTGTTCATTCAATTACCATTTATTCTTAGCAGAAGCACTAAAAATGCAAAATGGTAGCATATACGTGACACAAGTTAGAAAGTTGTGCAAAAATCTATCTGGACATATTTTTTTAATATGGAAAGGGACTTCCTTATTTTCATTCTGTATTTTCATTCTGTATTTACATTCCTAACCAAACAACTAAGAAGGGATGGGATTTTAAAAAATTTTTTTACCAAAAATGTATCAGCCTACATTAATTTGAAATCACCCTTTATTACTGATTAAAAATAAATTCACACAAAAAAACCAGAAGCAGTTTTAAACAGGTGCTATCAAGCTAGAATCAGCTCCTGTAATTTTCAACTTTAGTGCAATAATTCAAAGCACCAAAACAGAATTCTCTAAGTATTCAGCAGTAAACAAAGCAACTATTTCTTTTTACCCTTTTTTCCTCTTTCAAATCCTGAAATAGGTAATGACATTTCTCTTTTACCTAAGAAATATTTATGTTCTAAAAAGTATTTCATAATTTTGAAGTAAGACTTAAAACAATTAATTTAAAAAAATATGATTTATTTTTGTAAAAGTGAATTATTCCTCCTTGACGTATTTGCGACCTTTATACAGATGACAATATCACTCTTGCTGCTGGTGGCCTTCCTCACCCTGGAAAGAAGATCCTTTATATTCCAGGGCACATTGCCAGTGTCTCCTTTTCATAGCTCCTCCCCCCCCTTCTCTCAATGTGCCTTGGTTTTTTAAAATGTATTTATTTTTTGGTGGTAGAGCTCAATGTTTTCAAATCCCAGATACTTACAAGGAAGTGGTAGGGAGCCATATGACTGAGATTTATATCATTAGACTGCAGGGAAGAGCAAGATGTGCTTGGAAGGCAGAAATTATCCATACACTTCCCTTGTCTTATTTGTCCATCCTTAAGAAAAAGAGGTCTTGTACTCTACACTGGGCTTCCACAGCCTTTACACTCTGTGTAGAGAGGTGATAAAACAGCACCTGCAGTTGCCTATGAAGTCTTAACAGCAGTGAGTTGGAAGATGACAGATCACTGCCGGATCATATCCAAAGCGCTTGCACACAAGAGCTCTTGAACCCATTCAAATCTACTTGCATATTTGTAATTTATAATCTTTACAATTTTTATTGCTATTCTTCAATAAAAATTTACCTCTCTTTATGCAAAGTGAAAAGACACGGTCTAATAATAATTAGGTAGTTAGATAATTCAACCAGGTAAAGCCGCTGGGTCTCCAAATATGTGCATAAATCTTTAAGCTTTGGTTTTCATTTGACTTTGTTTTCTTTGGGAATTTAAATATTTTCTTAGCATTTGTAAACTCAGAAAGGAAGTCTGATTTCCACAGGATTTCACAGGATCCTCTCTAAATCTATTTTTGGTGTATAGCTGATGAAAGATTGGTAAAGGAACCTTCTACTATATGATGGGGAAGAGAACTGGTGTCTCCCCAGGCTGAGTTCCTCCTCTTCTGTCACTCTGTTGCCATAGAGAAGAGCTTCTTTGACCTCACATCCCATGAGAGTCCTGAAGAACTTTTATAAAGAGAAGTTTAAAATTTTTAAAAAATCCTCCTCCTTGGGTGATTTTGATATGCAAGCACTGTCCTTATTTAGGACAATGACCCCATGTTTCCTAACGAGTCCCCATATTCATATTCCTTATTCCTGTAGAACATAATAGCTGTCACTTATTAATTTATTTATTAATAATGCCTGATTCATTTAGTCAAGAGAAACTAGAAATCTCAGGCTCTCTGAGGGTTTTCTTGCCACAATTCCTGGCTTTTTAAATGCTGATCACTTGGGGTTAATTCTTGATTACCTGACAAAGTGATATTCTGCCTTGACCAGCTCTGCTTTAGCTACTCGTATGTCAATCTGCTACCAACTCAGGCATATTTCTATGCTGGTATCTACAGAAGTAACTAGCCCTTCTTCCTTCCTTTACAAGGTGATCCTTGTTTCCCAGTTTGAAATCTTTCAGTTTAGTCTTCTACATTATTGACCCCCCTCATTAAAAAACAGATGCCTCAAATCCCATGTTTCCTTCTACGCTGTATAATAGAGAAAAAAGAAAGCAAGCATTGTGTACATTTATTTTTATGCCCTTTACAAAATTATCCTTTTCAGAATATGTTGTATTCTTTAACCAAGACTAAACTTTCTATAATTGTAGAAATTGACAGGAAATATGCAATGTTCAGAAGTCTTTTCAGGGAACCCATTTTATCCATATCCCTCCTGACGCCTGGGTGTGTCCTTCATTACAACTCCTGCCAGAACTTCACAGGCACTGGCACCCATACCAGAAAGTACTACGCAGCTTGATTATCTGACCCCAGAGATTTTCACTTTGGCAACATTCCACACTTGTCATCCAACAAACATGTAACATCAATGCCCCCAATAAATGTAACACTGTTATCGGTTAGAAAGAAGAGGAAAATAACATGTTCAAAAGCACCTATGAAACAGGTGCTTGCTGGGAGAAAATGTGAAAATTAGATATGGAGAATCCTTCAGGTAAGTTTTCACAACAATTAAATGTGAGATAGTAAAGAAGAAGCATCAGTTCACATTGGACAGAAGTACAAAGTAGTTTTACTTATCAAAAAGAAAAGAATCACTTCTTTAATAAATGATAGTCTGTAGCCACAAAAGCATGGCTGCCCACTCTCCATTCAGGATGGAGGCAGGGATGTCACATTTTGGCATAATGCAGGGACTGATGGCATGCGAGGAACACCCCGAACTACTCTTCCTCAACAGATGTGGATTGTTCCCTGTTAAATTGGCCAAGGGCATCTCTTTTACTTCTTGGGGAAATAAGGAGAATAACAAATAACACATTGTATTCTCAGCCAGCTCAAGAGGAGAAAGTTCGACAACGTGTGTCTGTGTTGCAAGAGGAAATGCTGTGGGCTTAATATTAGAACCCAAATTCTTTTTTCATTTTTCAGCATTCTTACCCGCCTGGGAGGAAATGCAGTCATAAAAGAAGAGTTTCAGAGTGGTCGTGGTGGTGCTAGCAATGTGTGGACGCACACAGCAACACGTAGGATGTGTGCGTGCATGCAACACACACACACACACTTGGAGAAGGGTAGTGCGTGTTATTCCACACCAAAAGCAAACATATGTGTTGCACTTCTGATTTAAAAAAAAAATTAGTGAAGAAAGATAAAGAATATACAATCATCTCCTTCTTCTATGCCTGTTTGTAAGGGTGAGAGCACAGATCGGAGGCTCCAAATCCATTCAAGTCCAAACTTCCATTTTCATTCTAGAACAATTAATAGAGTTAATCTGTCAATCAATTTATTTAAGTGTATTAAAATAACTTTTATATGCTGTTTCAGTATCACCTGATCACTAAGAATTAGATTGTGGTCAAGATTTATGAAACACCTGCAAATTATTTTTCAGTATTCAAAGACAGTGCAAGAGAATTTGATTGGTTGGAGACCACGAAGAAACAAATATTCATGAGAGTGAGATAAAAATTGTATTTTTTTTATTGAAACATATTTGTACATATGTGTAGGGTACAGCATTGAATATCAATACCTGTGTGTAATATGTGATGCTCAATTCAGGATCATTAGTATATCCAACATTACACAATGATAGTATTTGATGAGCAAAATAATGAAAAAAGAAAAATAAGTTGCTTCTTGTCTCTCTTCTCCTCCTTCCCCCTTCCTCTCTCTCAAATCAGAACGCAGCCTGACATAACATCTTTAAGTGCTCACTCTCTCCCCTTTTCTTCATGACTCGCTACAGATTATGAAGACTGAAATGTTTTTTCGGAAATGTAATCTTAATATCTGTTACAAATATCTGTAATCTTAATATCTGTTACAATATCTCAGTGGCAAATAATTATTAACCAAATATCCATTAACCATTAAAATTGAGGAGACTTAAAGAAAAAGTCATGGAGAGAAATACTTTTACCTTTAATGTCTTGCGTATACATGGAAAAACAAAATTAGAATATAATATGAACTTTTCCATGAAATTTTTGAAGTCCCCATTTTCTATGACTGCTTTTTGTGTATAAACCTCTGGATTAGAAGGGTATATGAAGTTCCACTGGAACTGATGTTGGTAGCAGTTTCTGGATGAAATGAGGATATTTCGACTTAAAGAAGAATCCAATGTCTAAAAAGGGGGTAGAGCTAATTATTACTTCAAAGATGCTCCTAAAATTTTTCAAGGCTTAAAATCACATGTTATGCTCCATATTATACAAAGACAAGTTGTTGTGGTAGAATGCATAGTTTATGCAAACTGAGCAATACAGAAGATTTAACAAACATGTTCTCACATACAGTATTTGGCTACGCAAAACTCTGCAGTATGATAAAAAATTGTTCAATCAGGAAAATGGCCTAAGACTGACCACCTAAGTTTTGGTCATTTTCGACATCCAATACAGCCTTCGTTCACACAGCACACAGGAGATATTTACTAATAAATGGAATGTATTTTAAAAGTTCTTTAATTCCAAGGAAAATTGATCCAATTTTCCAATGCCTTAAGTAAAAGCATCACATAAAATTGCTGAAGAATAAAAAAAAAAAGAAAGAAAATGTCTTAGCTCTGCTTCAATCATCACAAAGAAGATTAAACTTTCTATTCAGGAGAAAGAGAATTTTCTTAATAATCATAGAGTATTATAGCTGGAAGGAGTCTCAGAGATGATCTTTCTAACCTCCTGATTTTACAGATGAGAAAACTTGAGGCCAGATAATTTAAGTGACTTATTTTGGTTATCTTCATTCTTAGCTTTCTATGACAGACCTTAACACATTCAAATCTTCTAAGATTTGTGTTACAGATTTGCCTCACTCATGTATATTACAAAGGTAAGAAAGAGTACGTGCTTTTCCATAGTACCCATAACTGGAAAGTTAACAGTCATAGTCAAGTTGGTGCCAGCTCCCATGTCACATTTCCGAGGGACTCAACAGGCATTACCACCTTCCTCTCCCGCCCTTTGCTCTCAGCATTGAGAAGGAAATACAATGTCTTCTCTCCTTTTAAGTTTCTACATCATAATGTCCTGTTGTCAGTAGAAGCAAGCAAAAAGAGTGAATATCCACCTTCCCTGTGTTTGTCTAAAGACACTCAGAGTTAATTTAGGAATTCTATTTGTTCAAGTAAAATATCTGCCAAAAAATGCTAACTGCTGTTTTTTTAGGGACTCATGTTATCATATGTTAGCAATGCTTAAAGCAAGGTGTAGAGGTGAAGAGTTGACCCAGGAATTGCGGCCTGCATGTCAGAACACGTGAAGTTGCCAGGTGACAGAGAGGGGACAACCAGGTCAGTACTGTTCTGCTTCTCTCTTCTTTTAAGGAAAAGAGCCTCCAAACTGAAAACATGATGAACCACAACATGTCCTGATATATTTGTAGAAAGGAATAAAGAATCTAGTTTCTCTAAACAGAGCAAATTATATTTCTGAGTATTGAACCATCTTGTAGGTTTGATCAAGAACCATCTGTGATAATCTTTGTACAATCAAGAGGAATGAAAGAAATTTGAATAGACTAGTGATGGGAAAATTTTTAGCCAAAATTTCAAAAACATAAATTCTAAAAAATATGTACTGTTCAACTTGATTCTAATCCCTGATAAAATTCCATAATGGATCCCTCAACAAGTGGTCTAAAAGAACTGACAAACAAGCTAACACAGTTCTATAAGAACAAATCCCAAAGGAACTTTGTGTATTTGTTTCAAATTATACATTGAAAAAATCCTTTATAGAGTAAGCCAAAATCCTGCCAATGCGTCTAACTGAGTTTCTCATGATATTCTTGTGAACAACACACAGAAATGTGGGTTGGATAGTAGTACAGTTAGATGAATTCTTTATTAATTGGACAAAAGCTATTGTCAATCCAGAAGGAAGAAAAAAGAAACCTGACCTCCATACCGTGATCTACAATGTCCTGCATGATCTGCACCTCCTACTTCTCTGTTCACCGAGCTTTGGTCATGCTGGTGGCTTTCTATTCTTAACCAGGTCGAGCATTACTTCCTGCTTGCATTTGCTGTTCCTTTCTGTCTGGAATGCTCTTCTCCCAGCTCTTTGAATAGTTGGATCCTTCTCAAAGGGTAGGCATTAGTTTAAATGTCACCTATTCAGACATTATCTCTAAATAAGACAGCCAGCTATGCAACCCTGTCATTCTCTGTCCTATCCCTCTGCTTACTTCCTACCAGACTGTTTATTTTCCTTCTCTCCCACTAAAATATCAGTGTCATAAAGGCTAAGGGTTTGTTTGTTTATTCACCGAGAATCCCCAGGGCCTAGCACAATGGAGGAAACATGTACTAGGCTTCATGAATATTCAAGTGAATTAATGAATTAATTAATAATCCCCAGGGCCTAGCACAATGGAGGAAACATGTACTAGGCTTCATGAATATTCAAGTGAATTAATGAATGAATTAATAATCCCCAGGGCCTAGCACAATGGAGGAAACATGTACTAGGCTTCATGAATATTCAAGTGAATTAATGAATGAATTAATAAAATGCAACCTAAATTGTGATGCCATGTCCTCTATCTGGCTTTCTAGAAAATAGTACAATTATTTTTATCAATGTCTTTTATGGAGATATAGAGGGCCTATGGTTTTTATTTGTTTTCGTTTTCCTCATTGTGTTATACTGGATTAATTTACTGCATGATGAAATAAGAATTCAAAAGGGTCTGAGGGTATAAAAGGACAAACCCATACAACAAAATGTCACAAAACCAGGAGACATGGAAAGTTCTGCACTTAGAATCAAAGGAATTTTTTGTGTTATCACAGGATGGGGAGACCTTGTCATTGGGATTTGTAAAAAATACCTTGAGTTTTAATTTATCACAATCTTGTTATGAGCCAATAATGTGATGTTGGGATTAAAAAGCATTGGAGCCTTTAAATCAAGAGATGGCATTTCCAGACCAAATCCACAAATTTGCTCAATTCTAGACATTAACATGTAAGAAACTAGAAAAACTAATAGTGGCTGAGAAGAAGAGAGCAATGATTATGAGAAACATGGAAAATACTTTCATAGTTTAAAAAATCAGAAGTTTTTACCAATAATCTTAATAAGATAGGAGGATTTTCTTACAGTTTAGAGTCATCCCAAAATACGTTAGATTACTCCATGGAACAGTAAATTCCTTGTCAGTGTAGATTCCCGATACAGTGGAGGGAATTCCTACACAGTGCAAGTTTATTTTATTAATGATTAATGATTGGTTTATATAATTATAGCTGGGCTTCTATACTCCCCAATCATTACTGTGAAGTATTTGCATCAAACACTTGCACTTTTCTGTTTTATAATGTACCACACATGGAGTAGTTGCTTGAAAGATATTTATGCTTTGTTAATCTGCAAATGATAAAAGAATTATGGTAGGAAGTATTGTTTTATATGTTTGTGGCCCATGGAGATGTCAAGAAAAGGTCACCCATCAACCGAGGAACTGAATTCACCAGTAAACTAGTAAAATCCATACAAGATGGATGGGATTAGCCTTTGTAGGAGTAAACCAGAATTTTCTCTCTAATTTTGTATTTCAAGAAATCAGAAAAACCTGACTGTAATGGAAGAAAAATCAGATTTGGAAGATGTTTACAGTTTTGAAAACAGGAACATAACAGTTTGGAGAAAAACCATATGAAAGAAAGGACAATTGGTCTCAAAAAAATAAATAAGTAAATAAAGACCAGGAGCCTGAAGTTGACCTTGTTTATCAAATCCCATAAAAGACATAAACTTTTTGATTCATACAGTGATGTAATCTGTAGAGATGGATGACTCAACAGGTTCAAAATAGTCTTGGTGACATATTCCTCCAGGTTGCCCTCTTCCCTGCACTCACTAAGCAACTCTGGGTAGGTCCACTTCTCAGGGATCCTGAGACATTACACTTGTCCTGATCATGAGAAAAATATATCCCCATTCAAAATCTTCATTATGGCTCATGTACTTTAGTACAAATTTGGTTAGCATGAGTCAGCCTTTCCAAGTTGTTGGGAAAATAGAACAGTTTCGTCAGGGCCCTCGCCTTGGGTCCAGTTGGGTGTGGTTCAGCATTCTTTGTAAGTAAATTGTGTATGTGTGTGTGTGCAGTTAGTGCACATGCATGCCAATGTATATTTTTAGTTTTGTTGCTAGTTTTGTGTTGAGAGAGAGAGAGAGAGGGAGAGAGAGAGAGGAGTTTTGGTGAGGCAGGCGGGTGAGCATCTGCCTTGAGCATCCACCCAGTGCAGCCATGCTTTCCAACCTACAGCTTCCAAGGACCTTTTGGCCAGTTACCTAGCTCATAGACCTGCAGGAAGGGGTCTGGTGACCCAGCCTGGCATGTGAAGGGTTTGTGACCCAGTGTGTGAGTGGGCTTGAGGGGTCTGGGAGCTCCAGACCCAGCCCTAGCTTTACAATCGACCCAGTTGGTGCAGGATTACCAGCAGGTAAAAGAGCCTGACAACTGGTGTGGTCACCTAGCTAGACAATTGGCGCTGCAAGGATTCCAGGCCTTAGCCTAGCCAGACACAAGTCTATAAATCTCTGTGTAGCTAAATAGAGAGGCAGACCACAGGCTACAGTAAATATCACAACACAATGGCACCTTGGGTAGCTCCTTGGTAGAGATCCATATGACCACACTGTTGCTTCCTTTAAAAGCTACAACATTCTGTGTTGACCACATGCTTAAACACAAGCTATTTAGTTGTGGTAGAATGAAAATGGTGCTTGATTTCTGGGTATGAATAGCAACCACTGAACATATGGATCATTAAAAGACCTGAAGGATAGAACATAATTCAAAGTGTTACAGAGCACCTGAGATAACCTGGAAAGGAAACATTCAAAGATCAAGGAAAGGCATATTTTTTAATAATTGGTGACTTTAAACCTTAGAAATGAGCAAAAAGTATGATTCTTACAAGGAATGGCTGAACATGGACAGAGAAGGTTAGTGTGAAGTTCGGTAATTGAAAGAAGCATCTGTAGACCTGAAATAAGTCTACCCTCACCGAGGAGTCGGTGGAGAGGCCTTGAGATGAAAGCTCCCAGATGACACAAAGAGGCATTTGAGAAAAGGCTGCTGAATCAGGTTCACACATTTAACCAGAAGGATGACAGCGAAGCAGGCTTTGCCCATGCACACTTTTGGAAATATAAAAGCTCCTGCTTGCCTTTTACTGCCAAGAGAGCGAAGGAGAAACTATTCTGAATGTGGCTTAGGTTCAGACCATGAAACGCTTTAACTATACAATAGAGACCATTCAAAAACCAGCTGCTGAGTCATTCTCTCCACTGTTGTGAGGGGCCCTTTGCTCCCGCCATCCAGATACTATGTGACCCAGGATATCAGAGGTCTACAGAAAAGCGATCTTGTCTCCTTGCATTCATTTACGCTTAAGTTGTGTTTGGGAGTGACGTTGTGACATCATAGCATGGAGTATATAAATGATACATGAAATGAAATGCCCCTGCCAGTGCACAAAGAGAATATCATCGTGGACTGCTATGTGATCCTTGTCACTGTGCATTCAGCTCAACAGAGCTGTGAAAAACCCACACTCAGAGCTCCTAACCCATGACTATCCCCAAACCCTGCAAAAAATTTCCTTGCTTATATTCTAAATGAATATATTATCTATATTAGTCCTCATTCCTTAGACATTCCCTCCAAGATATTGGAGCATGAACTTGGGGAGCAAATTATATTTCTATACACACAGCAATCTTGTAGATTTTGTTAAAGAAGAACGTTCTTTTCTTTTTTAACTTTCAATCAAAGTTTTTGAAATTTAGATGGAAAAAGAATGAGGCAAAGGGGATTGAGCAAAATAATGCCTCTTGGCGTTTGGTATTTGGTGGGTAAATTGAAGTTTGCTTGCCTAGGGACTTCAGGTCAAGCATCCAGCTATTTCCCCAGGCTTAATTAAACCTGAAGCCAAACTGCAAGAAAAGGGGTATGTGCTTGCCATCCAGAGAGAGAAAAAGGAGGCAAAGAAAATTTGTTATCAGTATCAGATACTCCAGCAAGTCAGTGCTAAGGACAAAAATTAAAAAATTGTTACACCCAGTTCCTGCTCCCAGCCACTAGATTTAATTACAGCCTTTGGATGATATAGCAGCTGACTAATGAGGGTCAATGATACTTTTCTACTTGCGTATATATGTTCCAGGTGATAACAAACACACAGATTTTTTGAATTTTCTGACAAATAAGAGCATGTTTTTTAATTTTTATTTTTTGAATTGACACATAACAATTACACATATTTATGTGATACAGAATAATATTTTGATATATGTATATACTGTGTGATGATAAAATCAGGCTAATTAGCATATCTATCGCCTCAAATACTTCTTTCTTTGCAATGAGAACATTTTTTCTAGCCGTGCAAAAAATACAACAAATTATTGTAAATCATAGACACCTACCACCACTATAGAATACTAGAGCTTATTCTTCCTATCTAGCTGTAATTCTATATCCGCTAACCAACTTACTGTTAAAAGACATATTATTTCAAATATTGCAAAACATTTAAGCATCTGGAAGTACCTAGAAGCATGGTTTTGTATCATGAATAAAAACTACGGACTCATTATAGGACATGAGCTGTCTGTCTGCAAGCAGTGCTATAAAACAGGAAATGAATCAAGAGTGGCCTCAATAATCTATTCAAATCAAATCAGGATATGCAAGCCTTTTTTTTTGTAACCAACCATTAATTTACTTTTGAAAATGGCCAAGCAAAACATCTGGAACCTAACTGTTGAAGTAAACACGGGTGGTTACGAGCTTCAGAAGAAAGCAAACTATCCGTTTACTCACTGGCTATTCCACTTCATCAATGACAAACACCTCTTTCTAGCAGGCTTAGATACTGCCTGGTTATCCCAAACAGTTGAAGGTGAGATTCCATGAAGTTGTAAGAATCTATTTTCAACACCACCAAGGAACCACAGCAAACATTAAAACATGCAAGTAACACACCCTACTGTGTGAAAAAGACTAATTCCCAGATAGAAGTAACGAGAAAGCTAAGATAGGAAGCCAATTTACAGAAACTATATTCACCTGTTTCTAAAAAGGCACCCACTGAGAAGTCATCAGAATATCTCACCAGCCTGCCAAAAAAAACTGGGCAACCTTCCTATATCCGGGAACTATGCTAACAGCAGTGTTGCTTGGTAATTGTTTCAAAGACAATGAGCAGCAGTCACAACGCTCCAGGTCTCCATCCCAACTGCTTATCTCAAGATTCGTGGACTTTATGAATTCTGTTCAGCACCTCTGAGTACCACAGTTTGATATGGTGCTGGATTGTCGCAAACCCACAGAATAACTAAACTGGTGTGTTAACTTCTGCTATCTCCATTTAAAGAGATCACTTAGCATGTGTTAGACATTTAAAGCATGGAATTATGGATGGATTTAAGAGAACTTTGCTCTGAGGTTTAGAAAATTGTGAGTAAGCTCTGGGATACCTGAGGAAACGTGTTTTTTCTCTTTCTAAAATGAGTCATTTTGACAAATGGCTGGTTTATGGCAGTTTGGTCACCCTAACAAACATGACTGGAGTTAAAACACGTTCCTTCCTTATTTGAATTCAACTGATAGTAGGCTAGGGAGCCAAAAGTTCGTACTTCAGGCAGTCTCTAATTGGGTGATGTTTTTCTACTGTATGGGAACTGAGGAGATCAGGAATTCTTCCTTAGCATAAAGACTCATTTTGCTCTGAATGCAAAAATGCTCTTTTATTCATTTTCCTTAGGTAAATTTGCAATGGTGTTTTAACCTCTGAAACTGCCATCCATGAATTTAAATTTCTGCCTCATTAAATGGGCAACAAGCTAGTGATGGTTGATGAAAATATGAGCTGGAAGATAACAGCACCATATGGAATGATGATCACATAATGAACCAGGAAACCAAAAACCGAATGAGTCAGGCTGCTTAGAAACACAAAACAAGGTTATAGCACTCTTTTGAAATTACTCCACTCACAAATGGTAAAGAATATTACCTTCCAAACTCGATATCATCACCTCAGCTCAGTAAGTCTTCTAATGTCTCCAAATTGTCCCTAAGGATGTAGGCAGTTCTCAAGAGCTTCAAAGAAAACTACAAAAAAAGTAACCCTTTATTTTCAATAAAACTTTAAGTATAATTTTGACCCACCCTATTACTTTCCTACTCACAGTAAAAATAAGATGATGTGCAATATTATTTTTAAGTTGAAAGTGCTAGACTTCCATCATAGTCATGGCTGGGATTTATATAACCAAATTGTTATTTTACTAACAGCAACTGGTTTCAGTGAACCATCAGTCTTGGGATGATAATATAGAAGGTGACAAAACGTTTTCTCTTACTTGGTTTATTTTTACTCAAGACACGTTTATACTTCATGGTTTAATGAATTACTAAGTGATTATGGCTTGATTTACAAGAAAAAAGTAGTTGGATATACTTCAATATTACACATACTGCGACGCTGCATATGCAGTAATGTCAAGCAACATGTCAAACATGTAATAATCTAGATGTTCTTGTTTGGGGAAGGGAGGTGAAAACATTACCAAAGGTAATATTTATTGAGAGCTTACTATTTGTCATGCATTGTTCTAAGCACTTTACACATACTGTCATTTAATTTTTACAGTAACAATCATATGAAGTACGTATTTTCATTATCATGGTTCACAGATGAGGCAACTGAGAAACAAAGATGTTCACAAAATTTTTCACAGTTACTTGGTTAATTAAAGGTAGAGTCAAAGTTCAAAACCCAGGTAATGGGGAGATACTACTTAATGAAACAGCTTAGAAATCATGAACAAAGTAAGAACAATGAGGTTCATTAAAAGCCAACCAGGGACATAATCTGAAAGTACATAGATTCCATTTAATTTGGTAAATATTTGATATTGTGATTTTGCTCTCATTTTATATTCTCTAAAAAAAAATTAAAATTGTACTTTCTCCTATTCACACTACTAAATAAAGAAAGAAAATTATGATGTGGATTATATAGTTCAATAAAATATTACTATTTGCATTTTTAGTTTGAGTTTGTGCAAACCAATGCATGCTGTTCCCATTTTTTTGTTGTTGTTCAGTTTGGTTCAAGTTACTGAAACAAACTGTTAAAGGAAATCATGTTAGACTTTGAAATGGTTAAAAGATTCCTGTGTGTCTTTTCAATAGAATCCTATACATTGCCTAAAACACCTCTATGAGTTACCTGATTCTGTAAGGGTCTGTACCTTAGTCTTTGGTTGGGCTATTTTACAAGTCTGTGGAGTTGGAAGTCAACTTGTGGAGGGCTGATGGTGATGCACATGATTCTTGTTTATCTAGAAGTTAAGTGCATCTGTCTCATGGAATGCAATAGATTCCTGCCATGCAGACAGGGACCAATATTGCACCTGATATCAAATTCATATCAGCATTTCTGATTGTTATATGTGTCTGTTCCTTAGACTCTTCTTTGAACCAATTGTAACACCTTACTAATTCCTTCATCAGTTAATGACTTAATAAAATGTTTGACACATATTCCTCTTACATTTCTATGTGAGTTGTGATTTTACCTCTTTAGAAAATTAGCCTTTAATAAAACGCAAACATAGATATGCTCCATTAATTCATTATTCTACTTAGAAAAGGTACACTTTTCTAGGTGTCTGGCACACAACTTAATGACAAAATTTTGTATATCTATGGTACATTTATCTAAATACTTAAATAAACATTTATGCAACAGCTATTAACAAAACTTCATGATTTATTCAGATTTCACCAGTTTTTCCGCTAACATCCTTTTTTCTGTTTCAGGATCTAATCCAGAATCTCACATTGTATGGTAATCATGTCTTTCTGGTCTCCTCTAGTCTGCGACATTCTGAGTTTTTTATTTTATTATTTATTATTTATTTATGTATTTATTTTTAATTGAAACATAACTGATTGTACGTATCTGTGTGGTACAGAGTTGAAGATTAATATCTGTGTGCAATATGTGATGCTGGAATCAGGATAATTAGTATATTCAACATTGTACAATGTAATCGTTTTTCATGGCTCTTTACCAATTCCTCCTTTATCCCCTACCCCTTAATGTTTAAACAACTTCCAGGGAATGATGAGTTTTAAGAGAGTTTGAAGATGTTAATCATTTCGGTCACCAGAATGCCCTGAATAATACACTCAGAGAGTATATAAATGGCCTGGCATTAGTTAACAGCAATAAGCTCCATGTGTACTAAATTTCTATATAAAATATCTAGTTTAATCCTCATAAAAAACTTGTGACTTAGGTTTTATTATTCACATTTCACATAAAAAATTTTAAAGAATTTTCCCTAAATCACAGCTAGCGTAGGCCAAACTAAACCTGGAAGAATAAGAGTAAGATTCGTACAGGGAGTACACAAGTATATAAAGGCACTGCTCTGAGGACTTCGCAGACTCAACTGAATCCTCAGGAGGGGAAACTGAGGCCCAAAGTCACATGATTAGTGGTCAGCAGTGTGGCTCCAGAGCCTGTGCTCTCAACCACAACCTCATGCTTCCTCTACTGTCTCTAGAAGCTTCTGGATGAATAAAGTAAATACTGAGGCCTAATGTTTTAGGATTCTGGTTTAGTTTTGCACATTACAAATAGCCATAGAGTGACAATAGTTTTTTAAAAAGAGGATTGAATTCCCAAATGTTCTGTAAGTAAAAAAAATAAAATAAAGACTTAAGATGATAATTTTTTTATTTCAGTCGGGCTCCTGACCTTCTGAAAATAGCAATCTTGCTTCAATCCACCTAAAATACTTCAGAAATGGCAGTATTTTCATTGCTAATGTTCCTAGAGAGAACCTTGTGATGCGCTGTCATGTTCCATTACCACATGAGAAGAAGGTTTGGTTTAAACCAGGGAAGAGAAGAGAATGGTTATAAAATTGGTTTGATGTAAAACATCCTACATCTGCTTCTGTTGATCCCAATGCCATAAGGACAAGAAGAGATAGGATAAGTCGTGCACATGTAACAACAGAAAGTGCTAATAATTAACTATTTTAAAGTAGTTTCATCAGTTAAAAAAACTTTTAAAATTTCATGCATCACTTTGAAAAAGTCATATTCACATCTTGGATTTTCTGTTAAATATATCAGATGAGATCCTAATGCACTTGAGCATATTCTTCAGCAGAATATTTAGAAATGATTTCTAGCTGGTTCTGTACAGAAATGGGAATAAGTACTCAGGCACTGTAGGTATAAGATTTATAGTTGTATGTGATTATTAAATATTTATTGAGAGTGACAGGTGAGTCAAGTGCATTAGACAAGATCCTTGTCTAGTGAGCAGGAATTTCAAATTCAACATGGCAACAAGTCACATGGGATAGTTTACAAAGTGTATTTAGAGGAAAGCAGAATCTTAAAAGGCAATAACCAATGAACTTTCTATTGCACAGAGAATGTTCATAATATGATTTGTAAAAAATGGTTTTTAAAATAGCATCATATCATAGAAAATGAATTTAAATACAATCTCAATAGACAATCATTGAGATATATGATAGGAAAGTGCTGTGTGAGTCTTCTCTGTGCATTCTCATTTACAGAAAATTTAGAAAATGCTAAATTGAGTCAATATGGATGTCACAGAAAAATAAAGGAATAGCAGACCAATTTACTGATTACCGCTTGGAGCCTTACTGATTAAGAATCACAAAGTGTGTGCTCAAAAAAAGGATGCGCTTTCTCCAAAACCAAAAAAAGAATAGAAAAAAATTAGAGAAGTAGTCTAGAGGTCTAAACAATAACAATGGAAAACTACAAAGTTTAATCCTATCTTTACTCTCCTATGCATGCAATTGTTTACAAAGAGAACAGACTTTTCAATTGAACTGTTTTCTCAATCATAAAGTTTGTACAAGAATATGAACTTTAGAATTCCTACTAGGACTCATGCAAAATCATTTTACACATTAAAATAAGTTGTTATCACTCTAAAATGAAGTACTGAAAAGAGAAAATGAGCCAAATTTGAGAAAGTGAAAGATGTTTTTTGGATAAGAAAAATTGTTACTTCCATCAAGTTACTGTCCATGTGCCTAATATCCCCCTAATACACAATAGCCACTGTTACTTGTTGAATTGTGTCCCCCAATAAAACATATTTCTAAGCTCTAATTCCCAATATCTCAGAATGTGACTATATTTGGATATAGTCTGTTGCAGATGTAATTAGTTAAATTAAGATGAGGTCATATTGGAACAGGGCAGGCCACTACTCCAATATGACTGGGGTCCTTACATAAGAAGCTTCCATATGAAGACAGAAGAAAAAGCCCACATGATGATAAAAGCAGAGACTGGAATTTGCAGCTGCCAGTCAAGAAATGCCAAAGATTGTCAGCAAACCACCAGAAGCTAAAAGAGGCAAAGAAGGATTCTTCTGTAGGTTTCAGAGGAACCATGGTTCTGCCAAAACTTGATTTCAGACTTCTAGCCTCCAGAACTGAGAAATAATATTTCTGTTGTTCTAAACCACCCAGTGTGTGCTACATTGTTACAGGAGCCCTTCTTAGATCCCCTTCTGTTTTTACAGAGGGCATGTTGGAAAGGATTTGATAAGCCTGAGTTTGATTCCTGGTGCCACTATTTAGTAGTGGTCTTTAGGCAATTCATTTAACTTCTCCAAACTATAGTTTACTCATCTGGAAAATGAGAATAAGCCTCCATAAGTTTCTAAGAAGATTAAATAAGAATATACCTAAAGTGGCTGGTACATACTAAGCACTGAGCAAAATGTTAGTTCCAGTCTCTCCCTCCCCCATCACAATGTTATAATAAAAATTAAATGAGACTAGACACAAAGTGCTTTTACTGTAGAAACTACTGTATATTTTATTACTCTAAAATCACCCACAATTTTAGCATGCCATGAAAGGCCCAAAAAAGCATCATTTGAGAGAAGGTTGTTGAGACTCATAGAGCCTAGGAAGCAAACTTGGGATGGGGTAGAGTTGAGTTCTGGGGGATTTGGGGACCTGCATCTTAACTCTGGACACTCTAACTCAGAACCCCTGTCCTAATCTGCAAAAGACTCAGTGAAATACAATCCTCTCCAAAGTCCTGAAAATTCCCATCAAGTTCCCAGCAAATTCCAAGACCATTCATTCTTGGACTTCACTTGCCAGTTTTGATGCTGGTGACTGTCTTTGGGGTGTGCTTTTCTAGGGCTTTGAAGAGACTTAGAGGTCCACTTAAGACGTGAATCTTTGCTCACACTTTCTGAAACATCTGGAGGTGAATCTCCCCCTGCCCTCCCCTGCCCCCAAGAAGGGAATTATGCAGTGTGGAGGCCCCTACTAGGAGAGCAGCGCATGAATGTGCCTCAGAAAGAACGCACTGAAAAGCAGAGACAGCCATGAGAGGAGCAGCAGCAGATGGGTCAGCCACAGAAAACCACCCCGCCACCTCTCCTCCCCTCTCCTCCCAGGGCCCAACCCCAGAGGAGCTTCAGACGACGACGGGGAGGAGTGGGCCTGACGGAGCAGACCAGTCCCCTTCCACACGGCGGGTGGGGACCCCTAGAGCCAGGATCAACCCTGCACCGGCGAGGGAAGGCCTGACGCTTGAGTTCCGAGTCAGATTGGTCCAGATTTTAATAACTGAAAGTGAATGGACTGCTGTTCCAGAGCTCAGGGGACAAAAGAGGGAGTCAACAGAACATGGTTTAAAGCGATGATGGAATAAAAATAAAACCTTTTTATGTTCGCACCCCACGGAGTGCAGAACGACTTCACTGAACACAAAGGTAGAGATCCTGAGAAAGGAGCTGCTGAATAATGCAGCACCGAGGTCTGCAGTGACGGGGAGCAGGTGGCACATGAGCAAAGGGGACTCGTGGGAAATGGGGCGGGCACGGATCGGAGGCCGGGCCAGAAATGCTGCTGATATTCAGAATGGAATAAGCAGTCTCTGAAGCGACTGAAGTAGAGTAGTGACTTGACGTTTGAAGAAGCTGATTCTGACAGTGGGCTACAGGACGGGCACCAGGCAGGAAGGCCGGACCCAATTGAAGTTGCTCCCAACTCTAACCTCTGTGGAGGTAGGTCAAGGCCAAAATGAAATCCAGAAGCACCAAGGATGAGGTTGCCTTCGTAGGAGGAAGAATTGGTGGGAGGCATGAAGACTTTGAAGTTACTTTTTAAATAACTTGGCTTATGCTTTAATTCACATGATTAGTAGTCCAACGTCTGGAGTTCCTCTTGCTTGAAGGCAAACTTCCCCTTAAAAAGCCAAATAGAGTAAGGTTCAGGTAAGAAGTAGCTGGAATACGTGGCTTAAACTATATATTCTCTAGGCCCAAAGGGAGTATGGGGTCGGGGGGAGTGATTTTGAAATTCAGACTTGGCTCAGCCCCCTTCACTGGAGCAGAGCTGACAATACGTTGAAACTCAAACCCTAATTAGTAATAAGGAAATCATTTTGTCTGGGGCACTCCATTCCCCCCTGTGCAGATATTTCTCTAGAACCTAATATGGCAGTGGCCAACTGCATAAAAATGTAGGGATTTGGGGTCCTGCCTAAATGTCATTCTTGAAGAAATAGCTAATAATACTGAGGAACTGAACCACTGAGTATTTGAAGAGAGGTGCTAGAGTCAACCAGCAGAACTTGCCATCAATTAGATATCAAGCGTGAAAAGAGAGAAAAAACAGTTTGAGGTTTTGAGAAGGAATGAATGGGGAAATGGTGAAACAGGGAGGACGAAGGAAGATTCAGAGATAAGAGAGGTGAGCATGATTTTAAACACGCCAAAACAAGAGTGTTAGCCTTACACTCGCAAGCACTTGGAAATAAGAGGCTGGCACTGCAGAAAGAGTGCGGCTTCTCTCCACCCACCCCGACAGCTGCCGAGACTAGGGTATTCTGGGCTCCCATGCCAGAAAGAGGAACTAAGCCCCAGCTTTAGCACACACAGTGGCTACAAGAAATAAACAACGGGCTTATTTTTCACACTGACTGATCTAACTCCCCAAGGGTTGGCAATGTCTCCATGTGTTAGAGAGTCAAGACCCAGCATAAGTAAATGCTGAACTAATAGCTAAGGATTGCAGTGGTAGTCGCTGTGAAGTTTGTGACCAGCATTAATGAAAATGTCAGGTGCCACATGGATAAGGAACTGTGCATAAGAAACACATGTTATTTAACAATCTGCCACTGAGTGAACAAAAACCAGCTGAAATCAAGCTACAGGCAGCCAAGAACACACCGCTGAAGTCCTTCCAGGGCAGTACTAGAACTGGCTCAGGAGCAGCAGAGCTGTGATTCTTACTCTGCCAGAATTCCAGATCAGAGGGAATGGATGACGTGCTGGAAAACTGGTAATAAAGGAGGGGAAAAAAACAAACAAATACTCATTTAAAGCTAGTTCATACAATGGATGGCAAGGCAAAGAAAAAGAAGGGGTCACTACCCTCTAAACTGCACTTGTCTCTGGGCTTACCTTGTAATCCTTTTATTCAGTTGACTACATTCTCTATATCTCCCATCGACAGGGGCAACAACCTCTTGAAACAGCACCTTCCCAAGTGCCCTTCAGGATACATATTAGCTCCTTACTGCAGAATGCACCTACCCCCCCACCAACAGAGCCAAGCACTCTCTACGGGAAGAGGTAGTGATGCCCCAGGCCTGCAAACCATGTGCCTATTACAAAGAGAAAGCAAGTTCAAGCAATTACACAGGTTAAACCCAGGCAAAGCACATGTGGGTATGATAGAAAACAGCCTGTGCTAATTCAGCAGAAAATGCTTCACAACAAAGTTTTCACTGTTGTGATAAATTTAAAGTTTATAACCATTTAGTCTCAATTTTCTTATCTGCTAAATGGGAAGAACACTTCACCTGGCATGAAAATAAAATTCTGATCAGAAGATCAATGGAGCACATTGAATCTAATGTTAAAAGGAGAACTGTGATATATTTAAACAGTTATAAACTTTTAAACTTACTTTTCCCTGAGAAGCAGTGTAATAGAAGTTAGGAATGCCTGTGTTAGCAACATGATCATGCAACTGTCTGTATATTAGGCAAGTTAATAGCTTTGTGCCTCATTTTTATCACCTAAAAAATGGATCTAATAAGAGTACTTTGGTCTTAGGTCTATTTAGGATTAAATTAGAGAATGTGGGTAACATTCTTACAATAGTGCCATTGTAATTCTTACAATGGAGCATAGTACCTGTTCATTAAAGGTGGGTTATTTTTAATCAGAGAAGTAGCTCAAGGAAGTTCCCTAAAACTTTCTTACCTATCTGAGCAATCCACTGTGCTTCAGAAAAAATATTGCTTTGTTATTTCTTGTCTGGAATCGCTGGCGAATTGTGAGCAAATGTGAACATAAATATCTAGCCATCCAGTCATCTACATGGGACTTTTTTCTATCTATAATTCAATTCATTGGGGGAGAAAAAAACAGCTTTTGGAGTGCCTAATCCAAACACGTACTATGCAAATACTGGGATATAACCAGGGCAGACCTTCAGGCAATGCGCCCAGATACAGACATCAGTTCTTAAGGTATAAAAATAATTTCACCACTTGATAAATAGCAACTCCCTTAAGCTCCCCAGTGACACCCTTGCCCATACTTTAGAGTTAAAGGATAATTTTTCAAAACAAGGTACAATACTGGTTCTCATACAGATATAATACAAACAAGTGTCAAAAAATTATTTAGTTCAAATAATGAGGTAACTGTAAAAGCTGTCACAAACACCTCAAAGGAGAATCCAAAGACCAGAAAAACATATGAGCCCATCAGAAGTGTTGAAATAAATTTGCTTAAGGGATGCAAATCTGGCTTCTTCTACAGTGGAAAAGAAAGTTAATTGATCCTCTAGAACAAAAACTCTTTGTGTGTCTATATTTGCTATATCAGTGTTGTACAACTTCTATAGAATTATAAAATTAAAGACACAAACCCCATAGAATCAGATAACCCTGCAGGGTGTGTCCCAAGCAATGTGTAGTTTTCTACTGATGACACCTGGCAATCTTTTGGCCCAATTAAAAGTCTTTCATAATTTTTTAATACAACTGTCCCCTTTTGATCAAGAATAATACTAAAGAAAAATGCTTCCAAGGCTGGTCTCACTAGATTTGGCCTGATTATTTTCATAGATACAGCAAGAGGCCTTCTGCAGTTTGCTTTGGAAATCTAAAGCTCTACGGTATTCAACAATCACAAAATTAACCTCTGTTGGAAAGTTTTGATAAAAAATTTTAGCTTGGACTTCTTAAAGTTTCTACTATTTGCTATTCCAAAGCTAGGAAACTAAGCCTGAAAAACTCTTCACCAAATTTCACCTGCAGTACCTATAAATGCGGGTGAGTCCCTCTCTTCTCAAGGCCCTGGCCTGTGGGAAGATAGCTTCCTCACCATCTCTGAGTCTGGGCCCCGTCCACTGGATTCCAGACCAGTCTCCCTGAGAGGCCTTCATGGACATTGTCTCCATAAGATAGTCATAAGTAAAATAAATCAATTTTATTTCCTTAAGAGAGACTGTCATACTTGATTAAATGAGAACCATTCTCAAGTAGGGCATTCCAGGCAAGAACTTAATTGTATATCTGAATTTTCCAATTACCTCCTTGTACAAAAGAGGGCAGATTCTTCTTGAGCCTGTTCAAATAGCTATATTGCCATGTACAGTAAGGAGACCTAGTAAGAGTTTCTGATTTCAGGCCTGGGGAGCTGGGAAGGGGAAGAGGTTAGTGAGAATCTGGTATCATTTGAAAATGCTTCAGTTTTGTTTATAGCAGCAGCATCTACTAAATTGTTATTGGTTATAGATAACATAAGAATAAAAAAGGAGGGAGGGGACTTGCCTACAAATATAGAAGGGAGAACATTAAAAGGTCAACAGTATCCCAAATAATATTTATAATAAAAATTTCCTTTGATTACATTCAGTCCTGTCTAATTTAATCTGTCCCACTAGATCTTGGGTTAGCAGACTCAGGAAGCTGTCTGCTTCTTGGCTAAAAAGAGTGTGGAAATCCTGACTCAGCCCACTGGTAAGCGATGACATCTGTACCCAAGAGTCTATTCTTAGAAGAGTCAATAATTTGAGGTACCTGGCCCTTGCTCATTGACAACACAAACTGACAAAAATTCTGCTCAGATCAGGTGAGAATCAGACTAAAACTAAAACTATCTGCAGATGACAGAAATGTGAAATAGATGTGGTTATTCATTACTGATAATTTTCAACTATGAAAGATCTGATGTGAGTTCAGAATAAAGCAACTGGCCAAAAAAATTGGTTGTTTCTGTGGCATGCAAAACGATAACACAGCCACTCAAAAATATATTTTTAGATAAAATATCTCTAAGGATAATGATTAAGTTATTTTCAAATGTTACATCTGATGTATAAATGCACAAATATAATTTTATAGAGAAAAAATATTGAGATATAATATGTCATAATTCTAAGATGTATACATAATACATCAAGAGTATGCCAAGAATATCAAATAAAAAAAAATCAGTGACTCTCAAGTAGGGCCTAGACATCCATATTTTTATAAAACTCTATGGGTAAGTCTGATATACATCTCTAATTTAGAACCACTTGCCAGATGATGCTAGATCCAAATTTAAAAAGTAAGTTTGTACCAAGTACGAATTTTAAATAATTTATTTTTGCCTAATATTATCAGGCAAACTACCACCAGGATTCTGATCAATACAAATATGTTATGGACCTTGAGGTCACTGACAAATCTCTAGGAATTTCCCATGAAAACACACAATTTCAAAATTATTTATGTTAATACATTTTATATATTCAAATTTAACCTCAGGAAATCTGAGTATGTCTTCTGATCTGGCAATTCATTAAACAAACCTAATTATTTCTAGCATCATTTTATAAGAACTGATCATGGTAATTTTCCAGAGATCTTCCAGGAAATCTCAAAGACAGTTTTAGGTATACAAGATATCCTGAAAGTTTTATTTTTTTCTATATTTAGAATTTGATTTTTTTGAAGGCAAAAGTGAAAAAAAAAAGATGTCAGAGGAAATTTAGACATGTGATTAAGATATGACCTCAAATGAGTGCCTGTGAAATGATACTTGATTATTCATTTAATCAAAGTGACAACAAAGCATTTTAAAGTAAACATAAAGATAACAACTACAAAGAACCCTAGTCTATCACAGAAAAGGAAGCTTTGTTCTTTGTTAGTTTTTTTTTTTTTCCCTTAAGTAATCTCAGTGGAAGACTTCCACAACTATTTAAAGATAATTTTTTAAAAGAAAAAAAGTGAAACAACTCAGGCACAGAAAGAGAAATACCACATGTTCTCACTTATTTGTGGGAGCTAAAAATAAATAAATAAATAAATATACAAACAAAAGGTGTGGGGGGAGAAGACACAACAATCACAATTCCTTGAACTTGTTAAGACAAGTGAACAGATATGATGCAGTGCGTGGGGAGGGGAGAGACGAAGGGGGGAAAGAGGAACAGGTAAAGGGACATGAAAATCAACTACAATGTATATTGAGAAGTTAAAAGAAAAAAGGTAAAATCATGACTCAAACAGACATAAAATGAACCTGTGTCAAAGATTTTCTTTAACTCATTAATCAGTTAATGAAGGAACTGGAAAAGGCGTTACAACCAGTTCAAAGGAGAATTCAAAGACCAGACAAAATATATAAGCCCATCAGAAATGTTGAAATTAATTCGCTCAATAGGTACACCATCAGTTTCTTCCACAGTAGGGGTGGGAAGTCAATCGAACAGCCATCAGACAATATTTTTTGCCTGTCTATAGACAAGAATTGATTACATTACTATCAATTTTCTACAAGGTAACTTCTCTCTCTACAGAGCTGTAGGAGAGCTCAAGGTAATGAAAAACCCAAACACCGTAGAATCAGACAGTGAAGAAGGCTGCTCAACACCAAGTTCCACTGTTTCTTTGAAGTCACCTACTAATCCTTTGACTCATTTAAAAGTCTTTCACAATTTCTCCTCATACCCCGACACAGTAGGGGGCCTTCAGAATCTGATTCCATCAGCTGTCCTGGATTGTTAACATTTACCACCACTTGTTAAATATTTTTACTATTACTCCTGTCTGTACACGATGGAGAAAAAGATAGTTTCTGTCCTTGATGAGCTCTGAGCACAATGGTAAAGACAGAGCAGTGAACAGAACAAAGATAAGCACAAGGGCTTATCGGAGGAGGCACCTAAACCCAACTGTCAAGGTCAGGAAAGGCTCTCTGAGCAGCAGCAGGAATTAGCAAAGAGATGGGGAAGGTAGATGTGAAGAGAACAGAGGAAAGGGGCTCCAGAGAGAAGACAGGGCATGAGCCTTAACCCGGAGGCAAACTAGACTGTGGTGAGTTCAAGGAACTGCAGGTACTTCACTTAGGCTTTGGAGGAGAAAAGTGTCTTCCATCCTTGACTTGGCTCAGGAATAAACTCTGGTATTCTCACTGCTTTAAAGGATTTTTTAAAATACATAATGAACATAGGACAGGCAAAATGTGTAAGCAGGGTATTATAAATAATGCTTAGCCAATTCTAAAAGTGGCTTGCAGCCATTCTAAATATTGCCTAGGAATTATTTATAATGCCTGATATAACATTCTGTGATAACATAAGCGCACAGAATTGAGAGTTTGAGTTTGTTAAAATTTAATCTCAATTTAAAAGCTAGGCAAAGGCAGTCAACACCAGAATGGGCAAAGGATTTTCATCAGGAGCATCTTATTCAAGTAAAAGTTAAAAAAGACTCTTAAACTCAAAAAATTTAAATTACCATTTCCCGGAGTTGGTCAATTTTTAAACAGAAAGCCATCTCTTCTTGTGATTGGTTGCCATAATCAATATAGAACTAGATTTTCATCAGTCTTGGTGAGAAGAGTTGTTGGGAATAAATGCCACTTGTTGGCAAATATGTCCCCAGCCTGTGCTAACTCTAAAATTACATCTGAAGAATAAGATTCTAATCAGAACTGCCAACAGTGAAGAACTGATAAACATGACAGCTACCATTTATTTACCATTCACTATGTACCAGGCACTTTAAAAACATTACTGGTTTAATCTTAACACAAACCTATGTGATAGACAGTAAATTATCATGCCCATTTTACAGAAGAATAAACTAAGAATCCAGGATATTAAGTAAATTGCCCACATTTTTATACATTGTAAGTAGAGGAGCTCTGATTCTAATGTACATTTATTGGTCCTAAAGCCCATGGTCTCAAAAATAGAAAATCTCTAGAGAAAAATTAAGCTTTCCCACGGACTTTTAAATGATGAAATTTATTAGCAGTATCTGAGTTTATAGAAGAGGACTTTGTTATCTGGAAAGTAGACTTCTGGACCATAACCAGGCCTGCCTTCAACATTTGTAGGGCCCTGGACAATAATACAAATGAAAGTCCACATAACATATGTCTCAGTATTAAAAATAATAAATCAATCTAAAAAGCTGCTAAATAAAATATGCTCTACACTCTTGCCTTGATAAATATACTTTATAATGACTGGAAGGTCAAGTTCAAATTCAGAATCCCTCAGCTCACAGCATGGCACCCTGCCTCCTTCTCCCCCTGTCCCCCGCAACACTCTTCCAAACCCAGTTCTGTTTCATAGTGCAAGGGTCGTGACACGCATGTATGAGATCACTCCATTCTATGTGTTCAAGGACCATCCACCACCCCACACAGCTGTCCCTTGGCCACTGGTGATGTGGCCTTCCTCCTTAGTATAGATTTAGGGAAAAGTCCCAGAAGCAACCTCAGGTCCCTTTGGACAGGGGATCCTGGGGACCCAATCATGGTTTATAATGTACTATTCAATGTATTTCCTTGAACCTGTCTGGGTCCTTGAAGTGTTTGTTACCATTCTACAGCCAGTTAAGTACAGAAAGTGAAAGTAAGCATTTAGAAACTTTCATAGCCAAGTGCAAAGTTTTGTATTTTATAAAAGTATTAGTTGGCCATGAGTAAGAAATTTAAAAAGGGGGTGGCCACAGCTGGACAGAAAGTCTCTGTCTAAAATGGGGAGGAAGAGAGGCTCCTGGGGGACATATCCCTTTGCCCACAGATTCACCCTCTGTGGGGAGGGGCTCAGCCAGAGGAGGGCCTGAGCAAAACCCAAATGGGCTTCCTCTTACCCAGGTCTAAGAGCATCTCTGACAATTCTGATACCTTTTCTGCTTTTTCAGTCTTGCACTGAAGATCCATGTATCTGGGGCCCTGAGCTCTGATGAAGCTGCTGGATCTGTGAAACAGCAACTGCTCTGCTGTTACTGTGTGAGCTTTGGGGACCCCACATGACAATAAGCAGATGCATAGCTAATAAATGGCTAATGGGAAACCTCTAAGCCTCTAGAACTCCAGCTACCAGCATTTCGCTGATTAACTTCAGCAGGAAAATCAGGTCCAAACCAATTCAATTCAGCTCCTGTTAATTCAGGACTACTCTGATAGCTCAGTGGAAAGACTGTAGACCTCCTGTATTTTTTCTTGCCCCAAACCCCAATTCTTGCTGAAGACTCATTCCCCAGCCTCTTTTTTTCTCTGTTGATAAAGGAAGTTTAAAACAAAGTGAAGGAATCTGAGACACTTTGAGGTCTGTTTCAAAGAAAATAAATGCTTTAAGGAGTAAAACAAATATAACTCAAAATACTATTGGCAATCATCTTGATATGATTACCTAAAGGTTTGGCCAGGAAGAAATTGACTTGGGATAAGGAATTAGATTTGTCACTATGATTTTTTTCTCTTCATAATTCCAGTTATTCAACCTTTACCATGTATATCCTTCACTCTTTACCCACCTCCTTTTTGCATTCCCCCAAATCACACGTGCATGCGCACACTGATAAACCAAGAGCCGATGAGAATTGCCATGGTTCATGTTGTTAAACACTATATTTAACTACTAATGAAAAAGAAGCTTAGCAAATACATATTTTTGATATAGAACATATAAGAAATGATCACCCTTTTAAAGTAATAAATGCCTAGCTATGATTAACTTGTTTTTATAAAAATACCAAACCTATTCAATTATAGTACTGCTTTAGAAATTTTCTATAAAAACACAAAACTTGATGGTCCAGATTTCTTGTAGACAAGCTGCACAGAAGGTAAAGTAAAGAGAAGTCTGCCAGTAACTTCCTTAGAGAAAATTCCGCTCCGTCTCTTCCAGCACACATACATTTTGTGACAAATTAACCCTCTACTTTGAGGCCAGGGTTTTGTTCGATGGCAAAGATCGCTATTAACTTTACAAGAAGGTTAAATTAAAGATTGCAAATCAACAGAAGTTTTCAATATCACACTTAAAATTATGTAAATAGCATTCAGTAGCACCAATACCTTAGTGAAATATGAGTTCCCATAAGTACACATAGGATTTTAACCCTGGAATAGTCTGTCAACAATAGTCTGTCAACCCTTTTTGCTCAAACAGTGACTTGCTCTCTGGAGGCCGATGACTTAGGTCTGTTTTTCGCGAGCCTTTCTTGG
Organism: Cynocephalus volans; assembly: GCF_027409185.1. NCBI lineage: Eukaryota > Metazoa > Chordata > Mammalia > Dermoptera > Cynocephalidae > Cynocephalus > Cynocephalus volans. The sequence continues at coordinate 24,058,244 of NC_084472.1, forward strand.
TATTAACTTATCTTAGGCTGTTATCTTTTCCCTCTCCTAGAGAGGTAGATAATTGTAAGCTTTAGTGTGCATAAGAATCATTTAGAATAATTTACAAAATTCAGATTCCTAGGCCATATCCCTAGAGGTTTTAATTCAGTAAGTCTGTGATCTTGCCAGCAATCTGCATTTTTAGCAAGTATCCCAGGTCATTTCAATGCAGTTGTTCCATGGACCCACCTTAGGGAGATACCCTGTTGGAAACTTGAATGGTTTTAAGTGCTGAATGGATCAACTAGTGTTACTGGCAATTTGAGCTTATTTTATTTCTACGACCAGGTATCATGGTGGGAAAAAATAAAATTTCAAAAATTGATTCAAAAACCATTAAAGTATTAGTAAATTAATTGAATAATAATACAGTCAAAGTTGCCAAAGAAAAGATCTATGGTTTCTTATCAGAAAGTTTTTAATTAAAGTTACCAATTAGAAATTTAGCAAGAGGACAACTGCATGTAATTACAGTATTATTGTTTAACACGTTCACTCAAGAAATATTTAATTAATAAGGGAAAGTACCTGCTATTTAATATTTAATGACAGCCCAGACATTGTGAAGTTACATGTAAACTTCTATCTATCCATAGGAAAAATAATCCCCAAAGTTAGAGTTGTGTTGCCCTATAAGACATTAACCAAGTTTGCATCTATGAGCAAATTTATTTCAGTATTCTCTTATCTGACTGACTACATTTATATCTTCATTTCTCAAACTCTCCTTTGAACCCATTTTATCATCTCACTGGTTCTTTTATTAAGCAATGGGTTGAATAAAAAACGTTGACATGTGTTCATTTTATGTTTGTATGAGTCACATTTTGAATTTTTTGAGAATTGTGCTTTGACAGTTTGGGAGATTTCACTGAGATGCCCAAACGTACTTACCTGCCACAGCCAGTTAAACTATGTTGGCCAAGAAGTACAATTTTTTGCATTGTATAAACCCAGGCACATATTTTATTGGCTCCCTGAGTAGATCTCAAGCAGCAGTATACTCTTTTGCTATCTCTTTCTCTTTTTAACTTCCTGCCTGTGTTTGTGTTTTGTTTCTGATTCTTGGACACAATCAGTCCTGATTCTAATCTGTGCACAGTCAGTACTTAACTCCCCACTGGGGGCAAAGGTGGGATCTGGTTTCATGGCTATCTGAATCAAGGTGATGGACACCTGCCCTCTGTCAGGGGAGACACCAAAGAGAATTTTCTTCTGTTTGTCTTTTTATGTGCTCAAATCATTTAAGAAAATATTTTGAACACATTAATTTTAAAAGGAAAGCAGTTCTTTGAGATAAAAAGCAGGTGAGTTTTTGGTGTTTCTGTGCTTACCTTGACCTGTGGCTCAGATTAATTATATAAGTGAAGTGTGTGTCTGTGTACCTATAAATTGGGAAAAGCCTTAACTTCTCATTGTCTGAAAGGTATTAATAAATTAGATGATAAAGCCCCTCAAAATAAAGCTCTGTTTAGAGATTAATAAACGCTTACAAAACTGGAACATCTATAAAATTCTTCCAGAAAATAAAAACCCCTAAATTTTAAATGTAATAGTTTTTAAGACAAAACAAACTGCTATCCCAAACTGCTTCTTATAGAAGAATCCATGTTCCCATAATCAAGATGAACCATTGGAGAAATACAACTGGTTTGATAATTTTGGCTATGAAAATAGCTGTGTATCTTTCTTGTGATTGTATCAGATTTCAGTATTACATAAGAATGTGTCTTAATTTTTTAAATATCTGATTTTTTAATGAATTTTTAAAATCTTTTATACTGGCTTATTGATCAAGTAAGCTAATACTACTACTACATTATTTTTAAGACTAAAAAATGTAAAATTGTGCTCAACTAAAATTGATTATAATTCTGATAAGCATTCTGATATAAACAGTAATTATGTTCTGTGGTGTTTCAGTGTAAACATAATTTCCAAGATCCTTAGCTAACTAAAAAAAACCTTGGATAATCTTCAGATACCTGGATAATTTCAAAGTAAAACAGAACACTGAAACCCAAATACAGGTTTAATATATGGACCTTTGCTTTTTATTAAATTATAGAGTAACTATAATTTTAGATTACATTATTGAATATGCTTCTTCTTGACATTTTGAGAATGTATGAAACTGATGGGTGTGGCTATAGGGACTGAGTTTTGCTGGTTTGTTTAATAAACCATTGTGTGATAGGAAATTATCAATGACCTACGTCTCAGCAAAATAGAAGTTAGTTTATTTGGCAAATGTTCTATTTAGTATGGGTAATTGAGATTATAGAAAAAGCATGTGCATCATAGAAATAGCACTGTGTGTGAAAAGTAATGGGGTGTGTTTTTGTTTATCCAGGAAAAGAACAATTTTCTCCTTAAGAAAAGTGTCAGCTTATTCCAGAATATGAAAGAACATAGGGAAGAGCAAAATTTGAGCTTGTATAGCAAGTTGTAGACATTTTGAGGGAACTGAACTTTATTAACCTCTGTTTATAATAGCTGAGTCTGAAAAAAAGCAATCAATACATTAAAATTTTGACAAAATTTGCTCAGTGTTGATGGGCTGATTCATAAGTTAATTTGCAAAGGTGCTTCAGAACCCTATACCGGCAAATATTGCATTAATGCAAAGGAGAACTTGGCTTTCTCTGTGTTAAAATGACAACTGATCTTGAAATGTTTAGTCTTAAAGATGGAGAGTAAAGGTTTATTCTTTACCTCTGTCCAAATAGAATTCTGTACTCACCAGGGTAATTTTCTGTGATTTGTGTTCCTATATCATGTCCTTGATTATATATTTTTTTTAAAAAAAAGGAGTATAAAAGATTGCCCCCTTGTGAAAATGCTCAGCTCAGAGGATGGATTCTGCAGAATCAGACATTGAGACAGTTTGGCGTGCAGAGATCAACATCTGTAGAAGGGAAGTGAGGACAGAAGCAGGGCAGGGTGTTGGCAGACATCAAACAGCATGGCAGGCTCCTCACACACGCCTTGGCCAAACTCGTAGGAAGCTCTGGAACACACATGGCTCATCAGTGTTCAGCATTGGACCAAAATGACCAGACCTTTATACCCAGGATTTGATTAGTCATTGGGTATGGGCCACCTTGGGAAAGAAGTGTGCTTAGACAGGCAGCTGTCTGCAGGTGAGCAAATCACTAAGGGAGCTGACAGCTCAAAGCTGCCTGCTGACAGCTAGGCAACAAGTCCTTCCATGAACAGAATCTGGGCAGCTTGTTTCCATTCCCACCCCAATCCCCTACAGTCATGTTACCTTCTGCTATTTCATTTAAAAATATTGTATTGTTACCTTGATTACATAGGTAGCCAAGGGTTGTATCTCATGAATACATGGATCTTATCTTAATCAGATGGGAAATCTCTTCTAACTCTTGATTTTACTTTCTCAAGATCAGAACCCAAATTTGGAAAAGCACAAATTTTTAAGATACTTTTTTTCTCATCTGAAACTAACTTTGACATTTTTGTCTTCAGCCCCTGGATAATCACAAATATGTCGTCTTTTGTCTTACAAAAAGAGGGACACTAGTATGATAGCATTTGTTTGGTAGGCTCCATATTGCTCATTTAGCTCAATACATTCTAAGAGCATTATTGTAAGCTGTCAAATCAAAAAATAAAGGTATACAGGTTAAGTGTTATTAATAAAACTGTTTCAGAGATTACACTCTTTATATTTTGTTTCTCAAAATGGGTCCTCAGAAGTCATCCCTGCGACCTTGTTAGAAATGCGAATTCTAGAGCCCTACCCCAGACATATTGAATAAGAAATGATGGGGATGGAGCCCAGCAATCTATGTTTTAATAAGCCTTCCAAGTGATGCTGGAGGCTGATAAAGCTTGAAAGCCATTGTTTTATAGAATAGATAAAAAGGCCCTGGGAATCTGTTAATATCCTCAATGTCCCTCATGTATTTTTACCCTTCAGAGAAACACTGGCCACATTCTTATGAAAGATTTAAGTATTTTACTGCCACAGAGAATTTCACACTCCTGCATTTTATGCTAATGGTTACTGTGATAAATAAATCACAGCACTGAGTCTCTATCAAACAGGTTTCAACCCTACCCTGATGCTTGCCTGAAGACTACTATAAGCTACAGGCTTGAATTTGTACCTCCAACACAGGATAGTCTCAGCAACTCATGGAAAGGTCTCCACCACCAATTTCAAGGCAAAGACTCACAGTCAGGCTTTGGAGCTCAAACATGACATCACTTAGACAACTAACTTCCTGAAATCAGTAACAGGATCTCAAAATTCTTCTTACTCCAGAAGCAGATGGTTTCATGAAAGTAAACCAAAAATTAATTACATCAAACTAAATGAACCAATGACAGAAATTTAATTGCAGTTATTTGGGAATATATGTAATATTATTTCTAATATTCTATTACCTGATCAGTGAATGAGAAAGCCCTTTTAGAAAAAAATTATCTCTAACTCTCAATTTAATAGGCTATGCTTCTGCCAACTGAAATGAAACACTTGATAAATGATGTCTTATCTTAATTTCCCCATAATTCCCAGAGTCTACTTACTTCTAATCAAAATATGGTTATTTGCATATTTCAGTGAGAATCTGTCCTCCTTCTTACTACAGTATAATTGTACAAATTAATAGTTCAACCAACTGAGAGCCAATAGTTTTCATATTAGTATGCAAAATACTGTATGCATGAAACGGCTTATATTTGTTAACTTACTCTTCTTGCCACATCTGTGTAAGTAATCAGGCCAAAATTAAATGAGGCTAGCCTTTTCTTTGTTATTAAGAATAAACTTTGGAGATTGTTTATGGTCATAGTGGTGGGGGGAGCACTTAAGAAAAATTACTTAAATCTTGGAAATAAGCTTAAAGATAATTGCATGTCCTTTTAGTGTCATTGGTTAGCTATGGATTACATAAATATCTAGGAGAACGCACTCATATTTGACTTTGTTATTTAATATTTTTAATTAGAGTTTAGATACTGTGAAATTACATAATGTAGGTTCCTCTTGGGTAGAAAAGATAACCACGTTTTCTTACTTAACCATTTTATTAAAAGCTATTCACACAAATTTATTTCAACCTTCCTTTGATTGCCTGACTATAGAAATCTTTATTTCCCAAATTCTCCTTTGAACCAGTTTTGCCATCTTACTGGTTTCTTCGTCAATTAATGAGTTGAATAAAATTGTTTATACATACTCATTTTACATTTGTATGATAGTCATATTTGTTACTTTTTTGAGAATTCTGCTTTGACACTTAGGAATAAATGTGTTTTGGAAGTAAAAATTCATCAGATTTTAGAAAGTACAGAGATGTATATTTTATATGATATATATTTTTATATTGTAGATAACTCCCAGTAGCATCTAGAATAGTACCCCATATGCAAACATCTTAATATTTCTCCAGTAAAACATATAAATATTTACACTCAGTAGAATGAAAAAGAAGATTATAAATAGCTTCATGTCATTTCAGGTTTGATGTTATCGTGTTATTCTGAATGTGTTCAGCGTAGGTCAGGATACTACCAAATTAGTTCTGAAAAATTTGTCAGTTTTCAGCACATGGTGGATTTTGGAAGGCAATTAAGGGATTGTGAACCTACAATTTCTATTACTGTCTCAAACTACATTTATTAAGTTACAGGGGACTTGTGTCAAAGATAATAAGAAAAAGAGGAAGTATGAACCCTCAGAAACCATTCATAATTTAATACCTTAGGATGCAATCCAATCTGAGTTATTTCTTTGAGGAGACCAATGGAGTTGCAAAATGTACCAGAACAATGGCTAACACTCTGTGATCCATCTTGAGAAAGACAGCAAATGAAACTGAAGAAAACACAAAAGGTGTGTATAAAACTTCCTGAAGTTTAAAGTAGGTAACTTTTCCTATAGTAATACTTCATAGCAAATATAAACCTCTGCAGAATATAACAAATCTTTTTCAGTCTTTAAATAATGAAATATTTAAAACCAACATATTCAGAGAAAATAAATGCCAATTTATTAATAGAAAAATTGAAAGGGGCTATATCAAGGCATAAGAAATGTACCCTTCTATGTACAAGAATGATCTCAACATTGAGATCAAAAATTAGAGACTAAGTTGTTAAAATATAGATAAGTTTAGAAAAACAGGAACAGATAAAGACAAGTGTAAGTGTTATTACAGAGAAAATTCTACAGTATATTATGCCTTACAAAGTTTTCATAAATTTTATGTGATATTTTTAGTATTGATTTAAATTTTAAAACACAGATTTAAGTTCCTTAACTTTCTCCCTAGCAAACAATTCTCAAGTTTTCTGTCTGTTTGTTTTTTGGGAAAGGACCAAGAGAAAGGTAGAGATTTCTCACTTTTTAAAGTGGTTATTTATGGTTATCCCTTCCTCCATCTACCCCCAGTTTACCAAAGGACCAAATGATACGGAAAGGAAAGGATAGGCAATGAGAAGGGAATTCTGGATGAGCAGGAAAGCTAGGGTCACAGGCAGACTAGGCGACCTCATGAATATGCCTCCTAGTGGAAATGGTTCTCCTTTGCTTGCCTCCAAACTTCAGCCAACAATTGAACGTCCTGATACCATATGAAATGAGACCAAAAGTCAAGCGTCTTGATCCCAGCTCTTAAAACTTCTGCCTGGAGTGGAACCCTCTCTTTTCCATGTCCCTGTGGGGCTACCCCACTCATATTTGTCATACTTTGGGCAACCTGTCTTGATAGATGGACCTCACTTAGAAACACAGGCAATTTTCTCCAGCCACTATCTCAGCACCCAAGGGAAGTTATTCATTCTTAGTGGACCCTCTTAGGCCACCATCCCAGGGGTTTTCAAGGATTAACTCGTATCTATCTGTGCATCATCTACCTACCCATCCATCCAGCTATCTAAATACACATTCTAATTAACACAAGTGAACTTTCACCATATAGTGTTCACAGATAACAATCTATTCTTATAAATAACATATTCCTAGCACTCCTGAAACAGAATTTCATTCAACACCAAATCTAAAGGTAGGACAAGGGGGCCTCTGCTGATTGAAGGTTGTCCCTAAAAGGCATCTCTCTCAAAACTTATCCCATCAAAAACATAACAGACTACATCAGTTTAAACAAGTGAGGAATATTTATTGAACGCATAGTAAATGATCTACTGTTTGAAAAACTATTACACACAGAACCTTTTAGCACTATGGAGAAAAAATTTTACAAATAAGCATTAATAATTTTTCATATCTATTAATTTTTTTGCATGAGTTTGATTCATCTTTTCTGTAGAAATGGAATAAGAAACATGCAGTTTTAGAATACAATTGATGTTTAATTTTGTACATGTTTAATACATTTAAAAATGTATTCAAAGTACGTTATAAGTTGAGGATTCGTGCACGGTGTTCTCCCTGACCTCCTTCCCCATCCTCAATTTTTCCACACACTGCTCCTGTATTAGTCTCTACAAGTAGGATGAACTCCTCTTGATAGCTCCCTTTCCTGTTTTCCATCAATAAGACAAAGCTCAATATTTAATTAGTTCACATATAGTAGTTACTGTATTTGTCTGTTTTCTGTCGCTTATAACAGAATATCTGAAATTGCGTAACTTACAAAGAAAGAGAATTTATTTCTTACAGTTTTGGGGGCTGGGAAGTCCAAGATTGAAGGGACACATCTGGAGAGGGCCTTCTTATTGGTGGAGACTCTCTGCAGAGTCCCAAGATGGTGCAGGATATCACATGGAGAATGGATTAAGTATGTTAAAATGCTCACTTGCTCTTCTTATATAGCTACCAGTGCCACTCCCATGATAACACACTCATCCATTAAGCCATTAATCCAAGAATGGATTAACCCATTCATAAGGGCATAAACCTCATGATCCAATTACCTCCCAAAGGCCCCACCATTCAACACTGCCACCTTGGGAATCAAGCTTCCACATGAGTGATGGGGTTTGGATGTGTTGTCCCCTCCAAAACTCATGTGGAAATTTGACCTCCAATGTGGCAGTGTTGGAAACTAATTGAGTCATGGGGGCAGATTCCTCATGAATGGATTAATGCTCTCCCTGGTGGAGGGGGGATTAATGAGTGAGTTCTCGCTCTATTAGTTCCTGTGAGAGCTGATTGTTTAAAGGACCCTGGCACCTCCTCTCTCTGTCTCTTGCTTCCTCTCTCACCATGTGATCTGCTTGTACCTGCCAGCTGCCTGCTGCTTTTCCACCATGAGTAGAAACAGCCTGAGGCCTGTGCCAGAGGCAGCTGTCCCAGAATCGTAAGCCAAATAAACCTCTTTTCCTTATAAATTACCCAGTCTTAGGTATTTCTGTTATAGCAACACAAAACAGACTAATACAGAAAACTGGTACTGAAGAGTGTGGTCAGAGTTGCAGCAGAGAAACCCCAACAGTGCCATGCCTAGTGGAGCCATGAGAGTGGGACCGCCATGGAGACCCCAGACCTGTGGAGCTACCAGAGTGGAACACCGGCCTGGGAGACGTGAAGTGTGGCCTGAGACCAGGAAAGCCATAGGAGTGGAGCTGCCCAAGGACTTGGGGAACCAACCCCCACACCAGTGTGCAGAGGCAGTCGAACATGGAATCAAGGTACCTGATCCTCCAGCCTTGAGATTCAATGCCTGCCCAGCTGGGTTTCGGACTTGTTTGGGACCTGTTTTCCTTTCTTCTGGCCTATTCCTCCCTTTTGGAGTGGGAACATGTACCCAATGTCTGTTCCACCATTGTATCTTGGCAGTAGACAAATTTGGTTTTGACTTTTACAGGTTCACAGCTGGAAGGACTTTTGCTTTTGGTCTCAGATGAAATTTTGGACTTTGGACTTTTAAGTTGGTGCTGGAACAAGCTAAGTCTTTTGGGACTGTTGGGATAGAATGACTGTATTTTGTATGTGAGAGGGACATGAGTTTTGGGGGGCCAGGGGCAGAATGATGGGGTTTGGATGTGTTGTCCCCTCCAAAACTCATGTGGAAATCTGATCTCCAATGTGGCAGGGTTGGAAACTGATTGAGTCATGGGGGCGGATCCCCCATGAATGGATTAATGCTCTCCCTGAGGGAGGGGGGGATTAATGAGTGAGTTCTCGCTCTATTAGTTCCCGCGAGAGCTTGTTGCTTAAAAAGACCCTGGCACCTTCTCTCTCTCTTGCTTCCTCTTGCCATGTGATCTGCTTGTACCCGCCAGCTGCCTGCCACTTTCCATCATGAATTGAAGCAGCCTGAGGCCCGTGCCAGATGCAGCTGTCCCAGAATCGTAAGCCTAATAAACCTCTCTTCTTTATAAATTGCCCAGTCTCAGGTAATTCTATTATAGCAACACAAAACAAACTAATACAATGACCTTTGGAGAGAACAAATATTCAGATCATAGCAGTTACCCTTGCCAAATTATAAGTTTAACCCCAACTGGGCAATAGATAGTTACACAGACTGGAGAAGGGGTACAGAGAATGAAAGAGAAAATGAAATAATGTTTGACAAAATAACATGGAACGTCAGTGATTCTCCACAGTGAAGGAGGCATTCAAAGCCTATAAACTTGAAAGATGCACTGTAGGTACCAGTGAATAAGATGAACTCCACAACCCTTCCCACAACTGACACACATACAGGAACGTTGGGACGTGGACCAGAGTGCAGTGACACCAATCTCCTTTAGAAATACAGTCCTAGGGAGGATATAATACAGGAGAGTCCAGCTCCTTCAGGTCCAGGGTTCCACAAACCTATGTATCATCAAATAAGAATAGGAATCACTGAAACTATCACATGTCAACTCTTAAGCTGAATTTCAGCATCTTCGGGCTAAAGAGTCTGAGAAATCTACACAGTCAGTACAAAGAGTCTGATGCTAGGAGACTGCTGTTTCAGTACAAGTGTTGTGGATGTAGAAAAGCAGAGATTCCTGAAGAGGGTAACACCCTGTATCCAGGATGATGTAAAAGAAGAGTCCAGGCAGGTCCTAGACAGAGATACCAGCCTTGGATACTTGTGTAATTACTTCATCTGAAGAAGGACTGGAAGTTAACATTAGAAGCATGTTACATGTACCAGTCTATGAATAACCACTGTTTCTTGCCAAGATAAGTGACAAGTACAAAAGCAACACATTGATACCAAAATCACCATGGCCCCCAGCCACCCCAATCCAGCCTCAACTCCACCACACAAACCTTGGCACACTCTTCTCCTGTTATTTCTGGAAATCATCAAAAGTGTTGCATACATACTCAAAAAAGAGTTCACTTGGGTTCTTCCTCTTCTCCTGACTACCTGACAAGATGCCTTACTGCAGCCCCGGCTGCCTGACATTCCCATAGGAATGCTTTACTACCAGTCATGGCTGTCCTTGCCCAGGCTGTTCCAGCCCTTCAGAAGGTCAAAGCTCAATGTGGTCCATGGCCAAGCAATCAGTTTGCCTGTCCTACAATCAGAGCTGTTGCCCACACCTCTGCAGCTCCTCTGCTCATTGCCTGGTGCTTTAGATGGCTCTCTGCTCATTTGTCCACTGTGGTGGATTGCTTGCAAAAATATTTCCAACTCCTCACTCCTTCTTTTCTGTATCCATGACATTTTTATCAAGAGATGGAGTCAATTTCCCCACCCTTGAATCTGGGCTGGCCTTGCAATTTGTTTTGGCAAATAGAATGTAGCAGAAGTGATATGTGCCTTACCTAGTTTGGCCTCTCAGACTTCGACAACCACCACAAGAAAATGCCCAGCTAGCCTGCTGGAGAGTAAAAGACCAGATGGACCCAGGTCACCACAGGTGACAGCCGGACCATTTTCAGAAGCAGGACCGCCTGATTGGCCTGCAGCTCCCACAGATGCATGAAGCAACCCAGCCAATATCAGAACCACCCAGCTGGAGCCAACCTAAATTGCTGACCCACAGAGTCATGGGCACAATAAATGGTTGCTATTTTAAGCCATTAAATTTGGTGGTGATATGTTCTACAGTAATAAATAATTAACACAATATGCTATCCATGGCAAATTGTTCACATAGCAGTTAACTCTTTGATCAATTAACTTTCTACATAGAAGAAACATTTGGACCTCTTGTGAAATATCATATTATAGCATTTTATTAGCATATTAAAATAATGTTATATTGTAATATTATAATACTGCCTTACATTATATTATCATGCTATTATATTATGTTAAGTTATATTAGATTGCATTACATTATTCTATGTTTCTATTTTTCAGAGTGCAGAGATATGTCAGGGGAAGCTATGTCAGTGGTGGGGAGGAACCGGGAAGGAGGGCATTAAACCTAGACTCACACTACTGGAAAACACCACTTCTTCCAGCAGCCACAGCTTGCATCTCAGCTTGACCTGCTTGTGATACTAAACTTCATCCTCCCTCATGATTTTCCCCAAGGAGCTCATCAGTCTGTCTTTTACTAAGGCTCCAGTTTTTTCAGATATACCTGTTTATACTTCTATCACTTAGGATGCCTTCAGATGCAAGTACCTAAATTGGCTGTCTTAAATAGTGACAAAATTTATTTTCTCACATACCAAGAAATCCAGATGTAGACAGTTCCAGGGTTGTTTAATTTAGTGGCTCTATGACATCATCAGGAATTCATCTTTCTGCCTGTTTTCAATTCATCAGCTTTGCCCTCAGAATAGCTCTCTCTTGGGCACAAAATTCATGCCACAATTACAGACATCAGATCTAGACGTGACAACAATTCTTCCTAAATGTGTATTTTTGAAAGCCTGAAAATATTTCCCAAAAGTCTGCCAGCACAACTTCTTTCACATATTGTTTAGAATTATGTCACATGCCCGTTTCTAAGTCAATCACAGGCAACAGGAATGGTCAGTTAGGATTTATCCCTTCGGCAACATCTGCTAAAATACCTAAACCCCCATGTAGGAATAAGTTCAAATCATTTTTATGGCATTCAGAAATCTTAGGTAAGTTGGCATATTTGACTAAGTAACTGCTTTCAAGTGCCTCTGTTCATTCCATGACAAAGGCCATTTGGGACAAATTTTTTCCTAAGCATATGTGTCAACTCTGCCAATATTTTCTAGTACATGTGGTTTTAGGCAAGCAGCATTATGTATATGACTGGAGTCAGAGATGTCCAATTTTACTTCCTGGTTCCACTCTTTCAACCGTGCTTAAATTTGTTCTCTGGACCAGCTGCACTAGAATCATCTGGGAATATTTTTAGGTCCCACCCCATATTAGTATATCAGAAAACCTGGGAATGGGCCCCAGCCATGTGTGCCTGAACAAGTCTTCCAGGTCATTCAAATACACCTTAAAGTTTGAGAACCACTGCATTATGTATTAGCTATGCGGCTTTGGGCAAGACAAATATTCTTAAACTCAGTATTTTTGCCTTTAAAATGGGGTAATAAAATCTCTCTTAGAAGTATTATTGTAAAAATTAAATAACAATACAAATGTAACAAGTTTTCTACAGTGCTTGGCACATATGATAAATGTTAGTATAGCTTCACATATGAAGGGTCTTCAAAAGCCCATGGAAAGATTTATACATGTTTTAATTCTATTTTTCCACAAACTTTTTGAAGTGCTGTCTGTAGTGACCCACATTACCTAGACTACTTTAAGATTTGGATAAATAATCTTTTATTTCCTTTATGCATCCTATAGTAGTTGTTACGGACTGAATTGTGTTCCCCAAAGATTTGTATGTTGAAGCCCTGACCCCCAATCTCTCAGAATGCAGGTGTATTTGGATATATGGCCTTTAAAGAGGTAATTAAGATAAAATGAGGCCTATAGGGTTTGCCCTAATCCAATCTGATTGGTGTCCTTATAAGAAGAGATTAGACACAGACACACACACACACACACACAGAAGACTATGTGAAGACACAGGGAGAAGATGGCCATCTACAAGCCAAGGAGAGAGGCATTAGGAGAAACCAACCCTGGTGACACCCTGATCTTGGACTTCCAGCTTCTAGAACTGTAAGAAAATATTTCTGTTGTTTAAGCCCTCAGTCTGTCATATTTTGTTATGGCGGCCCTAGTATACTAATACAGTACCTAAATGTACATAGAAATCACTAATCAGTATTCATTACTGAATAACTGATTTGACTAATTGGCTATTGGTGCCCTGTCCACATGCTCTTGCCTACTAGGAGGTCATCTTTAGAGAGCTCCCACACATGCTGAAGGCTGCCCTCATCTCTGCCTGCAGCCAAGGAGCAAGCAGGGTAGGTCACAGTTCATGCTCTTGGGGCAACACTCAGCCAGTGAGGGACCCCAGTCAATGGGTAAATACTCCAGCTTCCTTGCCCCTCAGTAGAACAATTGTGAGGTGCATCTCTCAGAGGGTCCCTCGCACAGCCAAGCACCCTTTTACCACTGCTATCACATAGCCACGTCTTAAAGCTAAAAGGTTGCATAAGGAGGAAAAATGAAAGAAAAAATGCAAACAGCAATTACTTAAAAATAGATTACCCCTTATCTCTACTGCACCAATAAAAACCCAGTCTGCTGCGGCTCCAGATTTTTCTTACAGCTTCGGTGGCATGAGCTGTGAAAAGGGCTGCTCTCAAATCAGACCCATATCATATAGAAGATGTTGCATCAGGGATTTAAAAAGAGAAGTATAAGTATATTTATTTTATTACACAGTAAAATAGTAAAATTCCTCTTATGTTATTAGATTTAGAAATTTAAATTTTGTCAGCATAGACATAGTTTGTTATATTCAGGACTCCTGTCTGTAGAAGAAGTTGGGGACCTCCCTTCCTCTGTTATCATTCTGAGTATCAAGTCTCCGAGGGGCATTTCATGCATGGATTTTTGTACAACTACATAATACAGAACAGACACTATTAGGAAGGTTTGGCAACAAAATGACACAAAGTTTGAAGAAAATATACAACACCATGATGAGGATTTTAATTCCATTTAATTCTAGATTCCATAAATCCAGAATTTCTTGCCCCTTTTCTCAGATCCCCAAAGGTATATTGGACACAAGTAACTATGTGGGGAGCTAGAAGTGTCCCAGTAAAGGATGAAGGGAAGAAGCCAGACCTGCATGAGCTTAAATTCTCCAAAGTTGGAGTATTTCCAAATGCAACCAATTTTAATTTAATGAAACAGTTTTAAATCAGAAGAGACCAAGGTATCTGTAAATAATTAGAATAGGTACATTACACAGGCATGTCCACTAGTAGAAAATACTATAGCCGAGAACTAGGATTTTTACCACTAATTGTAGTCTGAGAGTAGCAAGTGTTTAAAATGGGAGCAGGCGGAGGGGATTGTGCGCTGTAGGGCATGGATGATGGTCTTCTGTTCACAGCTGCACACTCCATGCCGACAGCAGTGCCTGAGACATGGGAGCCACACAGCAAATATTTACAGGAAGAAAGGGGATTAAGTCAGATAAGGAAGGGCTCAGGGTTCCCAAGAGTCTCAGTTCATTAGGAAATTAAAAATTAATTAAAAACGGAATCCTTATGAAACTCTAACAGACACTACAAGAGCAAATAGGAGCAGCATTTATCATAAAAAGTTCATGGGTGTTTGAGTGTGTGTACAGTAATATTTCTGAATAGAAAAAAATAAAGGGTTTTTTGTTGTTGTTGTTGTTCCACTCTGAAATGTAACTATTAATACTACTAGGCCCAGTATTATTGGATAAGAACTTATCTGTGAAGGTTAAGAGCTTTGGAAGCTAAGTCTTTAGTCCACTAGGGCCCCATTCACTGAATTAGAACATTAATATGTTTCCATTATCATGTTAATTTTTTTTTTTTTTTTGTCGTTTTTTCGTGACCGGCACTCAGCCAGTGAGTGCACCAGTCATTCCTATATAGGATCCGAACCCGCGGCGGGAGCGTCGCCGTGCTCCCAGCGCAGCACTCTACCGAGTGCGCCACGGGCTCGGCCCTATCATGTTAATTATTATTAGTAGTAGTAAAGTAAACATGTACACAAATGAGATAGAAACCATATCTAGTTAGAGTACATAATTAACAAAACGGAACAAAAAATTCTGGAATCTGAGTCCTCGAGATGACCTGAATTAGTCTTAAAACCTTGGGGAAGAACCACCACTGGGGTCTAAAAGCCCAGGTTTGAAACCCAGCAACACAATTTACCAGCTACACGAACTGGTGCAAGTTTCTTAACCTCTCTGCAGCTCTGTTTTCTTATCTGTAACATGGCAATGAGAAAGTCCTTTGTCATTAGGTTATCGTTAGGATAAGATGAGACCATCCATGTAAAGTGTAGTAAATGTCTGGCACATGGGAGCAGTGTCATGATGCAGAAATCGGGAGAGGAGGAGTCTGGTACTTTCTGAGGGCTCTGGGCAGTTAAGTTCGCTCAGTGGGCCTCACTTTCCTCATCTGTAAAATGAGCTTGTTGGAGCGGATCATGAGTCTTTCATTCTATGCAAGGAATTATCATTACCCTAGTTAGTGATGGGGTCCAAGACACGCTGCCCCCAAGTACAGCACTGTAGCATGGATAAAACGGCAGAAGCAAGAAGGTCACTCTCACCATCCCTGCACCCTTCTCCCCCGGAGCAAATCATAAGACTCTGTTGGGGTTCAGGACACACCACCCCAAAATACGACTATAGGACACCAGAATATGCCTCCCCAAAATATACTTCTTTGGCATATTTTGAGCTGGTTATTTTGAGAAACTGCAGACACAGGAGTCACTCTGAAAAGCTGCCCTTTTGTAAAAGAAATTTACATCTATAAAAGAAGTCTACATAGTAAAAGTATCTGTATCAGGAAGAAGCCTCCCCCACAACTTTCAGTACCAGAGAGGCGTTTTATCTGCTTCACAAGACAATCTTTATTCAGTCGACATTTTATCCCCTCACCCTCCTGTAACTTCTCACCACCACCCTGCAGAAGCCCAAGCCCCTATTCCCTTTTTATAGCTCGGGATTCTACATAAGCCTCAATCATCGGACCCTTCTTCTAGTCTCATATTTTGTGGGACTCTAGTGCCTATGTTGAGTAATTAAATATGGTTTTTCTCCTGTTAGTCTGTCTTATATCAATTTAATTTGTAGCCCACCCAAAGAGCGGAGGGAAGCCATTTTTCCCTTCCCTACACCCTCATTCGAGAGGTGCCCTCCCTATCAATGCTCAGAAGGAACATCCTTATGTCTGAAGACACAAGGACCCAGAGAAGAATCTGAACAAACAAGCCTTGCTGAGTTCCCACCAGTGTATTATCATCAGATCGTTTTGATCATTTAATCACCCTTTACTCCTCTAATCACACTTCTCCACGACTGTCCACGCCTCATCATACATTAGCATAAAAATAGGCAAGTTTGCCTGTTTCTTTGGGTCCTCATTTCCTTATGAAGTCTCCCACGTCACATATAACTTATATTAAATAAATGTGTATAATTTTCTCTTGTTAATTTGCCTTTTGTTATAGAGGCCTCAGCCATGAACCTAGCAATGGGTGAGGATAAGAAGTATTTTCCTTTCCTGCATTAATAATATCAGACCCAATAATAATGATAACAACAACAGCGTGCAATTTGCATTTACTTTGTGCTAGTCAGTATGCAAAGTGCTTTCTTTGCATGTATTGATCAATTTTAACATGCATTACATCTCAAAATTGCCTAAAATGCCATTATTTTCTTTGGTAGCCACAATGTTGGAGAAAGGAGTCAAGCAGTATCATTAGAATTACTATTTTTTTAATACAAATTGCTATTTTCAGATTTCTCTTACCCCTATCTGTGAGATAGTAATTTTTAAAAAAATATATTTGTAGGCAAATATATTTAACTATGATTAATTTCATTTTCTGGGTCTTGGACCATCACTGCAACTAAAGTCTGTTTTTCATCTTAAGTCTGTTTTCCAAAATATTAAATACCTTTCACATCTTTGTGTTGAATAATACTGAGAGCAAAAGAGAAGCCCCATAGTTACCCCTTCCAGTTATAAATCAATTCTGTTTTAATATTATCTGATAAACTTTAAACTTGCCCAGCTGACCTGCCACCTAGTCTAATTTCTGAGCTGAAAGACCTTATCTGTAAAATGGCAAAACTCTTACAGTGCTACATGTGAGAGGCAAGTGAAAATATATGAAAAAATGCTTAGCAGAGTGTGCAGCAGAAAGCAGGTACTTGATACATGCTAGTTTTCTCTTTCTCTATACAACTGACAGGGACATTTGCTTGGGTGCTGGCTTTACCCCCTTTTTCTCATGATATTTTTCCTTTGGCACTAGGCTGTTGCTTAAATCAGCTGAAACCTACGGGCAAGAATGCAAACTGACTATAATATATCAATTTAGGTGACAATGCTATGTTTAAAAGGTAAAAGTATGATTGGCTTTTTAGCTTCATATTTCAAAAGGATTAGTGTTTACTTGTGCTCAGGCAACAATTTCCCAGCATATGTGGCCTGTGAATTGAGGCCCACACCCAGCTGGCCCTACAGATCTAGTTGGATGAGGGACTAAGTAAACCCAGGACAACGTGAGGCTCTGCTCATACACCTGGTGTGTGCTAGACCCACTCATGAAATTACTGCTCCTCTCCTGACCTGGTGAAGCAGTTGCCCAAACTACTCCACCCTCGCCACTTCTACACGGTCAGCCCTTACCTTACCTGCAGAGGAGAACACCGATCTTCTTCATTCCCTGCTTTAGGGACTGAACCTCACTTTCTTCCCCATTAGGTCCTTGGAAAATGGGAAGTGGCATTTAAGCTTCCTTTTGCTTTTCCCATACCTTGTGTCTTAGTCCATTTGTGCTGCTATAACAATATACCTCAGACTAGGTCATTTATAAATAACAGAAATTTATTTTTCGCAGTTCTGGAGGCTGTAAAGTTCAAGATCAAGGTGCCAGAGAGTTGGTGCCTGGTGAGACCTGCTCTGTGCTTCCAAGATGGCGCCTTCTTGCTTCTTGCTGCATTCTGCAGAGGGGACAAAGGCCGTGTCCTCACACAGCAGAAGACACGGATGGGCAAAAAGCACTAGGGTGCTTCCTTCAGCTCCTCCGTAAGAGTACGAGTCCAACCCTGATGGCAAAGCACTCATGACTTAGTCACTTGCCACAATGCCCCATCTCTTAACACTGTCACTTTGGGGTTCAAGTTCCAACATATGACTTTTGGAGGGACATTTACATTCAAACCATAGCACCTTGAAAAGCTAGATGTTCTCTTGTGTAAGGCCCCTGCATTTACGGCAGTGGTTCTCAAACTCAGCCACACATAGGAACCACCTGGAGAGTTTGAGAAAATAACTGAGGCCTGGATCCATGCCTAAGAGACAGTGCTTAATTGGTCTCAGACATGGCCTAGGAATTTTGATATTTAAAAGGTGATCACAACATGCAGCAAACACTGAGAAACACTGGTTTAGAGAGCAAAGAGCCTCCTCCACATTCCACCTCCAAAACTACAAAGTAAATCCTTATTCCAACTAATGGACCCAAGCTCCTTCTACTGGTCCCCCTCCCTTTTCTTCCCTCCCACTAGGCCTCCCCCACCTTCTCTCATTCTCAGACCTTGCTAACCTACCTGGTCTCAGCAGCATGTTTTGAGCCATAATGGGATGGATGGGGGGTGGGGTGGGGGAAGGTTCCACTGGGAGTTCTTTCTGCCTGGCATATCCTATTAACCCTTCACCCAGACTCACATTCAACTATGACAACATAATGCTAAAACAGGGCTTGGTTTCATAAATTTGGTTAAACAATTTCATTTCACAAAGAGAAAATCAAATCAGTCCAGCTGGTTATTGATGTCCTAGAAATACAGCAAAAATAGAACAATTTTCTAAATGACTTTTTTTTTTTCAACTGGTAGTTTGGGCAACATGTACACACAGCTCCTGTTACATAAACATCACAATTTTCTTCACTAAAACATAATAACTGAATATATCAGCCAAAGAATGTTTCCCCAGGTTTTAGTTTGCACAGTCCAGGCCACATGTTCATAATATTATTTATGAATTGGTGGATTAAGTATTAGTGGTAGACACTCTGTTCTTTATTCACATTCTCAAAGATACTCTATATGTATATTTTTCAAGCAATATCTGAGAAATAAAATGAAATGTTACACTTTTTTGTTTTCAAAGAGTAATGATTTGGTAAACAGTATTATCTTGAAAGCAACTGGTTCCTTTCAATGCTTATCATGCTTTCTTTGTATTCAGTTTAAATGTCACACATCAGTATCTATAGTGGGCTATTGTCAGGTGACCTTTATATGATGTTGAAAAATCACCAGGAATTTTTTCCCTGTATTTTCAAAGAAATGGGGAAAAACTTAAAGCTCCACTCTTTCATTGCCAGAAGTGCAAGTAATCAGAGCTCAATGTTCCCAGTTATAAAACATCACAATTACAGCCAATCGGTACTGATGGCAAATTCAATAGAATACCATAATACCGTGGATCCCTTTAGCTAACATTCAAACGCAATGAGGATTGGGGAGCTCTTTTTAATAGGTTTTAATAGTCACATACATGTGACTCTGCAGAAAATGGTGACCTTAACTCAGGGTCCCCTGGATTCATAAAAAATATGAGAAGTTTTTATGCCTGAACTATAAACTTGTATCCTAAAGTGCTTTGTTAAAAGTGTGTGTTTGTATATATACATGTATATAAATGAAGAGTTTACCCTGTACTGTAAATTAAAAACAGAAAATGTTAGCTAATTAAATGCTAATGATTCAAACTGGGTGCTTATATTTTGGATTGCTAGCTTAATAGGGGTAGCATTAAAATGGTCAGCTTTGAAGTTAACAAACAGCCATTAGGCGCATCAGGGGAGTTCTCAGTTTTTTTGCAGCTATTGTCTTAATCTGGCTGGTTACAGACGGAACAAAAGAGCAGAGATGGGATTTACATAGTGAGAGCTATTTCTGTTGGTGGGAGGCATGAAACCTTTTCTTCAAAATAAATAAATAAAACGGATGGTCTGGAGAGACTAGCATGTGGGAAAAACTCAATCTTCATCCCCCTCCCCACCAGCTTGGAGATTTCCATTGTCATCCTCCCCTTTCCCTTGGAGATTTCAATGCAAATTTTTTAGTTCCCAAGCATTAGCCTTGGACGTTGCTCATAGCATCTCAGCCCCTCTCAAAGGATTCCTTGGATACTGAGCCAACTGTCTACAAGATTCATTATTCTGGACTTTCTGGGGTTAACACCCAAATCCTCTCCCATGGCAGTTCAAGACACAGGAGGCATGGAGGGGAAAATTACATGAAAATTCCTAACAGCGTTGTCTGTAGGAAAGAGGGCAATAATTAAGAGATAATGTGAAACAGGAGAGAACATTCTCACAGGACAATGGTCTGCTACTAAAAGAATGCTAAGGCAAAGCCAGCACCATTGATGGAAAATAAATGTCATGGCACGGGAGGTTAAGACATTTACTTTCAGATCAGAAAAGCCAGTCTCTTGGTAAAGTCCTGTTATTCCAAATCATGAAAGCTGATTAAATCATTTTATCCAATAGATATTCATGTAGAAGGGGGACACTCACTATGTCATAAGCAGCCTGCAAGTTAGATGACCTTACATATGTACACGCATACATACATACATACATACATGAATTTTTCAGCTGGTTAAGAGGGGTGCAAGTAAAGCACAGTTTTTAACCAAGTCCTCACAACTGCTTAGCAACAGTGTGCATTCTGTAGATGCCTTCTGAGAGCGACGCCTTTTCCTCTGTTAAAAAAGGAATTGCTGCAGAGGTGGAAACTGGTGGGTCTGGATAGGGGCAAGGAGGAGGTAATCTTTATAGTGGAAATATTTTTAGGGCAAGTGAGGCCCTTCAATACCCCCAAATCACACTCATAGGACAAATTCCAGCACTGTAGTTCAGAGAATGACTCCAAAGGAATTGCAAGGTTGTTCCAAATGTCTGTAAATAAAACCCTGACTGCGATATAGTTGATTAAGTGACTTTGGCTATCCATGGAATGACACATAAATTTATTGCTTAGAAAAACAAACATTAATACAGACAAAATTTCTAAAATAAATGATGCACAAGTTTTACTCAGTCATGTCAGAGAATCACAGTCAAAATATCACTAGTTCTGCACTAGTGTGATATTCCATAATCGGATTTGCCATAAACAAAGTTGAAAAATTACATAAAGACAGTAAATATTTGGTAAATGCCTACTATGTACAGAGATTACATTGGATGTCACTGGATACATAAATATGAATAAGGCATCTTTGAGATATTCGTAAACCAAAGAAAAGAGAAGGAAAAGTACACCTATTATCAAAAACATAGGAAGTATGATAATCAAATAGAAAAAAAACTACTATGAGGACCCAGATGAGACCAATAAATTTTAGTTAATAAAATTGTGGACAGCTTCAAGGAGCAGTATATGGCCACTGAGAGCATGACCAAATCAGAACTGTAACTCTCTCTTATTCAAAACCCTTAGTGGCTTTCATATGGCTCAGGGTAAAAGTCAGAATTCTTCCTGTGATCTACCAGGTCCTCTACTAACTTCTCTGAACAGATTTCCTCTCACTCTTCTCATTTATCCTAGGCATACTGTCCTCGCTGCCAGGCACTCTGCTGCCTCAGGGCCTTGACATGTGCTATTCCTGCTCCTGAAATGTTCTTCCCCAGATATCATCACGGATAGCTCCATCACTTATTTTTAGGTCTTAATTGAAATATCTACCTTCTCAGAAAGGCCTTTATTGGCCACCATTCTTGAAACTACAATTTCCCATGTTCTTGTCTCAACACTTCCTTCCCCACTTCCATGCTCTTTTCTTCTTACCATTTACCATGCTTTAAACTACAATACATTTCTGCTTATTTGCTGCTCCCCAAATTAGAATGTAATCCTTATAATGGCAGAAACTTTCATATTCTTTGCTTAACTACAACAGTGCCTGGTCCGTGGTAGGTATTCTTCATTGAATGAATGAATGAATGAATGAATGAATAAATGTGGGAATGAATGGGTATATTGACTAATCAGCCTCATTGTTTTCATGTTTTGAAAGAGGGATTTTATTGTAGAAGCTCTAACTCTCTGGCTGACAATATAAAATTTCTCCTTGGAACACTGTAGAATATCCTTAAACAATATAGTTTTTCCATACTATTTAGTCAGATTGTGGTAGAAACTGTTGTATATAAACAAATCATTGAAATTTTTCATTTGAAAAATAAAGGTATTCAAACGGTAATCATAATTTGAATAATAATATCAAATATTTAATCAGTGCATATGTACAAGGTACATTAATTGGTCAATCAACATTTAAATAAGTATTTATGGAACCCCTAATACATGCTAGGCACTAGACATATACAGTGAACAAGAAATACAGATTATTTTATTTGGCTCCTAAATCTTTCCATAATCTGATCCACGTATTTATTCAATCATAAAATATGTATTGAGCACCTACTATGTGTCAGGCATGGCAAAATGCATCCTCCCCAACTCTTCAAAGTTGGCAAAGTTGGTCTTCTCATTTCCTTTCATTCCCACAGCAGCTTGTGCTGGAAATTCCCCTTTTCTTTCCTTGTCCACACATTACCCCTCCCAGGCGTGTCCCAGCTTCATACTGCCTGGTCCTGTTGCTTCACCCATCCTGATGCCAATTTCACATCAACCCCGCACACGCTGTCTCACATG
Organism: Cynocephalus volans; assembly: GCF_027409185.1. Lineage (NCBI taxonomy): Eukaryota > Metazoa > Chordata > Mammalia > Dermoptera > Cynocephalidae > Cynocephalus > Cynocephalus volans. The sequence goes on from NC_084472.1 coordinate 24,080,987, forward strand.
TCATCCTGCTACTCTTCTGCTGAACTTCACTTCACATCACAATCACCTGGAACTATTTTTTTAAATACAGTAATGGTAACTAAAGTAGAATTCCAGGAACTGTTGTGAGAATCACTGATTTAGACCCAAAGTCAAAAACAAATACTGTCAGTTCAATCAACAGTGGAATAACCCAACAGGGATGTTGGTATTGTTTGTTTTACATTACCATGTTGTTGGGCATCCCAGGATTCAACAAAGTGGCAATTTTCATCTTGAACATTTTTTGCCCATCAGTTTAGACAAATCCTGAAAATATTAGCTAAACAATATCAAACATCTGTTAAAATTCCTTCATTCCATATTTGTAACTGCAAAATAATGAATTTTATAAAACATGAATATCAATTATAGCCACGTATTTAACTCACCATCCCATTATTTTAAAATATTCTTTTTATTTAAGTAAAAGTTATATAAAAATAAGAAGTTTTTAGGTGCCACCCTTCCTCCCATGGGGCAGGTTTTAGTAAAAATGATAAGAGTTTGGGGGAATTTACGACACTCAAATTTTCATTTTTATAGTTTTCATAAGAGTTTCTGGGTGAATAGATTTCCTTTCTGTTAATAGTATTTTGAGATCAATTGAATGATAGATTTTTTTTAAAAAGCAGTCATCATTTTTTAAATAAATGTTTTTCTTTGAACAGAGGGAATTCTAAAGTTCCCTGTAGTCCAGTTACATTCTTATAAACCATTGTGTAATTGACTGATGAAGAAGGAGAAAAGAGGAAAAGTGAGGAAGGTTGGCAGCTTAGGGGATGACATTACTTCCTAATGTGGGGTAGGAAATTCTAGAAGTTCTAATGAAAATGACCTCACATAGCTGTACTGTGAAGATTCAGAGAATATATGAGAATGTACCTACCACTTAAAAGTTATTCACCATGAATACACTAGATAGAACAAAACTCACTGGTAGAACAGATATGCAATTGAGAAAGAGAAAGAAACTATATCTTACCATTTCAAAAAACCAACAAACACAGAAAACAAACAATAAAAAGGAAAGAAAAGAATAAATGTCATTAAAAACAGCCATAAAAATTCAATAATACGCCAGGAGTCAGACAGTACCTCTCAATAACCCTAAATATAAATGGACTGGATTCCCCACTCAAAAGGCATAGACTGGCTAAATGGATTAAAAAACAAGACTCACCTGTATGCTGTTTATAAGAAACTCACCTCACCTGTAAAGACACACACAGACCAATAGTGAAGGAATGGAAAAAGATACACCATGCAAATGGCAACCAAAAATGAGCAGGTGTAGGCATTCTCATATCAGATAAAATAGACTTTAAACCAAAAACTATAAAAACATACAAAGAAGGCCACTATGTAATGATGAAAGGATCTACCTAGCAAGAGGATATAACAATCATAAATATATATGCACCCAACATTGGATTTGATCCAACTATCCTGATTTGATCATCACATATAATATACAAATACTGTTAGTCAACTCTGTACCCCACAACATGTACAATAAATTATGCTTCAATAAAAAAAGTTATTCAGAATTGCTTATTTCAATTTCTCTCCACTCTCTCTCCACCTTACCCACAATATTTTCTCTTACATTGTCTATTTATGAACCAAAACTGTTACCTAGAATATTTTGACATATTCTTTGTGATATTCTTTGTGTTTGGAATACCTTCAGCATTCAGAAACATTTAAAAATGATCAGTTAATAAAAGTAAGTTTTGGTAGAAGCTCTTACTGATTTTCTCTGAGATGACATGAAATAAAATATATTTTCACTATTTCATTTATCTATGCTCAGGGAGTGGTATTACCAAAATGTTCTAATATACAATTTTTCTGCCACAGTTCCTTCATGCACCAGGAGCAGATTGTGAATACACATAATTTTCCTAAATGACGATATTCACTCTACCATCTCTCAGTAATAAAAGCTATGGAAAATTAGATCTAAACTGACATTCCCAGTTGGCTATCTATCTAAGAGTGTTTTCTATGCATTGTTTCTTTCAGCAACAGGAAAACCATAAAACATTCATCTTAGGAAGATCAACACATGGACAATTTATTCCTGATGTGTAGGAATATGGGGATATCTGATATTAAAACCTGAAATTTCTCATATAAAAAATGTGAAATAATACTGTGTTAAAGTGCATAAAAGAATGCCTAGGTGTCTTCCTCAAACCTCTTACTGGAAATGAAGATGCATCTTCTTCTTAGAAAAAATGAACTATGAATCCATATATTCCTTCAGCCTTTTCAGTTAAGTTTTAAATTCTTAATCAAAAAAGTCCACCAATCACTCTCAAATACCTGCATCATTGTCTTGCCACATTGCCTGACATTTCTGACACTGGCATCATTTCTAAGGGGGTCTTTAAAAACCTGATCATTTTACCTTGTTTTAGGTATTGTTGTTTGGAGGCACTGTGGTCTAATAAGCAAGGAATTTGCTGGCATTCTTTTGTCTGATTGAGCCAGTGTCACTGACCCTTAAAGACACAGCATGGTGCTGCACAAATGGGGTCTAAAAGTCATGTAATTATATTTGGGAGGGAGAAGAGGAAAGGGGAGAAGTTGGGTTGTCTGGGAAAGGCCCTTTCAGAATGGGTAGAACACAGTGTAATAGTCTGATGGGAGACCAGGAGAGCAGATCTGAGAAGCGGCTCTATAAAGCTGAATTAGAAGGTAGATTTCGCCTAATCAATAATTTTGCCCAAGCATCAGTACCTCTGCTCACCCAACAATCATTTCTTGATCACCAACTGTATGCTGAGAGCTTCTATTAGTTTTGCATTTTGTTTAAACCACTCCAGCTTCTGTAAAGACAAATGCTGAACTAAAAAAACCTTTATAAATTCTGCTTTCGTGTTGAAAATACCTGCTTAGATAGCAGCTGCTATTCAAGAGCTTTGAAGGTTTTTTTTTTTTTTTTTTTTTTTTTTTTTAAGCACTATTTTGCCTGTGGCAAATGTCTCACTGATAAGATGGCCACTCAGGACATCAAATTAATTGCTGCATAATGAGAAATCCTAGTCTTTGTACCTATTGTCTTTTACTGCCACTTCTCCTAATACTGACTACTGAATATGACCCTACAAGCATCTCAGGCCCACATTGTTGGAGTTCATACTTGCTCTCTGCCGTCTCTGATAGACCATATCCAAGCTCATGTCAATTTCAAATGCTCTTTTCCAATTATTTGTTGGGTGAGTGAATATTTTTTTCATTCACTCACCCAACAAATAATTATGGAGAGCTTACCATGTGTCTGTCACTGTCCCAGGCACTAGGATACAGCAGGAGGCAAAAAAGAGAAAAAAGTTCTAGTTTATGCTCTAATTGGAGAAAAAGACAAGCCAGTAAATAGGTAAAATGCATTGCTTTAATCCGTTCATGCTGCTATAACAAAATACCTTACATTGGGTAATTTACAAATAATAGAAATTTATTTCTTACTGTTCTGAAGGCCACAAGTCCAAGATGAAGGAGTCAGTGGATTCTCTGCTCCCAAGATGGCATCTCTGGCCACATCCTCACACAAGGAAGGGCAAAAAGGAAGGGATGGACACTGTGGCCTCATATGGAAAAAGAGATGGAGGGACCAGGCAGCTTTCTGAAGCCTCTTTCCTATGGGCATTAATTCCATTCATGAGGGTGAAGCCGTCATGACTTAATCACTTCTCCAAAAGCCCCATCTCTTAATATTATCACATCGGCCACTAAGTTCCAACATAAGAATTTTGGAGAGACACATACATTCAAATCCTAGCAGATATAATATGTTCATTTGTGGAGAAGAGAATAAGTCATGCGGGGCAAAGAGCATTAGAAATAGGTGAATGAGGGATGACATGACCTTCTCAGCGTCTTGTGCTAACTTAATGTAAACAGGGACATAAAACATAACGAGTTAAAAACACTCTTAAGGCAAATGCTGGCATAAGGCTGTTCACGTTCGGGCAAGGGAGCGAGGTAATGTAAGCAGGGTAGCTGACAGCTTTGAAACCCCCTCTTTGTTCTTGCAAATGGTGACATGTAACAGAGGAGAGGGGCCATCTTATTTGGAGCTGGGGAACTCTAGGTTTCCTTCCTGCCTCCTTGTTCATTGACAGAATCTTTGCTAAATTCCCTGGTGCATTCTTATCCACATCACTGTCACCCACATATATTAAAACAGAAAACATCTTTAAATCCCTGAAGAAATTATTTAAACTATACATGTGGCATTTTCACACAAAGTAAGAAAGCATAAATCTTAAAAATAACTTTTTAAACATATAATGGCTTGTGCCCTCCCAAGGAAATTAAATAATATCCATAACTACCTTTACTGGCTTTTTTTTTTTTTTTTTTTCCTTTCTTTTAGAAGTGTGAAATAAAAAAAAGAAAAAATATATCAGCCCTGTTTCTGGTATCCTGTCATTGAACTATATGTTTCTAATTATAAGCTACCTACTCAAACTGGAAAAAAAATATTTTAAGAACATAGCCAATACTACAAAATTGTCCCTAAAGCCTGCTGAGCACGGCAGAACTGGAGCCGACTGGGAACATCAACAAAGAAAAAAATGTCCTTAATAATGTGATTATTGGCCACACACACTTCAACTGGGGACTTTCTACATGGATGCCTTTTTGGACCCTGGGGAAGGAGTATGTGGCGAGAGCTCAGCTTTGGATATTGACTAACTGATTTTCTGGCTATAAATAAGAACAAGTATGTATCCTGAGGAAAGTAATAATTGTTGCCAAGCACAAGGGGAAAAATGAAGTAAAGTGTAGATGGAGAGTTTTTTCTATGTGTGAATAGAGCAGATTGTATATAAACTTGTACAGTTTTGCCACATATCATTGTATAGGTTGCAAGTTGCATGTGGGAACTGAAGCCCTCATCTTTCCATTTACCAAGCCATCCACTCAGGTGAGCAAGTTAGACAAATGAGGGGAGGCACTTCTGTCTAACTTGCTCAAAGACATTGCACGGGCTATTGGAGGATAAATACATACATGTACCTTCACCTGCAGGTCAAAACAATTCCCACTCTCCCCTACATATATTCAAACTCTTACTTTCTACTGGATACTTCCACTTAGCCAGAAAGCATTCAGTAAAGCATACGTGCATTTAAAACGTAACACACTTTTCTTATTAATCCCTCAAGCCTCCTGTCTAACTCTTCTTCATTCACTGTCTTTGACACCTCACCTCCTACCCCTCTTTACATTCTACAATCTGCATATGCCACTGCTGAAACCTACTTCTCAGAGCCAACAGCCACTCTCTAGTTGCCAAGTCCACCCACCTCTGCAACCGTATTTGCTTTCGGCAACACCACTCTGCTGGTCAGCACCTATGCCTCTACATCTCTTCTTCCTGGCACTGCTCATCCTCAGATTTTTGGGGGGTTATTTGTTGGTTTTTTTTTTCCTTCCCTAGAATTGTTTCTTCCCTGACTTTATCTCTGGTCTCTCTCCCTGCCTCTGGGCCCTAATCACAGGCGTCCTGGAGTTCTCTATTTAGCCCTCTTCTCCACCACCTGTCTTCCAGGAAAATGTATTTGCTTTCAGCATTTCAATTATCATCTCTAAGCAGACAACTTCCAAATAGCTACCTAGAGTCCTGACTTCTCTCTTGAGCTCAATCTCAAATATTTAATTGTGTTACAGACCAATTGGAAAAAGTCAACTGACGTGAGCAGCCCCCAGGCACACAAACATGCTTGTGCCCCATAATGGAATAAGGGCCAGAGCACTTACTTCTTTTTTGAGGGCTCTCCAGAAAAGACAGTTGTCAAGGAGAGAGATGGGAAAGGCGAGCAGTGAGACAAGGGGAGAAGGGAACAGCTCAGGTGGGCTTCAGCTCCTGCTCAGCTCTCAAAGTGTGGTTTCTTGCTAGCAGCTCAAAGTTCATCTAGGGAATTGGAACTCCTATTCCTCCTTTTCCATCCCATTCTTAAATTCTCCTTTCTTCTTATCTTGTTTATGTTAATGTCATTTCATTTTTCCATTAGCCTAGGTTCAAAATATCAGCACGACTAGAATCCTCTCTAGATGCTGGTTCCTTTGCATTTTCACCTATGCAATATGTTTGTCATTTTGTATCCTCTCTCCATCCCCACTGTCTTTACCTTGATTCCAGTTCCTGTTGCATCCTGCCTGAACTGTTCCAGTCGTGTGGCTAACCAGCTAACCAGCTAACCAGCTAACCACCCCCCACCCCAGCAGCTTCACTCCAGTCTCCCATTCTCAGAGATCCAGCCTTATTCCAAACAGTATCTAGTTATACGGATATATTTTTTTAAAGACGCAAATTCTGAAAAGTCTCAAGACAAATAATTGAAACCACAATGGTTAAGTAATAATGTCATAAAATTCATAAATTTGACTACTAGGCAATTTCATAAAGTAAGGTCAAGCTCTGTTTCTGTATAGCAGCTCCAACAAGGGAAATATTATAAATATTCTTCTTTCCATTGCATAGTATACTTCTCTTGGCTGTAAACAAGAGCCATTTATTAATATTATACATAATTTATGTTAAAATGTGGTTGTAAATATTCATTTGTGATCTAGAAGAGAAAAGTTGGAAAAAAGCCCACTCGTGGGTAGAAGAAGGCTTTGTATGTTGAGGAAGTGAAAAGCAGACTGACCAAAGAAAGAGTCTGGATAAACCAAGAGAGCATGTCATTCTGCAGAGTTAGGCAAAGCTTGATGCAAGAAAAGAAAACACGTGGAAGGCTGTGGGTGTATACTTTGTATGTGTCTCCAGCTACACAAAAGAGCTCTGTTTCCTCAAAATGACCAACTGGGAGTCAGAAGAAGCCAAGCTCAGAGAGCTAATCAGGAATTCCAGAATATTCCCCCCAATTTATAATTCTAGACTCCATAAATATACACTTCACTGTTTAACTTGGCCCGGGTATAATGACTAAGTACTGAAGAGTGTCCTTAAAGGAAGAGGGGAATGGTGGTTAGTCCTGCAAACTCCAGGAACTTCTCACACTTTCTCTGAGTGGTGCCCATGGACCACAACACCATCAACATAGAATGTACTATGAATGATGCCCCGAAGTTGTGTAAAGCCATCTCTTGGTAGGGAGGGGCTTTCACCGACCGCTTCTCTATTCTCACATCCACTAACCTCCAAAAAAAACTAGGAGATGCTTTCAAGGAAATCAATTGTTAAAACAGATGCCTCCTGCTGGTGAGACAGGGCCAGGGTGGGGGTCTGCAATTGTGTTTGTATTTTCCCATGAGCAATTTCAATGATATCAGCGATCTAGTATCTTATGACCCTCTCTCCACATTCCACCTCCTTAGTCTAACTAGTTCATAGTCCACACACTGCCTCCTATTCCCACCATATTGCATGATCACTTCCTTGAAAGCAGTGACTGTCTTACTTATCTTTGAACCTGGCACCTGTGTAATAGGTAAGAAAATCAACAAATCAATCAGCAAATGTACCATAGCAATGGTTCCCCCAAAATGAGGTTAAAACATCAAAACATGGAACTTAATTGGAAATAAATAATAGTATTTGTATTAAAATATTTGCTATAAACACACACCTTTTGGTATATTACAAAATTCTATGTTTCAAAATTAATTGGGAAAATAGCTGCACCTAACTGCTTCATTTTTCTGTACCAGATTACACCTGCCTGGCCACTGTCTACACTTCAGCTCACCTCTCCCCAATTTCCTTCCACTTTTTATTTATTTTTTTTTTTTAATTTATCTATTTTTTAAAATTAATTAATTTATTTATTATTATTATTTTTTAAATTTTATTTTGTCGATATACATTGTGGCTGATTATTGCTCCCCATCACCAAAACATCCCTCCCTCCTCCCTCCCCCCCTCCCCCCAACAATGTCCCCTCTGTTTGCTTGTTGTATCAACTTCAAGTAATTGTGGTTGTTATATTCCGCCCCCCCGTTTTTTTGTGTGTGTGTGTGTGTGAATTTATATATTAATTTTTAGCTCCCACCAATAAGTGAGAACATGTGGTATTTCTCTTTCTGTGCCTGACTTGTTTCACTTAATATAATTCTCTCAAGGTCCATCCATGTTGTTGCAAATGGCAGTATTTCATTCATTTTTATAGCTGAGTAGTATTCCATTGTGTAGATGTACCACATTTTCCGTATCCACTCATCGGATGATGGGCATTTGGGCTGGTTCCAACTCTTGGCTATTGTAAAGAGTGCTGCGATGAACATTGGGGAACAGGTATACCTTCGACTTGATGATTTCCATTCCTCTGGGTATATTCCCAGCAGTCCTTCCACTTTTTAGACTCAGCCTTCAGATATCTTCCAATTCCCCTAATACTTCATGATCTCTCTGGGCATTGTGACTCCATATGTGATGCTAACTATGCCCTCAAATTGATCCCGTTCACCATCTTATCATCCAGGTCTGAACTCAAAGGTGATGTTTTCAGGGAGGCCATTTTTAACACTTGAGTTTAGCAAAGTCCCTCGGTGTACACTGAGATGTATGTAACAATCATCACATTAATTACTACACTTTTTATGCAAGTCTTCCTGACTACACCATCCACTCCTTGGAGGTTCAATTTGCCTTGTACAAACTCGGTTGGTATTTATAGAACCTAGTACAATGCCAAGCATATTGTAGATGTCCAAGAAATATTTGTCAAATGAATGAAATCCTAGTAATATCTAAATTTCAACGAACATCATTGTTATCTTAGTATCTTTGGGAAGATTCTTCATTATTTTATTCAACAAAAAAATATATTGAGCTCTTCCTTTCTCAAGCTCTGCTAGAAGTATTCAAGCTCTTATCAACTTTATAAACAGATCTGTTATTTTCTCCCTCAAGTATTTCCACCCCCAGATCCATTTCATCATCCAAGACATGTTACTTAATAAATCCAAAGTAAAATACCACCTCCAAGGCTCGTGATGTCCTTCCTGTGCAAGTATGCTATTTATATATTCTACATCACCTAAAGCTATTTAACTGTATAACGATACCCAGTACCTTATGTAGTAGATATGTTCCCAAAAAAGCTGCTTCAAAATGAAATCATATTTCAAGTGAATAGCATTGTCATTTCAAGGATTATGTTCTCTTCATTTTGTTGAACTTCATGTAGTTCTTCATGGTTCATGTTGCTCCACAATTTTTCTCTCAATTAATAAATTATGCATAAACTAGGCTTAAAATTATAGAAGGAATTATGTATTTAAATAAATATTTAAATAATTGCTTCTATTTTAATGAATGACACGTTGCTTAACCTTTGTGTAGTAATTCGTAATAATTCTTTGCTAAACAGCTCACACATATCTGGGAGGTAACATACCCTTTCTCTAAGGGTGTTCAATCAATGTTTCATTTTTGCAATGATGACATTCAAATTCAGTCTTCCCTTTTTAAAGTTTTTTTTTTTTTTCACTCTTACATTGCCAATATTGGAATTGCTACTAACAGATTTTTCAGGAGTGAGGATGGGATGATGTGTGTGAGAAAAAGATGTGATAGGGAAGTTTGACAAAGTGTTTTAACTACGCAGAGGCTGAAATTAGAAGCTGATCGTATGAGACATAGCTAAGAAAACATGACGTTAAATATGCAGTGATATGCTGAAACACTGATCATCACAGGTAAAGGTATAGATGGTTATGGTTAACTATTTTTACAATGAAAAAATAAAATGTCAGAAGCTTTCTTAATTCAAATCAGAATAATACATTCTTGACTACAAGAGGCAGGTAAATGGAGATGTGTGTAACTCAGTGTAAACTCTATTGTAACAGCAGTAGAGAGACCCATAAAAAGGCAAGATGGGTCATTAGAACATACTTGCATTTCTATAGCTATTTCTAAATCCAGCAATCATTAGAAATAAGGTATTTTATTACCTTTTGTTGGAAAAATAGAACAATTTAATCAGGCCCTCTTGCCTCAAGCCCCCTGGTTGGGGATGGTGCAGCATTCTTTGTATGCAAGCTCTGTGTGGGTGGAATTAGTGCACATGTGTGGTGCTGCGGTGGCTGGTGGCTGCCTCAGGTGGACGCCGCTCCACGCAGCCACGCTTTCCAACCTACAGCTTCCAAGGCCCTGTTTGCCGGTTACCTAGCTCATAGACCTGCATGTGAGGGGTCTGGTGACCCAGCCTGGCGTGTGAGGGGTCTGGGGACCCAGACTGGCCAGTTAGGGGTCTGGGGACCCAGCCTGGTATGTGAGGGGTTTTGGGACTCAGCCTGGTGTGTGAAGGGTTTGTAACCCAGTCTGGACAATGGGCTTGAGGGGTCTGTGAGCTCTGGGCCTGGGCCTAGCCCTGGCTCAACAATTGGCCCAGTCGGCAGGATTATGGGCAGGTAAAAAAGCTTGGCAATTGGCGATGTTGGCAGGATTCTGACATCATTCTAGCTTTACACTTTTATTAGGTAAATTCATTCATTCACCTTAACACTCTACCATATCCTTGGAGACAAAGAAAAGTCATGACATATCTTTGTAGCCATAACCAAGAAGAGAATGTAAACAAGTCATTTCTTTCAATGACAAATGATTTTTTTTTTATAAAAAGGTAAATTTTATCTGGGAGAGGAATAAGCAATTCGTTTCAAAATATGGAGAAGGGCAAAGGTCATTTTTTATGGACCATCTGGAAAAAAAGTCAGAGAAAGAGAGATTTCTCCCTCTCTTGAGGGAGAAAATAACAGAGCCCATTAAAGGCAACCTCTTGTCTTCTACTGGGTACTGATTTGTTATCAGCACAGGGAGAAGTGCTCCTCGGACTCCTGGCATTACTTACTTCATCTCCCTAGGAGATTTCTGCACCTGCCATCCAGGTGCCTGCTTGGTCTTCACTTGTTTTATTTATAAGATCCAGTGAGATTGTAGCCAAAGTGATATGACCGCAGGGTCCCTAAACCCCTTCACACACAACATTTGGATATGTCTTTTTCAGCAGATATGATCAGCTTAACATCTGGTGGTTTCTCTTTTTCTATGTCCATGCCCTGGAGGCCAGAGTGAGCCAAGGTGATACGATCCTCCTAATGCTTGTGTAATTTAGTTTAAATTTAGGGGAGGGCTAGGAACCAGAGCCTCTTACTTTGTCTATAGGATGAAATAACTAGCTGCAAATGAGTAAAGTTAGTTGGCCTGCATTTGGGGTAGCCCTTGACCAACCAGAATGACTAATAATTGTCACTAAGATAAATTTTTTCTGCAATGCCTCATCCCACCACTTGGCTGCATCATGAAGTTTAGAAAGCTTGAAACAAGATGCTCGGTTGATGGTTGGTCCTCGTGTGCACTGCCCCCATCACTGAGGTGCTTGGAGATCACTAATTTCAAATCACTTCTAAGTGGCTTAAGCCTGGGAATAAGCTGATTAAGTAGTTTCAAAGACCAGAGAAGAAGAAAACCTATAAGCATCCTTGGAATGGTGGGGTGAATAGCAAGTAACTAAGTATGCATGGTGCAAGAATACTGCTTTTTAGAGCTCTTCAAAGCAACAAGTGACAGCTAAGCATTATTCCTATCTGGCCTGCTCCACTCTGTTGGTCACAGCATGGCTTTGAAAAGCCAGAGATCCTGGTTTACTCTCTGAGCAATCTCTTCTATGGACAGGGGAAGATGTTAAATAGTAAGTATAAGCCCAACTCTCTAGCACACACTGGATGCTTTCCAAATGACCCCACAGATGGAAAGACTTTCCCTCTTGCTTGGCTTTGTATGCAAGGAAATAGCTCTGCGTTATGGACTGAATGTTTACGCCCCCTACTCTCGAACTCCCCAGTATTTGGAGGTGGGACCTTTGGGAGGAAATTAGGTCATGAGGGTGGCCCTCATGAATGGCATTAGTGCCCTTACAAGAGGCCAGAGAGCTAGCTGTCTCTATTTCTGCCATGTGAGGATACAACAGAAGTCAGCAGTCTGCAACCTAGAAGAGAGCTCTCACCAGAATCTGACCATGCTAGCACCAATCTCGGACTTTCAGCCTTCAGAACTGTGAGAAATAAATTTCTGTTGTTTATAAACCATCCAGTCTGTAGTACAGTACTTTGTTACAGCAGCCTGACCTGACTAAGACATCCTGTATGTAGTTGCCCATTTTCTTTCTGAGTCATATAGTACATAGGAGAATTGCAGGCTGCTAGTCTTCTCTCAAGGATATAGTAATGACCCTTGTCTCAGCTCTGAAACGTCTTCTAAAGCAGTATAAAAATCTGCTACAGTCAGAAGCCCCCTCAAGACACAAAGTGTGTAAAGATTCTCTCCCACACACAAATGAGATTCAAAGGATCCAAAGGTGATACATAAAGTTATATAATTCGATTTAGATATAACCAGTATACAATCAGCTCTCTGTATCAGTATGGTCCATATCCATGGATTCAACCAACCACAGATCGAAAATATTCAGGAAAAAAATTACTTCTGTACTAAACATGTACAGATTTTTTTTCCTTGTCATGATTCCCTAAACAATACAGTATAACAGCTATTGACATAACACTTACATTGTATTAGCTATTATAAGTAATTTAGAGATGATTTAAAGTATAGGGGAGGATGTGCATAAGTTATATGCAAATACTATGCCATTTTATATCAGGGACTTGAGCATCCATGGATTTTTGGTAGTGGGAGCAGTCCTGGAACCAATCCCCCTGGCTACCAAGCAATGACTGTGTATGGTTATTGTCAGAAATGGGCCTTTTCTTTTAAACATCTTCACAATAAATCTGAGGGGTAATTCTTATTATCTTCAGATAAAGGAAGGGGCTGAGAAAAGTTCATCTCACCCTGTGAGTAAGGTGGAAGACACAGAGCTGATGCCAACCCAGAGCTATCTGCCTCCAAAAATGTATCTTTCTATGAAGAGCTGTTGTTTCTCTCTTAAAGGCAAATTGGAAAAGAAGACTGGCAGAATAATGGTGGCAATGTTAATGGAAACATTAATTATCATTCCCATTACCGTGGCTCATGCTTATTCTCCGCCACACCTCTGCAATAAAGGTGGGTTTTTCTTTTTTTCCTGATCAGCATCTGAAAAAGAAAATAAGGCCCAGAAAGGGAAAATGATCTGAGTCCATGAACAAGTTGCTGACAATTTTGTCAATCTGATCCCATCACTAAATCTCTCCTTACCTCAATATCCTAACTAGAAAAAGTGAGATAAATTATCTCCTCTCTTCCTATTTCAGTGTCAGGGAAGGAGCCAAGAAAGGAATGCAGCATCCTTGATTCTCTGTCTAAATGTTTTATAGACAATACTGTATTATATCTACATGCTGAAATAAAATCTAGGACAAAAAAAAAATAAATGAATAAACTCAAGAAAGGCAGGAGGGGCATGGAAAAAATCAGCTCATTCTCTCTTTCCTCAAGAAATGGCAATAATGGCATCAATCCATTTGGAGATAAAACTTTGAAAGAACTGTGGCATTGACTGTTTTTGCCACTCCGAGTTGTCTGCTGCTGGCAAGTGAGCACAGAGAATGCAGCATAAAACATGAACCAGGGATGGAGGGGAAGGGCACACAGCCGGGAGAGACCCACACAACCCCAAACATTCAATTACACTCCTTATTTCTATTTCATGGCAAGAAATTGGCTGGGCATGCTGACTAATCTGGGATTCACTGAGCCTTCTGCCAGGAGTAATATGAATCTATTCCTAATTTACCCTCCTGGACAAATCTGAAAGCTTCTACTTCATTCTCCCTGTCCTAGAGGAATTGAGCACATGTTGTGTTCAGAAAAAAGTAATTCTAGCATACTTTCATCAGTGAGTAAAACTAAGCAGTAGGTGTAACAATCTGGAATTTATATCAGTAGCTTCTCCAGAAATAAAGATTCTTGTAGGGAAAAAAAAAAAAAGAGAGAGAGAGAAAAAGAAGGAAATGCAATACCTAGATTCATAATGGGTGCATGGTATGTGACTTTTTTAAAACTCCCATTTTACACATTTGTAAAATGGGAATATTAATATTGATATCAGAAAACCATGCTGAGAATCCAATGCAAATAAATATGTATATAGCATATATGTGTGTGCATGTATATAAACCATATATATACACATACATAGACCATATATGTCAAAGTAAGTACCCCTCCCTTCCTGACATAGTCCAATCCAGTGGCGTATCCAGAGACTGCACTCTAGGGAGTTAATACTCAAACTGCCTTCTTAATAGACCCCCCGGCAGATGCAGCCAGAGACAGCCACAGAATCCCATGTTGTACACTTTCTGGTCTTGGTGTCTGTCATTCCTGCTCAAGGGACTCATTGCTTTTCTCTTCTCTTCTAATCTCTGCTCTAATCAAATCCAGGCTCGTACATCTCTTTGATCAATACTTAAGTCATGGAATCAGGAAATATAAAAGCAGAGAGGAATGTAACAAGGTAATTTAGGTTATCCCTTCTCTTGGACATTTGATTCCCAATGTGAATCCAAAGAATAGCATTCTTGCAAGCAGAATTTTGGTGTTAGTCTTTGCAATAATGGAAAGCATGTGATTTTACATTGGGAAGGAATGTCGGTGAGGGAAGACTGGTGGGCAGTAGTGAGGGGCCTTGAAGTCTCCATCGTCATTCCCATTATTTCCTTACATTACCATTCATTGGTTTTATGTTATAACTGACAAACTCTCAACTAAAACACATCGATTCTCTTAACAACCACAGATGTAGATAGATCCTGATGGCTCCTATCTCCACTCGCCATTACTCCGCCGAAATGGCTCTCGCTAGGAACACCAGAGACTTACATGTCACTAAGTCAACAGGTCTATTTTCAACTCACCTGACTTATCAGTACTTCTGTAATTTTGAGCATTTCCCTTTTCCTGAAACTCTCTCTTTCTCTAAGTTTCCACCACTCACACTCTAGTTTTCTCATGTCTCTCTGAATACCCCTTCTCCATCCAGCCATTAAATATTGCAGTTGTAGTTCTTCAAAGATGTCCTAGGTCTTCTCTTTCTTTTCCTTGATTATTTCCCAAGAAATTATCTACATGTGCTTCTGTGATCACTTATGTACAAATAATATACCTAGAGCTTAGAACTCTTCTCTGATCTCCAGTTGCATGTATCCAACTGCCCACCTCCTTTTTCTGCTTGGATGTCTTAAAAACCACAACCCCAAAATGTCCATTTGAACTCACAACTCTCTTCAACAAATCTTATAATTTTACTGTCACAGGAGTCCCCACCATCCACTGAATCAGCATTTTTGACACTTGGATCTAATCACCTTCACACTCCATATCCTAAGTGTACCAAGTCCTAGAGATTATTTACTTCCACATATATCTTGAATTCATCCTGAATTTCTACCTTTAATGCCACAGCTTTGGACTCCAGCCATCAACAGCCTTCTAACCAATCTCATTTTAGCCATTCTTGTCTCCCTCTAATCCATTCTCCCTAATGGATCCAAAGTGATGTGCTAAAAAACAAATATGATTTTGTCAATCCCCACTTAGAACATTTCAATGGCTCCCTGTTGCTCTTAGATTAAAGACCACAGACTTTAAGATCTTCCTGTCTACTTACTGCTCTAGTTTCATCTTCAACTGTTCCAGCCATGCTTACTTTTAACCTTCTAAACAGCATGCTCAATCCCACCACAGAACCTGTGTTTATGCCCTCCCCTCTGTCTACCAAACTCTTATCATTCCCCCATCCCACTTACTCTATTAGTTTCCAAGGGCTTACATGACAGCATAATAGTCAACAGCCATTCCTATAGCATATTGCCACAAACTTAGTGGTTTAATAGAAGAAGCTTATTATCTCACAGTTCTGGAGACCAGAAATATGAAGTCAAGGTAATGGCAGGGCCAAGGCTCTGGAGGAGAATCCATCTTTGCCTCTTCCAGCTTTTGATGCTCCTTGGCATTCCTTGACTCATTGCTGCTTAACTCCAGTCTCTGCTTCCATTTCTACATGGGCCTTTATCCCCTTTTTGTCTGTGTTTACCCTTGTTTTTGTGACATTTCCTATTCCTATAAGATCAATTGTCATTAGATTTAAGGCCTACTCTGTTAATACATGATGCTGATGAGATCCTTAATTTAATGACATTTGCAAAGATTCTTTTTCCAGATAAGGTCACATAAGGGTTAGGACTTGGACATATCTTTCGGGGGGCCACAACTGAACCCTTCACGTATACCTAAACCCTATTTATACTTCAGATTTAAGCCCAATAATCATTTACTCAGAGCAGTCATTCTTTTCCTGAATAAGCTCATACTTTTGAAGAAGCACATACTTCTCTGTGGTCTGCTAACCACATCCTACAGAAGCAAAGCAGACTTTCTCCTCCGTAATCCCACATCGGTACACAGCATCATGTACACATACACACACACACGCACGAGAACACATACACAAATTCACTGAAACACATGTGTACAGGCAATTAAAGCCAATTTAAATAGAATTATCAGAAGTTTGATCTACACACCCGTCATCCATACAACTCGAAATCTGGCATGATTGTCTCACAGGGGGGCAGGGCACGGGGCTAAGCTGTGTGTGCCATGAACATGTAGAGAATGTGAGTGGGTATGAGTAAGTCCCAGCCAGGGCTAATGGCCACTTGGATTATTAAAAAGCTAACCTAGACCCCAGGCAGCTCCAAAAGTGGTTCTGTTTATACAATAATATTTTAACCTAAAATTGACTTTTACTTGTATGTGGTACCTCTTTCTAATATACACAAAGACATGATGTCTTAGTCTGTTTGTGCTGCTATAGCAAAATCCCAGAGACTGGGCAATTATAAAGAATGGAAATTTATTCTCACAATTCTGAATGCTGGGAAGTCCATGATCAAGGCACCGGCATCTGGGATGGGCCTTCTGAGGGCATCCTCACAGCGTGGAAGATGGGAGGGAAAGAGAGAGTGAACCTACTCCCGCAGCCCTTTTTATAGAGGCATTAATCCATTCAAGAGGGCAGGGCCCTCATGACCCAATCATCTTCCAAAAGCCCCCACCTCCCAACACTGTTGCATGGGGGATTAAGTTTCCAGCACAGGAATTTTGGGGGACACATTTCAAGCCACAGCACATGGTATATGCCAGCTGTCAGTAGCACTACCCAGATATGTCCACTTCCTCCATCACCACTGTTAAAACCTTTCTCCAAGATGCCATCAGCCCTTGCCACCTGTCTGTCTGTTTCCCCACTTGCTTCTTTACAACCCATTTAGAATAATCTTTTCTATTACAACTCAGGTCACTTAAAACTCATGTCATTTCTTTGCTTAAAACACTTCCACAACAACTTTCCACCAGTCTTATATTTATTATCCAAGCTTCATATTATGACCTAGTAGCTCTTATATTGTCTGAGCTCTACTATCTCTTACCACCAGCCCCCCACCTCAGCTGCTGTGCCACTTCTATCTATTCCTTGAACATACTGAGTTAACTACCATCTTAGGGCCTCTCTAGGGACTGTTGCCTTTGTCTGGAATAATGCTTTCTAGCAATCTTGTCTATCTGGCTTCATATTATCTAGGTCTAAGCTTAAAAGTCACTTCCTAGCCTATCTAGAAGAAACCTTCTCAAATCACTACCACATCGTCTTATTTTATTTACTCTCTATCAATTATCATGATCTGAATTTATCTTGCCTCATTATTAATTATTTCCTACAGGACTTCAGGAAAACATAAGCTTCATGCACAGAGTTGGTCCACAATAAATATTTAATGAATAAACAAATGTTTGGCTCCACTAACTCGGCTGTTCACATATCTTGTAAACTTAGACAAACAATGTGTCAACGAAATGTGTCAGCAAGCAAGATGGGGCCACAAGGACGTTCATCTACCTCTTCTCTCAAAGGTTTCTCTTTTTCTTTTTCTTTTCTCCTTTACCCAGCAGCGAAAGGCTCTCCCTGAGAACTCAAGTTGTTGACGTCTTGGGCTCTTGTCTCCACTTCATGTTCCTACAGTCTTGGAGGCATTGTATTTTTATTGCTCTAATGTACATTTGCAATTTCCAAAGCAATGAGATAACATCACCCTTCCCCTGTGGCAAAGTCATAAAGAGATGAAAAAGTCTTTCCATAGTCTACTCTGAGCCAGTTATTTACCTCCCATCCCCTTACTTTATCTCAACCCATCTACAAATTTAACTTCATGCCTCTTTTCCAATGCAGAAAAGACTGTCTCAATCATCTTTGTTTACCCGTATGTGCCATAGGAATTAGCACATAATGGGTGTCCTTCAATATTTATTGAGAAAACTGAATAAATATATGTCTCCAAAGTTATTAAACTAGAGAGAGACTAAAGAAAAAAAAAATAACCCTTCCCTAAAGGGAGAAAAATAACTCTTTTAGATGAAATGAAATTTACTGAGTTAAAATATATAAAACCAGTTAGAAAAAGACCTCAAGATCAAAATCATCTCCCAAAAGATGTAATGAATGTTTCCATATTTGAGTCACTTCAAACTATACTGAGCAATCTGAAATATATAATTATAAAGCCCTGCAAAAATAAAAATCCATGTTCCAAGGAAAGATGCTGAGCTCCTGATTTGAATCCAAGAGAGACCAGCATTCACAGCATATTAATCTCCTTAAACCTCAGTTTCCACATCTGATGGCACTTACCTGTAACCCAAAGCTGTCAGGAAGCCGATGAGCTTGTGTCTGCAATGTACATGAAGACCTTCACATGAAAGTGTTTCAGAAGGCCAAGAAATTCATTCTGGCACTTCTTTCAACTGGAAAATTCCTTCAATTATTATAGGAAAAAAATCTACAGATGACTCACCAGGTTTCGACCCTTCATAAATTTAAAAATCAAAAGATCTTTTAGCTTTAAAATAATTCTACAATAAATCTAATTATAGTAAAGTTTATAGAAAATTCTGCAGGACTATTTAAGGCCAAGAGCTCTGATAATGACACAGACATACATTGTTTCTAAGAGCTGTGAAAGGGGGATTAACTGTTTATTCTCTACAATGGCTTGCAGGCAGTGGGAGCAGGGATTACATCACAGCATAATAGTCATCAGCCAGGCTACAGAATCCATGAAAGCCGCTTCAGGAAGCACTCAGTCTGATACTTCAAAGCAGATGAACTTGATTAACTCTATTTGACTGATGGGAACCAATCTTATCTGTAAAAGGATATTATTATGAGGAAGTTTTTCCAAGTCTTCTTAGACTTCACACTGGAAAAAAAAAATACTATCATGCTATCCTCTCTTTCTGAGACTCTATTTCTCTGGAAAGAAAAAGGCCATAAATCACTGAAGCATATGTACGGTGTGAATATAGCTCTGTTAAATTCAAGGATTTTTTTTTAAAAAGGTGGGTTTTTAAAAAATTAGCCTGTTTCTTATTTGTATTATATGAAAGAAGACAAAAAATTATAAATTTCTTTTAAAGAATATGATTTACTACAAGAGAACATGCTTGCATAAAATTTGTATTAATGATAAAAGGCAGTAACATAATAAAAAGCCAGAATGAAGGCCCAGAATTCAGACTTGATTTCTACCTCTGCCACTCTCCAGTCAAGTGATTTAGTCCAATTACAATATCCTTCAGTTTTCTCATCTGTTAGAAGAGAAAGTATATTTGAGCTACCAATTTACCAGGCTTGTTATGAAGATTAAATAAGACAATGCATACAAAAGCATTAGAAAAGTGTGACACAGCATTTAAATTACTTTTATTTTGTTTTATTGGAAGATAATTGATTACATATATTTGTGGGGTATGGAGTTGAAGATCAATGCCTGTGTACAATATGTGATGATCAAATCAGGATAATTAGTATTTTCATCTTTACGAAATGTAATCATTCTTTGTGACCCTTTACCTATTTCTCACTAACCGCCTCCCTCTCCCCCTTTCCCGTCTCTAGTAACAACAGATCTGTTCTCTCCTTTTGAAAGTTCAATGTATTGTTGTGATTGCTCTTCCTTTCTTTCTTATTTATTTATTAGCTCCCACTTATGAGTGAGGACATGTGGCATTTCTCTGGGCCTGGCTTATCTCACTTAACATAATGATCTACAAGCTCATCCATGCTGCTGTGAATGACAGCATTTCATTCTTTTTTATGGCTGAGTAGTATTCCATTGTATATGTATACCACATTTTCCTTATCCAGCTGTCTGTTGATGGATATTTAGGTTGGTTCCATATCTTGGCTATTGTAAATAGAGCTGCAATGAACATGAGAGTGCAGGTATCCCTTTGACATGATGATTTCCATTCCTCTGGGTATACACCTAGCAGTGGGATTGCTGGATTGCATGTAACATAAAATTTTTAAACAAAACATTAATACTGGTAACATTTGGGTCACATGGTTAAATAAATAGTATTTGGTCATGAAATATTAGTCAGAAAAAATTTATCCAATTTCTGTCTTTCGTAAAGAAGAGGACATTTTAACCACAATCCCTCCCATTACATCTTACTTTTTGTGTTGTTCAGTATTTTGGCTCTAACTTGTTTTTATCCCAAAATTTGATATTATTATTGTTTTACTCAGTCAGCATTGGTTTAGGTTAAAGTTTACTAAATGATTTTATCAAGATTCCATTTTAGGTCTCAGACCTTCCCTGGGAAACCATTTTTCTTCTGCCTCACATACGTGATCTGGGCCAGTGGTTCTCCATTGGGAGCATCCCCAGATCCCCTGGAAAGCTTGAAACAACACAGCTTGCAGAGCCCACCACAGAGCATCTGGGTTGTAACTCTGGGATGGGGCCAGAAAATGTATTTCTTACATATCCCCAGTTGATGAGGATGCTGCTAGTGAACAGACTTTGAGACTCACTAGAAGACCCTTGACTGAGAGGGTTGGTTTTGTTTGTCTGAAAAAATGACTTTGAAGAATAGTTTAGATGGATATACAAATCTAGGTTAATAAGGTTTTCCTCTCTTCCTCTCTCTCTCTCTGTCTTAGAAGAAAATATTATTCCACATCTTTTGGTACTGCTGAGATACTGAATTTAATTGTTGTTTCTTTGTAAGTGAACTTTTTTCTCCTCTTTGTCTGATTTTAAGTTCTTCGTTCACTTTTATAATTTGCAATTTTCCCAAATGAGAATTTCTTTTTTCTCTCTCTTTCTCTTTCCCTTTCTTCCATTCTTCCTTCCTTCTTTTCTTTCTTGGATGTGGGTTTTTAAATCTGCATCTTCATGTCTTTCTACTGCCATTATTTTTTCAAATATATATTTACCTTATTCTTTTTATCTTATTTTCTCTTATTCAAGGAAGTGGGTTTTTTTGTTTGTTTGTTTGTTTGTTTGTTTGTTTGTTTTTATCTTTGTCTCCCTAGGCCACATTTTTGAAATTTATTTTCTAGTTCCTTAGTCCTTAAAGTGAGAGCTTATTAGAAATGCAAACTTTTGGGCACCATGACAGACCTACAGGATCATAACCTGCATTTTAACAAGCTGTGTAGGCAACTCCACGTACAGTTGAAGTTGAAAAGAATGGATTTAATTCACTAATTCTCTTTCCTCAGTTGTCTAACCTGCCACTTGACTCATTCATTGATATTTTTTTTTTAATTTCTAGAACTTGTTATTTCTTTTAAAAACATTCTTGATCATATTTATAGTCTCTTTTTCCATCATCATATTTTTTACTTCATTTTAATTTTTTATACAGTTTAAAAATTCTATATTGTCTGTACAATTATCCTAGTATCTAAAGTCCTTGGGCATTGCAGTGGCTCATTTCCTTATGTTTTCAATAACTTTGGATTTTGAGTATATATTTGGCTCATGTGAATCTGTTGGCTTGGTGGACACAAGATTGTTCCTCCTTTGTACATTTGGGTTCTGTCAAGTACCCCCAGGCATACCAATTGAGGCCCATGTGAAATTACTTTCTTGTTTTGAGGTTTTTATAATACCAACAGAGGGTTATTTAATCTTCAAGATTGACTGAGGAGCTCATACCTGATTATAAATCCTTTGGGACAGATGAATATCTCTGTCATCTCCCTTTGCCAGAAGTCAAATTATTTCTAACCAGCTCCTCACTGAGGATGCAGCCCTATGAGGGTCCTACCTTTATGCATATCTCTTTTCTAACGCCCTGCCTTGCAAAGGCCCCAAATCTTACCTCCTGGCTTCATCTGTTGGCAAGGCCAATAACTTTATGTTTCTCATACAAATAAATGTGCTAGGAGCATCCACAGATTTACCTGTCATTCTGGTGTTTAGCTCATTCTGGTTTTGTCCTGGGATTTATCTTACTTTCTTCTGAACTTAGCTTTATTGGGAGAAAAAAAAGAAGAGAGAGAGCAGAGGAAGAAAGGAGAAGTGGAGGGAGAGAGAAGGAAGGAGAGGAAAAAAGGAGAAAAGGAGAATGCAAGTGCAAAAATACTACTTTCCTCATAAGGAAAAGGAGTGGGGTAAAGATAGGGAAGAAAAAGGGAAGAAGAGGGAAAGAAGAAGGGGGTATTCATCCAGCATCAGTTATTCTGTAGAAGACAAGATTTTCAGTTTTTATACGTAGCCAAAAACTCTCCAGGCACGCTATAGGATATAAAGTTTTCTTCTATTGTTAGACCATATTCTCTTTCACCTTCTTTGAGAGTTTTCTCATGTCTGCTTGGAACTGTCTGCCCCTATTTAGTTCCCCATCTCTCTTTCACCTGATTAATAAATGCTTTCAGGCATAAATAAGAAAGGACTAAAGCAACAGTGGTTTTATGAATAAGTATATTTCCTTAGCTCACCTCTGTGTTGAAATAAACTATCTAGCAGGACAGTCATGTCAGGGCATGTGGTCTTTCCATCCAGCCACTGGATGGCTGGAGCAGCTCAGGTCACAGGACCTCATACCAGTGGCCCAAGCATGAAGGACGGGAAGATGCAAACACTTATTCCTCCTCTCTTTTACTGATCCCACCAGTAGATTTCTCTTTCTATCTCATCAATCAGAACATTTTCCCCATCGTATCCATGGCTTTGGGAAAATGCTGATGTGGCCCAGAAATCATGGGGCACCAGGACTGACCTACAGTAAGCATGCACAGCCTTACCTTCCCTGACATCAAGGTATCTCCATTCACCACGTAAGCAAAAAAGAGTGGGAATCACTTAGAAAGTGTCTTACTCACCCAGGCAGCCCATTTAGCTCTTAGCTAAAAATGTAACTGTCCCCAATATGCCAGGTCTCCTATTAACTATCTCTTCATAGCTCTAAATTAGACCCCTTGCAACTTGCTTATGGGATGTTATTTTCACCCTATTGTAACATTCCTCCCACTTTAAATTATTTGTGTGATGTTTGCCTTCCCTGCTACATTTTAGACTCTATGAAAGCAGAGGTTATAACTGTTTTTGTTCAATACTTAATCCATATAATGAATACTAAACAATATTTATTGAAAAAAAAGAATAACAACAATAAAAGCAAAATATAATAGGTCACTTCCCATACTTATTTTCCCAAACTTTCTTCTGAGAATCAGACCCAAGTGTACAACAGTCTACTAGATAGCTCCTAGGTAGCTCATTCAGGGATCTTAATATGGTCCTAAGATAAAATTCTCTTACAGAGGGGTACCATTTTATGATGAGGTTAGCTTCTAACACAAGCACAGAAGCCACAATCAAATATAGTCAAAAGTACCCTCAGGAATACATAAAGCACGGTGATATTCAGAGACACTCTCAGGTGAGACCAACACAGTACCGAGGGCCTACTTGATACTTTTCACATGGCAGGTATCATAAACAATAATCATTTTTCAAGTATATGAGGTTATAGGTTTGGATGTGATCAGGTCAGCAGGGCAAACCAAAGAAACATAATTGCATTGTCTACAAGAAAGCATTCTACATTACTCATGCCTTCTAATTACACCTGTCTAGAAAAAAAACTGTCATCAGTTCTAAAATACTGATTTAAATCCTAATGATGTATTTACTAAGCCCAACAACATAACATGGGAATTTCTTGTTTTTTATTTGGACATGAGCAATATATTCTCCATTAAACAATTAGAAATGCAAACCACTACAGTGAAATTGCTTCCAGGCAAACAAATACCCAGAGGCAACCCATCAATTTTGGAGACTTGTATTTAACTGTGAATGTTGCCTTCTGTTACTGGAAACCACTTAAGGATTCTCTAAAGTGGTCACTTAAGAAAAGGGTACTTCCTCTTAAGGACACTCTGAGATTCCTAACTTCCCAAAGTTGTCTTGAAAGGTTTTGATCAGACATCTAGAATTTTATTGGTTATGGTGAAGCAGGGTAGGAGATATTAGCAATACATCTTTGACCTGGCCTTGGAAGTAGGAATAACAGGAAGAGTACATACTATTTATTCAAAATGACTAATTTTGTTATAGGCGTCGGGAGAAAAAAACGACCTTGGAGACCGATATAGAAAAAGAGAAAAAGATTTTTATTTCCAGCAGCTGGACCGCACCAGCCAATTCAAGGTGTGGCGCCAAACCGTCTTTGTTCTCGGTTTTTAAAGCTGCAAGCACGGCAACTCGGTCGCCCGATCACCGCGCCAAGAGGTATTAGCCAATGCAAGCAAGCCAACAGTACATGAGCTAATTTTGCAGTTAGCGGAGCTCCTCTCATCCCATCCCCACTTTCCAGCCTAACTTTCACACAATGGAGGGGCTATCTTAAGTGGCGTCGGTCCTGCTCTTAGAAGAGAGGGCATTACTTCAATTTAACCTGGTATTCTTTATACCATAGAATCATGAGATTCTTTATTTAGCAATGCATGTGTCAACACTTTTCCAGGCATTGGGCCTAAGGAGATAAAAACAAAGACATGAATATAAGGGTGTGTCACTCTCTAGTGGGGAAGAAAGAAAATAACCTTATAGATTACAACAATATAAGAGATATGCACAAGATATATATATATATATATATATATATATATATAAGAATATGGTAGCAAAAGGATAGGCAATAGTAGCACACCAATGGCATGAAAGAAGGATTTTTCCATTTCTTGCCCTGGCTGTAAATTCATCTTAAGACATTTCTTTTATAAAAACACTATTTTGAATCATGGCTAAGAGATGAATGAGGACCATTTTCAGGCCCACCATGTAAGGATGCTGAGGTTGCACACTGCACAAGGGTGTGACAAATAGGGAGGCTATTCCCATCGTGGGCACATCTTTACATGGATAGGTGTGAAGGCTGAGGCCAAACTGTATTCAAAGAAGTCCTTAGTCACTTCTTTTCTGTGCTTGTGTTTGAAAAGCCTAATCCCTCTCATCATGTTAGACTCAAAACTTAACATGGTTCTTCACTTGGGGTAAGCTTGCCTCACCCCTTCTACCCCTCCATGCAGTGTTTTCCTGCTGCTATTGGCTTTACAGGGCATCCTGAGTATGTGTAAGCAGGAAAGCCCATAGGCACATGTGTACGTCCCCCTAATAGCATTGTCTGCTAGGGCTCAGGAAAACACCCCCAGGGAATAGATATTCGGGTTATGCTAACCTTTTTATTTTTTTAACGATATGGACCAGGCAACTTCTTATAATTTTCAAAATGACACTAGCAGCAGCCATAATCTGTTTTTGATTTCACACGCACACCCCAAACAAAACAAAGACATGGATATTTTTCCTTGTTCTTTGTATATGCCCATAGAAAGCATGATGGAAAGAATTCTGACACCTAACCAGAACTGCCTTTTGTGCTGTACACAAGTGACACTCCTTTGACCTGCAGCTGCTATTTCCAGAGCCTGGCACTACTGAGAAATTCATGGTCATCCCAGAACTTTCGCGCCCGTACACGAGTGACACTCCTTTGACCTGCAGCTGCTATTTCCAGAGCCTGGCACTACTGAGAAATTCATGGTCATCCCAGAACTTTCGCGCCCGGGAAGCCATTTCCTTCCTGTTTGCAGCCTCCCAGGCTGGCTCAGCAGCCTCTCTGGCTCCGGCTGCCCACACTAGCCGAAGCCTGACTGCCTTGGTCCTACTCATCCTTCACCTACCCTTCCTGCTCGCTGCTGCTTTGCTGCAGGGCACTGAAAAGCAGCCTTTTCTTGCTTTTTATCCCTCTAAGGACAAGTTAAACTGGCACAGGTAAAAATGTGAGTTTTGTTTTACAAGCACCTTTCTGGAATATACGATTTCTGTCTCCCTAATGACCTCCCCTGACTCAGTAAAATTCTTAAAACACCAAGAGAGGAAAGAACAGGGTTTGATTTTATTAATCCCCTAAAATCACATAACAAAAGATCAGAAACAGATGACCTTTGTTAACTGAAATGAGAATATTTTTCATGGCTCAGATGACTCCCTCATTCTGGATCCTGACTGGATCCTAAAGAATTAGAAATCCCAGAGCCATATAAATTGCACAGTATTGGGAAATGAGAGAAAGGAGAATCATATCCCCAACCTGGATTTGGAAGAACTTTAACCACCTTGCTTTTCTGCTTTCCGAATGGCTACTGCTGTACGATCCTCCTGAAACAGCAAAACCATTTGAAAAACTATCCCTTTAAGGTACAATTGATTTAGCCATAAATAAACCCTGGAGGGAACGTTCTGCTCTCTGACAGGATGGTCAGTGCGTACAAAGTGCGTGTTCCTTCACACAGAGATTTTTGATAGGACCCAGCATTGGCTGGAAAATGTAATTTGCTCAGTGAAGCATGGCCATCCTTGCCCCTATTACTCGCTATTCCCTGTACAAATGCACCAACCCCTCGCCACCCAGCATCCATCAGGGCTTATCTTATGCTGATAGCAAATATGTATCATATCAGTGATTACTTTCATTACAAAGAAAATACACAGGCCAAACAGCCATGTTGGTTCAATTATAAAAATGATGTCTTCCTCCCAGGTAATTCCTAATTGAGTAATTATAAGGATTACAAGGCTCACCAAGACCTTACTGGATACCAACAATGCATTTCTTTTTTCTCCAGTGAAACTTTTCTCTTGATATTTCTACTCTGAGAAAAGATTTCAAGTGAAAAGACATTTGTGCTCATCGGAGTTATCAGTTCTGGTGAGTGTGGTTTGCATCAAGAACTTTAAAATGAACAGCCTCTGGGTTTTCTATAAATACCAAGATGCACTGACAAGAAATGTCTTTTGACCTGGCCTCTGAGTGGGCCAGAGGTACAAGTGAGTCTGCATTTCTGCCAGTCTACCACTGTTCGTTCAATTACTGCTCCTACCTTAGGTTCAGGTTCTTAAGGTTTGTGCCCTGTAGGCAGAGGGAATGGCTATTCTTATCTCCACAGGAATGGAGTGCACTTTGGTTCCTTCAAATAGATAGCAAGAGCAAATGATTACAATTTCTGTAGATTCTAATTCACTCTTAGCTACGCATCTCAGAACATGATGAACACAATTCTTTATTGCTTAACCAGAAAAAGCAGAATCTTGACAACGCCCTTTAAAAATGTGAATGATAAATAACTGTCTATGAAGGATATCTCTCTTTGAAAAGGAAAGAGATAAAAAGATACAAACTGTGACATAAATTGCCTCCATACAATCTTCAGAAATTAAGTGTATCAGAGTAGATGATTTTTGTTACCATCTTCTGCCAGGGAACATTCAGAAAAACAAGTTTGGACAGTGCCTGAGCAGCAAAGGGAAGGGCGGTCTGGGTGGCAGTGTGAAGTGGAAAGGGACTGATTGACAGCCCTACTCCATGGAGCGCTTCTCGCAACATGAGTGCCACTTTCAGCAATTCCTCTCTACTTCTGTAATCATTTCTTCAACCATCAAAAATAAATAAATAAAAAAGGGTGGTGCATTCATTTGCTAAGGCTGCTATAACAAAACATCATAAAGTGGGTGGCTTAACCAGCACAAAAGGATTGTCTCACATTCTGGAAGGTGGAAGTCTGAAGTCCAGTCTGGCTCCTTCCAAGGCTGTGAGGGAAGGTTCTGTTCGAGTTCTCACACCTGGGCTTGTATATGGCTAGCTTTTTCCTGAGACTTATCCCATCATCTTCCCACTATGGGTATTGGTCTCTCTGTCCAAATTTCCCCTATTTATAAGGATACCAGTCATATTGAAATAGGGCCCACCTTAATGACCTCACCTTAACTACTGTAATTACATCTGTAATGACCCTATTTCCAAATAAGGTAGCATTCTGAGGTAATGGGGGTTAGGAATTCAACATAATTCATGTTGTGAGGTAGAGGGACACAATTTAACCCATAACACTTGGATTGTTAAAGCTCTCCAAGTCCCCACTCAGCTTTAAAATTATGTGTTTTTTCTTAATAATTCAGAAAGAATTAACATTGTGAAAATGTCCATACTACCAAAAGTGATCTACAGATTTAATGCAATCCCCATCAAATTACCAGTGACATTTTTTCACAGAAATAGAAAATACAATCCTAATATTTGTATGGAACAACAAACAACCCTGAATAGAAAAAGCAGTCCTGACCAAAAAAATAATAATAAAGCTGGAGGCATAATACTACCTGACTTCAAATTATACTACAAAGCTATAGTAACTAAAACAGCATGGTACTGGCATAAAAACAGACACTCAAACCAGTGGAACAGAATAGAGAACCCAGAAATCAATCCACATATTTACAGCCAATTGATCTTCAACAAAGGCACCAAGAACATACATTGAGGGGAAAAAAAAGACTGCTTCTTCAATAAATGGGGCTGAGAGAACTAGACATCCATAAGTAAAAGAATGAAACTAGACTTATGCATCTCACCATATACCAAAATCAACTCAAAATGGATTAAAAACTTATATACAAGACCAGAAACTATGCATCTCCTAAAAGAAAGCATAGGGGAAATTCTTCGGGAAGTAAGATTGGACAAAGACTTTATGAATATGACCCCAAAAGCACAGGCAACAAGAGGAAAAATAAACAAATGGGATTATATCAAACTAAAAAGCTTCTGCACAGCAAAAGAAACAATTAATAGAGCAAAAAGACAACCTACAGAATGGGAGAAAATATTTGCAAACTATGAATCCAATGAAAGACTAATATCCAGACTATACAAGGAACTTAAACAACTTAACAATAAAAAAAAAACCAAGTAATCCAATCAAAAAATGGCAAAGGAGCTGAATAGGCAAAGAAAGATATAAAGCAGCCAACAAACACATGGAAAAATGCTCAACATCACTCAGCATCAAGAAAACGCAAATCAAAATCACACTGAGATAGTCAGACTGGCTATTACCAAATAGAAATAGAATAACAAATGCTGCCAAGGATTCAAAGAAAGGGGTACCCCCCCTACACTGTTGGTGGGACTGTTTATTAGTGCAGCCATTATGGAAAACAGTATGGCAGTTCCTCAAACAGCTACAGATAGAACTGCCATATGATCCAGCAATTCCACTGCTGGGTATATACCCAAAGGAATGGAAATCATCATGTTGAAGGGATACCTGCATTCCCATGTTTATTGCAGCTCTATTTAAACAGCCAAGAGTTGGAACCAAGCTAAATCTCCATCATCAAACAACTGTGTAAGGAAAATGTGATATATTTATACAAAGGAATACTACTCTGCCATAAAAAAGAATGAAATCCTGCCATTTGCAGTAACATGGGTGAATTTTGAGAAGATTATGTTAAGTGAAATAAGCCTGGCACAGAAAGAGAAATACTGCCTGTTCTCACTAAGTGGGAGCTCAAAAAATAAATAAAAAAGAAACAACAAACCCACAATTATACACTGAATTTTCAAAAGAAGAGAAAAGAACTGAGGTTACCAGATGTGGGAAAAGGTTAGGGGGGTGAGGGAGGAATTGATAAAGGGCCACAAAAAATGATTACATAGTAAAATATTGGATATACTAATTATCCTGATGAGCATTACATATTGCACACAGGTACTGATATTCAACTCCGTACCATGCAGATATGTATAATCAATTATGTTTCAATAAAAATAAAAGAAAGAGAAAGAAGGAAGGAAGGAAAAAAGTAACGGAGAGAGGGAGGAAGGAAGAAAGGATTATGGATATAGTACAACACAGGGACCATAAATTCAGAAAAGTTGATACTAAGTGAGCTGACGACTTGCCTATTAGTCAGCATATCTGATCCACACAGACAGCTAGAACAGTGCCTGTTTTCAGTTACATGGGGTGACAGTATTTATCAATCCAATTCCAAAGACTGTTTCTAAATGTTTATTTCTGAACAAGAAAACATAGATGGTTTGAAAACATAGATGACATTTGATGGTTTTAGAAATAGAATCTATAGGGGATAGTAGAATTTAATTTTAAAAATTTGATAAATATTCACTTATACACAGTCTAACCAGTTGAATAATACAGGGAAAAAGCTAATACCATTAAATAACTAGAAACAAACCATGTTTGTTTGTTTGTTTTTTAAAAAAAAAGAAAGAAAGAAAGAAAGAAAGAAAGAAAGAAAGAAAGAAAGAAAGAAAGAAAGAAAGAAAGAAAAGAAAAATCAACTTAAAATTCATGGTTTTTTTTTTTTTTTTTGAAGCCAAAAATGAGGGGTGGGTTTGACCAAATATTTTTCATTACTGGTAGTCATGAAATCATCCAGCTAATGCTTATACTCTTTGCTACTCCCTTTAAGGGCAGAAACGGTAAGCTGGCAGAGTGACTCCAGCCTGTGTTGGTGTGGCCCACTTTGGGTGACTCAGCAGCGGCTGCTGCGCGTGGCGCAGTCAGGCCCTTTCTCTGTCACCCCATGCCCAAGGTTCAACCCACCCAGCTGCTCTGAAAGACCAGAGGCTTCATTTTATTTTATTTATTTTTTTACTCACCTTGAATCACTTTCCTAGATGTTTATATTGGGTTTGCATTTTTTCTTGAATCCAGAAACTCTAAAGCAGGCTTGTATAGTGCACAGTAGATGGTTCAACCCTCTAGGGTGGGGAACATGAAGTTTATATTGTGCAATTAATTGCTTAACTCAGAGCTTGAGTGCAGTAGACATTTTTGTAGCATTCATGCATGATGCTGAGTAAGCTGTAACGTGTGAAGTATTATAGCTAACATATACTTATGAGCACTAGGTGTCCTCAATTGATGCGGAGGGTTGGGAGGGGCTGTGCTCATTGGGCAGAGGCACCGGTGAGGAGGAGCTGTTGGAATTTACTTAGAACTGAAGGTTCACCTCACTTCAAACCAAAAATGTATCTGTGGTGAAGCATCTCACTTTAAGAGAAATGTTTGTTATTATTAAGAGGATTGATTTTTAAATGGAATTAGTAGTGCACCTAAGTCCTTCGACAAGAAAAATAAGGCTTTTTACATAAGCTGAACCAAAGACTCAAAATCTCTAACATATATTCATTTTGTTCCGAGTCTGCAGCAAAGATCTCAGTAAGAAAACGATGTGCATAGCCTGTTAGTATTTGCAGTGCTCACGTTCCTTAACTTTGGGAAATACCTTTTACTCAGATAGAAAAGTTACAGTGACCCAGCAAGAATTGGATATTCATTTTCTTTTCAGATGAGAAATGAAGTATCAAGACATTTCATCACAGCCATAGGGCCTAGACTCATTCTTACCCTGAACTCTCTGATGGGCGTCTTTTCAAGCAGAAGACCCTGGTGCCCTTCTCAGCACGCACCTGATGGACGGGCACCACTTCTTCCCAGAGAAAATCCCTCAAGTCGTCCTCGGTGACTCCTGGTTTGAAGATGGCTATTACTGAGTCACAGCTTTAAAGTCTGGGAAAGAAACAATTTGTGGGCCTGACAGATTGGGTGATAAATTTTAAATCTATAGTTATTGCTCTTTTGGAGTGGAGCACAACAGATTGATAAGTAAATCATGTAGTGGTGAAGAGAGTTAAAATATAGGAAAGAAGACGATTGTAGTATGTTTCCCTCTTAAATGAGGAACTATAACTATGTGAATACTGCACTCAGGACCTTCTCTTAAAAAGTATACATGGATTTACTCTTAGCATGCTTAGTGTTAGGGTCTATGAATGCTGAAAATGGGTGAGTTAAAAGTGGAAGGAAAATGAGTAATATATCAATGTATAGTATAGTCATTTATAAAATCATTTCTGAATGCAGGTAGATATATTTTTTAACTAGCCCACCTAAAGTTCCAGAAAAATAATCCTCCAGGCATTCTTCAAAAAATAAAAAATAAAAAGATCATGGTAAAAATAAAATTCTACCCAATTGTAACTTCTGTTTGTAAAATAATTGTATTATTTCATAATTGAATAAATACATATAGCATTATTGAATTTATACATGAAAAAACCTTAGCAATCCTCTAACATTATCCTGTTGTCTTGTAGGTAACTCAAAGTTCATTAGTGTACATTTACTAACTCACTTATAAGATAAGATAAAAACACAAATGTTCAGTAAAATAAATTATGAGCTTAGTTGAACACATAAGGTAGTAAAGTTTTAAATTGGGATAAATTAAAAGAAATGAATTCTAGGTAGTGTTAACTTAAAGTTAAGCATCTTATTGTTTACATACATTTCTTGTTTAAAAGAAAATTAAGAAACAGAAGTCAGGATAATGGTTACTTAGGCGCCAAAGAAAGGGATAGTGATTAGAAAGAGTGCGAGTAAACTTATAATACTAGAATAATTTTGGATGTTTTTGAATTTTGTATAAATGGATTGCTATGATATGGTTTTTGTTCTGCCTTCATTTTTTTCACTGAACATTATATCTATATAATTTATTTATATTATTGCATTTAGCAATAGTTTATTCTGATTTTATGTTATATTCTATTGTAGAATTTATCTATTCATTTTTTTATTCTACAATTGATAGACTTTGGATTGTTTACTATTTGTGACTACTAAAAACAATTCCAAAAATTAAAAATATGAATTATTGTGCATGAATTTTTGCATATATATATAGATTTCTGTTGTGTATATGCCTAGGATTGGAAGTGCTGGTTTGTGGAGAATACATACATTCAATTTTAGTAGAAAAAGCCAGCTTTCCACCATTAATGTATGAGAGCTCTACTTGCTCTAGGTCTTCACCAGACTTAAGAAATGCAGATAAAGTCATGTTTAGAGGCAAATTTGTAGTCTCTTATGCATTCATTAGAGAAAAAAAGAGATATTTTGAAAATCAATTATCTAAGCATCCACTTTATGGAGTAAGAATATTAAACTACATGTTAATCCCAAATAAAATGGAATGAAGGAAATAAGAGGAAGGTTGTAAAAGAGAAAAATAAAATGCAACACAGGGAATCGACACAGTAAAATGTTCACAAGACCAATCAAGAAAAAAGAGAGGGCCCTAATATCAGGTATGAAAAGGCAGTATTGGATACAGATCTTACATTCATTAAAAAGACAATACAAGGGTCACATGAATAACTTTATACCAGTACTTTAGACATTGTCAATATAATGTGAAAATTCTTAGAATAACACAACTCACCAAAGTGGAAACAAAAGAAATAGAAATTTTAAATCATCTTACATCTATCATCTATCTATTACTGATACCCAGAATTTTTAAATAGCATTCAAACACTCTACAGCTAAGTTATTAAATAACCAAGTCTAAAGTACAAAGTTCCTTCAACGTGCTATCCAGTACCCACATTAGAAACAATATAGGGTGTACAGGGTTGTGTGAACTAAGGAGAAAGAATGTCTAGGTACTCACCTTGGGTCACATTAGACAATCATTTTAACCTTTCTACATTTCAATTTATTCTGAGAAATAAAATTCTTAGGACACTGCATATATAAATAATCAATAAAATATAAAAACGTCAGCCATTATTTTTGTTGTTATTTAAGAACAATAAAGGAAAAACATACGGCGTATCCCTTCCCGTTGGTCAGTTTTGGATAAAGTCATGCTATCTCTAGCTCCATCAATGTTATTGTTCCTGGGTTGTGTGATGTGTCAAGAAGTGTGAGAAGGTTCTGTTTAGACAATGAAGTTTATATGGTATTGTCTACTGCAGTTTTGTTCTCAAATTCATTCTGTGACTATTGTAATTGAAGTTCCATTGAATAAGTGACTTTCTGTGCCTCTGTAGTGAAATGGCAAGACAGCATATTACAGTGGAAAAGATAGGGTCACTTGCAGTAGTCAAGTCTATATTAAGTGCAAGTCCTCTGTGTACAGTTGTGTGATATCTTGGATAAGTTATCAACACTTTGAACCTTGGATTTCTTATGAGTAAAATGAGGTCAATATGACCTCCCACACATGATTGTACAGTGTCATTTATAATTACCATTTCACTAGCATCTATTTTTATGTTAACAATAACCCTAAAATGTCTAGAGAAAAAAAGAAAATTTATAAAACTATCATTTGGAAACTAATATATACATATTTTTTCTTGAGTATTACACAGATTGGGACTTTCCTTATTTCTTTTAGGAACACCAAATTGCTTATCTTTTAGAATAAATAGATAACAAGAAAGGTCCTCTTTACCTAATTTTATTTTATTTTTTATTTTTTGGCAACACTAAGCAGCTTTCTTTACTCCTTCCAGACTAAACTTTGTAAGAGAACATAATGTCTTTCTCTCTCATGGTTTTTCGTTTGTTTGTTTTGTTTTTTTGTCTCCATTGACTAGCACAGTGACAGTACCTGAGCCAAAGGCCCTCATTTAAACTCTTTTTGGATCAAATTGAATATTAAATAAAACATGTTCAAAGATGTTCATATGTCATAGAAATAATGTATAAGAATGTCTACCACCCTAGAAATTATATATTACATTTCAGAATTCTAGGAACTTCAAAAACCAACTTCATTAGTAAATACTATATTTCCTAAAAATATATTGTAAAAAGACATGTTTCTAAAATAGAGATTTCACGTACACCATTTATGAAAAAAGAGAGTAGGTCATAGTTCTT
This sequence comes from Cynocephalus volans, assembly GCF_027409185.1. NCBI lineage: Eukaryota > Metazoa > Chordata > Mammalia > Dermoptera > Cynocephalidae > Cynocephalus > Cynocephalus volans. The sequence goes on from NC_084472.1 coordinate 24,115,891, forward strand.
TCGTTTTTAAGTTTTCTTCTTGATCTAAAATCCTTCATCTCCACCAGTAAATTTCGGATGTCTAAGTTGATGTTTTAAAAATATAGGTTTTTCTATTAGATTTCACTGTGATTTACTTAGGTCTGTAGAAGGTCATTAAGAAATCTTCCATGTTGGGGTGTGGGCACCCTGAGAATCCAGCGGTGGTATTAAAATCCTTCTGTTACTTTTCTACCCTTGTTTTGTTTGGTTTTTGAAGGGACTTATTTCTGAGTAAACATACTACATTTGTTTTATTCAAGGTAGCAGAGGAGAGATGATTAATTGACAATAAGAAAAACATTGTAATATAAGAACTGACCATATAAATTTATAGCCTAAATATTTTGTTCTATTCTCTTGACCCTTGAAAACTATTACATCTGTAGACAAAGTATTCTTTTACCAAATTCACTATATATGTGTATGTGTATATGTGTGTGTGTGTGTGTGTGTGTGTATATATATATATATATATTTTTTTTTTTTTTTTTTTTTCTGAATCTGTGATCTTCAGTAAGAACTGATAGAATGCTTAGAGGAGGATTCTAATTTGGGGGAGATAAGTTTTAAAATTCAAATACAATTCTTGATCTTGCATTAATTAGCAAATGATTTTTAATGCAGTAAGAACTTCTAAATTTTACAGTCTTTTAAATTCACACATAATTACAATGAAAACGTACATATGTTAACTTGTTAATTATTGATAGTATGTATCAAAATCACAGCCAAAAAGTAATACCTATGTGTACCTGCTTTAGAAAAATTAGCCCTTTGGTGTTTTTAAAGGGATATAGTTAGTGCCAATTTCTGTGGCTTTAAACAAAAACCCAGTATTATTCTCCAAATCATCACTTTATTGTTTTGCTCTATCAAGAAAAATCTCTAGGAATTATAGTATTATTTTTAATATACATGATGAGTGGCCACAACTTTTCTTTAGGAGAGTCATAATTCTATTTTATGATGCTCTTAACATAATCTTGGCAGTAGAAAAGTCTTCCCAGGTGCACCTGCACAGAGCAGATGGCTTTCAGCTCCTTTGCTTGGGGGGTAGGTCTCAGTCCCCAGCATGATGTCACCCTTTCCTGGGAGAAAAACACCAGGTGGTTCTCAGGCACCATTCGTATTCCACACGCACCTCATGCTCTTTTGCTTCCAAACTTACACAAAACAATCCCTTATTCATTTGGTGTTGATAATGTTTATTCTTCTTCAGATTAATTATGGGATTCAGAGAAAAGTTAATGGGCAAGAATGACTTAAAGGGTATAATGTTATTCAAAAGACAGCACTAGCTGGAATGGGATTGGAGAAATTTCCACCAATTAACCATAGCTGAGAGTGTTATGAGAGAAGTTTTCTTTTTTTTTTTTTAAAGGTTTACTATTTCCTGTTATTCTTCTCAGTCCTCTTCCTATAAGCTGAGTTCATACAAAGTAATAACATTACCACTCGATAAATTGAAAAAGGATATAAATATGTTCATCCTACAAGTGGAGATCTAGATTGTGAGCAAGCTTTGGAAAAATAATTACCTCATTTTATCAAAGATATGAAAATTAAAATGGTATGTCACTATTTACCTATTAAGTAATCAAACCTTAAAAATAATTATTTCCAACCTTGTTATGTATTCCTGCACTGGGAGTAGCAGTTTTAAGTTAAAACAACTATTTTAGAAAGTAGATAATATATTTTTAAACTTTTGATGATATTTCTACCATTTCTCCACGATATTGAAGTTGTTAGGATGTATCACTTAAAAACATACAAAAGAAAGAATAACACTAGCTTACATCAAGATATTCAGTGCAAGTTAATTATGCTAACTTTAAGTTGGAAAAATAAAAAACTAATGTGCAATAAAAGAATAGTTAAATCCATTGCAGATCATCAACCTTATAGACTATAATGTTATTAAAATAATTCATTACCATAATATAGTAACATGGAAATATATTTTTAAATAATGTTACACCACATAAATGAGCTCTTCATTATGATTATGTCAGTGCAAAATTATTAAGTAAAACATAGAGAAATTAAAGCTGTTTGGGGTATTAGAGAAATGTAATTATGGGTGTTTTTTCTTTTTCTTTTGATTACCTTTATTATAATATTATTTGATGTTTTAAAATTCATGATATTAATATCCTTCTCCTACAACGCCATAGCCTAACCTTCAACAACTCAATTCATTCAAATTCCTCCTGACCATCACCTAAATTTGATAGTGTAGAAGTGGGCGATGACCAACCACTCACCAAAGCAACAGATGTAATGAAGACTGCTGTTCTTTCGGGAAAACTGCCTCTCTCTTCTTACCGATGATTTCAGTAATAATTTCATGTTAGGATGCTGTCCTTGGTAGTTAAACTGAAATAAAATAACTCAGGCAATATGCACAATTTAAAATTCAATTTGGCTGAGTTTCTTGGGAAGCTTCGCTATGGCCTTTCTTATTGACTCTGGCAACTTCCCAGCTTCCAAAGTATCATTAAAAACTCTAAGAAAAAAACCTATGCATGTCAGGCATAACTTTGTCAAAATTAAGCTGAAAGCCCATCTGGCTGTGCTGTCTTATTGAATTTGTCACATTTTATAGGTAGTTGAGTTTCTTTCCTAATAATCTCTCCAAAGGTTGACAAGAATTACTTCACTGTATAAGCAAACTACTACAGTTGGTTACCTCAACATGACATTCTCTCCCCCAGAATTTCACTGCTTACATAAATTTGTAAATTTTTCTTTTGAGGATCCAATTTCAAACTCCCCAGGGGCCCTCAAATAGATCCATTCTATCTTTATCACTACCCAGTTCCGACTAGTATCACATCTCACCCTGAATATTAAACAGCCTCCTAACAGATCACCTCACATAAACTGCTGCCCACTCCAATCTGCTCTTATATTGGAGCCAGAGTGATATTTTGGATGGGATCACCATTACCCTACCCACCGTTTTCTATCTTCTCTCTAGTTGCCTCATAACTCCTCAATGGCCACCAAGTTCTTGCCTGATGTCTGTCCACCTGTCTCTCCAGTTTCATCTCGTACCACTCTTCCAATGTTCTTGGTGTTTCGCTCACACTGATCTGTCATCTTCCCCAGTGATCATGACGTTCCCCTCCCTACCCCTCCCTACCCACCCAACATCATGGCTTTTGCTGATGTTGCCCATATTTTGCCTAAATGTTCACTCTCCTGCTACCCCTCACTGAGTTAATCCTACTCACCCTTCATATCTCAGTGAAGGAAGCATTTCCTGACCCTCCAAAATGTGTCAGATCCATCACTACACTCAATATCCACACCCTCTATTTTTTCCCCATGCTTATCACTGGTTTATATATTTGTGTACTTATTTGATTAATGTCATCTTCCTCCTTGCTTCTAAGTTCCATCAGAGCAGAGAACACATTATATTTCCTCATCATTATATCCTCAGCTGTCAGTGGAGTTCTTGCTCATAAAGTGGGCATCCAATAAATAAATGAATGAATGAAATCCGAGAAAAGATTATATTCTCTCTCTGTTCATTTACCTTTATGGTTTTTTCCCCTAAAAGCAAAATGTTCTTCTTATTTACCTAAAACAGATTTTAGGGGTTGCCATGATCAAATCTGAAATGGTGGATATTGGCATTGTTTGCCAACATGAACTTCTTGATATAGGGTAGGCACTCAAAAAAACCTTGGTGAGTAACAGAACCAGGAAAAAAAATCTAGCAAGCCAAATGTGGGCAGGAGCAAAATATAAACATATCAACTCACTATATATCAGCTGTACGAGGAAAGTGGTCTACAAAAACCACAAATATCCCCTTTGCTTTTTACCTTCCGAGCACTTTTTGAAACCAAGTTTGTCCCGGGTACTGCATGGTGAGGATACACAGGTGAAATAAGCACAATTTCTGCTGTCAAGAAGCCCCTCTCTTACTTAGCTCTACAACACACCCCTACAGGACTAACGATGCTTTCCAAAATCTGTAGTCTCACATGCCAAAATCTCAAACATGAAGTTCTTTCTCTGTTGATCTATTTTATCATATATGTATTCAGGTTTTACAAATAGCCTGATAACCTTTGTTTCCATATGGGAAGCATCTTTAAAATATCTATAAGTGCTCAATAAATGTGTGTTGAATGGGTTCAATTGTTTATTTATTTATTTATGCTTTATAGCAACTTTAAAGCAAAATTTTACCATCATTTTCTTTCATCCTCCTTAGCTCACCCAAAGATCCTCCAAAACAAAACAGTAGCATGCAACTGTGGTAGCGGGCAGGTATCTCTCAGCTACACTTGGGTCCGCTTATGGTTACAAGAAGCCTACAGCACAGATCAGCATGTTTTACCTGAAGATCCCTGCTCCTGTCACTCCATCACCTCCAGTAAACTCAAGATATCTTAAAATGCCAGGAAAGAAATGGGCAACTCCAGACTGGAAGCGGATGGCAGCAGGAGTCCAAGCCAATAAATCCAGTATCAAATAGATAAAGAATCTAAAAAGTCCAAGAATGAGCAACTCTACTGAGAGATGTTCCTTCGGCTGTCAAATGGGGTAACAATCATTGTGCTTTCTTCAAGAGTCTTTGTTATGATTTGAAAACTGCTTTAATCTGATATTGCAAATTTGTTTGGGAAGAAAAAAACGTGCTGGTAGTGTGTGGGTGTGGGTATATTCTCAACAAGCATTCAGTCACAGCTTTTCAAAAAAGTGGGAATTCAAAGGGATTTTATTTTCAAAGCTTACGAAAAATGTGAGAAGAGGCTTGCATGATTATGTCTTTTCTATAACATTCCTGAGCTATTTATCAAGGCACAGAATTGAAGAAACATGATAACAGCTGGTACTGTCTAGGAATGACTGTACTTAATTAAAAATTAGATGTAGATACTGGCAGCTTTGATTTCACAAGATACCTGTCCTACCCACTGAGGGGAATTTAAATTCCACTTAGTACAATCAGTACATCAATACACAGAAGCATTTTGTAAGCAGACACTCTTCAGGGAGATAGAATACCATTGATGGCTGACTAGGAAAATGGACAAAGAACTGTAATATTTTTATTTAAATTCATTTTTAAATTATTTAAGTTGTGCAGTTTTGAATGGCTATCAAAAATATGTGCTCATTTTAATATTTAGAGAATTAAGAAAAGCATAGAAAAAAAGAAAATTTACTTCTAGAGTTACAACAGTGTAACATACTGGTTCAAATGCTATTCCATGTCCTTCTAGTTTTTATAAATGCATATATGCATTTTAATTTTTCTTGAAAAATTGTGATTATATTATGCATTCAGTTTTGGGGTAATGGTTAAATTTAGGATTGGGTTTATGCATAGATTCGAGTCAAGGTCATGTCTATAAAAACTTTGTTTAATTAAATATTTTTATGAAAGATGTTTTTAGTAGCTATATGATATTTAATTATATAGTTATGCTGTTTTAACCATTCCTCCATTGTAGATATTTAGATGGTTTATAGGTTTGGGGGTATGTTTTCCTCCTCTTATACGTTGCTAAGTCTTTCTAATTATTAAGATAAATCTCTAAAGGTAGACTTTGGGAGTCAAACTATTTAAATATCATAAGGTCCTTTTTACATGTATTACAGAATTGTTTTCGAGGACATTAGTACTACCACCCACAGTATATCAAAGTGTCTATGTCATCAGAAATTTAACATAATTGAATATTAAAATTTTTCTCACTTTACCTAATTCATGAAAAAATATAAAATTACATTATTGTCATGTCTATTTTATAACTAATGAGGTTGCGTGGTTTTGCACATGTACCCTTTTTTTGCAAATTATCTTTTCATATATGATTTGCTTATTTTTCAGTGAAGATATTAGTGTTTTTCTTATAGATATATAACCACACGAGATACCAAATATATTGTGATAATTTTTGAAACATTTCTTCATCCTTTATTTCTATTTTAATTTTGTGCAGACTACTTTTTTGACATTCATTAATGAAATAGTTACTGAAAGTTTGCTGTGGGCTGTACACTATTCTGAGCACTGGTGATTTAGAAATTAACAAACAGTAAAAAAAAAAAATCCAGCCTTTGTTAAGCTTGAACAAAACAGTCAAAGATCCTGGTCTTCATGAAGCTGGTATTCTGGTTTAGGTAAAAGACAACAGCAGATAAAAAGATTAATTGATATTGTTAGAAGGTGATAAAAGCTATAGATAGAAGTGATACAGAGAAGAAAGATAAAGATGCTAATGAGGGGGTTGCAATTCTCAGTAGGGTTGTTGGAGAAGATGACATTTGAGCAAAAACTTGAAGGAGGTGTGTAGGCAAGCCAGTCAAAAGAAATAGAAAGTGCAGAAGCTTATAGGTGAGATGCCACTCATGTTTAAGAAATGGAGGAGGGGGAAGCTAGTGTGGCTGAAATCAATTGAGGATGGAATTCCATCAGAGACATTATGGGGACCCAGATCACAAAGGACCTAGCGCACCACTGTTAGGCTTCAGCATTCGATTTGAGTGAGAAATAGGCAATTGGAGAATTTTAGGTAGATAAGCATGATGAACTGTCTTACAGGTTCATTCTGGGTGCTGGATTAGGAATAGGTGCGACCTGCTGCAGGAATCCAAACAAAAAATAGACCAGGGTGATAGTAATCTAGAAATGGTCAAACTCCCTATATAAATTGAGAAAGAGCTAACAAGGTTTACTCAAGTCAGCATTCGGAAGGTGAAAAGGAGTCAATGACAACTCTAAGATTGTTGACCTGCAACTAGAAGGATGAAGGTGTCACTAACTTAGATGGGAATGACTTCAGAGGGAACAGATTCAGAGGAGAATATGAGGAGCTCAGTTTTGAACATGTTGTGTATTATCAGACATCCATAAACATGACCAGTAGTCAACAGGAAAAAGTGACTTTAAAAGAGAAGTCAGAACTGGAGATGAGCATATAGGTAATACTGAAAGCCATCGCATGAAGTGAGATCACTGAAGGAATAATTATACATTCAAAAGAGAAGAGGAAAAAAGGCTGAGCTGTGAAGAACTCCAACCAGAAGAAGAGCCTGAGAAGTGGCCATTTGGAAGGAGAAAAGCTAGGATATTCCTGAAAAACAGGGGAAGAAATATTTCAAAGGGGAGAGAATAATGGATGGGGACTCATGCTGGTGATAGATTGGGTAAGAGGGAGACAGAGATTCAGATGTGCTATAAATATAACATGAAAGCCTTTATGACCTCAACAAGAAGAGTTTGGGAGGGAGGTTCTTAGAACGAGTTTGAGAGAAAAATAGGAGGAGAGGATTTTGAGACAGCAAGTAAAGACAGCACTTGGGAAGAGTTTTGCTGCAAAGGCAAAAAGCAGTGCTTGAGGAGAAAGAAGCTAGTTGAGAGAAGGGTTTATTTTACATAGGAGTAATAGAGAACATTTGTATGTTGATGGAAAAGATCTACAGAGGGGAAAAGACTCAAGTAGAAAATTGAATGGAGCAATGTATTGAGTTGGAAAGAGACCCCAGGATCTACTGTACACGTGGAGGATTTGGCTTTAAACAGGAGCATGAACAGTTTATTCATGACAGCATGAGGAGCGATGGAAGATATGAAAATAAATGCTGGTAGAAGGATAGATAAAGTGGCAGAACCTTAGAAGTTTCCTTCTGATTGCTTCTGCTTTCTTAGTAAAATGAAAGGCGGGCACATAGTGGAGAGGGACACATACTTTGTTTTTTAAAGGGCAAATCTGTTGATCCTATTTTTTGTCATTTTTTCCATTGCTTTTCAGCTTAGGAGTTCTCTTCCATATCGAGGTAAGCTTTAAAAATCCCCAGATTTTCTTCTAGGTATTAATGTTTTAATTAATTCTTAACTTTTATGGGAATAATCATCAAATAAACAAGTCTAGGTAAGTTTGGGTAAGACACCAAACCCATAATCTATAAATGAGCAATTGATAAATTTTACTATTTAAATATTTATGCATGGCACAAATTTGCTATAAATGAGATTAAAAGATCAACCTAAAACTACAAGTGGGTCAGCTGGGCTGCACTTGTGACTTGCTTTGGCTAACAGAATACAGCAACATGCCAGTTGCAATCCTAGGTCTCAAGAGTCCCTGCTTGCTTCCATGCTGTCTCTTGGAATCCTGCAACCATGTGAACAAGCCCTGGTAAGCCTCCCAGAGAATGAGAGACTATATGGAGGAAAGTCCAGTTGTCATAGCTGAAGCTTAAGACATGTGAGAGAGCCTACCCTCTGCACAGCCGTGTTTGATTGCAGCCATGAGAGTCAGCCCATCAAAGACCAGAAAAACCATCTAATTGAGCCCTGTCTAAACAACCTGCAAACTCATGAGCTAAATAAATGATTGTTGTTGTCTTAAGCCAACTAAAGTTTGGTGGGCTTGTTATGCAAACATAGCTCACTCGTACACTTGTTATGAGTATTTCTAAATGTTGGTGAGAGGATAAAAGTGGCTTGCACAGCATCCTTAACAGCTCCCAGAAAGAGTTAATTCCATAGTAATAAATAGACGACTTAAAACTGATGTTAATTACAAGGGCAAATTTGAGTTTAAGACACCATTTTTCACATTCTCCTCCACCAAGCACTGGTCTTACTAGTTGCTCATGAAAAGAAGGGTCTCTAAGGTAAATTAATTTTGAGAAATGTTGCATGGTAAATTCTACTTTTGGAGCTACTCAACATACAGTAGTACATAAAGCCTTTAAGAAGTTGTAAGTTCGTGGCCTGAAATCTAGTAAATAGTGAACAAATGCTCAAGTACTCATCATCTTCATCATTATCATCATCATCATCATCATCATCATTTTTATTATTTGCTGGCTACAAATTAAATCTGTCAGTTTAAAATCTTGGAACTTTATCTCTCAGTTCTTCCAATCAGTTAACTTCAATTCTTAGTGTAGATTTAAAATAAGTTTAAAGTAATTTTTTAAAGTTATTAAAATATTTGATTTTGTAATTTTGGATATCTAAAGAAAGAAACTGAAACTTTATTGGTATAATGTGAGTTAGTAGTTATACAACACAAACATCTCAAAAGTAAGCTCTAAGTACGTAGATGCAATTTCTATGAATAGCTGATGGAGCTAGGGGTGCGAAACTCTTCGGGATTCACTACTCTGAGGTGATGATGGCTAAATGGAAAATGTCACAGGTGAAATACTCTCTGCTCTTTTAAAGACTGCACAAGTAAAAGGCAGATAAAAGTTAATTATCTTACTTCCCACCAAAAAGATGAAGAACCATGAAGCAAAGTTTTAAAGTAATTCTGGAAAGTCCCCTTGAAAATCCAGTTGTGATGGATGTTAGTGGCCATGCATTGTAATAATGAATCCTCACAGGAAAGAAAGGAAAAAGTGCTTTCTCAGAGTTCAATTCAATCTGTGAAAGCACTGACCTTTCTTGAAACAAATGAAAGCAAAATCAGCTTTCATCTCATGTCTTCTCATTAAGCATTTCTCATTCATTAAATTCTCCCTTTTAGGCATTTGATTATTCCATGTTTATATTTTATCTACTTTTTTCCTTAGTAGTCAATTGTTATAAATTCACTAATTTTCATCTTATAGCCATTTTCTTATTAGTAGATTAGTAGATGCTTAGATAGCACCTAAACACTTGGTAGTTCTTACTGGTCAACAGAAATAAGAAATGCCCTCAATTTTGGTGTTTACATGTTTTGCCCGCCTAAGTATAAAATCTTACAACACAGGATTTAACATATCTGGATAATAACAGTTTAGCCTATTTAGATATAACCTGTAATCAATATTAGTCATAGAGATTGTGGAATAATTTTATTCCACAGATTACCCTAAACGCTTATTCTAGTAAAAATCTTACTATCGGCATCTGTATTCATTTGCTAGGGTTGCCATAACAAAGTACTACAGACTGTGTGGTTTAAAAAACAGGAATTTATTTTCTCACAGCTCTCGAGGCTATAAGTCCCTGATCAAGCTGTTGACAGGGTTGCTTTCTTTGGGGGCCTCTCTCCTCAGCTTGTAGATGGTCACCTTCTCCCTGTGTTTTCACATTGCCTTCCCTTCATACTTGTCTGTGTCCAAATTTCCTCTTCTTATAAGTACACCAGTCAGATTGGATTAGGGCCCATCCTAATGAATTTATTTTAACTTAACTACCCCTTTGAAAAGGTTTGAGTGTCCCCTTCAAAGCTCATGTTGAATCTTGATCCCTATTTTAACAGTATTGAGAGGGTAATCCAACTACAGTTTATGAAAGGCAGGGCCTTTCAGAGGTGACTGGATCATGAAGGCTGTATTAGTCTGTTTCTTTCACTTATAACAAAATATCTGGAACTTGGTGCCTGATAAGAAAACAAAATTTTTTGCTTGCAGTTTTGGAGGTTGGGAAGTCCAAAGTCCAGGAAATATATCGGATGAGGGTCTTCTTTGGTGGTGGCTTTACAACAATGTGAGAGTTTCACATGGCAGGAGATGGGAGGGGGGGGCAGGGAGAGAGAGACAGACAGACAGACAGATTCTCATGTGCTCCCCTGTAAAGCCCTCAGAACCACACCCCTGACCACCATTACTAATCCATTCACTGCAGCATGGTCCTAGAATCTAATCACCTCTTCAAGGCCTCACCCTTCAATTATCATTATAAGATTTCCCACTCTCTCAACACTGTCACAGTGGGGGCCAAGTTTCCAATACCTGGATCTTTGGGGGACACAATTTAAGCTTCAGTGAGTTTTGGGGGGACATTCAATCCACAGCAAGGGCTATGTCTTCATAAACTGATTAATCCATTTATGGATTGATGGGTATAGAAGTGGGCTGGTGCCTTTATAAGGAGAGGAAGAGAGCATGTGGACACACTCAGCTCTCTTGGCATGTGATACCCTGTGCCACCTCCAGACTCTGCAGAGAAGCAGGCCCTCACCAGATGTGCCCCCTTGACCTTGGACTTCCCAGCCTCCAAAGCTCCAAAAAGTAAATTCCATTTCTTATAAATTACTGAGTTTCAGGTATTCTATTATAAGGAACTGAAAATAGAATAATACAAAGGACTTATCTTCAAATACAACCACATTCTGAGGTGCCAAGGTTTAGGACTTCAGCATATGAATCTTGTGGGCACAGTTCAGCCCATAACAACTTCCTTTTAAGTCTTCCTCCTTAGCTGCATTATGCAACCTCTTTGCTCTCCATCTATAAAATAGGAATAATAAAGCATTTTTAAACAATGCTGGGAGCACAATAAAGACTCAATGAGTATTAGCTGATATTATCATAAGCATCTGTTATTATACTTTGAATATACGAAATGAAGAGTATAATATAACTAACAAGGGTGGAGGATAAACCGGAGAAAATAAAGCAAAAACTGCTGACACAAGACTAGTCCATAGAATAGCAGTTATAAGAACAGGTTTTAGAGTCGGATTAAAATATAGCCCTACTGTACTTTAAACCATATAGCATTATTAACTGCTTTAAGTTTGTTATTCCTCATAAGCCCATATTCCTTATACAGATTCTGAAGGATTAAAAGAGCTAATGCAATGACAGCACTGTGGAAGTACTTGGCATGTTGTAGTTCTGAACAACACATAGCTATTATCATTTTAATCACCTTCAGGACAACAAACAGTTCATTGTAGACTCACTTAACTCTCACATGCTTTGTTTTTCATCCACAGAAATAAATGAGAATATTTATTAAACCAACCAGTGTTTTATTTCCATTAAAAGTGATTAGCCAAAGAAATGCATCCTTTTTGGTTAGGAAAAGGAAATGATGACTCTATAAATATACTATAAAGAGTTTTTAGGCTTATGGCTCAGTCTTTAAACTTTGTAGACTATTTCATAGGATATGCACATAATCTCTGAGAGTCCAGTGAGTTACTTCATAAAAAAAAATTAGTTGGCTCAAAATTCATTCACAAAATAATGAATTGGTTCATAAAATATGTTTCTGATATTTCCATGTATTAGATAGCAGAGAAGTTTTTACAAGCGTACTTCAAAAATTTCATGGGGCTTCTGGTCAAGATGGTAGGTAGGTCCCCAGCATTACTCTCTACCACAAATCAACAAATTTCAACTATAAAAGAGGAACAACAGCTAAATTGGGGCCACTGGAGCTCAGGGGAAGAGGAGGAGAGACCTACAGAATACGTGAAGGCAGGAGAAGCCAATATGAGAGAAAGAAAAACTGCTCTGACCATTTCAAGCTCCAGCCACATCCAGGCTGGAGCTGCTGAGCACATGGAGCAAGAGCTGTCAAAAGCCACAGCTGTGCCCTTTGGATGAAGCTGCTTGGGGGCAGCAGGGGGAAGAGGGCCTAGGTGGTGCCCAGGCCAGCAAGACCACTAATAGGGTTCCCCTGGACCCACATAGGAGTGAGGAGCCACAACAACTGAAAAGATAGGAGCCACTCAGAGGCTGGTGAGTCATCGCAAGGGACTGGAGCACAGCCTGTCCCACAGGAAGTGTTTGCAGTACAGGCAGTGGGGGAGGGGGACCCACTGGGAAAACACTGGGGCACAGCAGGGACAGCTGATCTGTCCCCCAATCAGCAAAGGACCATTCAGAGGAGACTGGTCAGGAATACAGAATTGCATGGGGTGCAGTTTGATGAAAAGACTCAGGCCCAGACTAGAGATTCTATATAATCCAGGTGCACCAGATCTCTCAAGACCCAGAAGTACCTATACAATCAACCATTAAAACCTGAGTTTCACAAAAAGCCTTCCCCAGGGAATCAACAGCAAAGCAACAATTTAGCTCAACCACAGAGCTCAAGTGCTGGTCCCCACAGGAAGTTTCCCCATTTTAGAAGTAAGCCAAGACAACAAATTAGTTTCAATGCAGAGTTTAAATGGTGGGAACAGTAAATAATCCAACACAGAAATGAAAGAAAAAACAAAGTACCCGCAACCAGAGACAAAGTTTCATATTAACCAGTAATGGTCACATTTCACCAAAGAACACCTATAACACCTAGAAGAATCGGAAGTCCCCTGGGCTACCAAGTAGAAAGGGGGGAGGTCTGGAGGCCTCAGCAATGCCCCCTGACACCCACAACCAGTCTCAAGGGTAGGAGATGAGGGCTGTGGCCACACCCTCCTGACACCCATAGCCAGCCCAGCAGTGACCACTGAGCCACCACAGCAAGTGCCCCAGGCCACCCAAAACCGAGGCAGTGGGGGGCCTTGGGCCTTGGCCATGCCCCCCTGACATATGCAAACAGCACAGCAACAAAAACCAAGCCACAGCAAGAAGGGCCTGGGTTCCCAAGCTGGGACAGTGAGGAGCAAGGGCTTTTGTCACACCCTCCTGACATCTGCATCAAGCCTGGCAATGACCAAGTCACCTGTGGAAGCCATCCAGTCTCCCCTGTGGGAATGAGGGGGGGTGCCACAGACCTCAATCCCGCCCCTCCTCCTTCCTCCTTCTTCCATCCCATTTCCTTCCCCTTTCCCCTCTCCCCCTCCCTCCCAACTGCTCCACAACATTCTAGAATGTAAAAAATAATATTAACATAATTACATTTTCTTTTTAAAAAAATAAATAAAAATAAATGATATCAAAGTGTAAAAAGAAAAGTTCATGGAAAAATAGAATAAGTTTGGGGAAAATTATGTTAAGTGAAATAAGCCAGGCACAGAGAGAGAAATACCACATTTTCTCATTCATAAGTGGGAGAAATAAATAAATAAACAAGAAAGAAAGAAAGAATAATCACAATAATACATTGACCTTTGAAAAGGAAAGAATAGAACTGTGGTTATTAGAGGTGGGAGAGGGGAAATTGGTTAGCAAGAAATTGGTTAAGGGTCACAAATAATGTTTACATTTTGTAAAGATGAGTATATTAATTATCTTGATTTGAGCATCATGTATTATACACAGGTATTGATATTCAACTCAGTACCCCACAAATATGGATAATCAATTAAGTTTCAGTTTAAAATAAATTTTACTTACTTATTTTATTAAATTTTATTTTTATTTAAGTTTATTATTTTATTCAGTTTATTTTATTTAATAAGAAAAATAAAAATGATAATGTGAATCTTTCCATGAATTTCATGAAGACCTTTTGTATTAAATAAACAGATTATTTTGGTTTTGAAATGTTATATCTCTTGAGAAATATACATATGTATAATATTTTATTCTAAAATTTGGTTTCATGAAAATATTCTTGATCAAGGGAAATTATATGGATAATGTATACATTTCAAGCATTATAAAAATTTTAATTTCTAATAAAATTCACTTTGAAATATATTTTGGTAGACTTCCAGTTATTGGCCTGGCATATAAGGAGCTTGGAACTCACTACTCCATTCTAATAATAAGTAAAAAGTTGAACAAACTGCAAAATTAGCAATGCTTCTTAAATCCTTCAGAGAAGTGAGGTTAGGAGGCAGACTGCTGTCCTCAAACTTGAAAAGATGGGTGGATACAAATAACCACAGTTTACTGGAGCAGAAATCTCCAAGGAACCAGTACCAGAGTAGAAATACTGAACTCTAATTGACAAACTGCTAGGATATCAGTGTGGACAAGTCTGAAAGTTAAAACTCCAGGGGACCCCAGTAATGGGAGGCTCCTATACTTACATAAGTTTTACCTCCCGAAGTGCTACCAGGTTCTCACAGTGAATATGGAAGAAAAATACCTGCACACTTCCAGCAGGTGGAGTGAAAAAGTAACCATTTTGAAATCTGCCACAGCATTCTGATCTGCTTAACAAGGCCTGCCCTCAAAAGAGATTACTTTACCAGAGCCTAACCTGTTGGGGTTTTATCAGAGCCTTACTGGCCTGGGAAAAGAAAAATACTCAGCTCCAGCCCCCTCAAGCTATCCTGTTCCACCTAAGTGCAAAAAGGCTGAGAAGCACTTGTGAAGTTCACAGGCCAGGCACACAGGCTCACTAAAAGACTAAGACCTAATTTAGGACTTTAGAAGACCACTCCTTCCTCCACATCCTACCACCATATCACTAAATGTCTATTAATCTGAATTCCTTTAACCCAGTACATCATAACCTGTTTTCACTAACAAATTACAAGGTATACTAAAAGGCAAAATAACGATTTGAAGAGACAGAGAAAGCATCAGAACCAGACTCAGATATGACAAGGATGTTGGAATTATCAGACTGGGAATTAAAAAAAAAAACAAAAAAACTATGATTAATAGGCTAAGGGCTTCACCCCTGGAAAAAGTAGCCAAGATGCAAGAATATATGAGTAATGTAAGCAGAGAGGTGGAAATTCTATGAAAGAATCTAAAAGAAATGCCAGAGAGCAAAAACACAGTAACAGAGAAGAAGCCTTTGATGAGCTAATTAGTAGATTAGATGTAGCTGAGAAAAGAATCTCCGAGCTTGAGGATATGTCAACAGAAAGCTCTGAAACTGAAAGCTAGAGAAAAAAGACTATGAAAAAAAAAAAAAAAAAGGAACAGAATACCCAAGAACTGTGGGGCAACTGCACCTGGTGTATTTACGAAATTGTTAATACCAGAAGGGGAAGAAAGATTGGAACAGAAGTAATATATAGAGCAATAATGACCGAAAATTTCCCCAAATTAATGTCAGATGTCAAGCTACAGATAGAGGAAGCTCAGAGAACACCAAGAAGAATAAATGCCAAAAACAGAAAAAAAAATTTATAAACTACACCTAAATGTATTATTTTCAAACTACAGAAAATCAAAGATAAAGGAAAAAAAAAATTTAAGAAGCTAGAGGAAAGAAAACAGGTTACCTAAAGAAGAGCAAAAGTAAGAACTATATTTAACTTCTCCTCCAAAACCACGCAAGCAAGAAGAGAATGGAATGAAATATTTAAACTGTTGAGAGGAAAACCCACCAACCTAGAATGCTGTACCCTGCAAAACTATCCTATGAAAGTGAAGAAAAAATAAAGACTTTCTCAGGCAATCAAAAATTGAGGGAATTTGTTGGCAGTAGTCTTGTGTTGAAAGGAATGTTAAAAGAAGTTCTTCAAATCTTCTTAAAGAGAAGAAAATGATATAGGTCAGAAACTCAGATCTATTCTATATAAAGAAAGAAAGAGCATCAGAGAAAGGAAAAGTGAAGGTAAAATCAAACCTTTATTTTTCCTATTGTTAATTGATCTAATAGTTTCTTCAAAATAAAAATAGCAACAATGTTCTGCTGTGTATGTTTACATGTGTGTGTATGTATGCTTGTGCGTGTGTGTGTGCTTATGTATAAGTGAAATGAATGACAGCAATGATACAACGGACAGGAGGAAGGAATAAGAGATATGTTATTATTGTAAGATACTTATACCAACCTGTGAAGTGGTATAGTGCTGTTTGAAAGTGGACTTGGATTAGTTGTAAATGCATATTGCAAACTCTAGGGCAACCACTGAGAAAAGTTAAAAAGAAGTATAATTATTTTGCTAAGGAAAAAGAGAAAACTGAATCATACAAAAAATGCTCAATTAAAACCTCAAAAGTCAGAAAAAGAGGGAAAGACAAAAATAGGAGCAAAAAACAAGGCAACAAAAAGAAAACAGTACCAAATATGGTAGATATTCATCTAACTATGTCAATAAGAACTATAAATGTCGATGGTCTAAACACCCAATTAAAAAACAGAGATGATCAGAGTGGATCAAAAACAAGACCTAACTATATGTTGTTTATAAGAACTCACCTTAAATACAAAGACACATATAGATTCAAAGTAAAGGGACAGAGAAGGATATATACTATGCTAATCAAAAGAAAGCTGGAGTAGCTATATTAATTTCAGACAGAACAGACTTCAGAACAAGGAAAATTATTAGGGATGAAGAGAGGCATTACATAATAATAATAAAGGAGTCAATTTTCCAAGAAGACATAACAATTTTTAATGTGTATGCACCTAACAACAGAATGTCAAAATACATGAAGCAAAAACTGATAGAACTGCAAGGAAAAATAGATGAATCTATTATTATAGTTGGAGACTTTAATACTCTTCCATCAGAAACGGAGAGATCCAGCAGGCAGAAAATCAGTAAGGACATAGTTAAACTCAACAATACCATCCATCAACTACATACAATGGAAATCTATATACTACTTCATCCAGTAACAGCAGAATATACATTCTCTTAAAACTCACATGAAGCATTCTGTGTCATAAAACACACCTTAACAAATTTAAAAGAATAGAAATCATACAATGTCTGCTGTCAGACCATAATGGAATTAAACTAAAAGTTAATAACAAAAAGTTTTCCAAAGAGCTTTTTGGAAAAATCCCAAGACAGTTGGAGATTAAACAACACATTTCTAAATAACATGTCAAAGAAGAAATTTCAAAAGAAATTTTAAAATATTATGAAATTTAGAAAATATAACATCAAAATCTGCGATATGAAGCAAAAGCAGTGCTTAGAGAAAAAATTATAGCATTGGATGTTTGTATGAGATAAGAGAACTATCAAAAATCAATACTATAAGTTTCCATCTTTGGAAACTAGAAAAAGAAGAGCAAATTAAGTCCAAAGTCAGCCAAAGAAAGGAATAATAAAAATTAGGGTGGAAATTAATAAAATTGAAAAGAGAGAATCAACAAAACCAAAAGATGGATCTTTAAAAAGAAAAGTAAAATCAATCAGCCTCTAGCCAGGCTAAGAGGAAGAAAAAGAGAGAAGACTAATACCAGATATGAAAGAGAGGACATCACACATATCCCATGGACATTAAAAACATAATAAAGGAATACCATGAGTAACTCTATACCCACAAATTTGATAACCTAGATGAAATGTACTAATTCCTGGAAAGACACAAGCTGCCAAAACTCACATAAGAAGAAATAGGCAATACAAATAGGTCTGTATCTATTAAAGATGTTGAATCATTTATTAATAACCTTCCAAAACAGAAAGCACTAGGTTAAAATGGGTTTACTGGTTTATTCCACCAAACATTTAAGGAAGAAATTATAGCAAGTCTCTACAATCTCTTTCAGAAGATAGAAGCGGAAGAAATATTTTCTCATTTTATCTGGCCAATACTAACCTAAAACCAAAATCAGACAATGGAATTACAAACAACAACAACAAAAGCTACATAGCAGTATCTCTCATAAACATAGATGCAGAAATCCTCAACAAAGTATTAGCAAACTGAATCCAACAATATATAAAAAGAATTATACACCATGACCAACTGGGATTTATCCCAGGTATTCAAGTCTGGTTCAATATTCAAAAATCAGTTAATGTAACCATCACACAAACAAGCTAAAGAAGAAAAATCACAGTCATATCAATAGATGCAGAAAATGCATCTGAAAAATCCAACACCATTTATGAAAAAACTCTCAGCAAACTAAGAATATCCTCAACTTGATAAAGAACATCTACAAAAACCCTACAGCAATATCATATTTAATGTGAAAAATTGAAGCTTTTCTGCTAAGATAAGGAGCAAGACAAGGATATCTCCTCTCACCACTCCTTTTGACATCATACTGAAAATTGTAAGTAAGTAATGAAATAAGACAAGAAAGGAAAATAAAAGATATACAGATTGGGATGGAAGAAATAAAACTGTCTTTTTTCACAGATGACATGATGATCATCTATGTAGAAAATTCAAAAGAATCAATAAAAAAAACTCCTGAAACTAACAAGCAAGCATAGCAAGGTTGCAGGATACAAGGTTAATATACAAAAGTCAATCTCTTCCCTATATACCACTAATGAACAAGCATAATTTGAAATTAAAAACACAACACCATTTATATTAGCACCTCAAAAAATGAAATAGGAATAAATCTAATGAAATGTGAACAAGATCTATATGAGGAAAACTACAAAACTGATGAAAGAAATCAGACAAGAATTAAATAAATGGAGAGATATTCTGTGTTCATGAATAGAAAAAGTTACTATCGTAAAGATGTCAGTAACCAACTCAGACCTAATCAAAACCCCAGCAAGTTATTTTGTGGATATTGACGAAATGATTCTAATGTTTATATTGGAGAGGCAAAAGGCTCATAAGAGCCAACACAATATTGAAAGCGAAGAACAAAGTCAGAGGACTTACACTAGCTGACTTCAAGATATACTCTAAAGCTAAAGTGATAAAGAGAGTGTGGTATTGGTGAAGAATAGCCAAATCAATGAAATAGATTAGAGAGCCCCCAAATAGGTGTATGTCAATAAGTTGACATAAACACCGTCAACTTTAACAAAGAAGCAAAGGCAAGACAATGGAGAAAACAGTCTTTTCAACAAACAGTGCTTGAACAGCTGGACAACCATACACAATAAAAAATCTAGACACAGAACTTATACCCTTAACAAAAATTAACAAAATGGATCATAGATCTAAATATAATATACAAAACTATAAAGCCCTTAGAAGAAAACATAAGAGAATATCTAGGTGATATTTAATATGATAATGACTTTTTAGCTACAACACCAAAGGTACAATCCATGAAAGAAATAACTGATAAGCTGGACTTCACTAAAATTAGAAACTTCTGCACTGCAAGAAACAATGTCAAGAAAATAAGAAGACAAGACACAGACTGGGAGAAGTTACTTGCAAAAAACATATCTAATAAAAGACTGTTATCCAAAATATACAAAGAAGTCTTAAAACTCAACAGTAAGAAACAAACAACCCATTAAAAAATGGACAAAAGACCTGCAGATACCTCATCAAAGATACACGGATGACAAATAAGCATATGAAAAGATTCTCAATATCATATGTCGTATGTTACAAGTTAAAACAACAATAAGATGTCACTATACACTTATGAGAATGGCCCAAATCCAAAACACAGACAATATCAGATTCTGGTGAAGATTTGAAACAGGAGGAACTCTCATTTATTGCTGGTGAGAATATAAAATGGGACAGCCACTCTGGAACACAGTTTGGCGGTTTCTTTATAAAACTAAACATACTCTTACCATACAGTGCAGCAGTCAGACTCCTTGGTATGTTCCCAGATGAGTTCAGAACTTAAGTCCACACAAAATCCTGTGCACAAATGTTAATATCAACTTTATTCACAATTGCCAAAACCTGGAAGCAACCAAGATGTCCTTTAGTAGGTGAATAGGTAAATAAACTATGGTACTTCCAGACAATGGAATATTATTCAGCACTGAGAAGAAATGAGCTATCAAACCATGAAAAGGCATAAAGAAAGCTTAAATGCATATTAAGTGAAAGAAGCCGATTGAAAAGGCTGCAAACTATATGATCCAACTCTATGACATTCTGGAAGAGGCAAAACTATGGAGACAAGTAAAAAAAAAAGATCAGTGGTTTCCAGGGGTTTGAGGGGGAGTGGGGGGATTAATAAGCAGAGCACAGAGGATTTTTAGTGTGGTAAAACTAATCAATTTATATTACAGTGGTGTATATATGGCCTTATACATCTGTCAAAACCCATAGAATGTACAACACTAAGAGTGAACCCTAACTCTGTGGAGTTTGGATGAGAATGCTGTGTCAATGTAGGTTTGAGGATGGTTACCAACTGTACCACTTTGGTGAGGAATGTTGACAGTGGGGGAGGCTGTGAGTTTGTGGGGGAGGATATGGGATAACTCTGTACCTTCTGTTCAATTTTGCTTTGAAAGTAAAATGGCTCTGAAAAAATAAAGTCTAATAAAAAAGGCATTTTAGAATCAGTTTTTATTTATTTTATAATATAAAGGGAAAATAGGAAAATATTTCTGAGCTGTTATAAAGAAAGCTACTACTAAGATTATCTTCCATCAAAATGGAGAGGATAACATCTAAGTATATATTTTGTATGTTTTATTTGCCTCTACATTTCTAGACACAACAACGTGATTTGCTTTTACCTAACTTTCATTGAATTGAAATGATATTTATGATAAAATAAAATTCACTCTAGAGGCAATACAATCAACAGTTCTTAGAAAAGTCAAATTATTTCTTTTCTTTGTGCTATAGATGTCTCTAACAAGCTTCAATCTCTAGTTTACTCATCTTACCAATAATAGAGACTTTGGGGAATGAATGAAAATAATTGTATATCTAGTGAAAGAAAATTTGGGCAGGAGGCATTAAACAATCATGTCTTCTTTATTCAGTTAAATACACAGTCGCCTTTATCAAAAATTCCCCAGAAAATATAGAGGAATTAGGATGGTTATCCAATAAATTTTCTATGAACTTGTTCTCAACTATACTTGACATCAAGTAGAGATTTGTTAGAAAAAAAAAATACACACACACACACGCGCACACACACACACACACACACACACACACACACACACACACACACACGGCTCCACATCATTAGTGTTCCAAGAACAGAGTAAGGAATATGAAATGAATGAAATAGCTCCATAGTTCTGTGTTTAACTTTGTATCTCTATCAGAATCTTTGCTGTTTTCATTGCCAGAAATATCATTCTTTCTTAGGAGAAAAAAACCCAGTGTATCTTCTCTGAAGGTACAAAGAAAGTAATAATTCCTTAAATTCAGACTCTCTGAAATGGTACCTATTTAAAACGAGGCTTCCTGCATATAGCAATGTCAGCATGTCATTCTATAAAGGATAAAATTATGCTTCCTCCTTACTGAATTATTAATGGTATTTAATTTCTCCAACATTCCCTTTTGATTTAAGGGTCATAATCAGAAATACATGTGCTAATTCACAGTAACAGAAATGGCAACAACACTCCTCAATGTCTAAATCCACACATCGTACTACATTAAAGGCCTATTTCAAACCAAGGATGTTATTCAGAAGAAGTGGGGTAAATGGGAAAAGTAGCCTTGAATTTTAAATGCAGAGTGGTAGAGAAGAAATGTTTTGTGGACACCAAAGAAGTGAAACAAAACCTTTCAAGTGTAAACAGTACCATTTTAGGCATATACCTACCACCCTCGAGTTCACCAAAAAGGAAAATCAGGATTTTACACAGGATATCAACTTATACTCTTAAAATAAACATCCGAGTGTTTTCTCTGTCTCAACAGTAGGAAATACAGACAACCATGTAGTCTCCCAGCATGAAAACATTCAGCTTCAGTCTGCTCATACCCTGCGTGCCTCTGTTCAAAACACAAACTACTGGAAGAGAATCTGTCATCAGCAGCTTGGGACATGAGTACATCGCTGTGATAAGCCTGGAGAGTTGGGGGTGAGAGGTAGGAACCAGGATTGGGGAGGGGCAGAGGTAGGGAGGATAGTTGAGTCCAGGATACTGGTGAGGGTCCCACCAGATCACGTGCATGAGGGCAGGGCAGTTCTTCAAAGGAGAGGAACTGTCACCAGCAGAGAAGGAGATGCTAGATAGACCCTGCCCTCACCCCACCCCCTCTTAAAAAAAGGGAAAAATTTTCAAGGAAACTACTTTGCACAGTGACAAGAACATAGCTGGCCCTTAAATAAATACTTATCATAAGAGTTTGTTTAGATAAGCCTTGAAGAAACTAAATAAACTCAAGAATGCATTTGACCTAGAAAGCATGTCTTAATTGTGTCCTCAAAAAAGTATTTAAGCATTTCTATCTAAATTATTTTTCAGTTTCTCTACGATATTTTTGAAAAAGGAATCATTTTTTTCTACCTTAACTGGAAATGAGAGGCAAGGACTTCCTTCTGAGCAGGCTCAGAGTTAAGCAGGCATGTCCTGGATGTCACGTTCCTCTCCAGTGCCCTAGCCCTGCACATCCTCCTGGAGTCTCTCCACCTGCAGAGGGAACTCTCCTTAACAATTCCACCCCACAGCTCAGGTCAGATGGACTTTTCTCATTCAGGACCCACCGAAACCCCTCTTGGGTGCTTCCACTGGCCTGTTTACATTTTAACAGGAATAAGAATCAGGGGAAAAACAAGGAAGCTCTGAACCTGAAATTCCAACAGTTCTCCTGAAGCTGGGAGAAAGAATTCGTTGCAAACACACTGACCAAAATAAGAGCCTGCTCTAATACAAGTCATTCTTTCTGCCTGCAAAATCAGTGTGGGATTAAGCTCCTCCAAAGTAATTCTATTTTGAGTTGTTGCTCTACCAGCCCCTCCAGTCCTTGGGACTGTTTTCAATGCCCTGTCACTGCATGGGCAGCACTCGAATACATTATCCTATGTGAATTCTGCTACCAGACTACTCTGGGTCACGCCCTCTGCGTTTGTTCCCTTGTATTTGGGTGGTATTATTTCCTTCCTTCCTTCTTGCTTTCTTCCTTCTCATTTTAACTAGGCACAGAATAATTCTATACAAAATCTGGATTTAATAAGGATGCAGTAGAGTATAATGAAATCACTTAAGGAGGTAAGGTAAGAGTTGGTCACTATCTGTGGTATGCGAACAAATCTCTTATGCTTCCAGAGCCTCAGTTTTCTCACCTCTAAATGGAAAGCGCTGTTTAAAACAGTAATTCACTATGTCCTCCCTCCCCAGCCAGTTCAGTGACAAGCACTATATCAGAATTTCCTGCTTAGCATTGGTAGTGGGTGATTTTTTTTAAATTACACGAATCTCCTGTTTCCCAGCCAAGGTCCTCTAAGGTCTCTCCTCTGCAGAATCCTCTCACTACACTTACTGCATGTTCTGATGGGGTGGAGTGTTCCTGTCTTCAGGGGCATTGGCACAAAGTCAATACAGGAAACCACTGGTCTAGACCATCTCAAAAGTTTCTTCCAGCTCTGACATGGATTCTAAGTAGGTTCGCGTTGGATACATTCTTTCCTCCCTAAGGATAAATTAAGGTCTCCTCTTATTCCAAGAGAAGAACAAATGTCAAGAATATATAATTAGTCTACCATAGCTTTTAGAGGGGAAATAAATTATAAATAGTACAGGACTGGGATAACCGCTGTAAACGTTGCTCTCTTCATATGGCTCTCTGCTCTTCTCTCCTATGTAGTTAGTATAGTGGCAACAACCTCTGCTTTTGGAAAGCAAACTGAGACAAAGTTTGTACTGCACCGTGGCATAACACGGCTCAGGAGGGCAGGGAACTAGGCAGGGACTCAGGGCTGAAATCACGTGTGTATCAATATCAAGATTATGCATCTGTCTGGTGCGTGTTTTCTGCATTGATTCCTTGGGAACCTAAGAAGCGCATCAACAACTAAACTAGTGCCTGAGTCAAGGTTAGAGTATTCCGCATACCCTAGGAGACACAAATTTAAAGTGGAATATTAGCCAGTCCTGATTTTTAACTGCCTTAATCATAACTGATTCAAAGTAAGGGTTTTTAAATCATGAGAAAGGGAGCTGTGTCACTGGATTTTTTGGTAATAATCAGGTGCTAGAATTCCTCATAAAAAAAAGCCTGCAGTGGATAAAAGAACTTAGTGTGGTTTTACCGCTGGATGATATATAAACATTTCACCAAATCTTCCCCCCAAATGGGACTATTTAATAATATTAAACTATTCATTGTTTATTACTTATTCTAACTCCTATCCACTACTAGTCCTAGGATTATAGGGAGCAATTATGTTTGCAATTAAAGTTGTATCTGCAGCAAAAAACTGATTTAGAGACGAATGAAATTCTGCCACTTGTGGCAACATGGATGAGCTTGGAGAAAACTATGTTAAGTGAAATAAGTCAGGTACAGAAAGAGAAATACTGCGTGTGCTCACTCAAAAGTGGGAACTAAAAAATGAACAAATGAGTAAAAAAGAAAGAAAGATACAACAATCACAATAATACATTGAACTTTCAAAAGGAGGAAACAGAACTGAGGATACTAGAGGTGGGAAGGGGGGTTAGCAAGAAATTGGTAAAGGGTCACAAAGAGTGATTACATTTTATAATGATGAATAGACTAATTATCCTGATTTGATCATCACATATTGTACACAGGTGTTGATATTTATCTTTGTAACCCACAAATATGTGTAATCAATTATGTTTCAATAAAAAATAAAAACTGGTTTAGACAAAAAAGCATGTTTGAATATGGCAAATTCTTCCTTATTTTGAACACAACTGTTTAGGAAGTAGTTGGTGTGCAGTAAACATCTTTTTTTCTTCCAGAATAATTTGTGTCGATAAACAATTAAGCCTTTATGAACACCTACTATGGATGAATTATGGTAATCAAGATACATCGGTCACCTTGAAGAAAGTTAGAATACAGCAAGAGAAACTGAAGTCAAACATATCGTATGTAATATAAATCCTATGACGGGGTATGGATGAAAATTTTGGAGTCACGTTAATGCTAGAAATGACTTGAAATGTAAAACATAATACTTTAAAGTTCATGTCCTCTGCATGTCGTCCGAGGTCCACTCTCATACACGCAAACATACATTTCCAATCACTTTCCCTTGTTTTAATTTACAGTCCAGGAATGTTAACTTACATGTAGTTTCTAAAGATGGGCCATGCTCTCTGTGCCTTCATTCATGACTGCTTGTTTATTTATCTGTCCATTTCCCCATTAGACTATGAGAGCCTTGCAGGAGGCTTTATTGACCCTTATAACCTCAGCACCTGGCACAGAGCCTGACATATAATTGGCATCCATAAAGATTTATGAAATTAGACTGAGTTAATAGTTTATTCTCCATGAGACCTTGCAAGCAGAAATTATTGCTTCCCTTCACTGCTCTCACAGTGGTTTATTCTCTCCACTATTTTATTCTTTCTTCTTTTTATCACATAAGTATGGAGAATAAGATTGATGTGCTTTCTCTTTTCTCCTTTCACTATCTCCTTGCCCAGTGCTCACCACATACTGGTGTTAAATATACTAATTGAATGAATAGTTAAGTAGGCTAGTGGCAGATCAAATACCTCAGCCAGTAATATCAATGGATGGCATTTTAATCATTTTTCTTAATTATCATTTTTTAGCGCTTCCAAGATTTCAGACAGTGTATTTGATGTCATGATAAAACGAAGTCTTATGCTCAGGACTGTTAAAAGCTACTCTAGTGAAAAAAGCAGCAAAAGTTAAAATAGTCAAATATTTAAAGGGTCAGATAATAAAATAAAAATATATAATGTGTTCCCAAAAATCACCTTTCAACAGTGATTTTCTCAAAAATATGCCTATTGGGATTTTGATTTTCTAGAACTTACTTGTTGCTAGGAAGATGATTCCAGGTGTTAGGAAGAGTGGCAGATAAGCACCATCACCAGTGTCCTCCCTTGCATCCAGCAGCCTGTCATTGTGTGCTGTCACCGCTTCTCTCCTGTCACAGCCTGTTCTCAGAGAGCCAGATTCCATTTAAGTTTATCAACTGGCAGTAACAGCAGGCTGGCAATACCTCCCCTTTCCCTTACTCTGAGCTAACCCTCAAGGGACTCCAGATGACAGCAATGAGTTAGTTTCTTCGGTAATCCCACAGAGATGTTCAACACCAAAAAGACTCAATTCTAGAATCATCCTTTGCAACTGAGAAATTAACATATAATTTACACTTGACATAAATATATTTAATTTTCTAGAGTTTCATAAAGTGAAGTTAGAAGCAAAAATATTCAAACATAAAAAGCCCAAGTATAATCTAACCTAGTGTAATTCTAGTATAATCTAATAGAATCCTTCATATAGGTTACCACAAAACCAGTCTTTCCTGGTATTTAATAGTTACAGGGAAGGGGAAGGCAAAACTAAAGATACCAGAGCTATGGAGTGGAGATCAGAGTTATTGGGGGGTAAAAGGACTGACAAGGCAAACTGGGAGATAGGAAGGCAAAGAAACTGTTTATGTTTTTCTTTGTTACAGAAAATGACCTTTGCTTTAAAGAAGTTGTTGCAAATTTTCTTCCCCTGGTTG
Source organism: Cynocephalus volans (assembly GCF_027409185.1). Lineage (NCBI taxonomy): Eukaryota > Metazoa > Chordata > Mammalia > Dermoptera > Cynocephalidae > Cynocephalus > Cynocephalus volans. Next base: position 24,142,721 of record NC_084472.1, read on the forward strand.
CTTCCACTTCCCACCACCCCAATTACCACAAAATTTGTAAAGAACAAAAAATAGACAACGGACAGAAACATTGAAATGTCATGCTCTACTTTCTACTGTTTTTTAAAATCAAACCACCTCCTTCGTTAAATTTAGTCCTAAATTTTCCATCCTCTTTGATGCTATCATAAATGGGATTGTTTTCTTGATTTCTTTTTTTTTTTGCATAAATCATTATTAGTGTACAGATGTGCAACTGACTTTTGCATGTAATTTTGTAACCTGCAAATTTACTGAATTCGTTTATGAGTTCTTAGAGTATTTTGGACAGTCCTTAGGGATTTCTCCATATAGGATCATGTCATTCAAAACTTCACTTCCATGATATCTAATGACAGAATAAGGCAACTGAAAAAGTCTCCCTAATAGATCTTGCCAACTTAATTTTAAGCAAATCTGTTTGGGATAGGTTTTGATTGCTATATGCTTGTAGCTATAAGAATTTTGAACATTAAGATGGTAGTGTCTCCAGAATTTCTTTATAAGAGGAACTTGCAAATTTCTGTAAACGAGAAGCTTTGGAATTAGGGGCTCAGGGTGTGTGGACAATGTATAACTATTTTTACTTAGTTTTTAAATCCATTTGGTGTTGCTTGTTCAGAGATGCTGATAGAGCTGTAGGGGAAGTGACAACCCAACCAATATCCTCCACCACCATCACCAAATGTTACTTACAAGATTTCCACTGAAAATGTGGTCAATAAAATAACTGACACACCTATGGTATTTCCTCATTTCAAAAAAATGTGTTCATATACATAACCTAATTTGTTCCTGAAGTTAAACTAGTGAGAAGGATAAGAATACATTTATTGGTCCCATTTACAACTGAAGGTCAGGGAAGTTAAGAAACTCATTATAGGATATATTCACAGCTAACACAAGACCGAAGGACCACACAATCTTTGACTCCAAATCTCTTTGTCTTTCCCATATATCATGTTGCAGAATGAATCAAATTCATGTTCTGAAAATAGCATAATGTTTAAAAAGAAACTGCATGATATCCATCATTATACTTTCAATGCATGTCTTCTATGCTTCTACATGTTAGGACCAGGTAATGCCTTGGAAAATGAGACTCAGTCCCTGTCTTCTATCCAAGCAAACAGGCAATTTTACTGTCATCACTGTGAAAAGTGATATGATGTTGTTCCCAGAGAAATGGGATGTCCCAGCTTAGACCTCAAATTTGCATAGGAGCTGGCCAGGAGGAGAGGTAGGATGTTCTAGGCACATGGAATAGCATGAACAAAGGCACAGAGATGAGAGAAAGTGTCTCAATCAAGTAACCGAAATAAATCTAATTTGGACTTAGTCTGGGGTCCTGGAAAATCAGGACAGATGCAACTAGTAGAGAAAGCAAGGGCCAGATCATGGAGGACTATGGTTATAATATTATGTTATATATTGGAAATTTGCTGAGAGAGTAGATTTTAGGTACCCTTTCCACACACACAGAAGAGTAACCATGTGAGATAATGGACATGTTAATTTGCTTGGCTATGGTAATCATTTCACAGTGTATAAATATATTAAAACATCACAATAAAAAAATTGGTAAATGTGACTACATGGTAAATATAAAATCCACTATTATTGTATTTTTGGTTTGTGACTTTTTTTTCCTGTATAATTTAAAAATAAATGCTTAAAACAGTTACAAATCTTATACTTAGGAATTGAGTTAACCAAGGAGGTGAAAAATCTCTATAATGAGAACTACAAACACTGCTGAGAGAAATTAGAGAGGATACAAGAAGATGGAAAGATATCCCATGCTCTTGGATTGGAAGAATCAACATAGTGAAAATGTCCATACTACCCAAAGTGATATACAAATTTAATGCAATCCCCATCAAAATTCCAAAGACATTTTTCTCAGAAATGGAAAAAACTATCCAGATATTTATATGGAGCAATAAAAGACCACACATAGCCAAAGCAATGCTGAGCAAAAAAAATAAAGCTGGAGGCATAACACTACCTGACTTTAAGCTATACTACAAAGCTATAATAACCAAAACAGTATGGTACTGGCATAAAAACAGACACACTGACCAATGGAATAGAACAGAGAATCCAGAAATCAACCCACACACTTACTGCCATCTGATCTTTGACAAAGGCACCAAGCCTATTCACTGGGGAAGGGACTGCCTCTTCAGCAAATGGTGATGGGATAACTGGATATCCATATGCAGGAGAATGAAACTAGATCCATACCTCTCACCGTATACTAAAATCAACTCAAAATGGATTAAGAATTTAAATATACACCCTGAAACAATAAAACTTCTTAAAGAAAACATAGGAGAAACACTTCAGGAAATAGGACTGGGCACAGACTTCATGAATACGACCCCAAAAGCACGGGCAACCAAAGGAAAAATAAACAAATGGGATGATATCAAACTAAAAAGCTTCTGCACAGCAAAAGAAACAATTAACAGAGTTAAAAGACAACCAACAGAGTGGGAGAAAATATTTGCCAAATATACATCTGACAAAGGATTAATATCCAGAATATATAAGGAACTCAAACAACTTTACAAGAAGAAAACAAGCAACCCAATTAAAAAACGGGCAAGAGAGCTAAGTAGGCATTTCTCTAAGGAACATATACAAATGGCCAACAGACATATGAAAAAATGCTCAACGTCACTCAGTATCCTGGAAATGCAAATCAAAACCACACTGAGATACCATCTAACCCCAGTTAGGATGGCTAAAATCCAAAAGACTCTGAACGATAAATGCTGGCGAGGTTGCGGAGAAAAAGGAACTCTCATACATTGTTGGTGGGACTGCAAAATGGTGCAGCCTCTATGGAAAATGGTATGGAGGTTCCTCAAACAATTGCAGATAGATCTACCATACGACCCAGCTATCCCACTGTTGGGAATATACCCAGAGGAATGGAAATCATCAAGTCGAAGGTATACCTGTTCCCCAATGTTCATCGCAGCACTCTTTACAATAGCCAAGAGTTGGAACCAGCCCAAATGCCCATCATCAGATGAGTGGATACGGAAAATGTGGTACATCTACACAATGGAATACTACTCAGCTATAAAAACGAATGAAATACTGCCATTTGCAACAACATGGATGGACCTTGAGAGAATTATATTAAGTGAAACAAGTCAGGCACAGAAAGAGAAATACCACATGTTCTCACTGATTGGTGGGAGCTAAAAATTAATATATAAATTCACACACACACATACACACACACACACACACACATAAAAAAAACCGGGGGGGTGGGGAGAAGATATAACAACCACAACTACTTGAAGTTGATACGACAAGCAAACAGAAAGGACATTGTTGGGGGGGGAGGGGGGGAGGGAGAAGGGAGGGAGGTTTTGATGATGGGGAGCAATAATCAGCCACAATGTATATCGACAAAATAAAACTTAAAAAAAAAAAAAAAAGTTACAAATCTTAATTGGCACAAAAAATAAAATATAAAATAAAATAAGAGGACAAAAAATGTAATTATCTGGGCCTTTGTGATAGGATATTTGAAAGGCAGCTTTTACCTACCATTTAATTGACATAAAATATTTAAAACTTTGCTGATTGGTGAGCACTCCAGAATATTTCCTTCCAAATTCTAGCCTTGGTACTTTACTCCAGTGATTATCAAATTCTTTTTAGTAGAAACTAAAAATTATAAAGAATTTCTAGATCTTCCTCTCTGAAACAGAGTTGATAATAGCAATCCAAGGATCTATCTCATTTTGCTGTGTTTATTGTTCGTTTTCTATTTGTATATGTGGTTTTATCTAGTATCAGACACTATAAAAGATACTTGGGTACAAAGACTTAATCTTGCCCCTGAGTATAAGCAACCAACCCTAAAGCCCAAATTGTGATTTTGTGATAAAAATATATTTTAAAAGTCTGTCTTCTTTCCTATTTGGGAAAATTCCAGCTGAATTACTTGGCTTTCCAATGATTATACTGTGCTCTTCAATAAATTACTTTTGGCCTCTGTATTGAAAGCAGCATGATTAAATTAAGGGGGAAACATTCACTATTCATTTATTTCTCACTGTGGAGAGAAAGATTCATTAGGTCATATCTGTATCATGCTTTGAGCAATTTGGTAGCTAAGAAATATATTGTTATAATTTCATTAATCATTCATCACAGTCCACATTAGAATGCCCGCATAAACTTGATGTTAAAAATTTCACCTGATGTTAGCACCATTCTGGCACCAATCTGTTGCGGACATCAAGTCATATGCATTTAGTTGTATATTCTGAAGCAAAGGAAATTCAGCTGATCACAGTGGCATAACTTAAACATACAGAATTTCATTGAAGGCTTTCTCTCTCAAATATATTTTTGAGCACAAACTAAGCAAGATAAATTACATGTCCAAAGGTATTTTTTCTAAGAAAATTATTAGGGAATGAAAAATAGAGGTTAGCTCACTGTGGCCTCAGCAGTCTTAACTGGAGCATCACTATTGCTGTCCTTTAAATTAGATTTTCAGCGAGATCTGCTGCTGCTATTCAGGACTTAGCCTTGCTGCACCACGTGACACAGAAATGCAGACAGCAGAGCAAGCAACTAGATCAGCTCAGAAGGGTATATGCTTCTGCTCTAAATGTGTTAAGTAAAGGTCTGGGCTACAAATAATATGAAATAGTAGATCATAGGTTGATCCTAAATTTGATTTCTTTAAGGTACTCTATTTCATTTTGATCAGGAGGCAAATCACATCTAAGGAGTGGTTCCTGGGAGACTGGGGTTTGGGTAAAATAAGAATCACCTGCGGAGTTTTTAAAGCATATAAATTCTCGTACTTTGAGTCAGTCCTTTATTCTAATTCTTTAACTTTCTCCACTCATAGGTATGTGTAATTTGAAAAAAAATACCTTTTTGATAACTAGCGCCTTCTAATAATACAAATTACAGGGATGGTTGGGTTGGGGTTTATGCTGCCAAATTCGGAGCTGAAATAATAGGGGATTTCTCATGCAGCAAAAAATAAACAAAAAGGAAAATGTTTTTACCCCTAACTATAGAAGAGAAAATCAGAAGAACTTGGGACGTGAAGAGTACAGGATTGCTATGTCCCAGCATTTGCGGTTGCTGTCCATAGCAGAATCCACACCCTTAAAGTTAGACTGGAAATGGATGTGCTTTCAAGGGTGAAAGATATCATTTGCTTTCCACATATATCAATCACTACTGTTCTCTGAAACTACACCCAAGAAAAACTAGCACAATAAATATCATTATCCATAAACTTTTTCTTTATGGTATCATATCATTGGATTCTTTCCTGCTGGAAAACGTGAAAAGTGTGATCAAGTATAAATATATTCTAGTGCCCTTAAATGACTGTTTACTGAAATAAAGGCCTAAAAAATGACCATGCCTGAAATGCCTATCTGAAACCCAGATGCAGACATTCAGTGAGCAGAATCTATCATTTTATTTTACTTATTTAAGTTGCTGAATTCATAATGATGACTCTTGCACTGATATTTTTATTACACCCACATATTTAAGACACAGTTTAGTGATGGGAAGTGGAAGATGTACAGGAGAACATTGAACCCTAAAGACTAGAAAGAAAGGATAAAGGAGGTGTTAATGGAAGGTACTGTCAATGCCCTCCAGCCAAGGACCACTGGAACACACCTGCAGGTGAACAAGTTAGGTTTATGGCTCATTGCAACAAAGGAGCATAACATGTGATGTACTCCTGTGGGGTGGGGAGAGGAGGTGGCAAATACTGTCAAACTGTTAGTATGACAGTATTAAAAAGAATTAAGGCTTATCGTGTGCAACTGGGAGAGATTTCAAGAACTTAGGTCTGTGCTCTGAATTGGATACTATCAAGAAGTGAGATTAATATGATTGGGAACTTAAGAAGTCTTCTCTAGAAAAAGAGAAAACTAGAGTGAGGCTAAAATTGTCATTTGTAAATAAGGAACGAACAATCATTCATATTAGCCAGGATAGGGTGATGCTAAGGCATTTCTGATGTTTGGTTAATATTCATGTTTTTGTCTGAATTCAGACATGGTTACGGGGTGGTCTTGTTTTTGTCTTGACCCATCATGGTCACAGAGTAGCTTTGTCTGGTCCTGTTGGTCTGTGAAATTGTTTATACTCAACAGGAGGAAGTCTGGCTTCAAGTACTAAGTTAGCTTCTGGATGCTAGAGACTGTTTTTCTATCTCTCAGTACAAAATCATAGGTGTAAGAAGTGGACATTTGTTCCACCTCAACAACAATAGTTTATAAGAGTAATTTAACATAAAGAGCACACTTATTATATAGCAATGCTTTACAAGTATTGTTCCATTTAATCTTCCAAACAACTCTATGAGGTAGCACTCTACTTGTCATTTGTCACATGAAGAAACTGAGTCATGGAGAGGTTGAGCTCCTTGTTTACAGTCATTGCACTCCTAGGTATAGATCTAGCTGTTCTGACTTCAAAGCGCAGGTTCTAAAATGTGGTGACATGCTCCCACCAACAACAAATGAATAAATACTTCTGTTCTCACATTTTGAACAAATAACTTTTTGTGTGGTAATTATTATTATTCAACAGTCTTGCTCTCTTCTCTGGTGCTCTTCTGAATTCCTATTTACCTCCATCACTAAAACATTTTACAACTTGTACCAATTTCACAGTGTGTGGTGTGAGATGCAAAAGGGGAAACCAAACTGGACAATACTGCTATGTAAAAAGTGGCCTGAAAAGTAGGGTTGCTAGATTGAGCAAGCACACACACACACATGCACACACACCGGACACACACAAATACAGGATGCCTGGTTCAATTTGAATTTCAGATAAACAGTGAATACTATATTTAGGATAAGTATGCCCCAAATACTGCACGAGACATGCTTCTCCTAAAATATTATCTATTATTTATCTAAAATTGAAATTTAATTAAGTGTCCTGTATTTTACCTGGCAATTCTGCTCTAAAAGTTTAGTGAAACTTTTAAAATTTTCAGCCATGAAATTAATTTCTTTTTGCTATCTTCCTGGCCATGAGAAGAGGAGATCAGTTCCTACTCTTTGAAGGCTGAATATTCTACCATATTTATTTCTCTATCCACACAGCATGGGTAGTCTGTAGATACTTTTGAACCAAAGGAACTGCTATGTTTAAAGTTGATATATAGGTTGCATACATCAACACACGTATTTGATGGCTAAAGATGGACATGCAAGTATAACATATTACAACAAAACTCAGCATTATATGCTTTAAGATTTAAGATGGGCTGTCCCTCATTCACTCAACAGTCTTTTATGGATCCTCTTCGATGTCCAAGTTTCTATTAGGTGCTAGAGACAGAAAGAGAATCTCACACTTTAATAAAAGCAAAAGTAAAGAGAAATGATTGGTTAATTTAGTGGACATTTTCCAACCCTCTTATCTTTATTTATCTTACACATCCTTTGGAAGGACATTTATTCTTTGGATTTGTGAAATAAATACACTTCAGCAGTTTGTTTTAGAAAACATGTGATTAATTTTTTCTTTGACCTCATCTAAAGTCATCAGATGTCCAGAGTATTGACTGCTGCCTGTTATGGAAATTTGGTACTAATTTAGCAAGCAAGTTTTCCTAATTATGACTGCACTCCACACAGACCTGAATCACTGTTTGGGTATATAAGGATTTTGACTTCTATCACCAAAGATCATTTGCATAACACATAATACTATAAGGTTTGGTCATCACTGGATAGAAAGTAGGTTATTTGAAATCATTTGTCAGGAAAAAGAGAATAGCTGTGCATTGTGAGGAATAGTTTAATTAGCAACTTTATAATAGAAACAAGGGCTAGAATCCACTGTAAAAAAGGAACAAAAAAGAAAAAAATTGTGCATGTAACCCACTGATTATTTTCCCAGAAAGCACTAATGGTATGCAGTAAGATCTGTAACTAAGATTTATTTTTCTGGTTTATGGTACATATGTGTAGCATCATTCTATGAATACTGAATACTATTTGATTGCCTAGAACATCTTTGATTAATTAAAGAACAAAAATGTCAAACAATTGTTTTCATAGAGTTCAAGGAATATGTAAAAGATTTTCTGGAGCAGCAAAAAAAGCACATGAGGAAATGCTGTGAAATGTGATGAGGGAAACTATAACCACGGTGAGAAGCTCAGATAGAAACGTCTAGCACCACACCCTGTGTCCTGCACATAGGCAAGGAATAGTAAGTACTGAATGACCAGTGTGAAGGTATAAGTGTTACCGGAGACAAAAGTCCCGTTGGGCTCAGTTCTTTTTTTGGTCAATGAAGAATCAGAAACGCAAATCTTTAACGAATACATGAAGGAAGAAACACTTCAAGAGAGAAGTGTGCCATTCCTTCGAGCAGTGATGGGCCCTTGCCTGTAAGCACATAGCTGTTTTATTCCATTAATTTTGCACATGCGTTTGAAAGCTTGATTGACACCTTTGATTGACATTGGGGGTTATATAATCTCTTTTCTAATGCCCATGCCCCTACCCATAACTCAGTCTGTTATAATGATACGTATTTATGGATTGCATATGTATAAGCACCTAATGAGCATTACCATGTTCAAAGGTTACCTAAGGTCTCAGAATTTTCCCTTCTGCACGTGTCTCTCCATCTGGAAAATCCCTGGCGAGCCCTGTGGTTAGATTGTTGGGTCTTTTTCCTGTCATGTTGCCCGCAAAGGGGCGGGTCTGGGCAGAGTTATGGACGAAGTTAGTTTTTTTTTTTTTCTACTTGTTTCCTCCCACCTGCTCATGACTAACTAATTGCCTAACATAAGAGTCCATGGATATACCTCAGTGTTTGGTAAGCAGAAATGCAACATGATGAAAAAGGTTGGGGTCGATATGCTCGAAATACCTGTGGGCTGGTTCCCAGATCTGCTATAGCATTCAGGGATCGGGCAATCAGCACTCAAAGTGACTTCATGAGGAAGTACAGACCTACCCAAGGACACAGAACTATTCTCTGTGGTTGTCTTCAAAACTTGCAGTCAGTCCTGTACCCTCATTTTCTTATATCATTACCCTGGAAATGTTGTATGGCCCCTCCCAATGATGTTTGCAAACACAGTCACTGTGGCTGGTAGGTACTGCTATCTCTTTTGAAAGATGAATATAGCCTTAAATTTAAAGGACTTATGTCTTTGAATTTAGACCATTTGGTGGACAAACTAAACCAGGACTGTAAAATGTGGTTGGCTTGAGAAGCCAGATCTTGTCAGTATGGTCAAATCATATGGGGGAACTAGAAACACTACTGTCACCATTTGTTGTGACTTTTGACCAACAGATCAGTGAGATAATCTGGCCAAATGTTTTCTTGTCTAATCACCCATCTTTATAGGGAAGAACTCTTGAGCTCTCCCCGGGCTCAAACACTACAGAATTTGAAGTATACCAGCAATCTATTAATACTCAATGTATCCTCTAATGATCTTATTAATCGTTTCTCATTATTTAATATGCCTTTATCTCACATTAATGTTAAAGCAGGTTGTAAAGACAATTCCAGTTTGCAATATAATAAATTGAGGTACAGAAAATAGAAGTGAAGACAGTAATGTATATGTCAGGCACCATGCTTTGTATTTAAATATATAATTTAATATTCCTAACAATCAAGAAATTTAAGACTTATTATACCCACTTTAAAGGTGAAGAAACTCATCTCAAAAAAGACTATATAACTTGCCTCCAGTAACACAGTTAGAAATTGCACTTTGAAATTATTAAAAAGTGTGGCCCAAATAAAAATGCTCTCATTCTTTTTGAAATTGTGACTAGGGCAGATACTGTTTTGTTTTGTGTTTTGTTGCTATTCATTTTGTTTGGCATGCACTTGATGCTGGGGTATTTACAACATAACGTTTTCTAAGTATGTTTCACCAAAATTGTCTGACTCAAAAACCTATGAAAGCAAATCTAAGGATTATATCATGAATCAATGTGCTTTAGAAAATGCAGTTGAAGAAAGTACAACATTTTGTCTTCACATGTGTAAGTCCAGGGGCATTTCTAGCATCTTTAATCTTGGGTTTTAAGGTCCGCACTGCTGGTAAGAAATACAAAGTGGCTCCAAAGAGGGAGACAAAACTGAATGAATCAACTTGCTCACAGCCTGAGGACACAATTTTTCTATTCAGGCATCAAGGCTACTGAATCCCTTGAAGAGATTTACAGTTCTTCCTTTTTTCCATGTAGGAACTTCTCTCTTGATAAGAGCAACTCCTTCATTGATCCCAGTATCTACTTACCCCATTTCTTTTTCCTACTCTGTTAAAACAAGGAAAACAAATCCGTTCACATTTCTCTGTGATCATAGCTGTGAAGTTGGGTTTATTGTGAGCAGGACCATCAGAAGCAAAGCACGTGAGTCTATGGATCTGCCATTTGGAGAACAGCTCACTGCCCCTGAGAATTTTCCAAACCAATTTCACAGAAATCACTTTGCCCTTTGCCCTTTTTGTCTGGCTGGTGTAAATTAGTTTCAATGAAGTCATTCCACTTCATCTTTCCTGCATAACCTGCTTTGTTACATGGATGTGGCTCTTATCCCATTAGCCCCCAAATACTTCACAGGAACGTCTGCTGTTATACCCAAGTGCCCGAAATGATTTGCCCAGGTAGGTTTAAAAAGAGTCAAAGACTAAACCTGAAATGAAATGCATTCTCTCATTCCTAAAGCAGTATTCTCTCTCACTTCCCTTTTTTAATTAAAAAAAAAAACAAAAAAAAAATGTTCTAGCTGATGACTGGCTTAGAGGACATAAAACCGCATGAAAACTTCCCCAATGGCAACAAAGGTTAAAGGGGGAGGAAGCAGAATGCACTTGTGTGCTGATTACCAGTGGAGGACAAAAGTCTTTTTGAAAATCATGTTCTTTTCCAGTAATAAGCCCTTATAATAGATCCCTACCCTTGGAGATTAAAAGGCTTTGGGGCTGTGCAAATAACAATAATCAGATCAGGAAATGTTAAAAGCATAAGACAGATAAACCCAATGAGAAACCTTCAGAGGAAAGCAGATAAGCATTGCATCCGAGGGAAAATGTTAGTGAAGCTATTTTGCCCTGGAGGCTGTTTTTTTCTCTTGAACAGAGGAGGAAGCATTGATTAGACACAGAAAAAGCACGTGCATTTTAAACAGAAAGATGACTCCCTTGGAAGGGCTCTCTGCCTGTCATCTCTTGCTTCCTTTTCATCCAACCCTGTGCCATTGCAGCTGGCTGTCATCTTTTTTAAAAAGTTGGGACTGAAAACTATGTGTCAGGTAGAAAAATAAATGTTAAGCACACGAGCAAATTTTAAATGAAGGAAAATACACAGTTGAAACACACTCAGATTCAAAGTGAAGTCGTTGACCAGCAACACATAAAACACTCATTTATTTTACATTGCCTCATCCAGGTCAAAGAGGTTAGCAAATATGAAAAGAATAGCAATGCCAAGGATTTCCCCTCAGTAAGCCACCTGTCACAGAGCCACCCCAGAACTTGGCTTCTGTTTTTAAATCACCTCCTAAGAGTCTTGATTGCTTAGGGAAAATATGGTATAATTCCCTCATGTAGATAAATGTTGTTTTTCTACCTTGACACCAACATTTGCTTTTAATGCTTCTCTGAGTCACTGACTCATTTTTTAAATAGCTTTACTGAGATATAATTTACCTATCATAAAATTTATCCATTTTCATTGGACAATTCAATGCTATCTAGTAAATTAATAGAGTTGTACAGCCATCACCATGATATTTCCTCTTTGTCTTTGGCTTTCTGCAGTTTGAATATAACATGTCTAGGGTTGTTTTATTTGGTGTTTATCTTGCTTGATGTTCTCTGGGATTTGTGGATCTGTGGTTTCCCATCTGCCATTAATTTTGGAAATCCCTTGGCCATTATTACATCCAATGTCATTCTCTCCTTCTTCCCACAGTTCTTGGGTAGTCTGATCTGGGTTTTTTTCTTTTTTCCTTTTTTCTCTTTTCATTTAAGTTTGGAAAGTTTCTGTTGACCTCCCTTCAAGCTCACTGGTACTTTCCTCAGTGGTGTCCAGTCTGTTGATGAGGGGGTCAAAAACATTCTTCATTTCTGTTGCTATGGTTTTGATTTCTAGAATTTTTTATTTTTTATTTTTTGGTTCTTTCTTGTAGTTCCCATCTCTTTAATTAGCCATTTTTTGCATGTTGTCTTCTTTTTTTGTTAACAACTTTAATATGTTAATCATAGTTATTTTAACTCTGTTTGGTAATTCCAACATATATGTCATATCTCAGTCTGAGTCTGATGATTGCTCTGTCTCATCAGATTGGTTTTGTCCTCTGTTTTTGTTTGTTTTCCTTTTGGCACGCTTTGTAATTTTTTCTTAAAAGCAGAACATGTTGTGTTAGGTAAGAAGAAATTATTAAAAAGTGTGGCCCAAATAAAAATGCTCTCATTCTTTTTGAAATTGTGACTAGGGCAGATACTGTTTTGTTTTGTGTTTTGCTGCTATTCATTTTGTTTGGCATGCACTTGATGCTGGGGTATTTACTTGATGGTATTTACTTGATGGTATTTACTTGATGCTGAGATAAATAAACCCTCAGTGTGAGGATTTATGGCGACCTGGCCACAATACAGGCTGTGCTTAACATTTGCTAAAGCTATAGGTGCTAGAGTCTTCCAGTTCCACTAGTGTCCTTGTTTCTGTCTCACTTCTTGACGTTGGGCTTCCCTGAGTTCCCTACTCAGAAAGACTGTGCATCTTGCAGCTCATTCAGCTGTTATCCTTTGCTGTTATATTGGAGGCCTGTTGGTGTGATGATAAGGTGTGGGGGAGGAGAAGCATGTAACTGTATGACTAAATCTGTCTTTTAGTGCACCTGTGTCTTAAAGCTGTCACCTTCATAAGAGTTTCTTCAGTGGTGTAGCATTTTTTCCCCATCCTCTACTCCCCTTTCCAGGCTGCAGCATTCCCAATCTATTCCTTTGAAAACCTGACCCTTTTGACTATGTGTTTGCCGTGAAGTAAGACAGAAAGGCTACAGGAGGCTGAAGTAGGAGGAATGACCTTTACTCAACTAGGATAAGATGCTCCTCCTCTTGAGCATAAGCCTTTTTACAGAGAAGGTTCTGGGCACAATAATTACTCTATTAGTCTGCTCAGGCTGCTATAACAAAATGCTATGTGACTGGGTGGCTTAAACAACAGACATTTATTTCTCCCAGTTCTGGAGCCTAGAAAGTTCAAGAGCTAGGTGCCACCTGATTCAGTTCCTGGCTTGCAGGTGGCTGCCTCATTGTTGTATTCTCATGTGGCAGAAAAAGAGCTCTCTCTCTTCCTCCTCTTAGAAACCCAATAATTCATCCTGAGAGCCCCACCTTCATGATCTCATCTAATCCTAATTATCTCATGAAGGCCCCATCTCCAAAGACCATCACATTGGGGGTTAGGGTTTTAGCATATGAATTTGGTGAGAGGCAGAAGGGACAGAATTCGTAGCAATAACTACTCTTCTCGTTCAGTCAGAACCATGAGAAAATATTTCTCAGATATTTACCACGAGAATCTGGTGAGGCTCCCAGAGGGCAAGCCGTGAATGTGTGGGGTGGCCCCTGAGGTTGTGGACCCCAGAAGTTTCTCACGGTCGTGTTACTTCCCATTCAATGTGATAGTTAATGACATGTGTCAACTTGGGTAGGCTGTGGTGCCCAGTTGTTTGTTCGAACGTGAATTCAGATATTGCTGTGAAGATATGTTTTAAACGTGCTTATAATTTAAATCAGGAGACTTTGAGTAAAACAAATTACTCTCCAAGTGTGGCTGTGCCTCATCCAATCAGTTGAAGGCCTTAGGAGAAATGACTGAGGGCTGCTGAGGAGGAAGGGGTTCTGTCTTCAGATTACCTTCGAATTCAAGACTGCAGCGCCAACACTTACCGGAATTTTCAGACTGCCAACCTGCCCTACAGATCCCAGACTTGCCGGCCCCCACGACTGTGTGAGCCAATATCTTAAAATAAATCTCAGTCTTTCTCTTTCTGTCTCTCTCTGTCCCTCTTGCTGCCTCTGGGTTGTGTGTGGCTGTGTGTACACACACAGCTATAGGTTCTGTTTCTCTGGAGAACCCTAATACAGCCTCTAGTGTACAGTAGCTCCAGTGGCTTTCAGATAGGTAAGAAGATCTTGACTGTGCCTGTCTGGATAAGGCTCTTTCTCCATATTTAGAGTGCAGATTATCTCTGCAATCTCAATTTTCTGATGAATCCAGGAAAGCTCATTTCTTTTTGTCCGGCTTTTTCTGTTGTAAGGGCAGAAGTGATGACTTCCAGGGTTCCCACATGTTTGAAGTGAAACCTGAAGTCTCGCTTTGTATGAATAGAATCATAAAATATGTCTTTTGTTTTTCATCTTGCTTCCTTAACTTAGCACAATGTTTTGGAGGTTCATCCATGTTCCAGCATGCTTCAGTAGATTCCTGCTTTTTATTACTGAACAGTGTTTTATGTATAGTTATAACACATTTGTTTATCCATTCACCAGTTGATAGACATTCGGATTCTAATTTGGGGGAATTATAAATATGATTATTTTCTGTCTTTTTAATTTAATCTTTTAAATTATAGAATAAAGTAGACTATTTTCCTTTTGGCATGCAGTTTTATTTTAACACATGTATATATGCATGCTACTACCACCATGAACAAAATACAGAACAGTTCCATCACCCCCAAATTCCATTGTTAGGTCCCTTTTATAGTTATACCTGTCCCCCAACTCTTACTCTTGGCAACTTCTGATCTATTCTCCAGCACTACAGTTTAGTCTTTTCAAGAATGTCATACAAATGAAATCATGATATGCAACATTTTGAGACTGGCATTTTCATTCAGCATAATGCCCTTGAAATTCATCCAAGATTTGTGTGTATCAATTGTGAGCTCCTTTTTAATTGTTGACTGGTATGCCATTGTGTGAGAACACAAAAATCAAAATGTTTTTTCAACCCTCTCCTCACACAACTCAACTCAATACTTCTGATGTCAGATATGTGGGGGTTTCTTCCCACGCACCAAGCACTTCTCCAGTGGATATCAACTGGGTGTCTTCTAATTCAACTCAATTTTGACGCTATCTTCCTGGAGATAGCATCAGATCCCACAGGTTGAGAGCTCAGTTCCAAAATACTGCTCCCCACTTCAAATGCCTATACTTCTGACCTACCAGCTGTAAGTTGGGGTTCTTATGACCCCATCCTCAGGTTTGATTAATTTGCTAGAGCAACTCAAAGAACTCAGGCTAACACTTTACTTATGTTTACCCATTTATTAAAGGGTATTGCAAAGAATACAGATGAATATTGCAAAGAATACAGATAGAAGATATGCATAAGTTGAAGTACGAGAGCAAGGGCGGGAGCTTCCAAGCCCTCTCTGGGCATACCATCCTCCAGGCTCCACCTTGTGTTCACCTATCTGGAAGCTCCCAAACCCAGTCCTTTTATGGAGGCTTCATTATGTAGTCATCATGACTGATTACATCATTGGTCATTGGTGATCGGCTCCACCTTCAGCCCCTCTCCCCTCCCTGGAGGTTGAAAGGTGGGGAAGTTGGTTGAAAGGGGGCTGAAAGTTTCAACTTACTAATCACAAATTGGTCTTCCAGGCACCACTCCCATCCTGAGGCTATCTGCCGGCTCAGCCACCAGTCATCTCACTGGCACACAAAGGTACTCATCACTTTGGAGATTCTGAGGATTTTAAAAGTTAAATGCCTGGAAATGAGGATGAAGCCAAACATATATTTCACAGTATCACACATTGTATGACTATAATACAGTTTGTTTACCCATTTATCCATGGAGGATTTATCCATTTATCCATGGACGATTAATTCCAGTTTTTGTCCATTATTAATAGAGCTGCTATAAACATTCACGTGAACACAAGTTTATTTCTCTCAGGTAAAGATCCAGGAGTGGGATTTCAGGGTTATAAGGTAAGTACGTATTTAACTTTATAACAAACTTTCAAACCATTGTTCAAAGTGGATATACCATTTTTCATTCCCACCAGTTATGTATGAGAGATCCAATTGCTCTGAATCCTTGTCAATATTTGGTATTTCAGCAAGGTTTATTTTAGCTATTATAATAGGTGTGTAATGGTATATAATTGTACCTTTAATTTGCATTTCTGGAATACCTAATGATGTTGAACATCTTTTCACGTACTTATTTCCCACCTTCTATCCTCTGTGGTAAAGCGTATTTTCAAGTCCTGGCCCTTTTTTAATTGAGTTGTGGTTTTTTATTGTTGAGTTTAATAGTCCTTTATATATTCTGGATGTAAGTTCTTTTTAAATATGTGATTTCCAAATACCGTCTCCCAGTTTGTAACTTGTTTTTTCATTCTCTCAAAGACCTTACTAAATTCGCTTATTCTAATACAATTTTTTTGGAGATTTCTTGAAATTTTCTATGAAAACAAATTTTCTATGAATACATATTTATTTTTTCTTCTTGCCTTATTTCACTGACTAGGACTTCTATTATTATGTTGAATATGAGTGGTGAGAATGGATATTCTTGCACTATCCCAATTTTGGCAAGAACACATTTAGATTTTTGCCATTAAATAAGATGCAGGTGTTTTTTATGAATGCTCTTCGTCAGGTTGAGGAAATGCCCTTCTTTCTTAGTCTGTGCTGCTACAACAGACTACCTGAGACCGGGTAATTTATAAAGAACAGATATTTATTTCTCATAGTTCTGGAGGTTAGAAAGTCCAAGATCAAGGTGCCTGCATTTGATGAGGGTCTTCTTGCTGCATCCTCACATGGCAGAAGGTAGAAGGGCCAGGAATAGCCAAACACTGTGAGAAGTTTCTTTTATAAGGGCCTTAATCTCATAAAGGACGGAGGAGCTCTCATGGCCTAATCACCTCTTAAAGAATACGTAAAATATTTAGAACCTTAAAGCAAATCTTGACTAATTCCAAAGAATTGATACTCTGGCCATAATTCAGTAAATAATTATAGAGCGCCTATTTCATACCTACAGGCTCTGGCGTCAATAAACAAAACCGCACAAAATGAAATTATTTTAGAAACTGTAATAAAAACAATAGCTAGAAAAATCCATGTGGTTAAACACTAATAAGTATCTTCTCAAAATTGTTGGAAATATTAACTGAAATAGCTCCTCTGGATAGCAAGTTGGCATTATCTAGTAAGGTTGAGAATGTTTACATCCTAGGTAGTCCCCCAATTCTACTTGTAGGTATATACACTAGAGGAAATCTTGTATTTATGCAATAAAAAACATACTCAAGATTGGTTAAAACAGTAGGGGTTATGATAATAAAATGAGAAAGACTCCAAATGCCCATCAACAGTAGAATATACATTATGATATATTCTGTAATGGAATACTACACAAAAGTGATAAATAAGTGAATTATCCCGCCGCGGGTTCGGATCCTATATAGGACTGACCGGTGCACTCACTGGCTGAGTGCCGGTCACGAAAAAACGACAAAAATAAATAGTAAAAGTTGATATGATACTAAAGTTCATACAGGAAAACAAATATCCAAGAGTAGCCAGAAAAACACTAAGAAATAAAAACTATGAGAAAGACTAGCTCTAACATATATTGAAACATATTATAAAGACACTATAATTAAACTAGTGTGGTACTGGTACATGACTAGACAAACAGAACAGAGGAATAAAATGCAAAGCCCTGAAATAAACTCAAGTACCTATAAAAATATGTGCATATTCAATATGTGATAAAGGTGGCATCTCAAATCATTGGGGCGGAGAATTTATAAGTGGTGCTGAGACAATTATTTAGCCACTTGGAAAAGGACAAAAGTAGATCTATATCTCACACCATATACAAAAGTTTAGGGACCTACCCATACAATAATCCATTCACATACTAGAAGGAAACACAGGTAAATCACTCTCTAATGTCTGTGTAGATAAAGGCTTTCTAACTATGACTCAAAATTTAGAGGCAATAAAAGGAAAGAGTGATAAGTTCAGCCAGATAAATATTGAAATTTTGTATGGCACAAAATACCAGAAATAAAGTCAAAAAACAACCAATAAACTGGAAGAAAAAATGTGTAATGTATACTACAAATGGCTAAACTCCTAAAATTTAAAGACTCTTAAAAATTGAAGGACAAAGGATCAAAATCTTGATATAAAGTTTTGGAAAAGACATAGACAATTCACACACAAAATGATATTTAAAAGCCCTGAAACATATGGAAAAATGTTTAAATTCAATCATAAACTAAACTAAAACAACACTAAACTACCATGTTTCACTTATCAAATTGGCAAAAATGAGCTCGGAGAAAATTATGTTAAATGAAATAAACCAAGCAAAGAAGGAGAAATACTGCATGTTCTCACTCATAGTGGGAGCTAATAAAATAAAATAACCAATACAAAATAAATAAATAAAAATAAAAGTATGGCATCACATTCTGTTGACTTGCTGTGGGTAAACAAGCCTCTCATACACTGCCGACAAAAATGCAAACAGCCCCTCTGGAGAGGAATTTGACAACCTACATATGCACTTACCTTTTGACCCAGCAATCACTTTCTAAGATTCTACCCTGAAGATACACCTTCAACAATACAAAAATACATAAGCACAAGGTTATTAATTACAGTATTGATATAATTGCAGTATATTAGAAACAATCTAAATGCACACACTTAGCAGCGTGGTTGAATAAGCTACAGTACATCCACTCAATGGAATAATATATAGTCGTAAACAGGGATGATGATGATTACTGAGAATGGATAAGGAGTGACTTCCAAGATATATTGCTAAGTGAAACAGCAAAGTGCAAGACAATGTCTATAGCATGGTATCCTTCATGTATGAAAGAAGAGAATATAAGAAAAAAATGTACATATATGTATCTTCTAATGTGTACAAAAGAAAATTACCTGCAGAGTAAGAGTGGGAAAGGTGTTGAAAGAAGCAAGAATGGAACTGGACTAGCACGAGAAGGATCTGACACTTCTCCGAGTCCCCTTTTGTGTAGCTCTGACTCTAAGAACCATAATCATGTTTCATGTACTCCAATAATAAGCAATTAAAATCACACAGGATTTGGGAAACTCAGACAGAATACAAAGGGTAACAAATGCACTGAACTATACTACAAATACCATTATACACTGAAGGGGGCAAGGAAGAAGAGAATTAACCTAAGTAACTTGCAAAAAACTGTATTTTGACTGTATACTGTCTGGCTGACAACAAATAGACTTGTATATGAATGCTCTTGTTAGATTGGTTTCTCACAGGGGTGTGAATTAGCAATTCATAAATTGCTTTATGTGTATATCAAGATAAAACAAATAAGTAAACATATGGTAAATAATGAGAGCCAGTTTTTCATTATTAGAGAAATGAGCTATAACTAAGGAAAGGGGGAAGACTAGAATGAACCCTGTGGTGTTCATTCATGGTCATGGATGGGTGTGTGTATGTGTCTGTGTGTTTCCTAGATCTGTTGCTGAGAGGCCTGGAAGTAATAAAAGGAGCCAAAGCTCCTTAGAGAAATGGTTGATTTCTGGACGGAGCAGGAAACATACAAGATAATATCATGGAAGATCTTGCAGTTCCAGAAAGTAAGAAATTACTCAAAAAGGGTTGGAACCACATTAAAAGAATACAGAAGCCATCCTGAAGAAACTATTAATGATCAAACTGGAACAATTGGGGGGAAAATAAAAATTGCATTGGAATCTACAGAATAAAATAAATATTCAGAGTGTAAACAAATATAAGTACTTAAAGGAATCCATAAAAGAAAAAGAAAGGGCTTACGGAAGAATTCCAATTAGTAAATGTAGAGGAACGAAGGGAATAGAAAAATCATCACTTGGCAAACATCACATTGAAGTTATTGCGTGCAATATTCACCAATGGATGCAAAAATTAGTGAGTAAAAGTTTGAGGAGAAACATGTTTTCATAGTCTCAAAATATCTTCCCAAAGATACTTACTAATTATAAAGGAAAAAATAGTAACTTTATAATAAGAACCTGGAGAGATACCACCTTAACCAAGTAATTAGATATACCAAGTCATATACCCTCTGATATAATGAACATTACTTCAGTGGCATTCTCACCAAAATAATCTCAGTCTGATGATAAAACAAAGCAATACAAAAGAAACAAACAAACAAAAAAACACACACATAGAATAAATCAAAATCAAGAGGTATTTTACAAAATAATTAAAAAGGGTCATTGAGGTCAGAAAACAAAAAGACAAAGAAATTATCACAGGCTGCAGGGGACTGACTATGGAGACATGAAGCTAAATGTCATGTTGGGATTTATAATAAATGCATGTGTATCATAAATGCATGTCACTGGATTGGAAGCTGAAGCAGAAGATGAGAGCACTAGCAGGGAAAATGGTGAGATTTTAACAGCTCTATAGTTCAGTTCATTGACTATTTCCAATGTTAGTTTCCTGGTTTTGGTCATTGAACTATGTAGATGGTAATTTCAGAGGAAGCTGAAAGTGCACTATTTTTGTAATGTTTCAGTCAGCTCAAATCGTTTCTAAATAAAAAGCTGTAAGAAACAATATAGTTAGGGTCACAACATTTTCAGTAACTTTTAAAAATCATAAGGGAATGGTAAGTTTAAAATATATGCCAGTGGTGACATTTGAGGGTGATGGCACGGGAAATGGATTGGGGAGAGACACTCAGGGGAAGTCAAAGATAATTTTAATATTATTGTTTTTAGGATGAGTGTGAATGCTTGACTGTTCATTGTAACATTATTTTATATCTTCCACATCTTTGATAATTTTTTATCAATATAATTTATTTAATAAATATAAATAGAGGAGATTCTAGCAGAAATATAAAGGCTTTACAATAGAAACACGCTCATTTTTAGCAATTTGAAATTGGGTTGCTTTAAATGAGAATACTCCTAAAAAGGCCTTTCCATGTTACAGTTTAAAGTGCTGGGTTTGCTCACTCCTCCATCTGGAGGTCCCTAGTGTGAGCTGACTTGCATCTGAGGAAAGTAAAATCCTGGCAATAATGCAGCCTAGTTCTGAGTGTGGTATCAATGGAGAGAGGGGAGCAATTGGGATATTTGCTTGTGGATACAATTTTAAGAAGAGCAAATGAAAGAGAGGACTTACTGGCACATTCTGAGAAAAAAAACCCTGAAGTGAGTCTCAAGATACCCAATTAAGATAAAATTAAATCATGCAAATATTGATCCAGTTAAATTTGCCAGGGATAAGTCTTATTATCAGTCAATTTTTTAAAAATACCAAATAGCAAGGAACTGTAGAAAAGCCTATACACACACACACACACACACACACACATACATATATATATAAAAGCTAAAAAAATATATATTTTTTTAATTGGGGAGTAATAATAGAAAAATAAAAAGACATTCCATTTCACTTTTATTACTTGTACTGGTTATTGACTTGCAGTATTGCCTATTATGACTAATTTCATTTAAAATTTCAGACTTTTCCCCAAGTGTTTAGAACTATCATAGAT
This sequence comes from Cynocephalus volans, assembly GCF_027409185.1. Lineage (NCBI taxonomy): Eukaryota > Metazoa > Chordata > Mammalia > Dermoptera > Cynocephalidae > Cynocephalus > Cynocephalus volans. The sequence continues at coordinate 24,164,378 of NC_084472.1, forward strand.
AATGCTCTACCCTCAAGGAGCAAACATTTTGTTTAAATAAGAAACACACGATTTCAGGTAATTTACACAGAACTTAATACATAAAATGGACCACAGAATATCCATAAGCACCACCATAGCACATGGGTTCTGGCTGTCCCTAGAAAATGACTAATTATGATTTCATTGATCAAAGTAATTGACTATATTCTCATCACTGATCGAAATCATTCTTTAAAGAAGTTCATCCTAATTGATACAGCAAAATGCGTGGAATTCTACAAGTGTGTATGAATGAATGCAAGTCTCAGTTTTCTTAGTATGATATTTTGTTCTTTAAGGATATAGTTTCCAAAAGCAAAAGTCTCCTTTATAAAAAGTTTGAGTTAAAGCACTCATAAAAAAAATTCTTCCACAAGGAAGATACAAACAATTAGCTATGAATTTGCTTTATATTGTCTTCATTGTTTAGGTCATTATTCCAAGACGTTAGCCATGGTCTAATAGGTGCCTCTGATAAAGAAAGTCGTTTTCTTTCAGGTCTACCCAATCTTATGCATCTGTGTGGGTACAGACTGCATCAAAGCAGTTACCTTTGGAGGGCACACTTACCACCACTGATGCTGACCTTTGATCAAAACACTTTTGGAGTTCCTCTCTTGGAATTGTACACACAGTTTATAACACATTCTGAAAAATCCTCAGTGGAGAAGAATCTTAGTCTTTGACAGTGGATTTGATCTTTGAAAAGAAAGTTATGCGGTGTTTACTACAGTGAATAAAACGGGCAGTGAACCTGGTTAATAGAATTCTGGGCTGAAAATGAGGCATGATTACAACTGATTGTGATTGCTCCACAGGACATTTCCAATGGACTCCACACAAATGGCACCTTCTTTAAAATGAGCATATAAACTTCCAAAATTTATATGTTCCAAAGGACAATATTCATTTGCTTGTATTAGTTATGGCATTAACATTTTAACAAACAACATTTTGTAATTCCTTGCAGTACAACACTAGGTGCTGGTTTGCTGTCCTGAATTTGAAGGAGAGTTACACACATCTCTGACAAGCCATTCTGTCCCCTAGGAGTCCTCTCAGTGCAGCAGGTGCCGAGCCTCCGGGGAGGTCCACCCACTTCAGCACCATCACCACGTGGAGTTCTGCCCTGAGTCCCATCTCTTTCTTCTAGAAACAATGTCAAAGCTTCTCTTTTCTTACTTCACTCAGCAGCAGCCTCGAGGCAGACAGAAATCAAGACTGTTTGAAACAGGTGGAGGAGATGACAATAAAAGACACCAGGTCTCCTATCCCCCCAGACCTATCAATTTGTTGAAATTTGACTAAAATGAAGAGGAAAAGACATCTACTAAAGGAAGATGTACAGCTGAGAGACCTCAGGAAGGAGCAAGGGCTATTTTCAACCAAGGAAGCTAATTGTATGCACAGCACCTCAGTTTCTGTGAAGATTTTGTTGGCAGAACATTTCCTTTCCTGCCCTGACTTCAGCTTTCTTTTTTTTTCTTTTGTTCTTTTTTTTTGACTTTTTTAAATGTAAAGTTTATTTTATTATTTTTTAAATTATTTATTTATTTATTATTTATTGTAACAAAGTTGATTGTACATATCTGTGGGGTACAGAGTTGAACATCAACACCCACGTGCAATATGTGGTGCTCACATCAGAATAATTATTATATTCAGTGATATACACTATCATTGCTGTTCATGGCCCTTTACTAGAACTTGCAGCTCACAGCTCCCTCCCCACGTCCTCCATGACTGGCCGTTTCTGGGAGCCACCGCGCTTGGGGCAGTGGACAGCTCTGATCAGCCCTACCTTTTCTGATCGTCTGCTTCCTTTTCTTCTCACTCTGAAGATAAAGATAGGGCCAGCTCCTCTCCTGTAGCTTTTCAAACTCCTTCCTTAACACTCTTCAGGCAGCACAGAAAGTCAAGTGCACATGTTGGAATCCAGCCTGAGTTCTCAATAGTCTTACAGTCGGCCTCACAGAGTGTGACTGAATGGTGTGCACACAAAGCATGTAGCGTGGTGGTTGGCCCCCAAAAGACCCTCGATATGACTATTATTAATACTTTACTTTCTTTTTTTTTTTTTTTTTTTTTTTTTTTAATTTTATTTTATTTATTTTTTTTTTTTAATTTTTTTTTTATTTTTATTTTTTTTATTTTTTTAATTTTATTTTGTCGATATACATTGTAGCTGATTAATGCTCCCCATCACCAAAACCTCCCTCCCATCTCCCTCCCCCCCTCCCCCCCAACAATGTCCTTTCTGTTTGTTTGTTGTATCAACTTCAAATAATTGTGGTTGTTATATCTTCTTCCCCCGCCCCCCGGTTTGTGTGTGCATGTGTGTATGTGTGTGTGTGAATTTATATATTAATTTTTAGCTCCCACCAATAAGTGAGAACATGTGGTATTTCTCTTTCTCTGCCTGACTTGTTTCACTTAATATAATTCTCTCGAGGTCCATCCATGTTGTTGCAAATGGCAGTATTTCATTCGTTTTTATAGCTGAGTAGTATTCCATTGTGTAGATGTACCACATTTTCCGTATCCACTCATCTGATGATGGGCATTTGGGCTGGTTCCAACTCTTGGCTATTGTAAAGAGTGCTGCGATGAACATTGGGGAACAGGTATACCTTCGACTTGATGACTTCCATTCCTCTGGGTATATTCCCAACAGTGGGATGGCTGGGTCGTATGGTAGATCTATTTGCAATTGTTTAAGGAACCTCCATACCATTTTCCATAGAGGCTGCACCATTTTGCAGTCCCACCAACAATGTATGAGAGTTCCTTTTTCTCCGCAGCCTCGCCAGCATTTATCGTTCATAGTCTTTTGGATTTTAGCCATCCTAACTGGGGTTAGATGGTATCTCAATGTGGTTTTGATTTGCATTTCCCGGATGCTGAGTGATGTTGAGCATTTTTTCATATGTCTGTTGGCCATTTGGATATCTTCCTTAGAGAAATGCCTACTTAGCTCTTTTGCCCATTTTTTAATTGGGTTGCTTGTTTTCTTCTTGTAAAGTTGTTTGAGTTCCTTATATATTCTGGATATTAATCCTTTGTCAGATGTATATTTTGCAAATATTTTCTCCCACTCTGTTGGTTGTCTTTTAACTCTTTTAATTGTTTCTTTTGCTGTGCAGAAGCTTTTTAGTTTGATATAATCCCATTTGTTTATTTTTCCTTTGGTTGCCCGTGCTTTTGGGGTCGTATTCATGAAGTCTGTGCCCAGTCCTATTTCCTGAAGTGTTTCCCCTATGTTTTCTTTAAGAAGTTTTATTGTCTCAGGGTGTATATTTAAATCCTTAATCCATTTTGAGTTGATTTTAGTATACGGTGAGAGGTATGGATCTAGTTTCATTCTCCTGCATATCGATATCCAGTTATCCCAGCACCACTTGCTGAAGAGGCAGTCCCTTCCCCAGTGAATAGGCTTGGTGCCTTTGTCAAAGATCAGATGGCAGTAAGTGTGTGGGTTGATTTCTGGATTCTCTATTCTATTCCATTGGTCAGTGTGTCTGTTTTTATGCCAGTACCATACTGTTTTGGTTATTATAGCTTTGTAGTATAGCTTAAAGTCAGGTAGTGTTATGCCTCCAGCTTTATTTTTTTTGCTGAGCATTGCTTTGGCTATTCGTGGTCTTTTATTGTTCCATATAAATGTCTGAATAGTTTTTTCCATTTCTGAGAAAAATGTCTTTGGAATTTTGATGGGGATTGCATTGAATTTGTATATCACTTTGGGTAGTATGGACATTTTCACTATGTTGATTCTTCCAATCCAAGAGCATGGAATATCTTTCCATCTTCTTGTATCCTCTCTAATTTCTCTCAGCAGTGGTTTGTAGTTCTCATTATAGAGATTTTTCACCTCCTTGGTTAACTGAATTCCTAAGTATTTTATTTTTTTGGTGGCTATTGTAAATGGGCAGGCTTTCTTGATTTCTCCTTCTGCATGTTCACTATTGGAGAAAAGAAATGCTACTGATTTTTGTGTGTTGATTTTGTATCCTGCTACTGTGCTGATACATAGTGTTGGAAGTACTAGCCAGAGCAATCAGAGAAGAGAAGGAAATAAAGGGCATCCAGATTGGAAAAGATGAAGTCAAACTGTCCCTGTTTGCAGATGACATGATCCTATATATCGAACAGCCTAAAACCTCTACAAAAAAACTCTTGGAATTGATTAATACTTTACTTTCACTGTGGTCAGCAAGCACAAGCTCCCTGTGCCACCACCGTGCAGTCCCCTCACTACACGTACTCAGGGTCCTACCCCCTTCTGCTTGCACGTAGGCCTGGGAGGAGGAGGAGAAGGAATGTCTGTTCCTTCCAAGACCTTTCTGGAACAGCCTTGATCTTCTCACTGTGGGGCTTTCCCCCAGGCTCCTTTATTCCCTATTTCAGAGCTTATTTTGCCTCCCTTTTGTGTTGCACTTGCTTCTATAGGGGGGTAGAGTTGCCCTATTTGCAAAAGTAGCTATCACCATAGCAACTTAGTATTTTGATACAGGCACGAAACAATTCTAAGGGAAAAATAGGTCTCTTATTTTTCAACTTGGCATGTAGACATATGGGAATCAAAATACTTGCCCGACATTATATAGCTGGTTCAAATGTCAAAGCAAAGAAACAAGTTTTGTTGATATTTTAAATAAGTATTGAGCAACCACAGTGTGTCATCCATCGAACAGAACATTCTCACAATTAATTCCTGCCTCTTAGGCGCTAATGCCTGAAGGCAACATGGAATATACTTTGGTGAACTCATTCTCTGAATGAAAAAATTGGTACCCATGGTTGGACAAAGAATTGTTGTGTTCACTTACATTGCAAAAAGTGTTGTGAATGATGCCATTTGGAGTTTCTGGGATGTTTTCATGTTTATTGAGAGCAAACAAGATACAAAATTTGAAAACTGGCCTATTGTTAATGATCAGAGGAATGTGGTTACTGTGTATATCACTTATACACCGTATGTGGGATGAGAGGCAGGCTGGTCTTGATCATTGAATGCCTACTATGTGCCAGGCTCCCTACGATGAGCAGCTGACAGAGATTAATGGCATAGATTAATTAACTGTAACTCCTGCCTGTGGCAGTCTTCATTAGGTGAGGAAACAAATAATAACAACACTGTGTGATACGTCTCTATAAAGATAGCTACAAAAACGATCTGAAAAAAGAGAAGGCAAGAAGGCCTCACAGAGATGAATTTTGAACTGTGTGTTTAAGGGTGAGCAGCTGGCAAAATTAGAGTAGACTTCACCTCAGTTAGGTCCTGGAGATTCTACCATACAGCATCTCTCCAGAGCATGAACATCTTTCATGCCCTCCCCCAACACGGGCAAGCATGATCTCTACTTCAGCATATTCCGATGACCCAGGGGGTTCTAGAACCAGGCTTGCTGATGGACCCCTTTAGAATGTCCATGCTGACCTATTTTCCATTGGCCGGATGTGCCAGCTCTTTCCTTACCTTTGCTCATGTGTTCCCTCTGCCTGAAATCTCCCTGTCACACTGTGCCTCCCCACCCTGCCCCCATGCATCCCACATGCATGTTTTCCCTTACCAATCTTTGTGTCCTCAGGCCTTGGTTGTGTTGTCGTTCCCTGGGGATTACTTTGCTGACCCCCGGAATGCTCCAGTGCTGCTCCTACCTGCTCCTGCAGTATCCTCCCCTTACCTGCACGCTGCTGCTCTAAGAGGGTTTCGTCATTGCCTGTCCTCTGGTCTGACTCATTCATTTCACTTGCTCCCTTCGCTGGGAAGCAGTGGGTGTTGTTTCCTCTTGTATTTCCCGAGGCTAACTTAATACTTATTAAGTAGATGTATAAATAAATCAAAGAAGACACTATCTATTCTAACTGCCCAACAACAGAAAAAACCACCTTTGTCCCACAATGTTCTTCTCTTACATTTGTGATAAAGAGTTTTTCTACCAGGGATGCTAGGCTAAACATGATGAGAGGTAAAAATCCCTATTTATTTCATTTTGGGGGTAACACTTTATTTTGGAATAGTTTCAAACTTACAGGAAATTTGCAAGATTAGTGTGAGCAATACCTTAAAATGGTTACCCAGAATTTTTAAAAAATAGTTTACATTTTGCCCCATTTGCTTTATCATTCTCTTTATTTCCCTTTTTCTCTGTACACATGTATGAGAATGTGTACATATGAATTTTTTCTGAACTCTTTGACAGTAAGTTGGAGACATCATGCCTTCTTTTTTTTTTTATTTAAATGACATTTATTAGCAAGTTCTCATTGTTCTTGCCACATATTATTTATTTATTTATTTATTTTAAATTTTATTTTGTCGATATACATTGTAGCTGATTATTGCTCCCCATCACCAAAACCTCCCTCCCTTCTCCCTTCCCCCCTCCCCCCAACAATGTCCTTTCTGTTTGCTTGTCGTATCAACTTCAAATAATTGTGGTTGTTATATCTTCTTCCCCCCCCCCCAGTTTTTTTTTTTTTTTTGTGTGTGTGTGTGTGTGTGTGTGTGTGTGTGAATTTATATATTAATTTTTAGCTCCCACCAATAAGTGAGAACATGTGGTATTTCTCTTTCTGTGCCTGACTTGTTTCACTTAATATAATTCTCTCAAGGTCCATCCATGTTGTTGCAAATGGCAGTATTTCATTCGTTTTTATAGCTGAGTAGTATTCCATTGTGTAGATGTACCACATTTTCCGTATCCACTCATCTGATGATGGGCATTTGGGCTGGTTCCAACTCTTGGCTATTGTAAAGAGTGCTGCGATGAACATTGGGGAACAGGTATACCTTCGACTTGATGATTTCCATTCCTCTGGGTATATTCCCAACAGTGGGATGGCTGGGTCATATGGTAGATCTATCTGCAATTGTTTGAGGAACCTCCATACCATTTTCCATAGAGGCTGCACCATTTTGCAGTCCCACCAACAATGTATGAGAGTTCCTTTTTCTCTGCAGCCTCGCCAGCATTTATCATTCATAGTCTTTTGGATTTTAGCCATCCTAACTGGGGTTAGATGGTATCTCAATGTGGTTTTGATTTGCATTTCCCGGATGCTGACTGATGTGGAGCATTTTTTCATATGTCTGTTGGCCATTTGTATATCTTCCATAGAGAAATGCCTACTTAGCTCTTTTGCCCATTTTTTAATTGGGTTGCTTGTTTTCTTCTTGTAAAGTTGTTTGAGTTCCTTATATATTCTGGATATTAATCCTTTGTCAGATGTATATTTGGCAAATATTTTCTCCCACTCTGTTGGTTGTCTTTTAACTCTGTTAATTGTTTCTTTTGCTGTGCAGAAGCTTTTTAGTTTGATATAATCCCATTTGTTTATTTTTCCTTTGGTTGCCCGTGCTTTTGGGGTCGTATTCATGAAGTCTGTGTCCAGTCCTATTTCCTGAAGTGTTTCTCCTATGTTTTCTTTAAGAAGTTTTATTGTTTCAGGGTGTATATTTAAATCCTTAATCCATTTTGAGTTGATTTTAGTATACGGTGAGAGGTATGGATCTAGTTTCATTCTCCTACATATGGATATCCAGTTATCCCAGCACCATTTGCTGAAGAGGCAGTCCCTTCCCCAGTGAATAGGCTTGGTGCCTTTGTCAAAGATCAGATGGAAGTAAGTGTGTGGGTTGATTTCTGGATTCTCTATTCTATTCCATTGGTCAGTGTGTCTGTTTTTATGCCAGTACCATACTGTTTTGGTTATTATAGCTTTGTAGTATAGCTTAAAGTCAGGTAGTGTTATGCCTCCAGCTTTATTATTTTTGCTCAGCATTGCTTTGGCTATGCGTGGTCTTTTATTTTTCCATATAAATGTCTGAATAGTTTTTTCCATTTCTGAGAAAAATGTCTTTGGAATTTGAAACCAAAAAACAATTCAAAAGATCAACGAATCAAAAAGTTGGTTTTTTGAAAAGATAAATAAAATTGACAAACCATTAGCATGGCTAACAAAAAAAAGAAGAGAGAAGACTCAAACAACAAAAATTAGAAATGAAAAAGGCGATATTATAACTGATTCATCTGAAATACAAGGAATCATTCGAGACTACTATAAACAACTATACGCCAACAAATTTGAAAATCTGGAGGAAATGGATAAATTTCTGGACACACACAAGCTCCCAAAACTGAACCGTGAAGACGTAGAAAATTTGAACAGACCAATAACAATAAAGGAGATTGAAGCTGTTATTAGAAGGCTCCCAACAAAGAAAAGCCCAGGACCAGATGGATTCACAGCAGAATTTTACCAAACATTCAAAGAGGAATTGACACCGATTCTTTACAAACTATTCCAAAAGATTGAAACGGACGCAAATCTCCCAAACTCATTCTATGAAGCAAACATCATCCTGATACCAAAACCAGGTAAAGATATAACCAAAAAAGAAAACTACAGGCCAATATCCTTGATGTATATAGATGCAAAAATCCTCACTAAAATACTAGCAAACAGAATACAGCAACACATACGAAAAATTATTCATCACGATCAAGTGGGATTCATCCCAGGGATGCAAGGTTGGTTCAACATACGCAAATCAATAAATGTGATACACCATATTAATAAACTCAAACACAAGGACCATATGATCATCTCTATAGATGCTGAAAAAGCATTTGATAAAGTTCAGCACTCATTCATGACAAAGACCCTCTATAAGTTAGGTATAGAGGGAAAGTATCTCAACATAATTAAAGCCATATATGCCAAACCCACTGCCAATATCATCCTGAATGGGGAAAAGCTGAAAGCTTTTCCTTTAAGAACAGGAACTAGACAAGGATGCCCACTCTCACCACTCCTATTCAACATAGTGTTGGAAGTACTTGCCAGAGCAATCAGAGAAGAGAAGGAAATAAAGGGCATCCAGATTGGAAAAGATGAAGTCAAACTGTCCCTGTTTGCAGATGACATGATCCTATATATCGAACAGCCTAAAACCTCTACAAAAAAACTGTTGGAATTGATAAATGATTTCAGCACAGTAGCAGGATACAAAATCAACACACAAAAATCAGTAGAATTTCTTTTCTCCAATAGTGAACATGCAGAAGGAGAAATCAAGAAAGCCTGCCCATTTACAATAGCCACCAAAAAAATAAAATACTTAGGAATTGAGTTAACCAAGGATGTGAAAAATCTCTATAATGAGACATGATGCCTTCTTACTCTTGAACACTTCAGGGTGAATTTCCTATCAAAAAGATGTTCTTTTACTATAATCACAGTTTAATTATCAAAACCTGGAAATTTAATATTGATACAATATTAACATCTCATCAACACTTTATATTTAAACTTCATCAGTTGTACCAATAATGTTCTTTATAGGTATTTTTCCCCCGTCCAGGATCCAGTCAAGGATCTCACACGTTATGTGTAGTCAGTCATCATGTCTCTCCCGCGTTCTATAATCTGGAACTATTTCCCAGACTTTCTTGGTCCTTCTTGATCTTGATATTTTGAAGAAGACAGGAAAGTGATTTTCTAAAATGTCCCTCAATATTTGAGTTAGTCTGATGTTTCCTCATAATTAGATCTGGATTATGCTTTCTTTTTGCCCAGCATACTACAAAAGTAAGGTTGTCTCTTTCCTGGTGCAGCATCTCAGGAGACATATGATTTCAGTTTGTCACCGTATTGGTGACGTTAACGTTGATCACTTGGTTCAGGTGGTGCCTGCCATCTTTCTTCACTGTAAAGTTCCTACTTTTCCCTTTGTGGTTAACAAGTAATTATACACACAAAGGGTATAATTAGAGAGATAGGTAGATATAGGTAGGTAGGGAGATAGACAGACAGACAGTCTGCATCCTTACTGACATTTTTAATATTTTCAGCTTTATTTTTAATCATTTTAGAAGAAAGGTAATGGTGTCTCATTCTGGTTTTAATTTTCATTTGCCTACAATTAATGAGATTAAATACAAAATTCCCTTATTACTCCTAAAATGTTTATTCTCTGTGTGTCTGTTCTCTTTCGTGAAGTGTCTGCTCAAGATTTATGCCCATTTTTTTTTTTTTTTTTTTTTGGTTACTTAATTATTAAGTTCTATATATGTGAGTTCTTTGTTTATATATTTTGGAAATATTTTTTTTCCCAGGATGAAATTTACCTATTCATTTTCTTCACATTTTCTTTTGATGAGTAGAAGATGTTAATTTTGAGGAAGTCTAACTTATTTTTTCTTCTGTGATTATTGCTTTCTGTGTTTAAGAAGTCTTCGTATGCCTTTTGTAAAGATATTATTTTATATTTTGCCCTAGGATATGTCTAGTTTTACCTTCTGCATCCATCTCAAATTAACTTTTCTGTATGGTGTGGTGTAAGGGTTAAGATTTATATCTTACAAATGGATATCCAGTTGTTCTAGCATCATTTGTTAAAAGATTTTTCTTTCCACATTAAGATGCTTTGGCAACTTTGTTGAAAATCAATTACCCATTATGAGTTTATTTTGTTCCATTGATCCCTTTGGTCTCTCCTGTAACAAAACCACACTGATTTGCTTACTGTATTTTTATAGTAATTCTTGAAGTCAGTGTACTGATATAATGTTGATATTTTACTGAATGTATAGATGAATTTGGGAAGAATTGTCTTCTTGATAATATTGAATCTTACACCCCATAGCCATGTTATATCTCACAATTTATTAGGTCTTTACTTTCAGAATGTTTTGTGTTTTGAAGTATAGAGGTCATGAATATCATTTGTTAAATTTGTAAATAAATCTTTTATAGTTTTTGTTGCTCATGTAAATAGATTAATATTTTACTTTTGTTTTCTAATTATTTCCTGACAGTCTATAAAAATACTTCGGGTTTGGTACATTGATATTATATCATATAACTTTAGTAAATTCACTTGTTCAATTTAATAGCTATTTTTAGATTCCTTAGCATAGTCTATGTAGACAATCATGTCATCTGAAAACAGAGACTATTTTCCTTTTTCATTTTTGAACTTTTTAAAAATTATTTTTTCTTGCCTTATTTTTGTGACCAGGACCTCCAGGACATGGCTAAACAGAAATAGAGAAAATATCCTTGCTTTTTTCCAAAATTTAGGGGGAAAATATTTAATGTTTCACAATTAAGAATTTTTTAGCTGTAGGTTTTTTCGTAGGTGATCTTTATTCAGACTGAGGAAGTTTCCTTTAATTCCTAGTTTGCTAAGAGTTTTTAGAAAGCATAAATGAGTGTTGAATTTTAGAATTTTGTTAAAGTCTTTTTCAGCATCTGTTGAGGTTACTATATAATTTTTCTTTTTTTACTATAATAATGAGGTGAATTACATTGATTGATTTTTAAATATTAAACTATCCTGGCATTCCTGGGATTAAACCCTCGTTTTTCATGGAGTATCATTCTTTTGTATACTGGGGGATTTGATTAGCTAATATTTTCTTAAGGGTTTTTATGATTATGTGCATGAGAAAGATTGTAGCTTTCCTTTCTTGCAAGGTTTTGGCAACAGGTTTATGCTGGCTTTAGATCATGAGTTTTGAAGTGTTTACTCCCATTCTATTTTTGTTTATGTAAGGTGTGTATATTATTTCTTTCTTAAGTGTTTGATAAAATTCTCAGATGAAGTAATATAGAGCTGATATATTCTATGAAGAAAAGTTTTTGATTATGAATTCAATTTTCTTGATAGATACAGGGATATTCAGATTTTCTATTTCATCTTGTGTCAATTTTGGTATTTCGTTTTTTCAAATAATTTATCTTTTTTATCTAAATTATTAAGTATATTGTCATAAGGTTTATCATAGTAATCTATTCTTTCACATCTGTAGAATGTATAGTAATATTATACATGTGATGGTTAATTTTATGTCAACTTGGCTGGGCAATGGGGTGCCCAGATATATGGTCAAACATTTTTCTGGGTGTTTTTGTGAGAGTATTTTGGTTGTGTTACCATATAGATCAGCAAACTTTAAGTAAAGCAGATTGCCCTTCTTATTGTTAGTGGGCCTTATTCAACTGGTTGAAGGCTCCAGTTCTCCTGGGTCTCCAGCCTGTCAGCCCACCCTGCAGACTTTGTACTTGCCAGCCTCCATAATGATGTAAACCAATTTCTTATACTCTCCCTCTCTATACATACACATACACTTGCACACACACACCTGCACACAGACTGTATTGGTCTGCTTCTGTGGAGAACCCTGACAAATACAATATCTTTTATTCCTGATATTGGTGATTATTTTTTTATTGATCGGTCTTGCTAGATGTTTGTCAATTTGTTGATCCTTTCAAAGAACCAAACTTTGGCTTTATTAACTGTTTTTATGTTCTATTTCTATTTCATTAATTTCTGATATTACCTTTATTTGTTCATTCCTTCTCACTTTTGGCTTAGTTTGTTCAATGTTTTATTAAGGTGGAAACTAAGATAATTCATTGTCAATATTTCTTCTTTTGTAGTATAAACATTTAAAGCTTTACATTTTCTTCTAAACACTGTTTTAACTGCATCCCACAAATTTTGACATGTACCTTCATTATTATTCAATTTAATGTAATGTCTAATTTCTCTCATGATTTCTTTGACACATGCATTATTTGGAAGATTGATGTTTAATGTGCAAATATTTAGAGCTTTTAACTTTTTTATTGTTTTTTATTTCTATTTTAATTTTCTTGTGATCAAAAGTCCTAATATGCAATATTTCAATCTTTTGAAATTTATTAAGATGTTTTTTATGATCTGTCATATGGTTTACCTTTTTGAACATTCCATGCACACTTATAAGGAATGTATATTGGGACTTGTTGACTGTTCTATAAACGTCAATTAGGTCAAGTTTTTCAATAACATTTTGTAATTCTATGTTACCATTGATCTTTTGTATACCTGTTCTGTCAATTACTGAGAGAAAGATGTTAAAATCCCCAACTCTGACTATTGATTTGTGTATTACTCTTTTTATTTTCATCAGTTTTTGCCTTGAAATTCTGTAGGTCAGTGCATATTTATTTAAGAGTTTGTTTTCTTTCTTTTTCTTTTTAATTGTTTATGAGTATTCATGAGATACAAAGCTGATTGTCACCCCTCATGCCCATGAAATGAGGGCCAGATTCATACTGGCAGCATACCCATTACCACAAATTGCATTTGTATCTCGTGCCCACTACCCAATTATCCCCAACCTTCCTCTCCCTCCTACTTTTCCCCCCACTCCACTTTGTAGCCCAAGGAATGTTCTCCCCCTCTGCAAGTTCAATGCACTACTGTGGTCTTTCTTTCCTTCCTTCTTTCTCTTTTTGCTCCCACATATGAGTGAGCATGTGCAGTATTTATCTCTCTGTGCTTTGCTTATTTCACTCAACATAAGTTTCTCCAGGCTCAACCATGTTGTTGCAAATGGGAGTATTTCATTCTTTTTTATGGAAGAGTAGTATTCCATGGTGTATATATACCACAGTTTCCTTATCCAATCATCCATCGCTGGATATTTAGGTTGGTTCCATGTCTTGGCTATTGTAAATAGATTAATCATTTTATAATGAAATCTTCCTCAGATTCCCTGGTAATCCTACTTACCTTAAAGTTTTTGTAGTATTAATACAGTCACACCAATTTTCTTGCATCTACTGTTTTGTGGAATAGATTTTCTCATATACAAGGGGACTTCAAAAAGTTCATGGAAAAATAGAATTAAAAGATAAAAATTAAAAACGTAAACTTTATTTCTGAACATAAGCTTCATCAAGTTGAAAACACTTTTGTAAGTAATGATACCAGCCTTTTAGTTCATCCCTGAAGAACTGAGGGTCCTGGATTTAAGCATGTCAATAAAGTTTTACATTAACTGAAAAAAAAAAAAACGAGTGCCCTTTAAAGATTTGTTTTTAAGATTAGGAAACAAAAAGACATTAGAAGGAGCCAAATCGGACTATAAGGTGAATGCCTAGTGATTTCCCATCAAAACTCTTGCAAAATTACCCTTTTTGATGAAAGGAATGAGCAGGAACGTTGTCATGGTGGAGAAGTACTCCCTAGTGAAGCTTTCACAGGTGTTTTACTGCTAAAACTTTGGCTAACTCTCTCCAAACACTCTCATAATAAGCAGATGTTTTTGTTCTTTGGCCCTCCAAAAAGAGCCATAAATTCAAATTCGCCACACATTTGATGTTTGTTCTTGCTTCAATTTTAGCAGAATTCATGTTGCTCTGATAGGGGCTCTTTTCAAACTGATATCTTTCTTAGTGTCTCAACCAGATTCTGTTTAGACATGTTATAAAAAATTAGTACAACTTTGTTTTGGTGCCAAAAAAATTAAAAAATATTGAAATCCTTTCATAGTTTTTTAAAATATGCATTTTCCATTTCTTTTTGAAGACCCCTTGTACTTACTTCTGGCTCATCTTTGCCTTTGTATTTCAAGTATCTCTTCCATGTAGCAAAATCGAGCCTTGCTTTCTTATTTTTCTGATACTCTGCTTTATAACAAAGTGCTTTTCTCATTTATAGTCAGTGTTAATACTGACATGATTTTATTTTTTTATCATTGTAGTATTTGTTTTTTATTTGTCTTGCTCATTTTTAGTTAATTTTCTCTCCTTCACTTTCTCTTGGGTCAATCAAATATTTTTTGGTTTGTAATTTTAATTTCTCTGTTGGCCTTATAGTGGTCACTGTAGAGATTATAGCATGAATCTTTAAACTGTCACAGTCTGCTTAGAGTTAATATTATACTAGTTCACCTAAAATGTAAGAATATTGCAACTGTATGGTTTTATTCATCAACACTATCTTTTGTCCTTTTTCATATGAATTAAGTGACATATATTATAAACCCCACTGGATATCATTATAACAATTTTCAATTATTTATTAAAGAAATAAAGAGAACAAAAACTATACTCTACTTTAGCTAAACGTATTATTTCCAGTGCTGTATAGTGTTATCTTTTTCAGCGTGAAGAACTCTCTTTACCATATTTTGAAATGCATGCCTGATGGTGAAGAATGTCTTCATTTTTGTTTATCTTAAAGTGGTAACCTCCAATTAAGAAGAATATTTTAACTGAATATAGAATTTCGGGTTGCCAGATTTCTTTTTTCAGCAGCTTGAAGATGTTCTGTTGTCTTTGGCTTTCATCGTTTCTGAAGAAAGGTTGGCCATAATTTATAGCTTTGCATATAAGGTGTCATTTTTATCTAGTTGTTTTTAAATTTTTTCTTCTTATTGTTATTTTTTAGCAGTTTTGTTATGATGTGTCTAGATGCAGTTTTCTGTCTATTTAAGCTGCTTAGGGTCCACTGACCTTCTTGAATCTGTAAATTACATTTTTCACCAAATTTGGAAAATATTCTGCCTCTTCCTTTCTCTCCTTTTCTTTTAGGACTTCAGTGATACATATGTTAGACCACTTGATATTGTCCACATGTCACTGAGAAACTTTTTATTTTAAAAAATCTTTTTCTCTCTGTTTTGAAAAATTGTGTAGTTTCTATTGATTTATATTTAACTTTATTAACTCTTCTACCACATCTAATCTGTTATTAAGCCAATCAGGACATTATTCATTTTAGAGACTGTGTCTTTAATTCTAAAATTACCACTTAGTTCTTTCTTATAGTTTCCATTTGTTAATTTATATTACCATATATTCCTTTAAAATAATTAATATATTTTAAAAAGCTGCTGTAAAGTCTTTTCTCAATAATTCCAATGTCTCATTTATCTGGGAATTGAGCACTATTAACTGCTTTTCTCTAGACTATACGACACATTTTCTGTTTAGGAGGTATTCTCTAGTAATATTTGATTATATGCTGAATATTGTGGATGATATGTTGTAGAGACTCTGGGTTTTGATATAATCCTCTCAAAGTGTTTGTTGTTCTAGTAGGCAGTTAATTTGTACTCTAACTCTGAATTCTTCCTGCTGTTACTTTTGGTAAGTCTCTTAGAGACTCTCTGTGCACGCTTAATTCAGGCTAATCTAAGATTTGGGCAAAGTTTATCCACAGATTACTGGGGTAACTTTCCAGACATGTGCCTCTGATCTGGGAATTTCCCTCCCAGTTTGCTACCATTCTGGCAGTCCTGAGTCCTAACTTTTGACTTCTTAGTCAGATCAAGGCTTTCTGCTTATGTGTCAGCTGCTCTACGACAGGAGGATCGGATGTGGGAAAGTGCTGTACAAACAAACCCTCACCCAGTCCTTTTTTCCTTTTAAGAGCCAATGCCCCACCGGTTTTTGTCTTTTTTTTTTTTAATTTCTCTCTAGTGGTTTCTAATAATTGCCTGAAGTTTATAATCATTACATAAGGAATATTTAGTCCTGTATAAACTATTCTGCAATGACCAAAAGTGGAATCTGCCAAAATAAAACCTTATTATTTCTATACTCTTGTCCTCTACAAAAAAATCAGATAAAGATTCATCAACTTATATACACAAGATATTAGAGATTATGCCTAAATTTATTCTTTGTTTTATAATATCTCTCTGAATAATTTCATCTATAACCATGATCCCTATTATCTCCTTTATTGATACTTTCCCGGATTTTTATCTTTGGACATTACCATTCTCCTGAGCTTCAGGTCTGTATTTCCAACTGTCCACTAACTGTATCCGTAAAATATCATTTTCTTTATAAAACCTTGCCCAGTTATGACCAGTGGACATTGACATCCCAACTGTGTGCTCCTGAAGCATTTTAGTTCTAGGTCTATCTCATCGCTCATCGATATTTAATCTCTGATTTAGGTACTTACATGTGCTTGTTTCCCCAAATACATTGCAAGCTCCTTATTGCCAGGTGTCATGTCTTGTCTGTCTTTATCTCATTAGTGTCCAGCTCATTTATTTTACTCAAAATCATTTGGTGAAAACAGATTTCAAAAGGAACAAATGTTTATGTATTTTTTTGTGTGTTCTAAAAAGATGGTATCATCCCAGGAAAGTCCTTTGTTTCTTATAAAGTTAAAATGCTTGATTTTTCAGTAGGCCTCTACAGGAGGCTTTGAGGAACATGAGTGAAGTGACACACTATGACCCATTATTCGTAGAGAAACTTTTAAAGAAAAATATTTAATTTTGAATTTGATGAGATATTGACCTCTAACTGCAGGTAAAGCTGAAGTAAGCATTTCTTTAAAAAAATAAAAAAGAGGAAGAAGATATTTGATGAGTTCAAATTCTGAGTCATACATTCTTTGGGAAGTGTTATAAGATGTGTTATCTCTTTCTGATATAAGCATAACGGACTCATCACTGGAAAAGTGGTCATTTTCCAAGCTCTCTCTTTCTCATGAATAATAGTGTAAAATAATAAAAATAACAAATAATATTTATTGAGTTCTTACTGTATATTCAAGATACTGTTTAAAGTATATCACACATATTAACTCATGTAATACTCAGAATAATTCTACAAAATATGTATGATTATTAATATCATTTCTTCAATTGAGGAAATTGAGACTTAGGCAGAAAAACTGAAGATATTTTACAGTCTTAGTTTTTGCAACCATGAACATACTCTATGGGTATAGAATGCTTACCTTCTCCCTATACCTGTTTTTGGTATCTTTATTTTACTGGCTCATTGATCCTTCAGCACTTTGTGTTTGCCTTTCATGCATTTCCCATAACATTATTTTACTAGTGACAAGTCACCTGAATCTAATTTTTCTTTATGCTTGAAAATACTCTCCAATCTTGGCAAATATTCTTTGATCTCCATCACTGCAGTAAGCTGCCATTTTTTTTTCTTTTTAACTGTTACACTTGCCTGTCACTAATACTAATTTTCACTGGAAGAAATCATCTTTTTCAATCATAAGAAGATGATAAGCAATTTATGTCTTCATAACAATTCCCAATCTAGTTTTAGTTGGCTGTTCTCCATGTTGAATTATGTGTAATGGTATACTGATGAGGGTTGATATGTAATAGAGATTGACTTGACACTACCAGACACTTTTCTTCTAGGTCATCAGAGCCTAAGACATTTCAAGTAGGGATGATAGATCCTTTCTTTTTCAGTTTATCATGTCACCAGGTGCTTAAAATTGAAGTTTATTTTTTCATAAAATACCCAGTAAAAAAAATGCGGCCTTGTAAGATACTCGTTACCAGAATACAGGAAAGTAGGCCATAAAAGTAAGATCATGAAGAGAAACTAAATAACAATAATTCACATTGTTATGATAATAATTATAATAATAATAATAACAACATTTCAATATTGGGCATCATCTTTGTTCTAGTATTAAAAAACTAGTAGTAGTTAGTCTTAAGTAGCTCATTATTTTGTTTGTATTCTTAGTATATACTTGAATCAGTATTTCAGTTAAATTTAAATCAGTATTTTTATTTCAGTCCACAAAGAGCTGGCACTCACGTAAAATTCTGGAAATGGCCACCAATAAAAGGAAAATGGTTTTCTTCTCTGAGATGTCTATATGAGAAAATATTACTAACAGTAACAGGAGTTAGTCATGCACATTGAGAGGACACTATGCCCACAAGTACTCTTGAAGCAACATATAGAATTTGCCTGTTTCTAAAGTTCTGATTTATGTAGTGCCTTATTCACTGTGTAATAATATCTAAAGTGCATCCCATAATTACTCCTGCAATAACCATTTCTTTTTGTTTATAAAAATAACAGGGAGTGAGCAGCTGAAATGTAATTTCCTGAAACAAAGACGTTAAAAATTGATAATATCTTTGTAATGCTCCATCTATTATTTTCAAACTCTAGTTCAGAAGGTCAAGGTTTATGTTTATTAACGATTTCTAAACAAGTTGCTCTATAAAGTAAAGAAATTAGCAAAGATTGAAAATCACGCATATATTTAATAAACATCTTTTGATGAATATGAAAAAATACCAAAATATAACACCTCAATTATTCACAATAATTTAAGGAATAGGACATCCTGTTTCACCAAGGTTTGATCCATCCAAGGTTTGATCCATCTGTCCTAGATATACGAACCAGTTCACTCATCGTACCTCATTGTGTTATTTCATATTTGTAAAAATATAGACACTAACCAACTATGAGTCTTCAATTTAGAAATCAAAACATTTATTGCATGGTTAATATTGTTTGAAAAGTATTATAAAACAGAAATGTAAAGGTTCTGCCAAGTCCCATAGGTGCAAAAGATGATCTTAATTATTTAAAATGTAAATTTTAATTCAGAATTTGATGCAAAAAAGTTTTGGAAAACAATGAGATAACTTAGAATATACAATCTTACTTAAAGAAGTAGTGCTAAAAATGCAAATATGAAATTGCCTCTAGCTCTCTTAGCTAACAGAATAAATCATAGTTGAACCATTTATCCCCCTTTATGCATATTCATAATCTTGCTGTAGCCTGAAAACTCAGAGGTAAAAAGTGAAGGCCCTTAGAGGTCTCTAGTACTCCATCGGTAAACAAATTAAAAGTCATAATATTTGGCAATGCCTCTTCTCGTCTCTTTTCTCACGGCCTATGCTTATCTCCATATGGTCCCTCTATCTCAAACTAGGCACTATCTTGTGTTCCCCAAATGAACTAGAATCAATTCATATTTCATTTTAATCTGTTTATTCTAAGAAGTTAATGCCACCTGCCCCACATGCAGCATGGACTGTCTTTGTTTGGGTGAACTGTTAACATAATTTCTGGCTTTACCCTTTTCAAATGACATATTTATTTTTTTTTTTGGCTTAATTGTATAAGAGAGACCAAGTTTACTAGAAATTTTCCCACTATCTTTTAATGACAGATGATTAATATTATCTACATAAAACACTTAAATGAAATTTACATTTCCTTTTGCAAGAAATTCTTACGCTGGACTCTTTAGGGATTATGAACCAATGATTCCCTGATTTCTCTTGAGACTTCTTGGCTCCCAGTTATATTACTTAAGACTCCTTTGCTCTTAAGTAAAACAAAATCAGCTGAATTGTTTAAGCAAAGAATTAAATTTTGCATGAGGGCTCAGGGTCCCTTTTGGAACCTGCACCCAGCAATGAGCTTAGCACTAACAAATGTCTGAGGAGGAGGCCCTGGATTGCCTGCCTCCTGGAATCCTAATGTTCTCTCTGATTTCTGTGTCTTTGTGCAGTTGCTGAGTTAGTCCCTAGTTGCAGACCAGTTCTCTTTGTTCAATCCATATGATGGAAAATGGCTCTTGAATAACTGCATTTACATTGATTCCATTAAGAGCAAGATGGAGCTGAAGTCTTGTTTAAAATGACATGTTTCTAGAGGCAAACTGGGATTAGCCCCATCTATTTTGGCCTGAAGCCTGAATCGTGTCACATAAACATAGCTGCTCCTGTGTTAAAACATGTAAGGGTGGGGGAACACAAGATGCCTTGATTTTAACTCTCAAATTTCTTACCTGAAGTTTTGATTTAACCAAATAAATAATAAAATTAGATTGATCACTTCCATTCATTGACTTTGAGTATTTATCAATGGTCAATCAGGCATCACTCAAATAAATCTAAAGCTTTATTTAAGAAAAAGTTAGAATTAGCTTTCATTGGTAACCATTCCTGTTGAATCCTACTACTTATTGTCCAGAGATATGAACAATATTTGCCTATTTGGAATCATATTTGGTAACAAAACTTATAATATATTTGCTCCTTTTTTATTTTAGAAATAAATAATAGTATGCTCTAGCATGGCTGCAAGCCCATAGGTTCATATGTAGTTGTAACTCTAAAATATTAACTGTTGACCCTGACAGTCTTCTCTGATGTAATGTGGTTCATATTCATTAGGTCAAAAGGCAGAGATGATAAATGAATTGCTGAGATCACGGTGCTGATGAAGCCAAGGTCAAACCACAAGTTTATACCCCTCTGTGTAGGCCAGGATTTCTGTAGAGAGAAAATGAAAACCCAGCATCTCAAACCTCATCTATTCTTTTTAACACATACCATTAAAAATGAGGGAAATTCATGAAGATGTTAAAGAAACTAAACCCAAATGCATGTCCTCCTTACTGTACGTAATATCAACTTCATATATAAAGAGAATTTCTTTATTTAATCAAATGAATATCTTAGTTCAAGAGCAAATTCAGTGGATCTATATGCTCTGGCCTTTATGGAAATAAAATTTCTTTACTTTCAACTGTTCATCTATAATATGTACTGATAGGTTGTGAACTAATTGTTTCGTCATCCACATGACCAAAATAAATTATAAAGTTTATTTTTCCTGAACATCTATGGCATTTCATGAATATTATGATTTTGCTATAATACCTACCTGTCTAAATTTGCTTAATTCAATTTCTTAGGTTGAAAAAAGAAAAAGAGAGAAAGAAATGTTAATTACCTTAGAAGAATATATATGTTTTGAGGCCCAGCATAGTGGCTTTTTCTCTGAGAGCTTAAACATATTACAACTCTAACTTATTTTGGATGCCCGAAGTACTAAGTTTTGAAACTTCCTGATGAGTCAATGAATGTTTCAGGAAAAGCAAGCTAGAGGTGTTTGGGATTTAAACAAAATGGCATGATGCCTCAATGTATATTTTCTGGGAAAGTTGAAATACTTAACTGAGACTTTCCAAATCCAGTGAGAATTTACCAGAACTTTTTGACTTTGATGCCATTGTAAATTAGAGAGTGGCAATAATTTTACGTAGCTTTGATTGAAGAGCTTGACCTATTTGAGATCCGTGTGAACAGTCTCATTGAAATGATGTAAATTAAAGAGAGAAAGGATATTAATAATAATATTTGCTAATAAATGCAGCAAATTCAGCAAATCCATACACTCAGGCCTTTTTGGAAATAGATCCTCTTTACTTTCAACCACCCATCTATAAAATGTACAGGCATGCTGTGAACTAATCGTTTAGCCATCCACGCAATTTCTCACACAATTTTGAAATGGTGACATGACAGACCTGCCTATTCCCTTTTTATTGTAATAAATAAAGAAACCCTAACAGGGTACACCATACACTAAATAACATAAATAACATTGTGATTCCTTTTATACCATTTTCTTTTACTTCTATCAGGTGTGCCAATGCACACACATTCACACAGATATGTACATTCTAAGGGCTGTTTCCCTTCCTGGTTCTGTCGACTTTCATTTTAGGTCTGGTTTATGATGCTGTCCACGTCGATGTCCTTCAAATAAGCCAGTAGGTTGTGTCAGTTAACTCCATATTGCCTTCTGACATGCTTCTGAGAGCAATCTGAGTGCCATTTTTGCTTTGATGTACAGATTTTCTTTCAAGCCACTGAAGGTTCCATTACTGCAACTAGGACGAATAGATTTCTTTTCCTACTGGAATCAGAGTGGTTTATTGTCTCTTTGATACTGTTGGATTTTCTTTCAGGGGCCCTTTCCAATTTTAGCCTAAAGTCCTTTTCCTGGATCAGTTATTCTTCCTAAAGATCAGTTATTTTCTAAACCAACATCTTCCTTAAAGGGTCATACAACAATTTTCATAATACATTTATTAAATAAAATATAATCACAGTGGGTTGAACCATCCTATTAACATTAAAATACAATGAAATAGTCATACAAATTTGCTTTCTTTGGTCATTAACCCCAAGACTTTATAGAAACCATTTATTTATTTATTTATTTATTTATTTTTGATGCAAGAGTCTGGAACAGAGTCATAACTGCACTGGAAGCAAATCCTTACCAATGACCTTTGTTTTATCCTGTGAAATTCCCAGTGATCAATTGGATTTGTGCCCTAAAATTTCCATACATAGGTGGATTACGATGTGATCCCAGACTGTAGAATTTTACTGTTCTTGAACTAGTAGTAAGGATTCTAGCACTCTTTTGTTTTTATGGCTTGCTTTCTTATTTTTCTTCATTAGGCAGCAAGAGGGAGAGACTGATCAGTTATCACATATCTTTATTTGGTTGGTTTGAAACAGCATCATTCTGACATTCTCCTATTTTGAAATACACTTTTGCTATATTATCCAGTCTAATAAAAACAATGGTCTCTCAATTGCCAACCAGAAGATCTGGTAAATCTGATAAACTCAAGGATGACTAGTCTTTCTCTCTATCCATCAACCATCACTAATCCTCACTCCTGAATTGTATCCCTGGTTCTGTTTATTCTATTCTACCCATGTATTCATTTATTGAAATTGTATTGGAGCACCTCCTAAATCTGTTTAATCTATCCATTTCTTCCAACCCTACAACCAAAGCCACGCACCCATGACTTAGTCATCTCTTCTTCGGACTCCTGCAGGAGGCTCCTAACTCCTCTCTCTGCTGTACTCTCAACCAGCTGCTATTAATTCTCTCTGTTCTAGACTAGTTATTGGCATATGCGAAGGTGAAGAAATAATTGAATTGATTTCATAGTTAACATTTTGAAAAAGCATTGAAATAATCAATATGAGAAAAATCAGAACATAGTCCTATTTCTTTACAATTTCATGTTGTTTTACTTTTATCCATATAGCAGAGTCACCATAATATTTTCAGTACCTAGGACCTTAGAAAATTTTATCTGGGCTCTGCAGACTCTGCAAAGCTAACAATGTGACTACTCAAGAAAATAAATTTGATGATATCTGTTAGTCTGCTTTCTGTTGCTTATAACCGAATACATGAAACTGAGTAATTTATAAAAAAATCAAATTTATTTTTCACATTTTTGGAGGATGGTAAATCCAAGTTCCACAGAACACATCTGGTGAAGCCCTTCTTCTTGGTGGGAACTCTACAGAGTCCTGTGGTGACCAGATTATCACATGACAAGAATGGCATGAACAAGTGAGTTAACATGTTCATTCACTCTCCTTATAAAACCATCAGAACCACTACCTAATAACCCATTAAGCCATTAACCTATTACTCTATGACTGGATTAATCTACTCACAAAAGCACAGTCTTCATGATCCAATCATCCCTCAAAGGCCCCACCTTTCAAATACCATCATAGGATTTTTCATCCTCTTAACACTGTTACAATGGGGGTCAAGTTTCTAACTCATGAAACACTGGGGGACATTATCCTTGCTTTATTCCAATATCTTTATTTATTTATGCAATATCTTTCTTTTATTCCAGATCCTTCCATAGCTTTCCATAACCCAAGGCATAAAAATATGAACTCTTTAGCATACCATACAGGGCTGTGCATTATCTGAATGTGTCCCTACTTTGAGCTAGCCTCATTCTTTGTCACTGTACATTCCAGCCCTGTCAAATGACTGACCTTTCCCAAAATGTGCCCTGGGGTCACATCTTGATATTTTTTATTGTGTTCCTTTCTAGAATATTCTTTTTCTCCCCTCATGGTTTGGGTAACTTATCCTTCCACACTCATATTAAATATTGCCATATGAGAAGGTAGGCCAAAAGAATTCAGATATTCCTTTTAATAAACAGCTCCGCTGGCATTAGGCCCATTTTTGCTATGGTACTTACCACATCATGAAGTAGTGGGTCACATGACTTATCTCCATGTTAGCCCACAGTGTCCTTGAGGGCAGACCACAAGTCTTAATTACCTTTATAGATCCATGCTTGGCATGGTCCTTGGTACAGGACAGAGGTTCAATCAATGTCTATTGTTCAATGACTACCCATATTTCTGGGCTAAAGTACAAAGTGAAATGCAATTGCTTTATTCTTTGTAGGTTCTTGCACCACAAAATTTGTCTCTTAAGGATTAAAAAGATTTTTTTTTTATTTCACAGTGAAAGTATTAAACGTAAAACCCTTCTAAGAAGTCTTCACTAAAACCTGAACTCTTTGATTTATGTGAATGGCTATATTATTCTGCTGCACTATAAAGACAACCATAATATTGGCTGAAAATAGATCATCTCGGGCAATTCAGATATACTTAGTTTTATGTTTTTAACTTTACTTCTTGACCATGGAAGAAAGAGCTAAAGTTACAGATTCAGTTCACAGGCTTATACATAATGCACAACTGCTGTGATAATCACCAATCAAGGTGAGAAGATCAAAATTAGTATTTATATAGATTTACATTTTACAAAGGTTTTTATATCTCTTTAATTTTTTGCATCTCATAATAGCCCTTTAAATTAAGTATGCAGCAGACATATGCCCATGGTACAAATAAGGACGTGAGACTGACAGAGTTTATGTGGTATGTATGTCATTACTTCATTAGTAACTGGCCATCCTGGGATACAAACAGGGTTTCTGGCTCTAAAATCCTTCTATATCAAATAAACTACACAACACCCCTTGTTCCATGTATCCAGGTACTTACAAAATCCTTTTAATAAGCACAAAATCTACTTCTCACTCATCTTTTCATAGATTATATGTTTTTCTTTCTTATGCCTTCTTCTCCTTTTGAATTACTTCAGTTATTTCTGCCTGGCCTCAAAAAAAAAAAAAAAAAAACTTGGGGAAGGAGACTGACATATTAACTTTACTCAAAGTAATAAAGCACTCTCAATTCTAGTTCAAAAGGAAACCTTTATTAATGGCGATTGAATGTGCTAATACAAAGAGAAAGTGCAGAATAGTTATATTTACTCAAATTCAAAATACAGAGTGCATTTTATGTTAGGATAGCCAACATCCTGAAATTTCATTTTATTTCTATTTGATGGGAATATTAACAGCATTGAAATTGTAAGGTCAACTTTCAACTATATTAAAAGGTTGACATCTTACAAAAACATGCAAAATTTCCAAGTGAAGTCTGAAATTTTGCTCTATTTGGAGGTAAAATCAATTTTTATGAATATTTTATTATAATTAAAATGAAGACTAATTTAAAAGAATATGTAGTGGTTAAAAATAAGGAATTTAGAATTAGACATGTCTGAGGAATGAATTAGACATTTCCTCCAAACTCTGTAATATACTGTGAGATTTTAGACAGCTTAGTCTTTTTCAATCTCAGTTAAACTGTAAAGTGGGTTGATGTTTGGATCAAGTAAGATAATTTATTTAAAGCACATCAAGGGCCGGCCCCATTGCTCACTAGGGAGAGTGCAGCGCTAGTAGTGCTGAGGCCACGGGTTTGGATCCTATATAGGGATGGCCGGTGAACTCACTGGTTGAGTGTGGTGCAGACCACACCGTGCCGAGGGTTGCAATCCCCTTACCAGTCAACAAAAAACAAAAACAAAACAAACACACAAAAAAATAAAGCACATCAATAACAGTAAGATAGGAGCAACATAAATGTTTATTAACATTACTACATTAGGCTAATCTATCTTTGTTATTTTTAATATATCTTTTTAGTATCTTAGGCAATAATCATTGATATATACCTCTGGATAACATTAAAATAGTCTACATACCACACTCAGCCTTCTGACGTAATTTTCTCTCAAAATTCTGTTCCCTGTTTATCAAAAAGATTTCTGAGATATGCAACACAATGTCAGGATTAGAGAGCAGCCAAAGATGTAGTAACTACATTTTAAGCCCTCTTGATATAAATTGAATTAATAGCCCAGTACTTCAGGTAATCAAGAAAATACATAATTTCTTTTTTGCTCCAGAAGATTTTATGCAGATCCGGATAGAAAATCATCTGCTGTAGATGGTGTTGAAGCTTGTACTTAACTTTGAAAACATGAATACTTTTTTTTTTTTACCTTCTTTAAAAATATGCATACATTTTATAAACCACACGTGGTATTCATAAATTATATATGTAATTTGACTTTTGACTATACAGTCAATATTTGTAGACCATGTTTGTCCTCATATATTTTATCTTCATGAATTTTATAATGGATCATTCTTGTCTATGATCAACATTCTTTTTTTTTTGTAAAGATGACTGGTAAGGGGATCTTAACCCTTGACTTGGTGTTGTTAGCACGATGCTCTCCAAGTGAGCTAACTGTCCATCCCTATATAGGGATATGAACCCGTGGCCTTGGTGCTATCAGCACCACAGTCTCCCAAGTGAGCTACGGGCTGGCTCTTATGATCAGCATTCTTAAGGTGACAAAAGTTATAGGAGAAGAATAGGATGAATCAAACTTTGGGTTATGTTTTTCCAATCAAAAGCAGTTTTCAAAGCTCTGAGGATAAAGTAAGTTTTCAGTTTGTTTAAAAGATGCTTCTTATGCCTATTAAGTAGATATTAATTATATGCTACACTTTTTACTCTAACAGATTATACATTATTACGTTCTAGATATTTCCTTTACTTTAAGGAACCAAAATCTCAATTATTTGTTTGTAAAAACAAAAACCCCCAAAACCCCCAAACTCCCTCTGAAGCACAAAACAGCACAGTGTAATATCATGTCTAAAGCTCTGCATGTATAATCTAGTAGAATTTAAGGCAATGCACACCAATTAATTAGTTTAGTAACATGCAGGTATATGCAAATCCTATCTGTTAAATTAGGATATTTGAAGAAAACAAATTATTTTTAATAAGGAATTCAAACTTTCAAGTGATATAATACTTAACAATCTAAATAGAAGGGATTCCATTAAATTATAGAAATCTGTCCTAGAGGTTTTACACAAAGTACTTGTCTCCATTTGACAGGAGAATGTGGGCCTTCTAGATCCGATGACTTCTTTCTTCCTGTGCAGTTTTGGGAATGCATCCTGCCTTTCCCACCTCCTTTATTTCTTGGGCTTCCTCCCCTCCCAGTTCAGCTGCATACAAGGGCCTAGTGAGTTTCCCTACATCTTCCTTGCAGCCACCGAAGCACGCACACAAGCCCTTCCATACATGAACTAATCACTGTAGGTAAACACTGGGAGTACAAAAATAACTATAATTTTAGATGTCTCCTGGGGCCTTGGTGTCCTTAAGAGCTACATTACTTCTATTTCAATCTGCCACCTCCCACTGCACTAATATTTCTGCTGAATTGTTACCTGATTTCTGCAAACACCAGACACACGAAAGGACGAAAAGCAAAACAAAATCCTCAAAACATCCTACGTGACCATTACAGTGGAAATGAAGGGGGCTGTTTCTATACAACACTGCAAACCAATGGAAATTGAATGTCTGATGTCCCTGATGCTAAACTTTCCCCCCTGCTATCTAATCATGTATCTTCTCTCTTATTTACCTCTACTTTTGCCTGTGCATTTCAAACGCAGCACTATTTAGTCACCTCTCTTTTGCACTGTCTTAATCTCAAGAAGTTATCTTCCTAAACAAAGACTTCCTTCCCAAAAGAAGAATTCTTATACCAGATGGTTTAATTTTTTTTAAACTATAGCACATAATAAAATGGCTAAGCTACTAAGGTTAAAAAGAAATTAATAAACATTCACTATGGTGTGCCTCTTAGAATCTTCTGGAGAACTGTAGAATGTACTTCCTGGTTCTGAGAGTGCTGCTGGCAGACAGCTCTCAGTTGTCAGCCCTCTTCCAGGATTGCCTCCCAAGGCCAGAAACCTTCCTGGGGCAGCACACATCCACTGACTGGTCTATATGGGGCTATGTAGTTGTGGTCCCCCGGCATCAACTCGGGACAACCCGAAGGACTGTAGTAGCTTTATAGCTACCTGAGGGGTCAGCTGAGGGTGTTTGCTGAGACTTCATGGCAGCCCAACTTCTCCCTCTGCCCAATCTGGCTTTTTTCCCCTTACTTTCCACAAAAATGGATCCTAAAAGCACTCCCTGATAAACCTTCTGTACACTAATCTCCGCCTCAGTCTGCTTCCTTTGGAACCCATCCTGGGACATGTTCTTCATTAGTGTTCCTCCGTATGGCTACAAACCATCCAGTCAGATGAGACCCTAACAATGCTTTTAAGCAAATCTGGACTGGCTCTTCTCTTGGGCGATCCTGCATGGCAGGTGCAGTTGGTCAGATTGTGGCCTTGTATACTGTTGTGGGAGCCAGGCATCAGTATTTTTAACAAATTGCCAGAAATTCTAATGTGTAGTAAGTTCAGGAACCACTGGCCAATAAACTCCACCACTCTTTGTTAAGTCCATCTACCTTCCTGGATGTCTTTTCTCTTTAGGGAAACCTGCTACCTTACTTTCTTGTGCTTTATCTAGGCAATAGTTTCGTTTAGTGCTCATCTAAGGAGCACACTTTTTCTACTGAGACTAATAAGTGACTTCAGTATCCTTGGCTCAGGTTATTGCTCCTCCATTCTTTAGAATCATGATGATTTGATTTATTTATATACTGTGTCTTTCCTAGAGGACTAGTCATATTAGAATTATTAGTTAACAATAGAAGAATCAATTTAACATGCAGAAACAGTAAAAGACAGGAACTTCTAATGAACAAAAAATCAGTTTGTCACACCATTTAATTATTTTATCTCATCAAGATGTCACAGTTACAATAAATTATTTAAGAAAAGCAAAATCAATAAGCAAGTAAATCCTGAAACAAATAGACAAACTAACAGTTCCATCTCTGTCCTGTTTCTCTGGGTTGTGATATGAGTACATTTTGGAATAGCTAAGTATTAGCTTTCAGTATGTAAGACAGATACATATTTGAGGCTTCAATCTATGGAGCACCTTTTTGATGATACATACGCCATTCATTCTTCCAAGTTATTGGCTAAATATTTAAAACCTAACATTTATCCAGCTCCTTACAGTTCACAGAATACCTTCACAACCATTGTCTCATTTCATGTTCTTCAGTTGATTTAATAAACTGGATGATACCAGTGTCAAGTTCTTGTAAAGGATGTGATCATGATTAACAAAAACAATTTGATATATTTGCTTCTATGTCCTGTACATCCAGTTATTAAAGTTTAATGTTGCATGATGACCTAATTTTTGAAAAATTCCAATACATGCAGTGAAAGGGTTTAAGAGGAATGGTACCATTAAGAAGGGAAATATTAGAAAGTGGATATAGAACTAGGTGAGCCAGGCTAAAACGGATGATTCTGCTAACTTAGATGAGTTACTAAATTCACACTTTTAATGCCCAAATCCACAAGGAAAATTTGCAATGTAATAAAGTTTGATCTCTTTAGGATCTATCACTTCCAGGCAATTTAATCAATTTTTAGAATTTCTGCGGTTCCAAGTTTCCTGGATATACTTGGATATTCTTCCAGAGCTGGCAATTAAGGAAACAAAGATGACAGGTGCTGAAGCATTCTGGTCATTGGGGATGGAATCACACACAATTTTACTTCCAAAAATTTGATGATGAAGGCCAAATAAATTACGTAAAATATATTAATCCTGCTTCTAATAATGGTAAAAGAACGTTAAAACTAAGAGGTTTTTTTTTTAAAAAAATTTTAATATGTGGAATAACATCTCTTACCAATGTAAGTATATATACTGAAAGGCAAAAAGAATACGTATTGTAGAAGTGTAAAGTTCTTATGCAAGTTCTATCTGAAGCCCTGTGGATGATGTTTAAAAAAAAAAAAAGAATGATTACATTTTGCAATGACGAATATGGTAATTATCCTGATTTGATCATCACATACTGTACGTAAATACCGATAATCAACTCTGTAGCCCACGAACGTGTACAACTGTTTCAATGAAAAAAAATAAAGTGAAAAAAACATTTTGTGAGTAAAAACACTTTCTTCTTTTGTAAATTATAAAAGGATATAAAATAACAACGACAGGTATATAGATATGACCATGTCTTATTGACAATAGATAACAACAGCTAACTTTTACGGAGTGCTTACTATGTTCCTGACGTTACGGGTTTGTCCTCACACAGCCCTGTGACGTATTCCTCTATTGATAAGGACACAGAGAGACTAAACAAATTATCTGAGGTCATGCAGCTATTAAAGCGCAGAGGTGGGAATCCAACCCTGGGAGAATCATGCCAGCTTATGCCTTCCGATGTTTAGTTTTTCCTTGAGGCACTTAGGGAAGTTGCAGTGTTCTGGAAGGCCGGAGATACTATATTGGAAAAACAAACCAGCTATGCTGGATAAAGAAACAGAATAAAACCTTCATCTTTTTTAGTGAAGAAGAGAATGAGTTTCTGCTAGCAGTCTCAATGGTCCCCCAGAGCCCAGAAATGTTACTTTGATTTCCAAAATTGTTAGCTTATAACCAGAAAATGAAACATCTGTGCTAGAGATGGCAGGTAGGTCTTGTTGCATGCATGAAAGAGATTGTCGATAACAGCTATGATAGTGGAAGGGTGTTTCAGCAGCTTGATAGGCCCTGCAGAGAATGATGAATAAAAATGCTAGGAATGTGCCAGTCTTGGTATAAACAGCGAGAGAAAAGAACTTAGTGAGCATTAAAAAAACTACGAAATTAAAATAAAAGTCTCTTCTCATCCCGGGGTCTCCCATTCATTTCCTTCCCTCCCACATGCATCCACACTAATGTGCCTGATGTTTCATAGGATATGTGTGGTTCCTCGTAAAATATGATTCACTTTTCAAATTTAGATTGAACTAAATAATAGGTTTTACTTAGGTATATAAATGAGAGATATTAGACTGTCTTGATATTCAAAATCCTTTATGGTTCAACCTAACACACAAATGATGCTGTGAAAGAGCTTTTTTCTTTGTTCACTTACGCCTTTGTTTTTCACTCAGTGTCACTGGTGGAGATAAATGTGAGCTCTGGAGCCAAATAGTTGGGCTAAAATCTTGACTCTGCCATTTATTAGCTCAATGTCAGTGGGCAAGTCACATAACTTCTATTAGAGTTTCTCATCTAAAGAAACCAGGGAGAATAAAACTGACCATATGCACCTTAATATGTATTTCATAGACTGAAAGATACTCTATGCTAGTGCTTTACTGATGTCACTGACAGATGTCAATGTAAGGTTTCCACACAACCACAGCACCTTGCCGGGGTGCACTCCATTCATTGTATGAAGCTTATTAACCTTACATTTTTAAAATGTAGGAAACAACGATGAGTCCATTAGAAGTGACAGAATAGGGCAATTACTGTAAAGATTAAATGAGTTAATATGCCAAGTGCATAAAACAGTATGATGGGTCTTCAAAAAGTCATGGAAAGATTCACATTTTTTCTTAATTCCATTTTTCTAAGAACTTCTTGAAGAACCCTTGTATCTACGCACATGGAAAGAACTGTTTTATTAATATCCATCCATGTTGTTGAAGATACGTGTATCTGTGTATGGATTTACAGAAGACTATCTACAGTTTTTGTTCAACATAGTTTAGGAGGCCATGTATTCTCCAATCACAAAAGAAGTCAACTTTAATTTCTAACGTTCATATGGCGCCTGGGAAGATCAAGCACTGATCCTGTTTGATTTACTTCAAAGATCGCAGAGAGCCTAGTGCAGTAATACAGAGCTAATTATTCCAGGTGACAAAACCCCGGGGCAAAGGGAAAAGTTCCCTTCAGTTTGTGGTTGTTCACATTGATACTTAAAGATTAAGATGGAAGTAAAACAGGAAGATAAGGAACATATCTACCGAAACAAGAAAAACATTAATAGTCTTAATCAGCCCCTGAATAGAGAAGCCACTTAAAATGAAAATAAAAATGTTCTCATCCAATAGTCATATTTCTCCTCTGACCCTGGATGTTAATACAATAAATGTCTATACCACACACAATCAAAAACCCTATTAGAAAAGCAGCAAACTTTACGATTGTATTTTGCAAACTATTGTTTCCACAAAGTAGGAACTGAAAAAATAGTTACTGATAAATATGTATGTACTAACCTACAAGATAAAGTCAATATTCTTAAACTCAAAGTTTTTTACTCAAAGTTCATTTGTTGCAGAGAAAGATCGAGAGTAAATTACTGTAAAAGCTGACATCGTTTAGTAATTAAGCTTACCGTGCATTCCTGAACACAGGAATATTTTGAATAATAAAAAAAATTCTGAAAAAAATACTTTTAAGAATTAGAGATCAACATGTTCACATTTAAAAAAACTGAATAAATCAATCCAATATTTAAATATTATTGGTTTATATATTGGTTTATAGTAACAGAATACCTCAAAGATAGCTGTCCACCATCATGTTTCTGATTCACAAATATGTCTCCAGTCAAGAGACCTGCTTCACCTGCCCTCCCCCGCCACCACTCCACCATTTATGGGTAGGCGCTTGAAACACAGTATCCTAATTCTCATGTGGACTTATTTTTTGTTAAAGGAAGTTATAAAGAGTAAATACATTCTCAAACTATAAGTTGTTCCTATAGTCAGCACAATCATTTGTCGTAATGGAAATTAATGGAATTAGCATTATTTAAATCTACAAATAATCTCCCCCAAACACATTTTAGCTGATGTAGCATCTTCTCTTTCAACCCACTGAACTCTTAGCTAGTCTGGATAACACACAGAAAAAATGGTACAATGTGAGCTTCTACTACCAACCTTACAGAAATGCTGCTGACCAGTGAAAAAGTAGTATGCATCAAGAAAAAGAACGATAGTGCTGCTTTCCTTCTCCAATTCCTTTCTTAAAGGGGTCAATCCACTGATATTTTTCCAGGAAGGAGTGTTTTTTGTTTGTTGTTTTTGAGGACATGGTGATTATACAACCAACCATCAGGTATTTTATATTTTTATTATCTCAAAATCATCTTGAATGAGTCAAAAAAGTGACCGTTCAGGACAGTTTGAATCTCTTTGGTCTTTTAGTTTTCCATGTGAATTGGTCTTTCGATTTTTCTTTTGAGTATAAAAATGCTACTTTTTCCCTCCAACGAGAAAACTACAGTGAATTTTAAATGAACAACTATAAAGCTACAATGAAGTAAAAATGAGAGAGACCTGGCTTTTTAATGCCTCTTCTGCTTTTTTACTCCATGGAGGTCAATTCGCATGCTGGTGGCCTAGAATACCCTAAAGAGCTGTGGGAACAATCAGTTCACTGAGGTCACATCTAAAAATACAGGACTATAGGTCAGCGGTTTCAAAAATGGTGAATTGCAAAAACCAAATCATTAAGACTGATGCTTTGGCCAAGCCATTATTACAGTGCCTGCCTGAAAATGACACTGAAATAAAGTTTTAAAATTTATATGTTGTGTACATAGATATACAAAGCAAAATTATTCAGAGTTGTTAACAACAAAGATGTAACAAGCTATATGAGGCTAAAAATCAGATATATATTTGGCTAAAAGAAACAAAAAGACCAAAAACAGGTACAGCTATATTAATATTGGGCACAATGGAATTCAGAGCTCAAAACAATGAAAGTTATCAAGCAAGTCACCTCCCATTGGTAAAAACCAACAGTTTTAAGCACATATCAATATGGCCTGGAAACACAGAAATCCATAAAGTTAGTGGGAAATGTTAATAAACCTCTCTCAGAAACTGATAAACCAAAAATAAGATAGTAAGCATTTGGAAAACAAATTAACAAGCTTGGAGAAATGTATACACGGTAACCAAGTGAAGAGATATTCTAAATCAACAAATCAAAAAGCTGGCTCTTTTAAAAGAACAATAAATACATACTTTTGACTACTCTGATAAAGAAAACGGAAAAAAAAAAAAACTAAAAGAAAAAAGGGAGTAAGAAGAAGAAACATAACTTAAGGTATAAAACAGACTTTAAGAAGATAATACTGTATGCAATTTTTATTAATTTTTTGAAACCCTAGATGATATGGGAGATTTTTCAGGAAAATATAAATTGTGAAAATTCATCAAAAATATCAGTGACATCTGAATACACTAATTCCTACTGAGGAAAACCTGTCTACATAATGGTAAAATTGTAGAATTCTAACTAATTTTTTACAAACAGATAATCATGATTTATATAAACTATTCTGGAGTACATAAAAAAATGGCAATCTTCCCAATTATTTATTTAAGCCAGCATAAATCTGAGACTAAAATTAAGGAAAAACAGAGAAGCATAAGAAAATCACATATAATTTGAAATACCTAACTAAAATAGCAACTAATCAAATACATCAGCCCATTAAAAGAATAACATTATGACCAAGTAGGTCATAATTCCAGAGAAATTTTATTCAATACCAGAAAATCTGATGACATTAATGGCATAACTCACTATATAAATGGGCTAATATATAATATCTATGTAGATGAAAGAAGTGCACTTTATAAAATTCAGAATGTACACTCAACATCTGAAAGTAACTAAATATAAAAACTTACCTTTAGGAAGTGTTATGTATAATGGTGAAATATAGAAAGACTTCCTACTACAGTCAGGAAAAATAAAATAACACTTATGATCATTTCTGCTGCTAACTGTACAGGAAAAAAATAGTATTAATCTTGAGGAAAAAACCCAAAAAACTCATCATTAATTGCAGTCATGACTACGTCAGGGAAATCCAAGAGAATCACCAAAAAGCTACAAGAACACACACAATAATAAAATAAGAGAGAAACTAGAGAAATCAAAGTTGACAAATTTTCAATACAGCAGTAGAATAATTAGAAGAAAATGCTGTGAAAAGTAGAGCCCACTCATAATAGCAACGAAAATGATAAAACAACAGTCTAAAAATGAGATGTTTAGTAAACTTCAAAAAGTATCTGAAAAGTGAATTAATGTAGTATAGGAGGGAATAATAGATGAAACTCTTAACTGTTCACAACTCAATAGGGTTTTGAATAAAATTTTTATGGAACTTGAAAAAAATCTTTCTAAAGTTTATGCACAAGAGAATAGGTGAAAAAAGAATAAAGAAAGTTTTGACTAAAAACAGTGTGGGGAGTGGCTTGTCAGAACTGACATTCTAGTGGAACGACCTAGTATTGTGCAGGAATTAAATAAAAGATCAACAGAACGGAATAAAAGATCCAGAACACACACATGCTTAGATGGGAATTGTGTATATGATAAAGGTTGCATTTCAAACGACTGGGTTAAGGTTGAAGTTTTTAACAAGTGGTGTTTGGGAAACAGACCATGTATCTAGAAATCAGATTTCTACATCATACAAAATAATTTCTAGGTGAATTAAAGAGCTAACTGCAAAACAATACAAAGAAAACAATACAGGATAACAATTTTGTAATTTGGAGATGGAAAGACTTACTCAAAAATCTATAGTTGAAAATAATGAGAATAAATCACATAAAAATTTCCCTAAGACAAATCATCATAAAAATTTACTAGACTGGCAAAAGACCAGGGAAGAAAATGCATATAAAAAGTTCTTACTACTTAATTGGAAAAAGGCAAATAACTCCATAGGAAAATGAAAACAGATAATCCAAAGACACACAAATGGTTAATAAACATGAGAAAAAAAAGTCCTCAATACACCTCATTAATAATCAGGAAAGTCTAATTATTAACATGGGTATTTTTTGGTGTCTATCATAATGGCAAAACTATCAAACATACTGTTTAATGTCCAGGATTGTTGAGGATGAAGGTAAACTGATTTTTGTAAGTAGTGTTGGTTCAATTAGGGAAATTTGGCAATGTCTTACTAAAATTCGAAGTGCACATACTTTTATCACAGAAAATAACCTACTTCAGAGATTCTAGCACTCTATATGCACTTTTTAAATTGACAATATTGCAAAAGAGATCCAAATCACCAGGACTGGCCTAGGAAAACATGTTTCTGGATGTGGTCCATAACCATGTTCATAAATATAGTTTTCTAGGTTTTGTTAGGTCACATGGTTATAGTCATTTTACAGAGTGCTTGAAACTATTACTGTGGTCTGCCACAAAGGCTAACTTCTAAAGAAAAAAGAAAAAGGCCCTGGCTAGATTGTCTTACACTTTGTGGGTACTATTTTGAGCTGCATAATATCCTTTTGCCAGAGGAGGAAGTTGCTGGCTTTTAAAAAGCCTCATCTTCTTGTAACAAAAAGGCACTTTGAAGTATGCTAAAACATTTATAATTTCAGCCATATTTAATTAACTTCTCTCCACATTCTTTAATCCAGCAATTCCATCTTCAAGCATCTAATTTAGAGAAATACTTCCATGCAAAGAGACATGCACAAGGACATTTATTGTGGCATCATTTTTAATAGCAAAAAAATTGAAAACAACAAATAAGGAAGTGGTTCAATAAAACTATTATGTCTATATTATTGAATACTATGTAGCATTTTAAAAAATGAGGTAGATGTACATATATAACAATATGGAAAAATTTCCAAGATATACTTTTAGTGAAAAAGGCAAGTTACAGAATAATACATAATGTACAATCTCATTTTCATGAAAACAAAACAAAATAAAATCTTTATGGAAATATGTGTATAAAAATGCTTTTTGGAGGAACTAGAAATTACATCAATCAGCTAAATAGAAGTTCCTCCTATAGCAGGGCAGAGGCTTCCACTTTTTACTGATTTCCCATTATTCTAAAAAATGTTTTTTACTAAGGAAATACAGTTATATATTTCATCTGCAAAAAAGGGAAGGTTTGAAAAATATTAACATTTACCTTTATTGATTATGTATATATGTTTATCATCAATGCTTAAAGTTTATGTATATACTAGATATGGTTTGTGACTGTACATCAACTATAAGCAAATAATATGAACACTGTTTATCTAAATTATGAAATTTAAAACATTGCAATGTTTTAATGTGAAGATAGTTTTCATTTGGATATATAACAACATGGAGGCTCTGCCTCAAAATCAATTTTAGAAAAGACTATTCCAATTAGCAAATTTAGTAAGTTTCATTATGGGAATTCCCAGAGGCAAGCTCTGGCATTTAACTATTAGCAAAGTCACAAGAATGTATTACCCACAGAGTGAATCAATGGAAAAGTAAATTTCACTGTATCATATAAAATAGCCTTTATGCTAGGCAAAAACCATAAAGTTAATTAGAAGAGGTATAGTGTAGAAGTGTTTTTCAAAGTGTACAGTATAAGAATATCTGTGCGATGATTGTGAAGCTAATAGAAAAATACATTGGGAATTCCTCAAGTCTCTTAAAATTCATTTATAAATTATAGTAAGAACATAAACAATTTTATAAAATTTAGCAAGATCATTTCCTTTTTTTGTCCTCTGTGACTATATCAAACTAAAGCAAACTGTCAAGTCAATAAGTAAATGTCAGTCAAACCTAAGTGTGTTTGACTAAGTACATAAAACAAAGGCTTCAGTGAATGATGCAGGAATTCCAGGTGTCCTCTGCAGTTTCCAGGGCCGGTCCAATAATGCATTTTACTGAAGTTTCCCTTATGCTGGTGAAACAGAGAAGTCTTGTTAGATTTCAGCAAAACCATTAAGCTCTAGCAGAAACAAATGAAAACGCAAGATATATTAAGAATTATACCAAAGTTCACTGAAGTTAAAGGATGTGATTTTAATATCACCGCCAGTAGGGTCTGTTCCTGAGTCATGTGGCATTTTTCTTCTATTATGATGAGAAGATCCAAAATGATTCCCTCTGTTGCTCACCGTACATGGTTGCCATGTTACGCATTTCAGTGGTGAATTACCCAAGAACTACTACAGACTTTTGTAATGTTATTCTCAATGAAACTCCAGGACTTGGGATTTTTGCAACATTCAAAACAGCTCAAGTAGAAAAGAAAAAGTTCAAACCAGTCACGAGATCCAAAATTAGCATTTTATTCAGAACGCTGGGGTCAGAGGTGTATCATTTATATTCTGGTACACAATACAGAGGCAAAGCTGTTGTCAGAAGTCTCTCCAGTTTAAAAGCTTTTTTTTCTTTTTTTTCCACTTTTTTTAAAAAAAAACACACACTTAGTAGTGCCACCAGTGTCAGGCCACCCCTTCCTTTTCTTTCCTTTTAATTTTTTTTTTTTTTTGGTACAAATTATGTAAAACATTTGTGCTAAGAACTTTTCTCCCCCCCCAACAAAAAAGAAAATTAAAAATTAAAAAAAAATTAAAAAATTAAAAATTGAGTAATCTAACTACGGCTCAACAATTGAATCAAATGTCACTTTGTTTTGTAAATACTTTATCCATAACGAAAGATATAAACATGCAAAAAACCTGAATCCATAGTCCAAAGAATACATACACATGTTCTGAAGTTTCTGCACTTCTCCATTAGACTATGCCAATAAAACATTATGTACACATACCATTTTTACAGTGAAGTGAAAAAAATACAGTAAATAAAAAAGTGTACATGGATTAAGACCAAAATGTGTCTAACATTCTAGTTTATGAAAAAATTCAATTTTGCTACAAATTGGTGATATGAAAACTCCCTTTATTTGCAACCAGCTGCGTAAGTTTTAAG
Source organism: Cynocephalus volans (assembly GCF_027409185.1). Lineage (NCBI taxonomy): Eukaryota > Metazoa > Chordata > Mammalia > Dermoptera > Cynocephalidae > Cynocephalus > Cynocephalus volans. The sequence continues at coordinate 24,203,551 of NC_084472.1, forward strand.
ATTTTAGTGAAAAAAAAATCTAAAGTCTAAAACTAGAAGTAATGTACATTTTCCAATCTCATGGTCTCATCCCCCAAGATAATAAAATCGCTCCATGAGTTCTTTTTTTTGTTTGTTTGTTTAATTCTGTATTTTAATAAAAGCAAATGCAATGTAACAAAAGCGTGTTGAAGCATATCATGGTTTAACTTACTGCTCCCACCACAAAATATTTTGTCTTTTACTTATCGTTTCAGAAATCAGTACCATTAAAGCCTTAAACATAAAACTAATTCCAATCTGAAAAAGGTACAAAAAGGCACATAAAATCCCAGTGCTTCTGTACTGTAAAATTCAAGTGTAACTGAGCTCAGTGTTTTTCCAAACAGTATTGGATTACTGATATTCCCTCTGAGCCCAAATTGGTTTGCAGCCTATGCCAAAGCCTCCAGCAAGCACTGTGCTAGTAGACTACAAAGTTAAAGCCTAGCTTCTGTATGCTTTTTGGGAATATCAGTTGAAATTGTTTGTACTTGTCCAAAAACCAAGTTTACCCTGAAGTTCAGTCATCACCTCCACCATACATGTCAGCAAGTTTCTTGAACCGTGGTCCCCAGTCATTCAGGTAATCATAGTCCTGCTCACCACCACTACTTGAGGAATTAAGGGAGCTCAGGGACCCAGCGGTGGAGCCACTGCCTTCATAGTCAAAGACTAAGAGGGAGTCATATGGCGGAGCAGTGGGATCATTGTCAGCAGCTTTAAGGCCCTACAATTTGGAGAGACAAAGAAAGAATTAAGAGAGGGTTACAATAAGCAAAACCACAAGCAGATCTTAGTGATTACACGGGATCAAACAAACACTTGTTTGTAAATTTCCACTTGCAGACCACAACACTTTTGACATAGAAATTGGGGTTATCACCATTTAAAACTTAGACTTAGTTCTTTTCTCTGCCAAGAAACAAGCCTAAGAAGTCTAGCTCGGGGGGCCAAGACACATGACGGCAGTGGGTTAAATAGAGAATATGTTTGACAGGTGGCAGAAGTGAACGGCCAACTGCTTGAAACAGAGAAGGGAGGATCTGAAATAACATAATATGCAAAACAGGATTGCTAGATTTTAGAAAAAAATATCTCACTGATATACAAGCTAAATTATATCATGGAAATTGCTATTATATCAACTCATGCATTCTTCCAACAAACATTTATAGAAAAACTACTACCCTTGCCAGGAAGTCTGATAAGTGCAACTGTGCAATAGTTCATTGTATAAGACCAGTTTTGAATGAGTCATTTACTGGCGGAATAGGGTACATGACATAATACAGAGGGCTACGAAATCACATGATACATGGACCCTCTTCAGAGTCAGGGTCAGGGAATTCTGACAATGAGCAGGCTGAGCAGGAATTATATTTACAGCAAAGAGAAGGATATACAATTGAGGGCCGTATGCTCCTTGCCCCTCCACAGGCTGACAATCTAGCATAGCAGGCATCACTACAATATGAAGCAAATAATAAATAAGTAACAAAACTATGAAGTCTAAGCAAAAATCATCAGGATGCTGAAAAAAAAAAAAAAAGAAATTCAGACTAGCATGAAGAGTTCAAAGAGGAAGTAGCATTGGATTTGACCTAATTTTGAAAGGATATCAAAGGGAGACTGAAGATGGGCCAGATATGATTATTATATAAGAAAAGTTACTCATTAAATACTTTGTGTTCTTAACAGAACATAAAATGTCAAATTAATTGATAAATTGTCAACAGGTATTATTTTTTTTTTATAATAGGGTAACTTCTAGCTCCCATAGACCCTAGAAAAGTTGTAATCCAATGTGTACACACAGGCATATCTGGCTCTTAAAAAGAATTTTAAAAAGAAATAATTACCGACTATATTCTTAATTCTCGCAAATTGATGCTTTTTAATGTGCAATTCAAGTATCTGCAGCTAATTCATAATTATGCTCCACAAAACTTTTAAAGATTTATTATTAGAAGCTTTTGGCATGTTTTCTAATTTTTTCCCAGATTGATCTAGTACTCCAAGATATAAAAATATTAGTCTCTAAACAATCCTTCTATTTTTTCACAAATCTGCTTTTCAAATGTTGTTGGGGTTTATGGTTGCCTCATTAATCCAAGATGTGTCACTGGCTCTCCTACTTGAGAGATCAATTCTTACAATCCATGTGTATTTTATGAGCATGTATATGAGGGTTTTATGAGCACGTGCTCATCTATTCTTTGAAGTTTACAAAGGAGCAATAAGGGAAAAGAGCATGAAAATTAAGGTCAGGATTGATACGGTGCATAAGAAATCAGACTCTGAGTTGACGCCTCAGATCTCCATGGCATTAGTTGTGGGACCTCCACATTTCTTCATCTGCAACTGTAGTAACAGTAATAATATTATTATAAAGATTAATAAGGTAAAGGGACCCAAGAGCTCATCGTAGTGTCTGGCACATGTAGTGTTCAATGAGTATTAGTACTTTAAAAAAATTTAAGTTTAGAAAAAAACTTCCTGCTTTGGAATTTGAAAACTTTAAAAAATGTGAAGACATAATATTTTAAAAAAACCCCAAATGGCAGCTGCTTGACTGATCAAAAAGCAGAGAAAAAAGTGTACACCACCAGTTTTCCCATCTCCATGTATCTCTTACCAACAATCCTAGCCATTTAATTAAGTGCCACTTTTCTTCATGCCATTGTACACTACTTATAACCCAGAAAAGCCTGTGTAAAATAAAATGAAGCAAGTCTTTAGCAAATTACTTCACTATATAAAACATAAATAATTTTAGATGGAATTTTCTTCATCTTATTTTTAGAATAAGCTACAAGGCAATTCTGCTAAGACTGAGAACCACAACCTACAATTTCTCAAAATTCCTAATTCCCTTCTGTGGTAGATTGTGTTACTGTCCTCGGTGATTCACTACTCTTTTTCTGTAGGTGGATCCCATGCCCACGCTACCACAAAGGCCTCTGGAGTCAGAGCTTACTTCCCCAACTCCCGTATCAGCCTTGGCTATGTGACTGGCTTTGGCCAATGAAATATGTGTGGCAGTGAGAAGAGCAAGTTCCTTAAGAGCTCTATCTAACATGTTGCCACCAGTTCTTTTTCCTGTCCCCCTCCACTAGAAGAATGGCCTGTCCCAGATGGGAATTTACTTCTGCCTGGATCCTAAAATGATGCGGATCAGGAACCAAGCCACTGATGGACCACGGTTGACTTACAACTTGAGCAAGAAGTACACCTTTGTTTTTGTAAACCAACAACACTTTGGAGTTGTTAGTTACTGTAGCTTTAGCTAGCAAAAGCCAAATAATATGCACGTTCATTCACTTTGTTTGCATGTATTTACTCAATTCAAGACATATTTGTGGAGTATCTATTATTGTAATGCACTCTGCTTAGTGGTGAGGCACAGCTATCCATAAGCTAGATCCTTTGCCTGACCTTGTAGAGCTCATATTCACATGTTAGCATGTGCCCCTCTTCCTTTTTCCCTACAAAAGCTAGCAATAGGTGATTCCTTTAGTTCAGCACTGTCTAAGTTGGAGCACACAAGAACTGGACCCAAGAAAGACCTGAGGAAAAATCAAGACAAATCTAGGAAATTCCTGATAAGGAGAATGGTTTCCTGAAAACAAATACTAAATTTTCATTACAACGACTGCTTTATAAGACAAGCTAAAGAGACAACGGCTAAGATCACTTTCTTCAGGTCATCTGCCTTATCACAATTCAATTTTTAAGTGAAAATACGCAGAGCCTTGCCCAGTCTTTATGGTATCAGCACCTAACTGGAAATATGGAAAGCTAAAGACTAAAATTAGCTCTACAGTGTCAATGGCTGGGCCTCAAGTGTGACTAGATTCAATGGAGAAAAAGTGGTGGCCTGTGTTTACTGCGATTAGGGAAGAAATACTAGAAGCTGTCTGGTCTTCACCACTGTGTTAAAGGATCTGAGGAGTCTTCATCAAATGCCTAGGCCACCTAATTCAATTCCCTAAAATAAATACAATGATGGTGACAATACTCTCATACCTACTATTGAGATTCTCACAACTATTCTTTTCTTTTTGATTTTTTTTTAGCTCCTGCATTGCCTTTCTGAGCATCCTGGTAGCTTTCAAATCTGTTCTATTTCTTTTTTTTGAAAAAGAGGTTAAGGCCATAAAATACATTAGAAAGAGATCACCTTGCTCTGTTATAACATGAAACATTGTCTTGGGTTTTAATAATTACAAAAGGGCAAAACCACTGAACTTTTCAAGAATTCTTAAGCAGGCCACCTTTCTAGGCAGAAAGTTATGCAGTTTAAATCCCTTCCACTTGGATAGCACTGATTTTTATCTGAGAATAAAATGTGACTCTTCTGAATGAGGTATTATATAAATGCTTGGTAATATTTTGGTACTTCTAAAAAGATCACAGTCAAATCCTGAGAAACTGACAATAACAGACATGCAACCAGAATGAATGTACTGCAGAAATCTGGGGGCAAAGGAAACTTCTGGTCCTCCCTTATGGGATTCCTTTATTTTTAGATATGGACACCTTTTTACATGACGAGTAATGCAATGGTAGCAAATTTACAAACTAAATTCATGTGTTTCTCTAGGTTTGACTAAATCTAGCAAAATACGCTCTTGTTTTCACCTTTCCTAGATAGGCAGATCTTGAACTCTGGATAAATATGGACTATTTTCTGTAGTTTGAGGCTCGTCTGTAAAGTTAAAGAACTATGGGCCTGGCTGAATTCTTGCTGAGCTTATATTTATAGACTTCTGATCCTATGCTTTATGGGCAGAGACATGCTTTTATGAGGACTATAAAAACCCACATTCTTCAGTGAGGAACACATGAAGGATATAAGAGCAAAGAGGTCCTATTGATTCCCTTACATTCTGTCTTCTATAGACTTAGTGCCATTACTTTAGTTCAGGTCCTCATTATATCCTGCCTGGACCAGAGCAAAGGCCTCTCTAACTGGTCTTCCTATCCCCAGTGCTATTCCTGTTTCTTTCCTACAAACTATGATTGCTTTCTCTCTATAACGTTATTTGATGTTACTCCCCCAAGAAAAACCATCCCATCACACTCTATGACCTATAGCAGTGTTTTCCAAATAAGGGAAAACACTGTGGGTATGCAAGATGATTTCTAATTGGTGTGCCGGCACCTTAAAATATTTATTTTCCTCTATTTAAAAAAATTAAGCTAAAATGGATTAAAAGTTTAAATACATAATAAAAGAGGTGTGCTGAGAGGGAAAAAGCTAGAAGCTTTTGGATAATTTACAGGACAAAGTCAAAACTCTTTAAAGAGCATTCAACGAACCTAAACTGTTCATCCACCTTTTCTGCTGCAGCTTTTCACAGCTCCAGCAACCACAATCAAATTCTGTACTATTCCCCTCAAACTCAAAAGCGTCATGTTCTTGCACACCTCCATGCTATGTGCATATCCATTTCCTTCTGGCTGAAATGTAATTCCTTTTGTTTGAAATGTTCCCCCTTCATATTTTTTCATCTGATTAATATCCATCCATCCATTCATCCATCTATCCATGCAAAAGCCCATTAAAAATGTCACTTCTGCTGCATGGATTTTTTTTTCCCTGACCTTGACTGGGAGTCACTCCTGTGGTCTCTCTGATTCCCTCTACTCTTATTACTGTGTTTGGATTACTCTAGATGTGACATCCTTTCTGCAGAGGCTGTTGTGTAGTCATTTCACACCCTACTGTCCAACACAGGGCCTGACATACAGCAGATATTCTAGAAAGTAACTTTGCACTACTGTCCCAAGCTTAGTTTTTTCCCTTCAGCATCTTGTTCATATTTACATCTACTCCTTTCAGAAAAAGCTAGGCTTTGGGTTCAAAATATATGTGGACATAAAAGTATACCATGTTTACATTCGAGTGGAATGCTGTGATTTATTGAGGCCAACATTACTACCTCTCTTTCTGGGAATTTCACTTTACTTAAAGCAATTTTTTTAGAGGGAGAAAATTTTAATTGTTTCATTTATAATTAGAGGATAGTAAAAAGTCTTTTACTCCTAAATGATAATTAACCTATAATGATAATTAATATGATACTAATAATAATTGAGATTTTTATGTGATAGGCACTATACCAAGCACTTCACATAGATGATCTCATTTAGTTCTGACTGCAATCTTAAAAGAAGATTCTATTATAATCCTCAAATAAATAAGAAAACTGGAAATCCAAGAGTTTAAATACAAAGATCTTGACCTTATACAGGTAACAGAGCTGTTAGGTGAGGTAGCTGGATTTGAACTTGAACAAATGTCCAATTCCTGTAAGAGTGGAATGAAATATTTTAAAGAGGACATATTAAATTTAAGTAATAGGAGAAAAAGGCAAACATTTTAAACTTTAGTAGTATCAAGCAAGTTATCCTAGAGGAACCTTCCATAAGTTTTAAATGATATTAATCAAAAGTTGGTCTTTTAACAGAAGTATGCACTTGGTTTTTATAATTCTGAGATAAAGGAATACACAGGATTAGTGAAGTTATTGGAGGTATGCTAATATATACTGTTGGGTTAAGATTAAATAAATTTGTTTCAGCTTTTCACCCTCTGAAGGTCATGTTTAAAAACTCAACACAGAATATAGTTCTGCAGTTGAAATTCAAAAACATCTGACTTAATTTAATCTACTGACCACATTGGAAATATATTTTTCAGATTCATGGCAACATTTATTCATTATTTAAATACACAAACTAGAAAATGTTCTCATGAGCTTTTCTATTCCTTACTCTATAAAAGAACTCCAATTATAATCACCATTATATTATTCTTCCTTTGGAACATTCAGTACTCTACTAAATCAAATAAAACCTGGAGATTAATAAATTTGTGTACATTTTAAATGATTTTATAAAATGTACTTGACTTCTTTCTAGGTACCTTCAATGGTTTTAAAATTTTGCATATGTTTATTTTTGTCTGTCCAATGAATGAAAGATATTGATCAAGTCTTAATGGGTATCTTGGATGGAAGAATCTATATGGTGCTTTTGAGAGTATTACTGGCTCAGGCCTTTTGAACTCTCCCACAGAACTGACCATTGCATCCCTTAAATGCCACTGGATGGTGCCTAACCCATACTCTGCATGCCTGATCCTTCCTGGGTTGGAATAGCTAGTTGGTATTCCAGGCAGGAAAAACACTATGCTTATAGGTGTCAGCATGGAATTACAAAGCTGAGACTGTGAACTGCAAGTAGAGTTCTCTGTCACTGACCTACAAGATGCCAGTTGGGGGAGGCCTGAGATGAAGTTGGAAAGCCAAATAAGAACCAGACACAACTTGCCTCCTGTGCCTGCTGAAGTAAGGCTTCAGATACCAGAATGTTTGCCTTGTACAAAGATTATGCTGGCAGCAAAGTAGAGAACACAAACAAAGAGAAACTACTGTATGTCTATTTTTTGTCTACATATTACTGGCACAGTTATGTTACACACAGTAGACATTCAATAGTGATTTGCTGAATGGATGATCCTAAACCAAGCTCAAGATGACTTCAAAATGAGCCATTTTCAACATATGCAGATAATCCTCAAATTGTGAATTGATTGTATTCTAGAAGTTAATTTGCAGTTGCTTGGAACAAGGTTTTTCATATAAGTAATCACACATGCTTGCTATGGTCTCAAACTGTTTTTTAGACTGTGTACCTGAGCACTGTTTTAGAGAAATAAAATTCCAAAGGAAATTCCATTGCAACCTTTTTTTACTGTGGCATTAGAGGGCTCGGGTAACCGAACCTTATTAACTAGATACTCTTTTCTATGTGCTGAAGAAAATACAGTCACTGTTAAAAAGAAAATCAATACACACACATACACACAAAACACAAACTTAAAACAACAAATACCCTTGTTTTCTGAACGTGATCAGCACCAATAGAATGAAAGGCTCTAGACTTCGTCTCTGCTAAATCCCAATCTAAAATAAACTGGGTGATGCCCATAGCTTCATGTCCATACGACTATACTCAAATTCCCCAAAACAATAAAATCTAAGAGCTGGGCAATATATTATATGCAGAGTTTATACAAAGATGAACAGGAGAGAACTCACATGCTCAAGTGGGAGAAAGAAGGAATGACAGGCCCCAGCTGGTGAGGGCTATGTTTGAAGAAGCCTCTTGTTATCCCTTCCCAGAGGTATCAAGGAAGGCTTCAGGGAGAAAGGGAAGTTTTAGCTGAATCCTGAAAACTAAGCGGGAATCCTGCAGATGGTGAACGTAAGGGCTCTGCAGAAGTTACAGAATGTTCAAAAGTGTGAGGCTTTTGAGAACCTGCAGATAGTTCAGTGGGGCTGCCACACAGGAATGGAATGTGGGGAGGGGAGAGGGAGGGCAGGAATCTGATTATGAACAGCCTTATCAATGACGCGGAGTGTTTGATCTTTATCACTGAGAAAGAAGAGCATCAAGGATGGGATGGAATCCCACACAAAAAAGACACTTCAAGAACAGGCAGAAACATTCAGTAAGTACTTGGTGAATTACACTCAAGCCAAAATTCTTGCTTTAAAAAAATCTAGTTCCTATACCTGCAGTCAAAAAATTCACTATGTCTTGAAACCTGACAACTACAGGAATAACCCAACAATTTTGCATGACAAACATTAAAACATCTACCCTAATTTCCCTAACCAGGTCTACGAGGGTACCTCAAAAAGTTCATGGGAGGATTCATATTATCTTTTAATTCTATTTTTCCACAAACTTTTTGAAGTACTCTCGTATATATAAATAAGAGCTGGGAAAGTTAGGACATATTTCTGTAGATAAAGGGAGTTACTGGCATTCTGCTGTTTTTGCCTTCCATCTGATTTTAAATCACGTCTACTAAAAATTAACCTATTACCTGTTTAGCAGAAGTGAATATATATGCTCAGAAAGCAGCATATATTTTAGGGATAGACAGTAACGGATAGTTGTGCAAATAGAAAACTATTCCAAATTTGCTTCAAAACTTTTTCTACAAGCTATACGTGCATCTAAAATCTTATAGTAGATTGATTATATTTACATATTTATGACTATTTTAAGAAATCTCAGGAAACGAGTCTAATCAGCACATTACTGAAGACCATTTACAACAGATACATTCCACATTGTGATGCACTTATCATCTTGGAGATACTGAGGATATGGCCAGAGAACACCAGTCCTGCCATATATTCACAATCAATATCAATATCAACATGTATTGCTCTCATAATAAAAATTCAAAAGGAGAATTACAATAAAACGATAGACATCATCAAAAGAAGAAGCATAAATCATTGTACTTCAAACCTTAATAATTAAATGAAGCAGAACTCCTGGTCAGTCATGAAATAAGAGAATGCCATAACAATTTTGACAGTGAAAATCATATCTGTTATACTCAACACAGAATTAGCTTCCTCTTAAGGAAGCTCTTAAAACTCCTCAACTAGACAAGTATTTAAATCACTTACATAATATTTAATCTAGCGGCTCTTCCAACTAATCTCTTTTGATGGAGTCGTAGGGCAGGCACCGAATTCTCACCACTTGTGGGATTGATTCAAAGGGTACAGTGTGGGGAAAACTAAAGTGAACTATCCATACATTTATCAGTGCTAATAAATCAAATGTGAATGCACTATAATATTGTTAGTCTATTTATTACTTATAATCTAGAGAAAAAAGTCCTTCCTAGAGATAGTGTGACTAATACTGATAATATATGATGGATATCATTTTGCAAGTACAGAATATTAATCAATAGATCTCTTTTTGATTGGTCAAAGCAATTAAATTTCTGTTCTTTGTTACTAAGGCCACATTTGCTTTCATACAAAGATAAACTTAAGAAAAACAAGTTTGTTTTAATGAACTACATAGCTATATTCTAAGCAATTTGTGGCCTGCATAGATTGCATAGATCTAACTATTAGCATAAAATAAAATCCCTTGTAAAGAAAATGAGTCTTTCTTTGCACCTCATTAATGAAGTCTCCGATGTCCCCAGGGTGTGGGGCTGCAGATCTGACTGGATACTGGGGCTCAGCGTGGATGGGTCTCTCATCCAGTCTCCGGATTCCTACAGACTTGATGGCATCAGGCTCCACGGTATCGGGCTGCTGGAGCTGGCTCAAGTCGTAGTCCTACAAACAACAAAATCAAAAACCCATGGTAAATGTGCACAAAAATGAAAAATTACCACCTTTGTTTTTTGACACATACTCAGAATGCATAGAGATGAGTGAAATTTAACATAATGGAAAAGTTGCCATCATGAGTTTTTCATGTTATGATTAAATATTTCTTTCACACAGCTCTTTCTTCTGTGTTTTTCATTTCTACAGTCTGTGCTCCATCTGCTTGACAATGTTCCTTATCAGTTTCCAATGGAAAACAGCAATGTGACGAGGTCTCACTGTAAAATCTTAAAATACCAACGAGAAAGTATAGTTGTGCCATAGATGCAAAGGTACAAAAGACTTAATGTCTTTAATATTAAAAAAAAAAAAAATTGATATGCTTGCTTTTTTCTTGCCCTAAAGGAAGGCATTCATTCGTCAAGCTTTTGAAGCCATTCTTCATTCCTCCATCCCTTCTATGGTCTGGAGCAGGAGTCTGCAAACTACGGTCTGTGGTCCTAGTCTGACCTGTTGTAGGGACCCAAATGCCCCAAGGGATCACACCCTGATCACATAAGCCCTTCTCGGCCACACCCCATCATGGCGCTGGTTGCCCTTCTCTTCCGTATTCTCCTTCCCGCCGGCGCAAATTACACACCAATCAGCTCCCCCCCAAACCCCATGCAGTATGCTAAGTAGGGATTGTATTTTAAGCCAATCAGCCTTCCCTTAAAGCCCTATATATGTGTGTATGTGCTGCTTAATAAACGAGCTCTCTCCGGTGGATCGTCAACTGGTGTCGACTCGTCCTTTCATTTGGTGCCGAAACCCAGGACGGAGTTTCTCTCGAGCGGCGACACTTTTCAGATCGCAGCAACAGCACCTTCCAAGTCGCCCCTCAGGGCTCCCTCAAGCTGTAACACTTTTCAGATCACAGCGGCAGCACCTCTCGAGTCGCCCCTCGGGAACTCCATCCCGCCAGGACCGGCCTCCCTTCCACCGCTCACCACTGACGTCCACCCTCGTCCATTGTTTTCGGCGCTGGCTCCTTCCACTCACCACCGGCTCATCATTAGGTAAGCCCCCTTTTCTAAAGGGCACCGGCCCTTTTCAGGCTACCACAGGGAGTCCAGATCGTCCAGTAGCCCCTAACACCCATAACCACCCCACCACGGTCTTCACGGCCACCATAAATTCCCAAACTATAACAGGTTCCAAAGCCCTGGTAAACTTTTACTTTCATTTTTGGAGGTTAAAAGCCCCATTCTGTTCTCTCCTCTCTTTCACCCTCCTGTCCACCACTCTCTTCTCTCCACCTCCCGGGTCCGGGACCCGACCAGAAATTCCTAGCGCTAGGTTCCTTCAGGCACTGGGCTTTTGCCCTAGAGAAGTGAAGGTCTGAGTGATGACCCACACCTCCCTTCTCTCCTCCTGGTTCATACCTGAACCTGCCGGGACTGACGTGACCTATTGGGGAATCCCTCTAGGATCCTGCCTTTCCCAACCGGCCGAAGGATCTGTCTTATCACTAATCTCTGTCCGATTTCTGTCTAAATTCCCATTAAGAGACCAGAATGGGCGCTTCCTCCTCCTCCCTAGGGGACTCTCCACTTCAATGCCTTCTGAAAAACCTCACCAACCTTTCCCTAGACCTCTTTAACTACTGCTAGTGCCTAAAAAAATGGAAGGAGATCCCCTACATCGAGGCTTTTCGCCTCTTGGCTCAGAACCCCGCCCTCTGCTCCTCCTGTGCTCCCTCTCAACTCCTTTTAGCCTGTAAACCATCTTCACAGTCACCCCTCGATTCTTCCACCTTCGACCCTGCTGATGAACCCCCACCCTACTGACCTCCTCCTCCCCCAGTGCCTCCGGTGCCCACTCCTCCTCCTCCGTCATCCGTGTCACCTTCTGCACCTCCTGCACCGTCCCCTCCTCCATCTTTACCCTCCCCTACTCCTGACGCACTAAGCCCCCCTTTCACCCGTTCCCGAGGTCCTCCCACTGCCCCTTTAACAATCGCCCCACTACGTGAGGTAGCTGGGGCTGAAGGAGTAGGTAGGGTCCATGTTCCCTTTTCCCTAGGTGACCTTACAGAATTAGAAAAAAGACTAGGCTCTTTCTCTACCGACCCTACCACCTACATTAAAGAATTCCAATGGATCCTGCAGGCCTACAACCTCACACATTATGACATCTTCATGCTCCTAGCCAATACCCTCCTTCCCGAGGAACGCCGCAGGGTCTGGGATAGAGCCCAAACCCATGCCACTGACACCCATCGTACCAATCCGAATCACCCGCCAGGCCCCCAAGCAGTCCCAGAACAGGAACCCAATTGGGATTATAACACAGCCCAGGGAATCCAGGCTCGAGACCGTTTTGCCTCTTGCTTAATAACTGGCCTCAAAAAATCGGCTCGCAAGGTCGTCAATTTCCAAAAAATTCAAGAAATTGTCCAAAAAAAGGAGGAACCTCCCTCCGAGTTCCTCAATAGATTAACTCAGGCCTTTCAACAATACACTAACTTAGACCCCAACTCAGAAGACGGCCGGCATGTCCTTATGACCTATTTCCTGGCCCAATCCTACCCCGACATTAAAACTAAACTTAAAAAATTAGAGCAGGGTCCTGCAACCCCTCAGACCGAAATCCTGTCAGTGGCCTTCAAAGTCTTTCATAATCGAGAGGAGGAAAAGGAACGTCGAAAACAAAAGGCCGACCACGCCAACTTCCAGATGTTGGCCCAGCTTATCAAACCCCCTGGGCGCCCTCCCACAGCCTCCACCTCTAAGCCTCCACCTGGAGCCTGCTTTAAATGTGGAAAGGAAGGGCATTGGGCAAAGGCTTGCCCCACCGCCAGGCCACCCACCACTCCTTGTCCAAAATGCAAAAAGAAGGGACATTGGGGATCTGATGGCCCCCTTGCCAGAAGGGGTGAGGGACCAACTGCCCCACAGTCCCCCGAACCGTGGACTCCACCTATGGTGGGCCTCGCTGAGGAGGACTGATAGAGCCTTGGGCCCTTCCCGACCATCTCTATAACAAAGCAGGAGCCCAGGGTATCCATGGTTGTGGATGGCCACCCAATATCTTTCCTCCTGGACACTGGAGCCACCTTTTCGGTCTTAAGGGAATATAAAGGCCCCACCACCTCCAGCAGCTCTCCTATAGTCGGGGTAGGAGGTAAACAAATCTTTCCCCAAAAAACCCCTCTTTTAACCTGCTGCCTTCAAGGCACTCAATCCGTTTTCTCCCATTCCTTTCTAGTCATGCCACAATGCCCCGTCCCCTTGTTGGGTCGGGACATTCAAGTCCCCATTACTTTGCCCCTGTCCTCTTCCTCTTCCCCCGTTTCCTTCCTCCTAGTGCTAGCTCAAGCCCAAGATCCTACTAATTCCACCCCTCCAAAGAAGTCCTTATCCATGATAACGCACCCTGTTAACCCCACAGTTTGGGACACTGCCAGCCCTGCTCTGGCCCAGTGTTCCCCTGTACACATAAAACTAAAAGACCCCTCCAAATATATTTGCCAGGCTCAGTATCCATTAACCACAGCAGCCCTCCTCGGGTTAAGTCCCATCATTCAGGACCTATTAAAAAAGGGGTATCTCCGTCCCACTCGCTCCCCTTTCAATACTCCCATACTCGCTGTAAAAAAACCTAATGGAGCCTTTCGGCTCGTCCAAGACCTCCGTCTTGTTAATGCCGCTGTCATTCCCATTCATCCCCTTGTATCAAATCCATACACTCTTCTTTCCAAGGTCCCAGCGACCTCTACTCATTTCTCGGTTTTGGACTTAAAGGATGCCTTCTTTTTCATACCCCTGGAAACCGGCACTCAGGACATTTTTGCCTTCACATGGACTGACCCCCATTCCCGCCACTCTGAACAACTCACTTGGACGGTCCTGCCACAGGGATTTCGGGATAGCCCTCATATTTTCGGGCAGACCCTAGCACAGGACCTCAAATCTTTTCACTTAAACCATCCAGAGTCCACCTTATTACAATATGTGGACGATCTCCTTCTATGCAGCCCTTCATGGGAACAATCCCAAGCTGACACTGCCCATTTGCTTAACTTCCTAGCGGGTAAGGGATATTGAGTGTCCCCTGCCAAGGCCCAAATCTCCTTGCCGTCTGTAACCTACCTTGGTTTTCTCCTCTCCCCGGGAAAGACGGAAATCACCCTGGACAGGAAACAGCTTCTTACTGACCTGCCCATCCCCAAAACCAAAACAGAAATCCTATCTTTCCTGGGTCTAGCCGGATATTTCAGAGCATGGATCCCCAATCTCTCTTTGCTAGCCCGACCTCTCTATAATATGAGTAAGGGTCCTCCTGAAGAACCTTTACTCTCCTCACCTCAGCACCCTTTTCTCAAGCTTCGGCAGGCCCTTCTAACGGCCCCTGCACTTCATCTCCCTGATCTAACTAAACCCTTTTTCCACTATGTTCATGAAAATGTGGGACAAGCTCTAGGCGTCCTAGGACAGAATTATGGCCCCTCCTTAGCCCCCGTAGCATACCTATCAAAACAGTTGGACCCCACTGTACGAGGCTGGGCACCCTGTCTAAGAGCCCTAGCAGCGGGGCAGTTACTGTATAAGGAAGCATCCAAATTAACATTTGGGGCACCTCTCACCATTCTCTCACCACATCACCTTAAACACCTCCTTACCTATAAGGCTCTCCAATCCCTCCCACCTTCCAGAATCCTAACCCCCCTATCCTTCACTACCTGCCCACCCCTAAATCCAGCCACCCTAATGCCTATACCAGATTCCCCCAACACCCCTTTGCACAGCTGTGTAGAAAGCCTTCAAAATTTTATACCTTACCGCACTTCCATCACTGAGGGACCCCTATCTCACGCTGATCTCACATGGTTCACGGATGGGTCCTCATTCAAGGAAGGAAACACTGATTACGCAGGGTATGCCATAGTCTCCCTTGATTCGGTTATAGAGGCCCAACCTTTACCCAAGGGTACTACCAACCAGCAGGCCGAACTTATCGCCGCCACGCGAGCCTGCGTTCTAGCTGAAGGAAAAACTCTTAACTTATACACTGACTCCAAATCCCATTTACCTTGTAAATTAGGAGTCATTCATTGCAGATCCCACCAGAGGGACGATTCCCCAATCACTCGCGGGCATTGTAAGGCTGACCTCGCCGCACGCACTGCGGCACGGCACCCACAGACACAAAACCAACTTCCCATTCTTCCTTACGGCTCCCAGGGTTCACAGACACCCTCTCAGCCCCAACCGCCTAATGATGATAAGTCCTCTCTCTTTCGCTTGCTCCATGACCTGTTTCACTCTAGCCCCCAAGCTTTATCCCAGTTTTTACAGGCCTTCTTCTCAGTCACCCCATCTGACAAAGCCCTCTTACGAAAAATCTCCTCCTCATGCACAATCTGCCAGTGTACCAATCCTAACACCCCTCTCAAACCTGGGCCATACCCCTCCCACCAGGCCAGAGGTCTCACACCCGCGGCCGACTGGCAAGTCGATTTTACACACATGCCTTCTGTCCGGCACCTCAAATACCTCTTGGTGTTTGTTGATACCTTTTCAGGATGGGTGGAGGCATTCCCAACATCCAATAAAAAGGCCTCCACCGTAGCCCAGACTCTCCTTTCCCAAATCATCCCACGATTTGGGATGCCTACTTCCATTCAATCTGATAATGGACCTGAATTTACCGCCCAGATAGTACAAAAACTCTCCCAGTCACTCTCTCTCCCCTGGCACCTACATTGCCCTTACTGACCTCAGGCATCTGGAAAGGTAGAAAGAACCAACAGAACCTTAAAAGACATACTAACTAAATTATCTCTGGAATTATACCTTGATTGGGTCCGTCTTCTACCTCTCGCTCTACTCAAGGTCAGAGCTCTCCCAAAGAGGCCCCCCAATCTTTCCCCTTTTGAAGTCATGTATGGTAGGCCCCTCCTACCCCCAGGGATCACAGCAACTGAAGGACCCATACCACCCGCCATGGCTTTACCTTTGCTCTCCCACCTTCGCACTGAATTATGGAAGCACCAGGACTGGCTACTTCCAGATCCATCACTTTCCAAAAATAACCTTTCACTCAGCCCAGGCCAATTAGTATTCTATACTTCCCCAGAACCCAAAACCCCCCTAACTCCTAAGTGGGAAGGCCCATGTCCTGTCATCCTTTGCACTCCGACTGTTGCTAAACTTGCCCTGCCAGGTAATCATGTTACTCCATGGATTCATATTTCTAGGCTGAAGCCTTACACTCAGGATCCGCCATCGGCCACCGAGAACTCCAGTAACAAACTTCAGAAGAACTTAACACACAATTCTTTTAAGTGTATCCCTCATCCTACCGACCCTTTCAAACTCCACCTATCCCGGACCTCAGCCCTACCCCTAATTCTGGAGACATGAACCTTCTCCTTGGCCTTCTCCTGTTCTTTCCACTTCACCCAGGGAGCTTTCAGGCCTCTTCCCATATATGGAAATTTGAGGCATTTGAGACCTACACTGAAAAACAAACCCGGATCAGCGGCTCTCTAGCTGGGACCGCAGATTGCCCCACCTCCGGTTGCTCTCAACCTGCAAACATCCCTCTCGCTACGTCCAAGTTAATCAAACAAGCCCAAGTGGGAAAAATTTCTAATCAGGCCTTTAACCAGCTTTTGCTTAGAAACTACCAGCTCCTAGATACTGATGAACCCCCCGCCTCATCTCGTGAGCGCCTCAGCCGATGCTGAAGAGACACCACCTTACAGAGGGAACGCATTCCTACACGCCCTTGCCACCGACGCCTGGCTGCTCCCTCCAGTCTCCAACTACGAAGAATGGAACCGGTGCATATTCGACTTGTGGCTTCAAGGAACGTTTATGGACTTTTCCCCTTTTGAAATTACTTGTTTCTCCACCCTCCTTTGGGGTTTCATAATGGGTATTTATGTACCTTCCTCCCTTTGCCCCCCCACAACGCCCCAGTTCAGCAGGAAGTAGCTCGATGACTTCAACGTCCCCTTTCCTAAAACAAGAAAAAGGGAGGAATGTAGGGACCCAAATGCCCCAAGGGATCACACCCCGATCACATAAGCCCTTCTCGGCCACACCCCATCATGGCGCTGGTTGCCCTTCTCTTCCGTATTCTCCTTCCCACCGGTGCAAATTACACACCAATCAGCTCCCCCCCAAACCCCATGTGGTATGCTAAGTAGGGATTGTATTTTAAGCCAACCAGCTTTCCCCTTAAAGCCCTATATATGTGTGTGTGTGCGCTGCCTAATAAACGGGCTCTCTCCGGTGGATCGGTGGATCGTCAACTGGTGTCGACTCGTCCTTTCACCTGTGGCCTATTTTTTTCTAAGAAGGGCTTTTATCTTTTTAAAGTGTCATGTAAAATAACAGCAACAAAGAGGGATTTGCTACAGAGACTGTATACACAGCCTATAGCATCTAAACGCTTCACTATCTGGCCCTTTGTAGGAAAAGTTTGTAACCTCTGGTCTAGTGTGGGTTCTCTTCCAATGCAGCCCTGTGGGACTGTCTTGAAAATACAGCCTGTCCACATTCAGAGAGGCAGATTAGAACCTGAGAACGAGGAAGCTCTGGGCACAGCCTGGGTCCTCAGAACTATTTTCAGCTACTGCATCAGCCAGCTGGACAGAAATGTATAAAGAAACTGACTATAATGTGGAAATGAATCAAAATTTTAGGTTTGGGCAAATACTCTGTAGTTTTCAAACCTCTAAACTCTGGTGATATAAATGTCATATCCCCAACCTAACTGAAATTCTCCAATTCAACTTTGATGTTTACAGAAAGTACAAATTTTCTGATACTCTTTTTAGTTCAGGCTTCATATCTCTGTCTATAATCAGCTTAAAACTTCTTGCAGTAGCTCTATAGTGGTTTTGATTTATTCAACACTTGAACATTTACCATGCTTTGGCAATATTCTAGGTGTTTAACATATGTTGACTCATTTAATCTTCTTAACAACATGTGTGATATTAAGCGTTGTTATCCCCATTTAAGAGATGAGGAAATTGTAGCCCAAGTAATTCACCCATGGTCCCAAATCTATTAAGACTCTGACTCCCAATGGATCAGAATCAAAAGCCTGGCTCTTTTCACAGTCACCTACGAGAGTGAGTTAAGTCTGATTACAAGGTTGGATTTAGAGAGTAACTACCTAGATAGATGAGGATGGAGGGACAGGAAATGTGAAGAATGATTAAAATAATATAGGAGACTGAGGGGAGAAAGGTCACCGATCTTCACACCCACTATCTGCCAGGTACTTTACCAGGTTCTTGATAAGTGTTTTCCCATTATCGTTTTATCATGTTTTTAGATGAAGAAACAGATTCAGGCAGGTTGAATAACTTGCCCGAGGCCACACAGCTTGTATGTGATCAAGATGGGAATCAAAAGCAGGTGTGCCTGACATCAAAATGTCTGATTTAAAACTTAACTCCATGCTTGCTGAGATACTCTGATCCTGACTACACTCTTCCTGAATAACTCCTTACCAAGAGCTTCAACTAGCCTCGCTGGTGAAGGCACTGAGGGGCTGGGATGAAAAGGCTCTTCCTCTCAGAAGTGTGCAACAAGATACGGAAGGTAAGGCAGATACACAAAGCAGGACAAGCCAGAGGGGGATGTAAATTTGGTATATCACATAGCATAAGATGCTCAGAGTGAAAACTGAGCATTAGGTTTGAACCTTGAACCATACACGGGTTGAGGAGAAAGCACTGTTTTGGGAGAATCAACAGCAGAAGCAAAGGCATAGGAATTTGTTTTCTCTGGTCAGGATAGAGTATTTCAAATCACCTGTACAAAAGTTGAGTGAAAACATCTTGATCTTGCACAAATGTGCTCCATTTTCAACTTTACAGCATTTTAAAATTATGAGTTATTTATAGAATATTTTACAGGCCTACAATGATACAGCAGATATGAAAGCCTTTGAAATGTTAAAACGTTACACAAGACAAAAAGAGAGATTTATGTAGAGAATTGCATGTTTTTTCCAGGGATGTTTAATTTCAAGTTGGGCAATTAAAGCACGGTAGAGTGGGGTGAATCATGAATATGTGTGTGTTTTAACAATTACCAAAGATTTTCCCAGAAAGAGGAAAAATAGGTGGTTAAGTATACTGATGACAGTTAATAATGTTTCTACCCTCAGGTAAAAAATGCTTTATTAGTAGTCTGAGTCACACAAATATAGGTCATTGAATTGTACATTTAAGAATTGTCTTTTACCTGGTGACATATTCCTTGATTATCCTGGATATATTATATGATAGTTCAGGCTGACAATTATAAGATTACAGAGAAATTTCATTCATATAATTAGAAACAAAAGAGGCATGTGGGCTCGGCTCATACCGTTCCTCACCTGGAAGGAACCCCTCAACCCTGACTTCTTATGAAACTGTCACTGCATCCAGGGTTGCAAATACAAATACATTTTGATTGGCCGACAGAGTTTTAAAACTATTTAAATAAGTCACCAACATTTAGACATGAGTATATCTCACCTGGAAATAAGAAGATCTGGCAAAACAGAAAAACAGAGCTCATATTCTGACATAACCATTTGCTGCAGCTGATAACAGCTGACTCCGTTGGACACGGACAGCATCTCCTTCTGGCCGGTTCATTTATTAATGTGTACACAACATACCTACATATCAGCATATTAATGTACAGCTTTTTATTTTTCTTTTGACAGCCTTTTTCTAGTACCTTAAGGACCAGAGAACAGAAATACTCTTAAAACTTCTGTGGTCCTGCTCAATCCTTTTACCATCAATGTGTCAGGCTCATAGAAAGTGCTCATGAAAAAAATGGTGTTGAAAATAATCTCAGTGATGATGTTCATGCCAGATAGCAGAAGAGCAGCCAATCAAAGAAATGTGACCTGGATCACATTATACTCCAAAGCAGTAATTCACAATGGGGAGGGAGAGACAGACCCCTGGCCCCATTGCTGAGAATCATTGCCATGGTGACTTCCCTGTAATGATGGAAACCTATTACATTTCCTCAGTTATCAGGGTATTGAAAAAGAAGCAGAAAACCACTGACTTATATGAAGCTAGAAACTGGGTTAAAACACACATCTTACAGTTTCTCTGTGATGTTTTCCCCTTGTCTATTGCAATTATGGGATATAAAAATCTGGTGGTGATTGAGAGCATGACAAAGTAAGCTCAGGTCACAGGAATGGGCTTTACTGTCAACGTCCATCTCTGTTTTATGGCAGAAGTCCTGACCTGAGGGTCCAATTTTAGGCCTCTTGATAAAGGATCACCCTATGCAAACCTCCTAAATTATACATTTTTACAATCCCATAATGCTTTATGTAAACAAACAAATTACAACATGTAGAATGAGAATTATAAAGAGAATTACAGAGACTGAAATGTTCTCAAGGTCATTGGGTTTATGGCCTTACTTCTGAAGATTATAAACAATCCAAGAAAAAAATCTTTATTTGGTTCCTAAAACTACAAAGTGTAGTTCTGAAAATTTTCTTATGTCTATCAATGTTTATAATGTTAACTTCTAAAAGAAATTTAACTTTTAAATGGAGGCTGAAGAAAATCTTATCTTAACAAATGTTTAGAATGTGTGTTAACTGGCAATGACCATTAACAGTAGGCACGGAATTAGGGTTTTTAGAATACTAACACTGCAAGTTAACTTAAAAAAATTGTTTTTGGTCTATGATTTAGAATGTTTTAAGGATGATTTATCTCTGGGGAGTTAGTAAGAAGTTAGTCAGGAGCTAGAGCTTTACACTGGCTTTTTTTGTTAAATTCACCAACTTGCAATAATTTATAATTGGTCTAGAAAATGATACCACAAATCTACCTTAGGGCATTTGGTTATGTTAAAATAAAAAAATAAATTAAAAAAAATAAATTAAAAAAAATAAAATGCTGCATCGGTTTAAATTGAAATTCTGAAATCCCAGGCAAAAATTTCAGAAAACTTCATTGCACATACAATCTATAGGACTGAGCAATTAGCCTGTCTCGGGGAGTGATGAAAACTTTCTTTTACCATTCCACAAGTATTTAAGGAGTGCCTGGTGGGTGCCAGATGCCATTTTCAGTTCTCAGAGCGTGAAAGAAGGAAACCAGCTTTATCTCGTGCCCTCATCCATCAGGAATTACATTAGATACTTTCTCATGTGGTGTCTCATATAATCCAAACAAAAGCCCTTCCCAGTGGATGTTATTTTTCCCACTCTATTGATTACCACAGCTCAGGGAGGTTAATTATTTCACCAAGGTCACAGACTCAGTTAAGCAGTGTCAACAAATAAAACAAGACCACCAGAGCAACTGAAATAATCAAAAAGCTGCATATTTTTGTCACTTGCCCCTGAAGAAATGTACCAAATGGTTTGCTCATGGGGAAAACATCAGCAATTTTAAGTGCTAGAAGGGAGCATTCAAGGTGGTTATGCTACTTAGTCACTAGGCTCTAGCACTCCGGACAGGACAGAATTAGCTCTTAGGGGAGTGCACAGTTGGCTAAAAGGAGACTCGCTGTTGATTGGGCAGGGAGAAATCTTCACATAGGTACAACAAGGGTCTGGCACCTGGAGGAGGGGTGGGCGCTCAAAGTGCCTGGTCTTTATCAGCCTCCACTAGTTAGATGCAGTGATGAAACACAATACTGGTACAGGACTGGTACAAGTGGAGAAGTTTCTTCTTACAGTAGCAAAGGCAAGTAATTTTAAAATTCCCATATAGATAAGGTAAACATTTTTAATGTTTTAAGACTGACAGAGAATTAAAAACACTAACATCAAGTAAACAGACGAAATTCTGAAGGAAAAAAAAGTATCTGGAAAAAAGCTGACTGTGGCATAGCCGAGAAACTCTTTCGACAGACACAAAAAGGAATGGAAGGTGGAAGAGAAGAACATTATTAGCTTACCCTCTATAGCTCCTGGCATTAAAATAATTGAATACGATAGTGATAAGGTGTCAACATATTACCATACAACTGCTGACAAGTCAGTCAAATACCCTTGCAAGCTTTATGTAAATTACATTATGACCTGATTTTCTTCCCCAGAGAAATATAGTTATGATGGTAACTATCTACACAGGTGAAATGATGTGGAAAACTAAGTAGATTCTATGGATTATTCAAGACCCCTAAAATAGAAGATTTGCTAAAAGTTTTTCTGTATTGAATCACAAACCTAATAGAAATAAAATAACTTGGGGATTTAACATATACAGATTAAGGTCCCCATTCTCTGTTTTCATATACATTTTAATCTCATTGATATAGCCAGTTCCACTTCTCACGAGGAGGGGGACTGGTTCCATTAGGAGGGGACACATTCATTGTTTCTGCTTCCATGACTTACTGTTAATGCTATCCTATCATAGCTTCTTTTAAAATGCTCCCTGTTTTGAGAATTGCGAATGAGCTAACGATTTGTACTTGGAGGAACCTGCACACCGTTTTCCACAATGGCTTGTACTAATTTACGTTTGCACCAACAGTGTGCATGTGTTCCTTTTTCTCCACATCCTCACCAGCACTTTTTGTTTGTCTTTTTGATAACAGCCATCCTAACTTTGATGAGATGATATTTCACTGTGGTTTGATTTGCATTTCTCTCACGATTACCAATACTGATCATTTTTTTTGTATAACTGTTAGTCGTTTGCATGTCTTCTTTCTAAGTGTCTATTCAGGTCATTTGCCCATCTTTTAATCAAATTATTTGTTATTTTTGCTGTTGAGTTCCTTGTTTATTCTGCATATTAATCTCTTGTTGGATTAATAGTTTGCAAATATTTTTCTCCCATTCTGCAGTTGCCTTTTCACTCTGTTGAATGTTTCCTTTGCTGTGCAGAAGCTTTTTAGTTTGTTGTAGTCCTGTATGTCTATTCTTGCTTTTGTTGTTTGTGCTTTAGAAATCTTCTCCATAAAATTTTTGCCCAGACTAACGTATTGGAGTGTTTCCCTTATGTTTTCTTCTAGTAGTTTTATCGTTTCAGGTCTTCCATTTAAGTCTTTAATCCTTTTTGAGTTGATTTTGGTATATGGTGAGAAGAGTCTAGTTTAAGAAGAATATTCTTTGTTTTAAGATAAATTTACACATTAAGTCAATACAGAACAGGGAGCATAGTATTTGACTTTTAAAAATAGATTCTGAAATCAAAGTACCTTGATTCAAATGTTGGCTCCATCAGAACTTAACTGTGTGGCCTTGAACAGATCAAATAAATTTCCTGTGCTAATAACCTTAACAGTATTCAATCTTCGGACAAAAAAAGTTAATGAGGACTCCATTAATGGATAAGTCTATAGTGAGCTTCAACAAACTTTTTATGCAAGAAAAAAAGTCAGTAAATATTTTAGGGTTTGGGGGCCATGTAGTCTCTGTCGCAACATTTCAACTCTGCTGCTGCTGTAGCATCAAAATCACCATGGACAATAAGTACACAATGGGCATTGTGCATGGCTATGTTCCAGGAAAACTTTCCTTATAAAAACAGGCAGATAGTGGATTTGGCAGCTGGTTGAACTTTTTGGCCTATAGCATTTTAGCATCTTAGCTTTCCTTGTTTGTTTTTGGGGTTTTTTTGGCATAGTGCTAACACTTACTTGGCATTCCAATCTTTATCGTTTGTTATTACTGCAGAACTGATAACTTTCTTTTCCCCTAAAACTAAATGTAGTAAACTTCTGATTAGCCAGGAAGAATAAATATTAAAATGAGTTACATAAAATTTTGTGTTCATTTGCATGAAGTTACAGGAATAGCAAAGAAAAGGTCATGTGTGAATCATCTGCACATCTAAAATATTTTATTGTCAAGAGGGAATGGGCACTGACCAGTTCAGAATATGTGTAGTCTATAGCATACCAATATGTGTCACCTGGCCATGAGTGTTTTGAAAACAGCATGCAAAAAGGTAATGACAATGTGCTAAACAAATCCCTGGTGAAATCTTCCTCTTGTGACATCCGTGTCACTCTTTCAATAGCTAACATATACTAGTGCTTGCAGGTGGGTATAAATGGTTGAATAACTTGGGAACATCATTGTCAGAATGTGCTTCAGCCAACAATAAAAATGTTAAAAGTGGTCTCCACAGTTATGTCCAGATTCAGCCATCTGTTATAGTTTGCTTATAAAGCAGAATGATTTTGTAAAACAATTATCTCAAGGAAATCAAATACACCATGGTTAAATTATATAGCTTCATTCTCTGCTTCAGTCAGATGGCTGGGCTTGGTTGCCCACACTGGGCTGGTTCCTGAGATTGGCAGGAAGTCCACAAAGACCCCTGGCTCAGGGAGAGATCTCTTGACTCAGTGAAGTGGCTGGTTTGCTTCTGTCTAGGCATCCTGCCTAGATTTTAGTTCCTGTTGTCCAAATCGTATACTCAGATTTTTTTTTTAAACTTGGCTACTCAGATTGCTTCTCCAGATTTTAACTTTGTTAATGTCAAAATGTGCTCAATTATGCAAGCTTAACCAATTAATTGGGTCTTACCCTTTGCCTATTCTACAGCCAGATTACCAGTAGTCATCTCATAAGCTGTGGCTAAGCACCTAGCCTTGCTGGTCCTACCCAGTAACACCTGCCTGCTATAGATCAGTGAGATTAAATAAAACACCTATCACATGACCTCCAGCACAGTGTATAATAGCTTGAACTCTCAAGTCACGCAGACTTGGGTTTGAAAACTGGACTAACAGTATCTACTTCATAAGGTAATCGGGAACAGTAGAAGAGACTTGTAAACCAAGAGTGTAGCACGGTGCCTGACGCAGAACAAGTACATGACTGCTAGCGTATATGAATGACACCATCATTTCCTGAAGACATCAAAGATGTCAAAGGATGAAAGTGACATGACATTGTCAGGGGTGTACTGTTTGAATTAATACTATAGATAGAGATGCAAACTAAGTTAGAGATTCAAGAAGAGGGCTCAGTGCAGTTCAACTAACATTCTAGACACTGAAATAAAAAATAAGTATGACAAGTCCTTACCCTCACAGAGCTTAAAGTCAGGACCAGGACTGTACACAAAAGCTCAAAATAAAGGGACACATGAATGCTGTGAGAACACAGAGGAGACACACTTGATTCAGCCCAGGACTCCAAGACAAGATGTTTTGAGATGAATCCTTATGGTTAAATAGAGTTAGACAGGCAAAGACATGGACTAAGACAGGAAAGTGTGCAATAGTCTGATATAGGTGTAGAGGCCCAGGCAGTTCAATCCTTCTGCAGTTTAAAATGCAAAGTAGAGGGACCATGAGAGGAGAAACTAAGTCATCCATCCTCAAAGTCCCATTCCCAAAAGCCAAATCCCAGATCATAGGAACTGTGGTTCTTACCCCATTTCAGGCACCTGAACTCTGCTGAATGTGCTTTCTGTGTCATAGAGACTCTGGGGATCTCAATTACTTTCATCCTGAGAGTAATTTCCACAAATCACATAAGAAATCAATTCCATTAAAAAAAAAGTCAATTGATGCTCACACGGCAATTACATCTGGATCTTTTGGGATCTGGAAACCTGGGTCACTAAAAAGAGCTGCTATCATGACTCCCTTTATCATGAAATTGCATGGGATTCCTGACATGTGCAAATGCCAGGTTCTGATCAACAAGACTTTAATATCACAGAAAGTACTAGAAACTTTGTCCAGGTAAAGAATAGTGGCTCTCTCTGGTTTTTGGTGAAACTCACAGTAGTACTTCTCATGCCCATACAGTGTCTCATTTTCATGAGCTGCTACCTACTGTATCTCCTCTGTGTCCCGGGACCCACTTTCCCCTGGCTTACCTGGATGGATCAGAACAATGCAACCCACTGTGGGTGGGGTGAAAACTGTTTTCACAGAATCTCTGAAAACATTCTCTAAATTCATGTACCTCACATGGGTGGGACAGAGACCTTCAGCTGATTGCTACACCCATTTATTCTTTGTAGGCACAAAGCTAAGGGGTATTTCCCAGAGATTTGGGAGTGGAAGTGATGTGTGGGAAATCTCCCATAAATCATCCTTCATGCCCTGTGGTCATCAGTGATTACATGTATATATGGCTAGGGTGGCCCTGGAAGCCATGATGGAAGATGGGGGAACAATGGCACTCTGGGTCCCTGAATGACTGTGTAGCCAGAGTACAGCAGACCTCGCTTCTCCATCTCAGTGACTGGACACACAATCACTGCTAAGTAAGCAAGAAATACATTTCAATTAGCTTATTAGGTCACTGAAATTCTAGAATTACAGAAGCTAACCTTTTTAAACTAATACATCTGGCTAAATATATTTGTGTGGCTAATCCACTTTCTTTTTTTTTAAACCAGTACCACAGAAAACCATCCCATGGTTTCAGAACATTAAAGTAATTCCTCCTCGTAGAAATCTGTTTTTATCAATCCAAAGCCAAATAATTATTACATAATTTAATCAGGGTCTGCAAAATTAAGTTTCTATAAAGTACAGGCTGATAACATAAAAGAGTAAAGCTGGTCTGGTATGAAAAAAAGGAAAAGAAAAAAATTACTGGAACACACTTGCCCTGCTTAAGGAGGGATGCTTCTATTTCGTTTTGAATAATTTATTGTCACGTCAGAATGCAGACCATAATTTCAGAAGTTTTCATATTTTGAAAGGATTGTGAAAATAAGAACTTCATGTAAATTTGCTTTCAATTTTTGAATTCTGCAGGCTAAATAAAACAGAGCCATGGGCTATGTATGAACAGACCCCCACTGTATGAACTGTTACTTTAAAGTGGCAGAGAATCCAACCTTCGGACATGTCCCCCAAACTATCCCAGTTGGTATCAGGTTCTTTCTCTGAGATTTCTGAACCATCTCTGATACCAAAGAAACTAGTTTTGAGCATGTCTCTAAAATTTAAGAAAGCAAATTTGGGAATTCAGGCAGAGTCCTCTCAGTCCTGGAATATAAAACCTACAATGTCACTGAGCCCCAGAGGTGCTGGGCCTTGTCTGAAGACACTTGAGAGAAGAAAATGGAGCCACGTACAATGCTACACTCAGCAGCGGCAGTGAGGATGGGAAGACAGACTGGGATAGAGCAGATGATAAACACCAAGAATCCACAAGTGATCAAGAGAAAACTGACGTGCAACCTTTCAGTAGCTACTCAGCCTTTCTGTCACCACCGGCTCTGATCAGGGTCAGCTTGAATCTCTAATGAGTTAACCCTGCCTGTGCAGATAACGAGCCCTGCTTCCTTGAGCCACCACTCACAGTCCAAAGGATTCCAGTGTCTACCAATTGTCACTTGCAAAACACCCAAGATGAACAGCAGCGCCTTCTTTCATACACTAGGAGTTCCAACAAAAGCCTGAGGACCTGGTAAATGGTACACTTTCCAAGTCAAATTTTGTGAGCTGAAGAAGCTGCTGATGCCCCAGAGCCTAATTCAAGGATGGGACAACCTTCTGATAATTCCAGTAGCATTCTGAAAGGAAGGCAATGTTTTAATTGCCAGGTTGAGCATAAGCTTTGCAGAGGATGGTACAAGATATAGTAAACACACCATCTTCTTTGGATTCAGGCAGACAAGGACTTAATACCCACTCTGCTACTTTCTAACAGCCTGGTTTGCTGTACTGTTATGAAGGTTGAATGAAATAATGCACATAAAGTACTTAGTACAGTGCCTAAAACATAGGGTACTCCAAATAATAGCTTTTGCTATTATGATAGAGAATGAAGCTGTGTAGTGTCACATGCTTTATGTAGAGGTTGTTTAAAGTGAGCACCAGTGAGTGTTGCAAACATAATATATACTCAATAAATGTCTGTTTAATATAAGAATAACTGTAATTAAGTCTAAGCTTTAAAGAGCAGGAAGCTAACAGCTTCTGTTTCCTATCCTGGGGATAAAACGGTATAGTTCCAGGGAAAGTGAGCTATCAGCTGTATTGCACATTCATCCTGCTTTTATTAGTGGCGCTGATACGGAAGGAACTAGATGCAAAGATTGAAAGTGATACAGTATCTGCAACCAGCCTTACTGGCCAAAAAGACACTGAAGGGCATTTACTAATAAGGGTAATTAAACATTCCTTGATAACCAGCAAAAGCCCTGCTGACTGCAGCAGTGAAGCAGATAAAGAAGGAACCTCACCCTCTGAAAGGAGACTGGACATTATACTAAAAGTGTCTGTTCAACAGTCAACAGCCCTGTGCAGAGATAATGCTGCTGTCAGACAGAAAACATCTAATGCTGGTTTCAAATATGGGCCCAATCTAGTCTCCTGACAATCTAAACCAGAGCAGAATATCCACAAGCACTAATAAAAGTCTGCTATACACAAGACAAGAAAAAAGACCTAGCCGGTTTTAAAAAATTCCTTTCTTTCTTTTCTTCCACCCCTCTTAGTTACTTTGTTAAAGAAATTAGCAAGCTTGGCACAGAGCTTAAACAGATACAGATGCTAATCAAAGGCAGGGAAGATAAGGGCTACCCTTGTAAATGACTGTTTTGCTTTGTTTTCTCTCTAATCACTTAGCTGCCCTTAAGAAGGATACTTTGTCTTGGCACGAAGAACAGGAATCTTGGCTCAGGCAAGTGCAGGGCAATCTTCTCAAGGCCGCTGCCCTCATTGTAACCACAGTCATTACGTGGCATCCACCAACTACCACGTACTACCTAAACTGACCTCTGAGACCTCCTCAACATTTAAAGCTGGATAAATAAAATATGGTTAATTCTTACAATGTAATACTATTCAGCAATGGCAAAAATGATTCTTTAAGACTGTCCAGCTGAGACACCAAGTAGACCAGACCAGTGCCTGATTACCATAAGTCACATCCACCTGCTGTGGCACAATTCCCATCTATACCCCGAGGTAACAAACATACTCTGTAAAAGGCCAGTTGTGTGTAATATACATTGATTAAAACTTGTCTGGAATGTAACATGGCACCAATCCCATTTCTGAGGCCCATTATTGTAAAAAAGATATCTTCAAAAAAAAACGAATAAAAAATTGCGAATCATATTCTGTTGCCAAAACAGCTTAATGTACAGTACAAAGAAATAGAATTTCTAACAGGGAGCCACATTTAAATTACGGAAAAGAGAATACGGTGTATTTCACAGAGCCAAACTTCACAGGAACTGACCATAATTTTAAGATTCATAGCAATAACATCTATATAGAAAAAGAAGGACTTGGATTAAATACACTTAGAAAGTAAATTCATTAAATAAATAGTTTCTTTTTCTTAAGAAAAAAAAAAAAAGATAGAAGCCATGCAAAATCTCAAAAAAAAATCTCAAAGAATTTTATGATCAGAGAACTTACCTTATCAGATATTAAGACATTAGAAAGAAACTAATTAAAACAACATGGTATTGGAGCAAGAATAAAGAGAACAAGCATACAGCATAGATAATCAAGAAACTACTCATGGAGCCACACGAATATAACCACCTGTTTTATAACAAGGAACCACCACAATGTAGTGGTGAAGGGTTATCTTTTCAATAAAGGTATGAGATATCTATAAAGAAAGAAAACAAAGTCCTGATCTGTATCTTATAGCAAATGAAAAATCAATTACAGATAGATAGATCACAGACTTAAAGTGATAGGTAAAACAAAAAGGCTTCAAGAGATAATATGAAGATACATATTTTTTGGAGGGGAGGAGAAATTCATTACCCTGGGGCAAAGTTTTTTCAAATAGGATGCAAGAGCACTAACCATAATGAAAAAAAATTGATAAATTGGACTTTATTAAAATTAAAAATTTCTGATCATCAAAAGATACCACTAAGAGAATAAAGAAGCAAGCTACAGAATGAAAGAAGATATTTACAATATATTTATCTGAGAAAGAACTCATATTATATCTATAACATATAAGGACTTTCTACAAATCAATAAGAAAAACACAACCTGATAGAAAAGTAGACAAACAAGCTGAACAGAAACTTCATGAAAGAAGATATCAAAACGCTAAATAAGTCAGCAAGAATATCCCCATTAAATTGTAATGCAAGACACATCCGAGTGGCTAAATGTTAAAAAGATGAAAAAAATCCAAGTGCTAGTGGGGATCAGGATGTGGGACAATTAAAATTTTCACACATCACTGTGGGAGGGGAAGTTGTACCACAGTTGTAAACTATACCATCACTCTGGAAAATTGGCAGGCTTGTCCTCAAGCTGCACATGTGCACACTCCATGACCTAGAAATTCAATTCCTGTATACACACCCACAGAAATGCACCAAAACACATGCACAAGAATGTTCACTGCAGTTTTATTCATAATAACTCAACTGGATAAGCCCTAGTGTCCAAGTGTAGCAGAATGAATAAACAAAATGTAGTTAATTCTTACAACAGAATATTATTCAGCAATGGCAAAAATGAACTACTTCTATATACAACATGAGTGAATCTGACAAGCATAATGTTGAGTAAAGGAAGCCAGACACACAAAGTGACATTCATTTATGTAACATTCGAAAGCAGGTAATGCTAATCTATGGTGATAGAGATAAAAAACACCGGTTACTTTTGGCAGAGGGCATACTGCCTGGCTGTGGAAGTGTACAAGGCAAGAAGCTTCTAGGGTGCTAGAAATGTCCTTTGTTAATAGGAGTGGTGGTTACACTCTTTAACCTGTAGGAGCCTTCTGCTTCTGGTTGGGATATAGAAAGTCACGAGACTATACACACTCTAATGCCAAGCATAAACCAGGTAAGTTACCAGATTACAGTTTTTTGAAACCATAAGATAGTTGAGAACAAAATGAGACCTAACTGAATGAAAACATGCTGACAAGCCCTCACTAGGAGAAAGAAGGCCCAAAGTTGTTTTTATTCCCAGAGGAGGAGTGAGAAGAAGAAGAAAGAAATCATCCATTAAAAGGTATAAGGACAAAGCACCCAAACTCTGGAGGAAACTTTAGTCACGATAAATGCACAGACTACATAAATTCATATCCTGAGGGAGTCCCCCATCACCAAGTCTTACCCAAGGGCCTTTATTTGATACGTGAGGGGTACATCAAAGGTTGGTTGCAAGGCCAAAGAGCTGTCATGCTAAGAAAGAAATCTGTATTTGATAAGGTCCAAAGAGTGAGTGGGGGTGTTAAACCAGAGACAAGATGCCCATTAGGAAACTGTTGCAGGGTAGAGATGATACTGATCTGAAGGTAGTATCCTTGGACATAAAGATAAGTAAATGGATTTCATGAACTGCTTTGTAAGATAGAGGAGATGGAATCTGGTGTAGCATTCCTACACCACAGATTTCATTCTGCTATAAGTTAATAACTAGATGCATTAAAAATTATGTAATTTTTGTCACAACTGTCTATAATAAGGACTGCACAAAGGATCAGAGATGGATGAAGCTCTTGATCTAGGCTAAACGCCATCAAAGAACCAGGAAGCTACAAAAAGACATCATAGAAAGACCAGTACCAAATAAAAACGTTAGTCACAGGGTACAACATGGAGAAAGTCCCAGAAAAATACTTAGAAGTAGGCTGGAAGCAACACATTTGTGCAAGAGTTTAGCTGGGGGCAAAAAGAAAACAACAACAACAACAAAAATCAAAAACAAAAAACAAGAACACACTTCAGAGGTCAGGAAAAGAAGGAGTTGAAGATTTATGATGATTATTTTATTTATTTTTTTTTTGTCTTTTTCGTGACCTGCACTCAGCCAGTGAGTGCACCGGCCATTCCCATATAGGATCCGAACCCGGGGCGGGAGCGTTGCCACGCTCCCAGCGCCGCACTCTCCCGAGTGCGCCACCGGGCTCGGCCCATGATGATTATTTTACCAAATCTTGCAATAGGTAAGTTTTATCACATGATCTCTCAAGCATCAATCTAAGTAGATAAAGTCAATAAATGAAGTTAAGTGTTTTGTAAAATACTGTAACAATAAAACCGTATTAAACAATTTCTTGTAGGCATTGGTGGGGAGGAGGGCAGAAGATTCACATCAGGTGCCATCAAGTATCCCAGCCCAGTACCTAAGATGCTGAGACCTAGCTCGGTTCTTGCCTCTGTAACAGCCTGAAGAGAAGTGACTCCATTTTATTAAGCCTTTGACTTTAAAAACTTGTTCTCTCCTGTAACCCAAACCACATAGCCTGCAGCTAATTGCCAGAACACAATGACTCTTGCTCTCACATTGTATACTAATTAGAGGGAAAATTATTAATCCAGACGGCCAGTCTTTATTAGCTTACTAACCTGATCTTATTTGAGAAGTATAGGAACTGAACCCATGGAGAATGAAGTATGATGCTGGTCAGCTCCCACCTGGGAAGTTCGTGACAATTATCTGAAACATTCAAGCATGTCTGCACGTCCCTGTTTGGTCACCATGAATCAGCTTTTCACCACAGACCCCTACAAAACCCTTTGGCAAACCTGGGAGAGGCGGAGACGGTCTTTGAGATAAAAGTCCACCATTTCCCCAGGCCACCAGCTTCCTGATTAAAGGCTACCTTTCTTTACACCAACACTTGTCTCTCAATTATTGGCTACCGAGTGACAAGCAAATGGACCTTTTGGGGACTAGGTAACAACCTCTGGGCCTCTAATTTTGTGCAGGATTCAGTTACTTCTGGTGGTCTTCCAGTTACTACTATTTTTACTAAAGCTTCAAGTTTATGCCTTGAAAATTATGTACAATGATGTAAAAAATAAAATATGGAAGTTAAAGATTTATGAGAGAATGTGGTCAATATACATTTGTTGATATTAAACATAGTCTGGGAAAGTGAAAAGATAGATTAATTAAGGATTAAGCCAAACATGAATTTTAATATTTAAAGACATTTATAAGCAAGAAACCCTAAGGTATATTTACAGACCTACTTTAGTCAGTTTTCAAACAGCTTTACATAGTTGAGTCAAGTTTTCAACATATTTTAAACATGCATCTCTTCTAAATGGGAGAGTTGAGGTATTATAAACCATGCACAGAATCTAGAATCAGAAGATGTGGCCCTGAGTGCTGATTCTGCCAGTTACAAACTCTTAGAGCAAATCACACAACTTTCTGCAAAAGTAAAATGGAAAACTCTAAACTCTAAAACACTATGAGCCAGGCTGCCAAAAAGATTAAATAATAATGAATGTGAATGTGCTTTTTTGTAAAACAAAGTAATATATCATCCCCAAAGGAGTGAAAGGAAAAAAAAAATGCTTGTAAAATTTTGCTTTTATTCAAGTTAACAATCTGTCACTAATACTTAAGACAAAGTTACATATATACTTGAGACAAAGTACATTTTAATTTACTGATAATGACGCAAGACTAAAAATTTCTGGATTCTTTTTCAGACTACCATCCTTGACATTTGTATTAGTAAGTACAAATGCCATAACTATCCAACGTATCTAAGAAATACCTGTCACAGCACTTTCTTGTGGATTACATTGATATCTTCAAGATAATTTCAAGAGGAACTATATCAATTAGCTCAGGCTGTGATATCAGACAGACTTGGATTCAAATCCCGCATCTATTACTTCCTAGGTGTATGACTTTGTAGAATCCAACCAACCTTAGGTGTGATTTTCTATCACAAAAGCAGAGATATTCACAGCACTATTATCACAGATTTTGAAGATTTAAGAGATAATAACATTTAAAGTACTTCATGGAGTGCCTGACATGTAGTATAGACCTTACAAATGTTTGCTAGCATTATATCTAAAATGTTGCTTCCAAGCAGATAAATGTTTTTGTTTTCCATCTATTGGTCATTCTTACCCTTGGAACAAGTATGCAGTTCCCTATGTACACGGTAACACAGAAGCTCACATTAGTTAATAGCCAGAAGGGAATTTCAGCATATCCTGAACAACCACAGTGAGCCAGGCACCATGACAGAAATTACGACCTAGATGTTGTCTCTAACTTCAAATATTTCTCAAGAATGTCAGACTCTTGAGAGAAGATATTTGTTAATTCGGCCCACCTGTGTATTGTCAGGGATTAAAACAGTGCTTGGAATATTGAATTTGTTTAAATGTCTGCAGAATGAATAATCTTAGTGCTTTTTCTAGCATACATACAAATATCTTCATCTCAACGTATAACCTACTTTTAGTAAGATTCTGGATACCCAACCAAGAAAAACTGTAATATTTTTATTAGTACAAATATAACTGGAATTGGGTTTAAATTCTAGGCTCCTTGAAATAATGTTAATAATTTTCTTACAAAAGAAATACAATCATGTTGGGAACTTTGAAAAAAAATTCAAGAAATGAGCAGCACACATAGGAAAGAATTCACCAAGTGACTGAGAACATGGTAACAGAGAGGAGACCTGATACCATTCTTTTTTTACTGCACGTATTAACACTTTTCTCATCATTTAATTTATAAGATCAGAAAATTTCCTCTTAAAAGATTTGAAATATCGCTCACCTGGTCTTCCTCTCCTCCACCTTCTTCATCATATTTTAAGATATTATCTCTCACGTCATCTTCTGGATCAATTAGAAGTTGCTTGGCCTGGCGTTCTTTATCCCGACGTTTCATCCACACCACAAACATCAGCACAAGGACTAGGTAGAAAAATAGCAAGAATACATAATATTATCATTTTTAAAGCCTGACCATAGTACCTAACACTAACAATTTATACTTGTATGGGTCAAAGGCTTCTGATGCATCTTTCAATCTATTATCCATTTCTGGCCTCACATTAAGAGAGACAAGACAAAACAGGCCCAAGCACTGGGATTAGAGTGGAAAGAGCTAGGTTCCAGTCCCTGGTGCCCTGCAAACTCACTGACAAACTCACTGGGTGAACATCTGTCCTCAGATTTATCAACTACACATTGGGAAAAATAACTTTTCTCTCTTCACTTTGGCTTGCTAGAGGACAGATGTCCTTAATAGGATGCTTCATAAACTCTAAAGACCCAAAACAGCAAGAATTTAAACTGTTACTTGCTGTTGTATTCACGTTGGCCAGTCATCATACTCCCAAATTCACAAAAAAAATGGCATTTCTCCAGGGGGACAACTGCTTACCTAGCTGACTTGGGTAGTGAACTGGAAATGGATCAGGAATAGGATTCTGAGGGTTTTTTTGACTCCCAAAGGCTGGTGTTTTTCTATTGCACTATTCTCAATTCCCTTTTGTATCAAACCACATGTTTCAGCTAAGACGGCCAGGGGATTAGTTCACTGAAATAACATTAGGTTTCTGTGCTTTGCATTTTTGTTCCAGGTCTAGAACCATAAATTTTCCAGAGAGTTGATGTTAAAATCAGCACCAATTCATTTTCCTTCAGAATGCCATAGTCACTTCTTCCTGCCATAATCCATCATACCTAAGTCTTTCTCGATAAGGTTGGCATATATGCCACATTTCAGTTGAAAGTGAAACATATCCCTAAGTGCACATCTAGGAAAAAAATTCTGTCTAAAATCTGGGGGTATCAGTTTGCATCCTGAAGCAAAAGATTTAATGACTCCTATTTGAGCACCATTTTTATTATTGGCCATAAAAGTAAATATCCTCCTCTTAAAGCCAGATACATGAGCTCATTTGCCATTGTTACGGGGCTAAATCTAGCAAGTGGATTATTAGTATAGCATGCAGGTTTCAAATTATAGCCAAAGTAGTTTCCACACAGGAAGTAAAAAATGTTCAGGCTTCTACAGTAATTGCTAAGAATAAAGGGACAGAATTCTAAATTACCAGAACACTTGTAAATGGAGAAAACATAAAAGACATAGCCAACATTTTCAAGAAAGTGATTGGTGCATAGCATACTCGCACAATAAACTGAGTCCTGCTGCTATTCCACAATAAAACACAGGGCGCAGGCAATTTATTCTTTGAACCTGTATGCTTAGAAGTGGTTCCTAAAGCACTTTCCAGTGGTTAATTTCTTGCATCCACTGAACCAAAGATTTCAAATTATCTTAAAAAGGAGTGATTCCTTAATCTACACTTACGCTAAAGACAGACAATTTATTGATCTGTGTAATCATTTCTATTATCAAATGTACTGTGTGTGAAGTACAGTCGCTCACTATTTTACATAGCCCTTCAGAAACAAATACCTTGATCCTTGCATGACTGGAGCAGCTTGCTGATTGTGCTTTACAGGGAGGAAGGTGAAGGAAAGCAATATACTTATTTTCCTGAATCATCAACTACGTGCCATAAATTCATACTCAAATCATAAGATAAGTGCTCAAACTTAGGACTATTTAACATTTTTTGACGGGAAGAGTTTGCTACAGCTCCCCAAGCAATCAGCATCCGAAGACGGTAAGAGGGTCGAGAGGAGGCCTGCTGGGAGGCTTGTTACAAACATGCATGTGCTTGAAACAATGCTCAGGGGGCTTTCCGTTCTACAGTGCACTTGGCTGTCCCATACAGGATTGGCAAGAACATGCTCAGAGGTCAAAGAGAATTGTTAGGTTACCTTGCAAGGCAGCAGCAACAAGTTACTTTGCTGAACATCCTAGAAGCAAAAGAAATTTAAATCTAAGAGAAAAATATAAAGTACTCACTGAGCAGGATGATGATGCAGAGCAGAATGGCAATGATGGCACCCGTGCCAAGTCCTGCACCCACAATCCTATCCACATCTGTGCAGTCCCCGTTGGAGTCACACTGGCAAACCTTCACGCGCAGGATGGAAATATTTGATTTGGGAGGATTACCCGAATCTGTGATTATGATGGGAACTTCATAGATACCAGCTTCAAGAAATTTTATCTTTAAATTAAGCTGAGCAAAATCACCTATATAATAGAAGAAAAACACAGTTTGATAGTTAATACCTGACATGATAAAAAACGCACAGCATTGTCCAGAATGTATTTACTACCTACTAGTACACATAAAGCGGATTACAACTATGCTGTGTGTTGAGGATTTTTTGGCTTTAAGGACTTTTAATATCTTATTTAAACTTTAAGTAGCTTTTAAATATGTTTAATGAGAAGATTATGAAGCACATGAAAATTAACTTTTCATACCAGGATTCAAAAACTTTCAACTGTGCACATATTCAAATAATTAACCTGTTCTTACCATTAAGCCGAGTGATGGTCCAATTCCTCTTAATAGTCACTGGAGATAAAGGAAGATCAAAAGCAAATGGTCCAGCATTTGGATCAATGTCATAATCAAGTGCTGTGATATTAATTGAATTGGGGTCTGGCGTTTCACAAATCTCTGCCTCTTGAGGTAACACTTGAGGGGCATTGTCATTAATATCAAGTAAATAGATCTGCAGCGTTCCCGTCCCACTCATAGGAGGAATTCCTTAGAAGGAAGAGAAATCACAAACCAGTCTCAACAATTCTCTCTAATAAGCCAATTGTGGTGAAACAGTATATAATTAATAGCCTTATTAATTAATAATATATAAACAATAGCCTTCTTGCCCTTATCACTGTGTAACCTTGGAAAAAATCTAGTTGCCACAGCATCTGGGCAGACTGTTTTCCGAGCAAGGCCACTTCTTGCTGCCCTCCTAGGATGACCCTGAGCTACAGGGGTGAGCATGCTGATGACGCATGTCATGGCCCTGCTGTGAGGTCCCATGCCTACCCTGCCTCACTGTCCACTGCTCCTCCAGGCACTGTAGGGAATGTCTGAGATGCCAAATACAGGGCTCACAATCTCGTGGACCCTACTCTTTTGATGGAGAACCAAGATGTGTGTGAAAGAATGCAGGAATGTGTTTAAAGTTCAAACACAGCTACAGCCTGTTGAAACAGTCTACAGGCAAGTAATACAGAACCATAGACTTCATCTTGGGAAGGACCACCATGAAGAGAAGTGATATTTATTGATCAACCACCTTCCTGCTTGAGAATGCATTAGGATGCTCTATGTGTATTACATTCTAATTCTATGAAGTGGGCTTAGACAGATGAGGAACCTAAGCCTCTATAAACTGCTCATGGCTACACACACTTATAAGTAGTGGAGTTGTAACTACAGATTGCTCTGCCTGACCCCAAACCCATTCTCATTCTACTAGAAAGTGATGTCTCTACCACCTCATCTGATAATTGAGTCTGGTGATTTGGCCTCTGCTATGTTATAAGTATTCGTACATATGTATAATAAATTATATTTGATCCTTGCATGACTGGAGGACAGACGTCCTTATATAAATAAATATATATATAAAAATATATAAAATAAAATATTTATTATATATAATATAAATAATGCTGCATACTGAAGCCCAAAGATTTTAGTGACCTGCCCAAGATCACACAACTAGAAAGGGGACACACACACACACACACACACACACTCTCTCTCTCTCTCTCTCTCTCTCCTGAGGAGGGAATCAGGAGAAATCTCCACCAGCTTTTATGAGGAATATGATGGTTCTGAAAGCAGAAAGGGTTACAGCAGAGGGCGGGGTGTTTGTTACAATATTCTAATACCACCACAACTGCTGTAATGCTGAATAGTTTGAGGAATTCACATTTACTATTACATTTAATATGAGGGCACTTCAAAGAGTTCATGGAAAGATGTGTATTTATTATTTTTTAATTCTAGTTTTCCAGGAACTTTCTGAAGTACCATCGTACTACCTGACTCTTTATAACAACTTTATAGAACAGACAAGCAGCATAACAATTTATCTGGAATGAAAGTAAGACAGAGTATGAGAGCCTGTGTGATCATTAAGGGACAGAATTAGGGTTCCACTTCCAACCTGGTGATTTAAAGTCAAGTGCATTTGCAACGCATCATGGATTTAACAGCTCATTCCTCCCTCATGGTGTACACCCTTTCAATTAAAAAACAGTCCATCTTAGTGAATGAAAAATCTGGTTGTAACTCAAAACCAACATACATACATATAATTTTATGACTCTTTAAGTCTCAACATAATGGGTCAAGATATATTACTGTAAGTTCCATTGTAGGGGAAAGCTGCTGCTTACAGATGGTAAAAAAGCATAAAACAGACACAACTGTGTAATGGCAGAGGCTAGTCCTACCAAATTCCGAATCTGAACATTTGAACAGTAGGTCCCATATTAGAAAGGATAAGAAATATTGCTTTAGCCCCATCACCACGTAGATTTACTACTGATAGTAATCTCATTGAATGTTATCATACAGGATTTGAAAAGGTTCACTGAAACTGTTCTTATCAAGTGTTGATAGGCAATGTTTTACGAAATGAACATCTTGACCACCAACTGAAGCCTGCTATTTTTATGAAATGCTAACATTCATAGTCTAACACTAAAAATATCGTAAAATGTGGTTGTGATTCAGTTTTCAAACACATTAACACATAATATAAATATTTGAGTGGTTAGTTTGTGCCAGGAACCGTTTTAAATGCTTTATATGTGGAAGCCATTTTATATTCCTCAAAACGCTATGACTTCGGTACTGATACCATTATCTCTATTTAACAAGAAGAAGGAAACATATTTAACACGTCATCATCAATCCCACTGTTAGAAAGTGCTAGAGAGCTGGACTCTGGACCCAGGGGTCAGGAAGAACTCCAGAGTCTGCACTGTTAATCATATATTGTACTGAGAACAGCAAAGCAAAGTAAGCCCTTTAGCAGGTTTACATGAGTCCCTTTTACCTTACATACCCCCCCCAAAATAAATAAAAGTGCTTATCTATTAATCTCAACCAGTTAGATCCAGTAGAGGCTCAGAAAGAATTAAAAAGAAAAAAAAAAAGAAAAAAAAGGCACTAAAGTGTTTGTTCCAAAAGCAACATTCTAAAGCCCATGTAAGTCACTTATCTTCAATTTACGCACAAAATTAAGAGTTTCCTGGCCCATAGCAGAATGAGGCAGAGAATGACAAACAGGAAGAGACACACATACTGATGGTAGCAAATAGACTGATTAGAAGATATATACAAAGACAATATACAAAAAATACTAAAAAACTCAAAAAACACAGAGGATTAGACTTGTCTCGCAGCCATGTAGCATCAGTGAGGGGCAGGGCAGAGCAGGGTAGGAAAACAACGGAGTTTACAATTACAACGCAGGCTACTGTGGAAGGTATGTGGACATAAGAACACTCCTTGCAAAGCACAGAAACTCCTTAGAAAGCCTACTGGAAATGGAAAATAAAAGTTGGGGCCTGAGAGTAATAAAGGTCAGTTTTCTAGACAACCAAGTTTTGTAGAAAACCTCAGTTCCACCACATGTATGATAAGGATCTACTATCTTTCACCCATAAACAAGATAATGCAGTGCATATATTTAATTACGTACCATTGTCAGAAGCAAGGAAAGTAGCATTATATATATTGTTTTTCACGTTTGGCGATTCTCGGTCCAAAACAGCAATTGTCGTTATTTGCCCGTTCACAGGATCTATTTTTAGCCAATTGGCAGGATCTGATAATTTTGTGTATCTACAAAATGAAAGTGCAGTAAGTTTAATTTTTTGATATAAACTCAGAATATAAGGCATATTTTACATGTCTAATTCCAAATGCAAATGACTCACTAACTTGCATTTTTGTAGCTAATGGTCAGAAATACAGCTTTAACATAGGAAAGCATTTTTGTGGCAGTATACAGGGTGACACATGAAGGCTATGTTTGGTTAGGCATGCCGAAAACATTCTATAGGTGTCTAAGGGACAAGACTAGGACCACAGCCTTCCTACTGTGGGATAAGGCTGACTGGAAAGATCTCATTTTAGGCTCTTGTGTACTTCAACAGATAACAATGGTGCAGATGACATAGGTTAAATATACCTTCCAAATAAACAGTAGCACTAATGTAAAGGACTTAAGAGAAATCATAATAGAAGTTAACATTTATATCACAGAACACTCCTAAAACGTTTTACCATCTAATCATGGCCGAGATGAAGTCACACTGGCAAGATCCCATAATCCCATTCCTACTAGGATCTCACACACGGGGCCAAGACTCAGATATACACCCTTTCAAAGAAATCCCCACAGTCGTGAGTCTGTATCAGAAGATTTGTCAGCTCAAATTCCTTTTTTATTCAGGATAACAGTGAACTTTTCAAGCTTAGCTAACCAATACATAGATTGGAAAACATATGCTGTCTTTTGAGATATAAAATTTGTAGGATTTCAATGCACTTATTAATTGGCTATTTATCTTGATTTCAGTGCCTAGAGAAATGGAGAATATATGCAGTTATCTGTTAGGAGCAA
This sequence comes from Cynocephalus volans, assembly GCF_027409185.1. Taxonomy (NCBI): domain Eukaryota; kingdom Metazoa; phylum Chordata; class Mammalia; order Dermoptera; family Cynocephalidae; genus Cynocephalus; species Cynocephalus volans. Next base: position 24,244,966 of record NC_084472.1, read on the forward strand.
TTCTGAAAGAAGTTAAATAAAATATGAACTAATTTGAAAAATTATCATCACCAGCTACAGAGAATAGTCGTGTGGGGTGTGCTCTGCCAGCCATCTACTCCCTCATTGGGAAGGATAAATTAGATTTTGCTGAGGCTAGAAATCTTTACTGATACATACTATAAATCCAATAACTACTATACAGGTAAGGGATGAAAATAATTAGTTCTTAGATCTTGGTTTTGGCATGAGTTTTCTTTTCTTTGTGATGTATGAAGGAGAGACAAATTCTAAAAGCTTCTGAAAGTTCCATATTTACTCACTATAGAACCATCTTTTGTGATGTTTGGTATAAAGGCCCAGGCTAAATAATCATTAAACGTTTTTCAAAAAATGAAAGAAGGCAGAAACAAAGAGGTAGAGAATTTTTTTTTCTTCATATAATACACGAGTAGATCCATTCTTAAACTTTCTCTTTAATAGTCAGTGATTTACTCAGAGGAAAATTTATCAAAGAATTTAAAATTATCAGCTAATAAGTAGTTTTGGTTCCAATGAAAATTTCTTACTCAAATGGTAAATTAGATAAATTTATTCACAGCATAGAACATAATGTAAATTACAAAAACACTGTAAATTGCATTTTATACCTAATGTTTTGCTGCATATATCGATCTGGGTCCTGAGCAATGAATGTTGTCAACATGGTACCAGCATGGAGGCCTTCTTCTTGGCGAATGAACTTGGGATTCATGGTAAAATAAGGGTTTTCATTCACATCTATAACTGTAACAGACACAGTTGCAGTTGACTGAGGTGGGTGCTGAATTCCCTTGGCTAATGGCACTTGATTTTCTGCAGCGACAGTAAGGACAAACATCCTATTTGTTTCAAAGTCGATTGGCTGGGGGAAAGAAAAAATCATATTTTAGCAGGAAAGAAGAATTTCCATTCTCCAGTTTATTCTTCTATCAACTCAATTTCCAAAACATTAATTTTTTTCACTCAGTACACCATAATGTTCTTCTCAAATTTCTGGAAAACATGCATTAACATGGTTAATGATTGAAATATTTATCCTAATTTGACCTATTTTTAAATCTCGGGCATTTCAAAGATTTATGTTCACAAAATAATGCACATGACTATTGTATAGATTTACTTAGGTACATCTAAAAACCTGGTTATTATTAAAACCAGCATTGTTGATTAAAAATACTAAATGATGTTAGGTCAAGTGAGAGCCTGATGGTCTAGATCTGTATTCCCAAACATTGGTATAAAGATGTCTCCTCATATGGGAAGGTTTTTACCAGTCTGTGATGAACTTAAGAAAACAAAACCAAAAACCAGAAAATGGGATTTTTTTCATAAAGATAAACTTATTCGATTTAAAAGTATCTTTCATATTTTGAAGTACACATTCTGAAGTATAATATGTACACGCATACACCTTTTTAAAATAATAGTGTTTTTAGGTGGAAGGTTTTTATTTTATTTTCCCTTTTCCTTAGCAAACTAAAACTCTGGCTCTCTTCCAAAATAATTTTGGGCATTTTACTGGTCTGTAGAAGTCCCAAATCTAAGAATAATACTCTAGATAAATGCAGTGCACAATAACCCTTTAAGTAAATATTAACTTCCAATGGTTCACTGAATGCTGCTGTCACTAGAATATTACAGGAGTCAAGTGACCAGACTGAACGTTCACTCTTAAGTTCCCTTCATCACCTTCTGGTGGAGGTGCAAATAAACATTACTGTGCTATAACAAATGGACAAAAACAGGCATCAAGAGCTCTCATGCCATCACTGGTCGTCTAAGAATGATTAAGAGCTGAAGCTCAGGAGGAAACTGCACTGGTTTCTTAGACTAGACCACCTCCTCAAATCTTCAAACACATAGATTTTTTCTCCCGCTCTCAAATCCCCGATTCAACTTGTCTTTCTCACGAATTTTAAACAAGACAGGAAAGAAGCCAGAAAGTAAGATTATATTATTTTCAGTGATTTCATTAGCCACATGCAATATCTCTGACATAGCACTTATTTATGCTAAGAGGTATATACACAGCTCTAAGTCTCTTATGTGTAGAAAGCTCATTTATCCCTCATGACAATGCTATGGCTTTGAGAGGTTATTGGTCCCACCTTCTGCATGAGGAACCTGAGGTTTACAGAGGTTAAATAAGTGGTGATGGTCACACAGTATCAAGGGCACAGCAGGGATTCAAACACAGACAGCAGCACATACATCATTATTGACAGTTTTCTATGTAAGGCCAACATTTGTATCCACTTACAAATCAAGAGGGTTTGGTGGGAGGCAAAGAAGTAAATCTCTTCACTGGGTTGTTAAAAGGAAGGCACATTCCCTTTAAAGAACTTTTCCATTACAGCTACACATTTATTATACTTGAAGAACATCCCCCTAAGCTTCCAGCACTCAATTGTTTTGTTTGATTCTTTTCTGACAAGTAAAGGTCAGAAGAATCAACTTACTAAAGTCTTGAAAAGTGCATTTAAAAACAGCAACATAAATGCAAAACCTTCTAAACATGTAGGGCCTCTTCTTGCCTACTCAGTCCACTTTACTTCTATGATATTTTCTGGTCCATTCACTCCTTGTCAATACTCTAATAGCTGTAGACATGAGGACAGTAGATGTGATAGATCATTCTTGATAGCTATCAATTGGCTTCAGAATGTGACATATCACTAATATGTTAAATACATCCACAATTAACATTGTTGAGGTCACTCCTGTCTTCAGATTGGTAAACGTGTCCAAACAAATTTAAAAACGATCATATTCCAGTAATAATGTGAGAGTATCTTTATTGGCCTCAGCCTCAACATAAATTAAGCAGTAATACATTACACCCCAAATATATATGCATTCCATATTTAGAGATGTTTGAAAGAAAAAAGTCCTAAGATTCAACAGCCAAATAATGGGAGGGGTGTGGTACATATATTGGTCATTGCTGAGTAGCCATCAGAGACATCAATGGTCTGAGGAACACTTACTTTTACCACGGTGACCAGCCCGTCATTGCTGTTTGGGTCAGTCTGAATGGCAAACCGTCCTGTAGGGTCTCCACCACTGATTCTGTACACTGCATTCCAGGCTGGTGTGTGGGGCTGATCCTTGTCAGTCACAGTTAGATTAGCTACTATGACATCTATCCTGTTCTCGGGGACTTCGCCATAGAACTACAAGAAAGACAAACCTCAATCAGAGGAGCGAAGTGGACTGAAGGACAAATCGTCCTGATGACCACACCATCCTAACTTTACTGCCCCATTAAATCTTTATTATCTACACTAAATGAGGAGATCAGTAATGCAGGTAATCACAGCATTTATGTCTGACTTTAAAAATACTATATAACATTTTTCACTAGCCCATTTTCCCCCAAATTACGTTACAGTTTTATTAATATTAAAATGAGCATCCATTTGTGAGTATCTGGGTGATTAATGTGGGGTGGGGGGAGAGGACTTGTCAGCAGGAAATAATTTTACTTGAGATACAGATAATTACATGCTGAAGAAGTAGCATAAATCAGTCATGTAGTTCATGCACCTGAAGATATTTACAAGTATTCTGTTATAACAGCACAAAGTTTTTTTAGGGCATTTTTTCCAGGCAGCATATTTTAACAACTTTAACAGTGGACTTGTATGAGGAAACAAATTACTTGGATGCTTTATTTAAAGCCCTGGTGACAGAAACGTCTGATTCAGTTACATTCTACTCTTAGGTTAAGCAAGTTCTACCTCTATTTAACACATTTAGTATTCATGATAAAACTTCTCAGTAATGGACCACAGACCTAAAGCTCTATGAGTGACATGCTGTACTTACTGTCATGGCAGTAAACTCTGGAGGATTGTCATTGACATCTGTCACTGTGATGACGGCCGTGGCTGTGTTGGAAAGGCCGTATGTGGGATTGCCTTCCATGTCTGTAGCCTGAATTATTAACGTATACTGTTGCACTTTCTACAAAGACATAAAGATAACAACTTAAATGAAACTAATTCCTCAAGAAGACATAACAGTTGTTCTGTAAAAGGCTCTTTATTACACCTGGAGAGCACGCATCATTCATTCTGATTAACATTACTTGAAATCTCCCAAGTGGAGTTTACTTTAACTTACAAAGCACAGGTCTGGTCCTTGTCTAGGGAGATTTAACTGTGTATATTCACCTCTGCACACAAAAAGGCATGCATTGCAGATGTGTGAAATTCACAGCTAAGCAAAAACCTCCATCTGGTTTCAACCTCTCCCTTTCTTCACTCCACAAGATTGTGATCAAGCATTCAAGTCATTTGATTTGTATTTACTTTCTCGTATGTTAATTTCTGCCTAGTTTAGAATGCTAAAGACATGAAGAATCTCAGGGAGGGAGAAGAAAGCATAATTTACAAAGTATATATGCTTTCATTTTATACAGACTTTCTATTATAACAGGGTCGATACAATACTTTTCCCTAATTCCCATTAGTACATACTATTCTAAACTATACAGAAGAGATATATTCTTAAAGTCAAAACCTAATTAAACGGTTTATGTTTATATCATTAGTCCTGGAACACAGTAGGTATTTAATAACTGCATACTCAACGGATTGGTATTTGGGCATAACACTCATTGTGTCCACTGTTTTGAGGACAGACCTATAATGGCTATCAATATGGATACATGGATACATTTATAAGTAGATAATTATTATTAGAAAGGCATGTACTTTCTTTCCTTCTTTCTTTTTTTTTTGCAGCTGGCTGGTGCAGGGATCTGAACCCTTGACATTGATGTTATCAACACCATGTTCTACCAACTGAATTAACCAGTTAGCCCACCACCACGACTTTCAAATTTCAGATTGTTTTATTTTAAAAGGGAGCCAAATTAAGCTGTAATGTGTCTCAGATAAAATCATGAGATTGTCTGGTAAGACTATAGCACTAGCTGTCTAAGTTTTATATTAGGAGAATCCAGCCAAAAACATTATCTAAAATCATTTGAATCTCTGTGGAAATTGGCACATATAAAAAAAAATAGATCATTTTCATAAATGTGAAAACATTTTGAACAACAAAACTCACTTTTTCATACAAAAGTAAACCGTCAGTGCAAAGTGTGGTTTCCCTGCATCTAAATATAGCTAACAGTATGAATGGCCATTCTTACAGGATTTCTGGAGCTTGGATAGAACAGACACAAATTGTAGCTTTTTAGTCATTACAGGGAGGGGCAAAGAAAAGAAAAGAGGAAAAGAGTAGGAGGGAAAGCCAAACCTCAAACATTAGATTTTAAGTCTTTGTTCACCCGAATGCCAATCTCTAGCAGTTATTTATTTTAGTTATTTCTTGTCTTCTGAAAAGAGAAAATAGCACACTTTTTTGAATAAAAAAAATAAATAAATAAAAGAAAACGCAAAGGAATAGTGCTGGTTCAGCCATTTTAATTTTTCTCAACCCATAACACCTCACTAAAATGTTTAAGTAGGATACAATATTTCTCAGTGGTTTCCCTTCCAAACCAAGAGTGTCACGTCAGGTTATTCTCTCATGGTAGTGAGAGCATTTTCCAGGGCATTCAGTTCAACCTCCCAGCTGAAAACCATGAAAATATATATTTGTTTTGACTTTTGAAATGCAATTTTTGTTAGCAGCTATTTGGAGAAACAGATGAACATTCTCATAAAAAGAAAAAAAATCTGAAGTTTATCTTTTTAAGATTTAAAAAAAACCCACATAGATGCTATATGGAGATACATTTCTTTCCTAACACCTATTCTAAAAAAAATCTTTAAAATTATATAGGTATAATATATACGATTATCCATGGAGCTGAAATACTGGGATTGGTAGCTAACACTTGAAATTTCCTATTGCTTCAAGCTAGTTTTGAAACCTTTAAGTTATAAAAGAACACTGTTATTTCTAAAATACAAAGCCTCTTTAAATAAAGAAAAAATACCCACTTGGTAAATAACATAATCTCCATTTTCAAATGCCTGATTGGTAAAACACTCATACATTTAGTACAGAAGACATGACAACCGGTTTTAGACAACTGAACTATTTAGAGTTTCCTGCCTAATTTAGTCATTGGGCATATGGTTCTGAGTGACTGACATTTAGATTCCATAAGAATTTGACTTCCCACCCTCATAGTCCCACATTTGATCAAGGGGATTCTGCTTAAAAACTTTCCCTCACTTCCAGTTCTATATGGGATTAAATCTCAACTCATCTGCTTGTTGTTAAATCCTTCCATCTCTGTGACTTACCTATTTTATCAAAGCTGTCCCCTCTCATTCATTACTCCACATCTTGTAAACAGTGCCATGGCGGAGAAACCATGCCCTAGTATTCCCTTCCCATCATTCTGGTCCTGGCAGATATACATCTTAAAAGTCTGCTCAGAGACGACTTCTAGAGCCACAGCTGCTTGTGTCCTCAGGACTCTGCCCCCACAACATGCCTCTATCACTGTTTCTAGTTTTTTGGCTGTTAGTCGTCTGTCTGATCTTACCATTATGCATGTGTGTGTACAAACAGACACGCACATACACACACCCCCCTCTCTCCTCAGGACCCTTGCTTTGCTCAGGTTTGTGTCACTGGTATATAGCACAATAACACAGAATAAGCCATCAATAGATGATTTTGACTTTGTGGTTGGATGGATGAATGGATAAGGAAACTTGAGGCTTACATTACTTTATAAAAATCATTTTAGGTTTAAAAAACCCATCCTCTTATTTACATGGGTAGCAATAATTTATTAAAACATATATTGGGAGCATAAACTAGCTATTTCTCAAACTGCAGTGATTCATGTACAATCTTCCCAGTTCTGTCATATCCTTGCATTTCTATACTATGAGTCATTTTCTATTTATCTTGATATGAACTCCCCTTTTTCAAAGCTTAAATTAATTTAAAAGTTACTATAAATAGAAAACTAGAATTAATTGTCATAAACATAACTGTAAAAAACAAACAACACAATTCTTGGATTCCGGCATTTTCTGCTTGATGCAGTAGCATCTACAAGGCTTGTGGTCTCTTGCTGTCCCTTAAGGTTTCTCTGTATGTCCAGTCAAAATCATTATGCACGTGTGGCACACTTTTGAAACCCTGAACAAGATTGGTATCAGTGAATGAGGAGTGAGAGCATTCCGTCATTCATTCGGCAAACATTCACTGAATGTCTACTAGATGCCAGGCAATACAGCATTTATTCGGATAAAATAGTGAACAAAACCAGATATGGCCTTGCATTCATTAGGTGATAGAGAAGGTAGTAATGGATCACAGGAATAAATACCCCGTTCAACTGCAGTATGGGTAGGAAGAAGTGATGTAAGTAACCTTTAAAAGAAATGTCCCAACTGGTCCTCATACCCCTGAGGGAGGAAGGAATGCAAGAGGTGTCTTGGGGGTAAACGGAAAAGACCTTGCTGACTAAATACACTGGGGGTGGATGGACCAGTGCATGGTAAAGTCAATTAGACCAGGACCTTGGGAGACTGGTCACATGAAGCAGGAAATTCATTACAAATCACATATTTAGGGAGAAGATGATAGATTTGCTTTTGGATGGACTGAGTTAGGGGATGGACAGTGAAGTAGTAATGTCACCAGAAGAGGTAAGTACAGATTTGTGACCCTGTTCAAATTCTTCACTGCTGAGTCCCCGATCCCTCATCTGTGAAATAGGACTGAGACTACTTCTGATCTTGTAACTCTGAAGTCTGAAATTTGCAGCATGCGTACTGTATGCCGACACCGTTCTGAGGGCCTTGATAATAAAATACAATGACTTTTCTTGAGGTTGAGTACTATGTGCCAGACACAGTGCCAATCACTTGTACATGATCTCATTTAGTCCTCACAAAAATCTTATAAGGAATGTGGAGTTTTTATCCTTGTTTTACAGATGAGGAACCTGAGACTTAGGAACGTGAGGAAGCTCGCCATGGACACCCTCCCATAGACAGACTTGAGCCCAGGTCTCGCTGAGTCGAGAGTCTGCACCATCAATCCCTCCACTATGTACATGCCTCCAAGAATATATGTGCAGCATGTGCACATCGTAAGTGGGGGAAGCAGGCACGAAGCTGTATTCCAGGCAGCAAGGAAGGAGGGGAGTTGAGTGGTGAGTCTTGGCTGCCCTTTTGAGAAGTCTGGGGTTGAACTGCTGGAGAAAGTCTAACAACTTGACCATCCTTCAGCATTCCTGTTCAGGGTAAAAAGATGAGGAACTTCTGCCTCACTGAATGCTGAGTGTGGGAATGCTGATACAATTTCTATGTAACAGTCTCTGTACATGGGAAAGAAAAATGCAGGCAGAGGAAACAGGAACAGAAGAATATAAAACCCAGAGGAAACAGGAACAGAAGAATATAAACGCCACACTCATACAAGGAATTGCATGTGCTTGTATGAATGGCTGAACATCATGTGTTCATAAGCAGGAGGCAGAGAATTCTGGCGGGTTAGGTTGAAAAAGGCTTTGGGGCCCAGGTCACAGAGGGTCTGGAATGCTATATTAAAGAGCTCTGACTGCATCCTACAGGTGTGGAGAGCCATTTTGGCCCAGAAGAGACTCTGAGTGTTTGTAGATTATGAAGGGACCTGTGGAGAAGGGAAGCCTGGAGACACAACAGAAAACAGAACACTCCTTCAGGATAAAACATGGTGTTGAGAGCACAAATGAAAGGAGTATTAGGTTTGGAAAACAGAAGGTATAATGAATTTCTTTGCCATGAGAAAAATCATGAAGAGAAGTAAAAGCGATGGTATCCAACCAATACATGCTGCTGCCACACTTATAATGGCAAATGATGGCTAGTATTTATAGTGCACTGTGCTGAATGTTTTATGCACCATGCTAGATAACCCTTACAACCATCTCATGAGGTTGTAATATTATTATCTCCACTTACAGATATGGGAACTGAGGTTTCAGGTTAATACACTAAAGGTCAAATAGCCCATAACAGCCAGAGTGAGAATTCAAACCTGGCTAAGCAGGGGGTGAGGCTTTGGCAGTCCTGTCCAAAAAGGGCAGGAGATGGATATGAAAAGAGAAGGCTCGAAAAAAGAAGAAAATGCCAGAAATAGCCACCACCAAGTGATGTAACAAGAGGTCAGAGGAAGATAAAAATCTGAAGACTGAGTAATGGGATGGGTATAGCTTTAGCTCCAGAGAAACTGAAGAATTGATATTTTTTAAACCTGTAGATTAAAGAAAAATAAAAAGCTGAACTTCAGTAAGCATTTCAATGATCAGGAGTTCAATCACTTAAAGGTGTCATATATCCTGGGAGAACGATGACTAAAATTACTTTTGACAGAAAAGAAACTGTGAATTCTAATAGAAATAAAAGACATTCAAGCCTGCACGAGGCCTGAAAAAGTCAAAGTAATTTATCCCCGGCCTCAGGCAGAATTACCATAAAACATCCGAGGTAGATACATTTTTTTCCTATGTTAAATGACTTCCTGAAAAGGAAGGTTTTCCATAATTTTCCCTAGTAACTCATCGTTGTGTTTAATAATTTCACTGCCAAGAAGCTATTTCTCATACTGTATCTAACCCACACTTCTGTAGTTTCAAATCCATTTCTGCATTAGTTTCATCAAGGGGTACTGAATGGACAGCTTCTCCATCCACTTAAGATCAACTTACCCACAATTAAAAAGCCTCTTCAGGCTTTCATTCTCTAAACTAAATACATTCTCTTTGATTTTAAAACATGGTTGGTCTGTTTTAGTAAAACTAACTTTAATTCTCCATGCTTCTTTCTTTCCATGAAACAGCCAGTCTCGATGTGAGAGGAATATTACTATATGAAAACAGGATGAAGCCCCATTTTTGTATCTCATACTGACAGTGTGAATGAAAGAGAAATACTAGCATTGTGAAATGAGCTATATCTACTTGGTGCATGAACGATCTGGCACTCAAGAGAGAATATTGAAAAATAGCCCATATTCTCATATAAAATATGGCATTCATACTGAGTTTATTGGCATACAAGTATAGTATTTCATACAATAATGGAAGAGGTGAAAAGATATACATGTTCTGGATATCACTGAACTCAAAGTACTATTGCAAAAACTAAATGCATTTCAACGATCTGTTAAGCAAAATATTCCTAGAAAAAGAATCGTTGACACTTGGAAGTTAATAGGTACATTGTTGTAGGCATACATCTAACTTGTAAGTGAGGCTCTCAGCTCAGCTGTGAATAAAGTAATCTTGATTGGCTCACATTACTTTATTACAGTGCTTCTAGCATTATTTGTGTATATAGATAATTGCAATAGTTATATTTTCTTCGATCCAATTCAAGTGAATGCTACTATGGCAAATAAAGAGTCAAAAAACCCACTTCTAAAATACTTGTCAATAATATTTACTGTAGTGGGTATAATGCTTCCTTTTGACATACATAATCTGAAGTCTCATTACAGTAAAAGCTGGCTCAGCCAGAAATCTACAAAGCACGAATCTCTATGAGTTGGCACTTTGATAATTCACTCTAACAATGATTACAGATGGTCCAAATAATGACCTTGAGATCTGTGAGAAAATGGTCAGGACAGAAGAGAGAAAGGAGGTAAAAGTTTCATCAGGGCTGGAGGTTTCAGGAAAGGATATAGAAAGGGCTTGAATCAGAACCTGAAGAACTGGAAGGTTCGAGGTCAAGAAAAAGGTGCAAGGCATTCCTGGCAGAGGGGATCTCATAAACAAAATGCAGAATTGTGCAGGAGCAGGGTAACAACCCTGCTGTCACAGTGAGACAACCCACCTAGAATCAATCAACATGCCCATTCCCTCTCAAACTGTGATACGACATAGTAATTCAATGCCTTCAACATTTTATGCTTTTTCAACAAAATATTATGCCAAAAGTGTATTTCTCTGCATTTATAATGTTAAGTGCTTGTGAGTAGAATTAATGCAGTTACTAGTGATCAAACCTGTTAAATAAATTAATCTTACAGTTAAGGGGTAAGTTCTAACAAAGAAGATAATTGTCTTTGTACAAAATCAGATTATCTACTACAGGTGCTACAGAAAACCTAATCATATACATGTTATTTGTAGCTTCTCAAAAATACAAGCATTAAAAAATTACCTTAAATTTATGCACACAGTATTTGGCCATAGTTTTTAATTTAAATCCTCATAGAAACCTTTGACTATGAAGGAAATGCTAAGAATTTTAAAAGTGAGATACCAGAGAGTACTAGCTTAACTTAGTCAATTATCACATCAAGTATTACACAGGCCAGCAATTATTTATTCAGTACACATACATCATTAAACCAATTTGAAATTCTGTAGAAAATTGTACGAAAAATTTCTTAATGAAAATTAGCATCTGAATAATATCGTGGATATATTATTACCTGGAGATAAAGTGTATGTGATACTGTGTACCTGTAAGATTAAAAACAAATTCATATACAATCTCTGTTTGGCTTACTTCTCGATCAAGTCCAGCTGCCACTGTGATAATATCACCAGTCTCATTGTTGATTGTAAACATGTTGGGTGAAGGGGTGCTTGGAGCCTGAGACAGGATTCTGTACCTCAACATCCCATTTAGGGCGTTTGGATCATCAGCATCAATAGCAGTTACGGTCATTACATATGTTCCTAGAGACAGTGTACACGGAAAATGAATGGTTACCCTTCATTTCAGGGTCCCCTAAAAAAAAGGTATATTTACTGTTTGATACATCTAATTTTCATTTTTTTCAGAAGAGATATTTTAAATCATTTAGACTTGATTAAAAACACTACTGACATGAAGAACACTCACTTAAAAAAATATAAAACATGGTCTAGATATTTGAAAGGAAAAATGTAAAAGATACATATTTATAAAGATTCAATTTTTCCATAACTTAGGAGACAAATTCACTCTTTGATTCTAAGAAAGTTCACTTCAGACCTTAATTTACATAAAATGCAAATAATAAGTAATAGAGATACCATTAGAAACCTATGTTATGGCCGCTGATTCCCTCCCTTGGTCATATTTTCTCCCGTTATTCAACAACAGTGAAGATGATGTGCTGAGTGTGTGACTCTCCCCAGCGCCTCAGTCACTTTCTGGAAGTAAGCTGTGTGCATAACGAGGCACACTGCACTCACTTGGGTCATAGGAACCACTTCATGCGTTACTGTTTTGGTACATTGAATAGAGATCTGGCATTCTGGTTCATTATTTCCTTGGAGATTAAAAGAACACTGTAACCAACTTAGGGACTTGAATTTATTAGATACTGTGGAAAAGAAATCTACACAGTATTAGGATTAAATAAATTCAAACTAGCTAGACAAACTGTAATTTAGAAGTAGACAGGGAAGTAGTTACTATTTAAAATGGTTTGTTCAGTGGGATCTTTATAAGAATCGAATTATAAAATTTTCTTTCTTCTTGAGTACGCTAAACTTAGGTCTATTTTACAGCTTATTTATATTTGTTGGTTCATTCTACATGGTAAACTTTTGGCCCAGAGTTAACCATGGCTTGGTTACTTTATTCGAACCTCTTTTCAAAAGTTGTCCCTCTGAACAAGACACTCTTTTTGGTTTTATGTGCCATCCTTACACCCTTATTTTTTTTAAAAGCCTTCATGGCATATTTGCTTATTTGCGTGTTTATTTGTCTCCCCCCGTTAGAATTTAAGTTCCAACAAGGAAGGAACCAGCTTGTCATCACTGTACCCACAGTGCCAGAACCGGGCCTAGCACTCAGCACACGCTTTATAAACATTTGTTGAATGAAAACTGTTAAAACAGGGAAGTATATTTCAGAAACTTGAGCCAAAGTACTGATCACAACATAGTTTAACTCAAGATGTATCACATTATCAAACCTCTTCTAAAACGATATTTTGAAACTTACAGAACCACCACAGGAAATATAAATGTCTTTACTTCTAGGGATCACTAAGAGTCTTTTATTTACGGGAGGGTTATATGGAAATTCATGGACAAATGTATAATAAATTCAGCTTTAATGGTTTGTTTTTAATAATTTTGTGAAGCAGTATTTTTTATAAAGTTTGAAATAATAGAGAGAATAAAGAAAAGAAATGATTGAAAACAAAACAAAACAAAGCAAAAACTTCTGCAGCCAAAAAGCCCAATGTGTATTTACCCTTTAGAATAACGTATAAGCCTTGTGTTTTCATAAAGGTATGTTTAACATGCGTCAATTTTATTGTATTTAAACATACCAAAGAAAGCTACTCTGAAAATGTGACTTTCTTTTCTTTCAAGGAGCCACAGATGGTTGAACATCCAGCACTGACCCTGTCCTTCCTGCAGTGCACCGCCCCCCCCCTCCTTTCTGAAGGTGCAGAGAAGTGCCCTTGGACCAAGAAAAAGTATGGGTTTAATGCACAGTTGACTATATCTATAAATTGGCTTATACATAAGGGATCTAACTAAATTGGTACAGATGACAAAGGTATTATGTGGTATGATTTTAAATGCTGAGGCTTTTTAAAACACAAATAAAACTAATATAGCTAATCAAATCTCTCTGAACACTAAGTCATCTCAGAAAGGCTGGCCAAACACTTACTTTTACCATCTGAATATCAACTGATGGTCTTGTCCACTAGTTTTTCAGACTAAATAGGCCTTTCTGGCCTGTCTATGCTACTGTGATGGAAGTCAGCGGGGTTTTCAGTACAAGAATCTAAAATCTTAGTCAATTACCACCACTTTATTTATATGGTGAGAGACTTTCAGCAAGTGCCGTTTCTAGGCCAGGGCACTTTTCATTATGCGGGTTGAAAAGAGAGGGCTCCAGAGGACATTAGGGCCTCCCTGAAAGTAAATCTCCAGTAGAGCTGGAAGGTAGCAATCACAGCTGTCCTCAAGCCCCTTCCTGCTTTTGGTTTACTTCACCACCTGGTCCCAGGAATACCAAGTATCTTCAAAGATTCCCAATTGCATTTCCATTGCTGCCACATCTCATAGGATTAAATCTGTGTTTTATGAACACAAAGCCTCTAGTTTTCTGGTGTTCATTTACAAGCTGCCCTAATTGCACCAACTATAGCAAAATAAAAAATTCCTATAGATTCTATAGAACAGAATCAAACACTATAGTGTGTACTTTTTTCAAAGGTGGAAAAAAGTCATTGTGGGCAGTAGAGGGATATTTTTGTTTTCTTTCTTCATAGGTTTTCTCTAAGTTACCTTCCTTTTTCCCTAAAAGCATTATGAATGAAAGAAAGTAACACTCAAAGGCTCATGTGTTTTCTCCTTTTCTCACTTATATGGCAGTGCTGGTTACACTACATTTCCTCAAATCATTTCCAAATTATTATCTTCAAACTTACCAGGCTTTGATCCCTCAGGAACTGTCCCATTCCAAACCTGGTGTAAGAACTCAGGTCTGTTATCATTCATATCAATAACATTAATGACGATGTCAATGGGGTTCTCCACTTGATTTCCATTAATATCCACTGCATGTGCCCTCAGCTGCAAAAGTCATCAGAAAGCAAAATTACTTAACAGATTTATGTCTGTGAGAAGATAAAATAAACAATCACAATGCCGCTAAAATAGAAAGAATGAACTGAGAGATGAAAAAAGTGGTTCTTCCCATCAAAATTTAAGTTAGCCCAACTCCATATAATTAGGGTAGACATAGTAGCAAAAAGCTACCACTTATACGTACTAGACATTGTGCTCAAAGTAAAACGGATTTTGGATTTTAACTCATTTAATCCACATACAATAGCGTGAGGCAGAAATTATCAGCATTTGAAAATGAGGATATTGTACTTCAGAAAGGCTAGGTAACTTGTAAAGGTCACACTATTCTGTCTGTTAACAGAACCCAGATCCAAAGCCAGTTCTGTCCAGCTCCAAAATTCTTCTGCTAACCAGCACATATGATAGAGTCAGGGTGATTAAGAATGTGGTACTAGCATAAAATAGTCACAGAGATCAAGAGAACAGAAGAGAACCGAGAAAGAATTAAGTGTACACAGAATATTTTGAAAGTAGTTTTTTTTTTAAATGAAAAAAATCACTCATAAACATTAAAAGTACACAAGTATGTAAGATGTTCCTCTCCCCAGCTCCAGTTCTCAGTTTTATAAGTATTCTCTAGAAATTTTATCTAATTTTCTTTTTTAAACAAATATAATCACTCAGCTACTTTTAGCAGAATTCTTCAGTCTTTTTATCCAGCACATAGAGATCCATTTCACTCTTTTAGTGACTATGCTGTGGTCCATTGAATTGTTTCTTTTTAACTGAAATGCATCTATAGTTTTCCTGTTAAGTCTGATGCTGGATGCTGATTTCTGCTGGACATGCTCTATCGAGTTAAAGAAGAATCAACATATCTTTTCATTTTGAGGTACTAAACATGCGAAACAATGTAAATTTTATTATAGCTTTTCAACACTTATACAGACAATCCTTTTTCTCTCGACTTATTTAATTCATTATATTACATTAATAGATTCTTAATACTGACACTTAACTATGAATTACATAAAATACTGAATCTTAATACTGATTCTTAATACTTGCAATTCTATAATTAATTCTATTTTGTTATGGGTATCACTTTTTTAATGTGTAAGCAGCAAGCATTTGGAGAGCAATAATTTATCCCCAAATAGACCTGACAATATTTATTTCCTTAGTTTCAACCATAGGAGTTCAGATTGTAAGAATTCATATAAAACATGCATGTAGAATTTTTTGTACTAAAACCAAAAATCTGTTTCTTCAAGAAATTTAAAAGAATAGGCTCATAAAACAATCAAGGCCTTTAGGAGGAGGGTATATTAAGTAATAGCGCTTAAAACATTTTTAATTTCTCATATGCTTATTTGTCTGTTTTAGATCTAGGGGAAACTGTTGTAGTCTAAAAACTTCAATAATTTTAAAAGTTTCTCCAGTGCAAAAATCTAACAAGTATATTAGTGGGCAAAGTAAGAGTCTAGAAACAAACACTTGCACACGAGGGACTAAAGTTTTAATGACTAAGTGCCTATGATAAATCAGTGGGGAACTAATTCAGTACATTCCGTTGGCTAGCTAGCCATAAAGAAAAACCAAAATGGGTCCATATACCTCTCTTTTCTCTTTTTATTAAAATAATTCCACAGGTTAAAAATTTAAATGAAAAAATACAACAGATCAAAACTGAGGAAACTAGCGTCTTGGAGGAGGGAAGGACATTATCAACGTCCTTCTAGAACGTCCTTCTAGAAAGATAGATGTATAATAAAATTTAAAAACATGAATTTTACAATGCAAATACTATGTTATACTATGGCAAAAAGCATAAACAATGTTTAGAAAGAAACAACAGCAGGAGAAAGTATAGGCCAAACCAAGCATTAAGATTCCTGATAGACAAAAGTTCTTAATGACAGTGAGAGAAAAAGATAAATGATCTGAAAGAGAATTCAAGTAAGACAGGAACAGCCAATTCCCTTTGATTGGAATAACATGCATCCATTAACAAGGCTGTGATCTCTATTTACATGCAACAGTTTCGACTCCATTCGTATAAATTTGTTCTTATAGGTTCTTAGCCACATATCTGAAGGCAAGTATTAACATGTAAAAAGCAATGAGATTTTTAGGAAACTTCACTTTCTTGTTTGTTTTATTTTTTTGACACTGTTTTTTACTAAGAGCATTCATCAATTCTATAAAACCAATAAAATTATTAAAGTAAACCAAAGACTACAAATACATTTCTGGTGTTATAACTCTCAGTATCAAGGCTTTTGGACTGTTATAGGCAGCAATGGTAAACTCCGCACACGTTTTGAAGAGTATAAATACAGAGATTTATTAGCTGGTTGGAATCTTACATGAAAACGGGCTATCAGCTCGCGATCCAGAGGCTTTGTTACTGACAGCTGACCTGAGATTGGATTGATAATGAAGATACCAGTTGGAGGTTGGTCAGCTCCTGGACCAGTTACGCTGTACCGCAGGGAAAGGTTTTTATCTCTATCAGACCTGATCTGAGGATCAAGAAAACAATCACATCAAATGAGAGCCTAAATGAGGTTCTTATCAGAGACAGAGCACTCCACACTTCATGCCTTTTTCAGTCACAACCTCCACCACCTCTTTCCAGAAAACCACTGAAACTCTCCCAGTGCCCATCCCTCCTCTTTGCTTCTTGGGCGATAGGCTTCAAAAAAAGATGTCACCTATCACCAGAAAGACTGGAGGCAACATGAACATCTAAAAGAAGATTCACTAGGAGCAGTGCAAAAAGGCAAAATTTAGAAGTGTTTTTTTTAAACAATCAATTTCCATCCTGGGAGTTTCTAGGTTAGACTGTTTAATACAGTAACAGGTGTCCAATTTAATTAAAATAAAATTTGCTCACCTGCTTGCATAAGTTACGACAAGAAATAATTGTCTAATTATAACATGAAATATTCTCACATAAAACTCTAATATTATGGTTGAGCCTGGACATTGGATTTCTGTACTTGGACTGTACTAACAACACTGTCCATTAAAACCAAAGCTGTCCATATCATTTTAAGGTGGCACCCAATACCAAAATTCTTCATTAATAACAAGGCATACATGAAAGTATTTTAAAATATATATTTATACTCAAACATTTTCTACAACACTGTAGCAATTCCATCTATACCCATTACAGCTCACTGTTTTCTCCAAATTCAACTACTTCCAGGAAAATGAAATCAGTATATGAGCAGTCACAGGAGGCAGAACAGGCTAAAGGAAGGGAAGATTAAGCTAAATGGTTTGGAGGTAATAATAGCAAGAGATCCTTGTGTATTAGGTAAATATACTTAATCCATTAATAGAATCTAGTTTTTGTTTTTTTCTTCAAATTAAGGCAAAATTCTCTTTTTTCTCATAGAAAGCATCTTTATCTAGGGGTTATGTGCATTGTTAAATTGAATTATAACGTGCATTAGGACAGAATATACAACACAAATAAGTGATTTATTAAAAAAAATACAGCATTCAGTAAGTAAATGTTGGAATACTAAAACAATCATACACAGAAACATTAACATTGTAATAAATGGGAACACGACATCTTTGTCTTACATCTTTTTGCAATAAATAATGGGTTGCTAATTTTATCAAACATGCAAAAATATCTGTAACTGTTTTTCTGCATCTGATGGAATGTATCTGTAGTAAGTGAAAAAAACTTCCTTTTCAGATTTGAAAGCCTATGGTTTTGCACTACCCCCAGGGATTCTGTTAATGGTATCGGAGGTCCTTTTTTTTTTTTTTTTTTTTTTTTTCTTTCTTTAAAAAACTCTCAAATGCCCTTGGTGCTGGCATTTTTGCAATGAGTGTCCTTTATGTTTCTTTGGCCCAAAAGCTATCAGTAGAGGGCAAATATCATCACAGAGAGGCCAGCTTTCAGACAGCCAAACAAGTGTGTGTGGGTTGTGAAAGTGGGTATGGTAGGAATGGAAATGCATGTTGGCATTAGGGCTGATGTATTCACAAGCTAAACAAGCATTATCATCCATAGTGTCCAGGACCTACAGAGAGCTCTATCTATAAATAATCCAAAAGACAGCAAAGGAAAATGAGAAGAGGATTTCTACTACACTGTAGCAATTCCATCTATACAAAACAAAATTTTTTTTAGTATATGCAAGTTATAAACTCTATTTTATAAATAAATAGACAAAAACATTTTAACACACACTTGCCACATGCCCTGGAAACAATTAGAATTGTGCCATCCTACCCTGACAAGCTCTTGAGGAAAAGGTCCTCTGGAGTTTTCTGGCAAATTGATTGGAGGGATAACCCAGTCTCTCTTCTGCCTTTGCAGGTAGCCATTGTGCTTAGTGAGTTGTCTTGGGAATACAATTTCTTCAATTTCTTGTGATTCCTTCACATTAAAAAACAACAAGACATTCTTGAGTACTAGGGAAAACATTTTCTGGAAGTACATCAATATTAATGAATACCTCAAAGTGCAGGAATCACAGTTTATTATGCACACAAAAAATAAGTCTGGAGGCCCTTTTGTTGTTCTATTAAAATAACAGAAAACAATAAAATTTTTGGGTTACACTGTTCATTGAAAAATTGAATTCTAAACAATTTATTATAATGGCTCAGCTGTGTAAACTATTTTCAGTTTCTATGAACCATCTCAGAGAGTAGTTAAAATTGAACAAAATTTAATAGCACCCTTTTATATATTTCTCATTAGTTTAAACCACAGTTCAGGTAATGTGCTACTGTACATTAAATTTAGATCTTGATGTGTTAAAATATAATTTGAATTCCAAGAGAAGTTTAATACATACTGCTAAGGAATGTCTCAAATATTTATGACCCTATTAAATCCCACAGAATTAATGCTGTAATTATTCTAAACCTATGTCAGCCATGATGGATGCTGTAGATGACCCACTTTGCACATTAGGTATTAATCTCTGCTGGATGTCAACATTTTCTTCTGTTTCTTCCTATATCTGTCGACATTTAGCCATTAGCCCTTACTTCTTCAGTGCAAATATCCCAGCTAGTTTTCTGGAACACAGCAAAGCAACAACAACAAAAGCATCTTTTCACTCCATTAGTTGCCAGTTTCTCACTTTATATTACCCAAACGACATGACTCCCCTTACCAGTTAATAGATTAACAAATTAAATTTCGCATACAAAAACCCCAATACCAGTGTAACAGAAAAATGATATATTTTCCTATGATCTATTCATTCATGTTTGATTGTAAGTGTGTATATCACATTTACAGTTAAATACCAGAAATGAATATGTGCCCTCCTATCTTTCACAGTGCAATAAATATATAAAATGTAATATAGTTCATAAAATCATGGACTTTAAAATATGTATGTCCCTTCATATTTGTTTTGAATTAACTCAAAGAACTAGAATATTCAGGAAATAATATTATAACTTTCCTGAAGAAGTTATTGTATATTATCTAAAATTCCTAATATACTGAGATACAAAATAAGCACTCAATAAATGTTAAATTGAATTGAAAGGTCCTCTGTTGGAAACATACCTTATTTATTTTATCTGGGCTTATAGCAGCTTCCACCAGAGGGAGTATATCATTCCTAAAAGTCATATCCATAGCATAAATAATTCATATTCCCCAATTTGATTATTAAGGAATAAGACAAAAACCCAGTACTCATTGCCAGAAATGCTTTTCTGTTACTACTGTAAATCTGTACTTCGCATCGAATAAATTTGACTGATGACATCTTGTGAAGAATTGTTTATTTTGTGGTTATATTTAACACCTTGTAAAGCTTATAAGAAGTTTAAAACAACTACTTCTAATTAAAATTAATTTATAAACCTCAAAAATATAAACAAACCTCTTAAATACAATTTCTGGTTCCTTAAAATATATGTAGTCAAAATATCTTACATGACTAAAAATAAAATGAAATCTATTAAAATGACTGAAGTTCATGAAAATTCAAATATTGGCCATCCATTAATGTGATGTGAAACAAAGTATATATTTAATTCAAACTGTATAAATCAGATCTTTAAGCATCAGCTCCAAAGCCATATTTGGACTTTATACCTTCACTGAGTCCTCAGTTAAGGTTGGCTTGAGGCTCAATTTTACTGCCACTTGCCACTTTTCCTGGGTCTCTTTGTCTTGGGCATATATCAGGAACTTAGCATGCTCAGAAGAGAGTGGAAAGCTCCTCACAGCATACACCATGCCATCTTCATCCACCTTGAAATCTGCTGGTTCGCTGCTTTCATACTGTACTTTTCTTTTTCCATTGCAGTTGCTAAACTTCACTGTAAAAGATAATAAATATATGTGTTTAATTTTACTACAAATGCAAAAGCAACTAACATCTAAACCTAAACCCCGTTTAGGTGAAAGGATAAAATGCAGTAGTAGTAGCATGAAACACAAAAGTTTTATTTTGACATTATTAAAGGCATTTTCATATTACAGAATGCCAAACTGTAGTTCTGAGTTGTTCCCCAGCATCTCCCTGTTCCAAAGCCTTTCCTTCCTTTCCCACTCCCCTGGATACCAGGGCCTCCTCGGATACACCTGCTATTCTCCTGACATCTTTCAGGGGTACTGCCTCCACTCCCTAACAAACTCCTACTCATCCTTCAGCCCCAGCTCCAAAGTCACTGAAGGTGGAACAAACCTCTTGTTCTCAGGTTTCGTGTAGCAACCTGAGCTCTACTGCCACAGTTTCATAACCATCTTGACACTCACCAGGAGAGGCACTTAGGGGCAAATGTTAGTTATCTTGTATATCCCACACATCTCCTGGCATACAGTGTTAATACGTAATTTTTAAACAAATGCTTAAGGTAAGAAAGCAATACACTTACTAAAGTTGAATGTGCCTATGCTCTAGAATTACAAGACCTTATGATAACTAAAAGGTGAATAATTCGCAATTCCTACTCCTCATGGTGCTTATAATAGTCTATTAAGCACTAACAATTTTATTAATTTTCAAACAAAAAAGAAAATAAACGTGTATCTCAAAACAAATTTGAAATTTAAAATATCTATGTCTTAAGAGTATTAGAATAAGAAAATTCAGTCTTATCTCTGTCTTACATGCCATGACAAAATTTTAAAAATTAATGCTTTCTTAAATGCTACGTCAATCAGCTATATCTCAACAGATAATAAAACAAGTTAAACCATGTACTTATGCAGAAGTAGACATACTCAAGACAAAATAAAATTTAAAATATTCTCTAAGGAAGATTACTTTATTGAAGTCCTTAATCACTCTATTTGAAGAAAAATTGTATAGGAATAGCAAGTAAAAGGATCAAATAAAAAGCAATTTCCATTTCAGTAAACATTGGATGTTACGTCCTGAGCACAATTACATAGGATATACTTTGGAATGCAATTAATAGGTACACATCACAAAATATAATTGTATGCACTTTTCGCATTTCTCAAGGATCTTAGTAAAGTTTTACAAACACTCTCTACTCCACATGTGAACTGACAACAGTTCTTTTGCTTTCATTAATATAAATTCACTGAGACATGCACAAGACCACAGCCAAATAACACACATGTTTATTTCCCTCAGTAACCACAAAATCCTTGTTAGAAGTAATAAAATACCTTAACTACTGTATATATTATTTTCCACATAATTTCACATACCTTCCTGCATATTTCCATCATTTCAAAAAGAAAATAAAAGTTGTATCTCAAACTAAATCATGTTAAACCATATTATCTGTCTTTACCGTAGAAGTATCCCAAAAGATACTTAATTACCCTTCCATGCCATTTGATTTAAAAGTGAAAAACGGGACTCTTTTCTGTAGAACAATGCCATCTACTTCTTATCTTTTATTAAGGACAACAAAATGAAAAGTAAAACTATTTTTGGAATCCTGCTGAGTAATCAAATTGAGAAAGTTTTATAATATAATATTTTGGTATAAAAAGTACCTTTTAAATAACACAAAAGAAATTCATGATACTTAAAAACACAGCATCTAATCAGAAAAATTATACACTGCTCCGTACTTTTATGTTAATTTCCACCACTCTGGCATTAATCCGCATCAATTCACACCTGCGCTTCTGCAATTGCTGGCTGGGTGGTCTTCTCCCAGCCCTAGGTCACGGCACACACACTGCTAGACTCGTCCTCTGCTGTGATTTTCACCTCCCTGCTTAATTAATATCTGTAATATTAGATGTAAACTCTTTACCCTAGTGTACAACATTCTTTTAATTCTCGGTCACTTGGTCTCCTCAGTTTTACTTAGACCTTTTTCTAATACATCTCCTGCCCCATCAAACAGATTCCATAGTCATCTCAGCCCCCTCCCCTCACTGTCCCCCCCCCATCTCCTTGTCTGGGACACCCTCCCACTTTCCACGCCACAACCCCAGAACCAGGCCATCATTCAGGGGAAAAGAGTCCACGGTGATGCCCATCACAAGATGCCAGCCTATGCTCTCATTTAGGACGCTCTGAATTTTAAAATTCTGTTTTATTTCCCGCCCATTGAGATACATTAACACTGTATTTCTATTGTAATAATTATTACAATAAAAAATGCTTATTTATTAGTGGTTTCATGTGACTAGATCTTCACTCCTTAAGCGGACTATAAAGTCGTTTTGGCTTCCTGACAGTGAGTCTTGGTTCTTTTGTTTCCTATGACACTTAACAGTGATAGGGACAGTATAAATGCTCATTAAATATCTATTAATTTCTTATAATTTTTCAGAAAGCTAGAAAATAGACCGGAAACTTAGCCATATGCACAGCCTACTATAGCCACATTTAGCAAAAAACCAACCAAACAACAACCACAAAAAACCGAAAGAATCCTCAGGAACTTCAAGTAATGTGACTTTGTATTAGGTTGTTGGTAGTGGAAGAAAATGAATTAATATTCATTGAATGCCAGGTATTGAACAAGACACTGAATTAAGATTATGTTATATACTTTAACCTTAACAACAACCTCCAGAGATGAGAATTGTTTTTTCTGTTCTACAGATGGGGAAAGAAAACTCAGAGACATCGATGCCCATGGCTGTTTGACTCCTAGTCGTTCTCTCCCTTACAAAAGAAAAAAATGATCTAACTTAACTCATGACTTGTTATTGAAACCTACAGCTTTAATAAATGATGAAATTAAAGAAACGACAAGGAGGACTGATAAACGCTTGTGAAGAGAATGCCAAAGTTAGACCTTTGAGAGCACCATAGCAAATAGCATATTAAAAAGTAATTCTTAAATCAGAGTATACCCTACATGTCCTACAGAGGGCAGTAGCTGGAGCTACTTCAGATGGGGTGAGGGTTAGGGTGTGACAGGCAGGAGAGGGGACCTCATAGTCACTCTTACTGTTAAGGTGGCACTCACCTTATAGGCACTCACTTACCTATTTGGATTTAGGTGTCAGAGTGCTTTGGGAAGGAAAGAAAGAGGCCTCTGGGGGAAAAAATGCATTTGCAAAGAAGAAAAAAATGTGCTTTTTTCTATAAAGGGTCACTACACATCCTATGAATGAGATGAACTGACCTCAAAGATTCTGACACTGGAGAAAACACCTGGGAGGAAACTGTATAAAGATCAGTCATCTAAAGTCAATTAGTTTTTCTGCCACCTCTGTCCCTAACCTGTAACCAATATGAATTGAATTAATATATCTATTATATTTTTCTAGATTTTTATAACAAATGTTAATTCTCATTTGCTCTAATATTAAAATAAGCAAACTTCTTCAGCATTATTGAGGCTCAAAGGAATGTGCGGTATTACATAATTCTCATTGTACACGCAACCAGCAGAATCAATACCTGAAATAAAGATAAATCAATTCTCAACTGAAAAAGTACTCCTTGGTGAAATGTTAGTCCTGACTTCAGCTGTGGGTATGAAGTTATCCATGCACAGTGCCTGGCTAATGGAATGGTTACATGCTTCATCAATGTTAATCATGTTTTATTATTTTCAAGTCACACAAATTAAAAAGCTTACTACTACCAATGGGTAACATGGGAATTCTATTTATTATCCACTGGTTGGACTGCCTGTTGTCTTGTTCACCTGTGACTTAGAAGCAACTAGGAATATATTCTCAAATTTGACAAGATTCACCTCTGCCCGAGGACGAAGCACTCAAACACTCAAGAGGATTCCTTTTTTTTTTTTTTTTTACATAAACTTAAAAGTTAATAGAAAAAAGTGGAAAATTTCTATGTTATAGAATCTTAGATATACCATTAATATATATTTATAATTTATAAATTATATTTATAGATTTAGCTTTTCAAAAATATTTTCAGTTTAAAGAAAAATGAGAGTGGACAGAAACCATTTGGAAGGGAGAAAGAGATATGATTTAGTTATTAGAATTATTAAAATTAGATTTAAAATTTAACTTTGAAAATGAAGAAAATAAGGTAAATGTCATGAGCATTTGACTCACGTAAGAAGAAATATATAGTTCCTGAAATCAACCTGCTTCTGTTATTAAAACATTCTCCTATTGAACAGCAGGTTAAGAACTCTGAGGAACATAATGCACACGATATTTAATTTGTACTTTTGAAAACATGAAGCAGCTTTATAATTTTTTAATATATGGGCTTTTAAGTATAGATGATGACAAATTTATCTTAAATTAAAATACATGATTAGCTGTGAAACTATTCCATATGATACTATAATAGTGGATACATAACTTTATGTTTTTGGCAAAAACTCTACAACACAAAGAATGAACTCTATTGTAAATTATGGACTTTAGTTAATAATAATGTGTCATTATTGGCTTATCAATTGAAACAAATGTACTACATTAATGCAAAATGTTAATAATAAGGGATAATAGGGGATATGTGGGGGTTCGGGGAGGGAGATATATGGAACTCTGTAATTTTCATTCAAGTTTTCTGTAAACATAAAACTGGTCTAAAAAAGTAAAGTTTATTAATTAAGACAAAACAAAAGCTTCCTTAGAGGTAATGGTCTAACCTGCTATGTTATTAGATATCTGAAGGGAATAATTAGGTGTCAATATCTTCAATCTCTTCCAAACATGAGTTCCAATAAATTGCCTCAAGCTGACAGTAGTCAGAGTTGGATAACATAATTTAATCAACAATTTTATATAATATCCTAAGTATGGAATTAATGAGTTGGGGTTTAATGAAAACATTTATCAGACATGTAATAAAGTTGACATCCTATTATTTTAAAAATAACAAAAAACTTGACTTAAAATATTTTTCTGACAAATCTTCCTTACATAAAAGCATTAATTTTGCTTAAGTGCTCAAATAACCCAAAGTAGAAACTCCAGCATTTCACAACATAGGAAAAAAGAAAAATATTTCCTAATACAACTGAAAAAACAGGCTTGATCCACTGTATTAATCAAATTTAAAACAAGTCTACACACAAATGTTTGTGGCCGAAAATATCACAGTTTTAAACAAAAAGTTTATTAGAGCTATTGCACAGTTTACATACATAATATGTAGTTACTGTGTTCTAGCCTACATAAAACTTTGTTAACATGGTTAATACAAAATTAAACACCAGGGAAATAATTACTTAAAAGTATTTTTTACTCTTAAAGCAACATCTCATTAATATTAACCATAATATCCTTATAAAATATTAAGAGGAAACCATGAATCTTATGTATTAAGTGTATTAGTAGTTAATAGCAATGCATAAACCATATGAATGCAAATGTGCAAATACTCACATATGGTTCATAATTTTTGCTCAAGTAAAATATCCTACCATATTTGGAAACAATCATAAGGGAACACTGTAAAATATTTTCATGTTTAAATATGGCTTTCACTTTTTATTGTTTTTTCCCCACATTAATTGCTATTTTTGAAGGCATACTGGGAAAATAGAAATAGTTTCACAGTATTAACAGAAGTTGCTTTCCATAGACACAGAACAATATTTATTAAGGAGGTAGACATCTATTAATGAAGATATGGGAGGGAGGAACTGTCTCAAAAGTATTTCACAGTATTTTTACATAACCCCGCGGCGGGAGCGTCGCCGCGCTCCCAGCGCAGCACTCTCCCGAGTGCGCCACGGGCTCGGCCCCACAGACATTTGTTTTGCAGTGATAAAGTTGTATTTTAAATAGACCTAACAATGAAAATAAAAGATATTGGTGACTATTGTAATTAGCTGGGTCCTTAGAAACTTTTTTTTTTTTCTTAAAGATGACTGGTAAGGGGATCTTAACCCTTGACTTGGTGTTGTTAGCACCACACTCTCCCAGGTGAGCTAACCGGCCATCCCTATAGAGGGATCCGAACCCGTGGCCCTGGTTACCAAGTAGCAAGTTTGCTCATAAATATGAAAAATTTGCTTAGATTTTCTTTTGCCACCCTGGGCTCTTTTTAAATTTCAATTTGAGAAACAACTTTTTTCTAGGATAATTTAGTAGCCATTCCAGGACCTATCAATCCTTGATAAACTTAGAGATAGTTTGGGAGTATCTGTACGTAACTTGGTGAAAAAAGTCATTACATTTTCTTTATAGCATATAATTATAATAAGAAAAATAAAATAAGAAGTTTTAGGTAATATATTAACTACTTAATATGCATAAAACCTCCAACTAAAATATTTTAAAAATCTTTAATGAGCATGTGTTCATGAAATATTTTTTTGTAATAAGTTTATGATTGAAATATCATATTTTTGATAATTACCATCAATGAAAAGCTTATTCACAAAAGTTGGTGGCAGCACAGAGTAGCACAGTATGTATCACTTTTTCCTCCAAATAACAGGAAGTTCTTTCCTGTCATGAGCCATGAGGAATAAAATTTATTAAATTTCACATCCTTTCCTTTTCTTACATTGGCAAAGGTAATGTTGAAATTTTTTGTGGAAATGCATATGTTTTTCAATTTTTCCTATTAAGCATTTCAAAATAATGAGTGAAACTTTACCACAGGCATTCATAGGTATTGCTCTAATAGTCTTAGTAATTTTTCATTAGGATTTAAATATAACACCAACTAAATATCGAAAGTGAGTCATTTTCATCCTTTTCCCCAAGATGAATTTTTGCTTCCAATCTCTAAACTCTGTACGTATAATATGTTTTTACACAGCCTTTGCATTTTTCAATTAAGTTCATTCAGGTGCTCCAAAATGTCAGGTAAGTAAACTATTTTTTCAAGTGAATAACTCTCCTTTAACAATTTTATAGTGAGTAGCATTCAAATACACTCACAATCCATTTTTTTTATAAGCTAATAAACTCCTGGGGGATAAAGGTGTCTTTTAGACAGCTTGTGTACCTTAGTATATATCAGTAAATATGGTATTCTAATCCTTTGTCTTTGCATAAAGCTGTAGCCATTTACTTAGATTCATATTTTCATACCAATTTATGTGGAATTAAGATTTATAAGCAAAC
This sequence comes from Cynocephalus volans, assembly GCF_027409185.1. Classification (NCBI taxonomy): domain Eukaryota; kingdom Metazoa; phylum Chordata; class Mammalia; order Dermoptera; family Cynocephalidae; genus Cynocephalus; species Cynocephalus volans. Next base: position 24,272,967 of record NC_084472.1, read on the forward strand.
TTCCATTTACAAGAGCTTCTTTGAGTAAAACTTACAGACTCACAGGGCTCTCTGAATAAACTCCTGACATTTATGTAACTTCGTGCCATTTATAGCCTTTATACCTTCATACCGCTAGGCCCAAAGCATCATCCTCATGTGAGTCTGCCTAACATCTTGTTTAAAAGTATTCACTTGCCTCTTTGCATGTATAATATACAGAAGTTTCTTTTGATTTCTTTTTCAGAATAAGTGATGATCTTCAAGGATTCTAACGAGTGTTATTAACTAGCATATTTATTGATGCCTTAAAGTCATCAATACACAATGATATCTTTATTAATTTAATAGTCTGTTTGACTAGTACTGTCACTATGATGTGTGACATGCCACCACTGCCTGTCCTAGTAGTATTATGCAGCTATGATTCCTTTTTTATTTCATCTGTTTCACTAATTCCTAGTATAACACTGATGATATATACGTAGGCTGGTAAAATAAGGAATTCTGCAAATGTAGGAGGTATTTTGGCTTAAAGTATTAAATGTGAAATCCGGCAAATGGCTTTTCAAATTTGATCATGTACTGCTGTACTCTGTCTCATAATGGAACTTTCTTACTTTCTGCTTAACAGAGTCCAAAACTACTGCCAAAGACGGCCGTTTTGTGGTACATCACCCACAAAAATTTGTCATGCAAGTAGTTTCACTTGATCGCTTTTGCATGCAAAAAAAGCAGTTAGCCCACATGTCAGAATAATTATAAGGGCACATGAATTCCAATTTGAGGAAATCATTATTATATTACCAAATTAGTAACTTAATCATTTGAAGGGTGAATTCTAGTAATGCTGAAGCCTTTCCCGCTTTCATTTGTAAATTATTCAGTGTGTTGGGAAAGTAAACATATGAAAAAATTGAATCTAAAGACAAAACAGACTGCGAGCACGTATAACTTTCAGAAAAACTATTTGTAAATAATATACAATATATGGACAAATAAAATGATATAAAATATAAAAATATATGTGATATATAAGATGATCTGTATTTTTAAAATGCTTCAAAATAAAGCACAGAGAAAGCTTGAAAGTTAAACATACAGCAATCTAAATTAGAATAATTGAATAATATTCATTTAATTTAATAATTAAAAGTCTAAAAAATATAAAATATAATCATTTTTTATATTCTTGGTTAATCAAAAATATCGTGAAAACAATCAAATCTGTAACTTACAGTCCTCTTTGGTAATTTAGTGAATTTTATTTTCAGAGGAACCAATTAATTAAATTCTAAGAAATTTTTTTCTAAAAGCTAATATATATTTCATATAATAAAAACACTAATTCAAAAACATAAAAATTAGTTATTGATTTCCATAAAGAGTAAAACTTTCAACTAACTGTTAACCTTGAAATCTAAAAGAAAGAAAGGAAAGAAAGCAAAGAAGAGAGAAAAAAGAAAAAAAAAAGAAGAAATAAGCAATTGAGAAAATCAACAAAATTAATGGCGACTCTGATACTTCACAAAAACATTAAATGATACAATTTATACGTCTTCTATTTTAGAATAGTGAAAAATATGAGCAAAATTACAAGCAAATTAAAAGAATAATAAGATCAATACATAAAATCTTCACTTAGGATAAATACATTGATACTAAAGTAAATTAGTATCAATGTAAAGTAGATTAGTATTAGTTACGAAGGATTCGGTGGGAAAGGGGGATATTTGCCTGCTCTATGGGTAAGTTTTTGGCCAGGGAGACAATCTAAGGAGATGCTGTGTGGGAGCTGTCTCCCACAATGAGTCTACATAAGTCTCAGGAAAAAAAAAAGAGAAAATAAAAACTTCCAATTACAAGAAGTTTTTAGAGAGAACCATAAAAAAGCACTGAAGTATAATTTTAACCGCTGTAAATTAATTTTTAACGGTTTTATTACTAAAACATCTTCATATTTTTATCACTATAAAAAAGTCTGAGGGCAAATGAATTCCAGTTTGAGGGTATCATTATTTTATTACCTAATTAGCATCTTGATCATTGTGGGACAGGGTCACCAGATGAGTCACTAGACTTCACTGACCAATAACTATTATTGGCCAATAAATACCTTTATCAAAAATCTAGAAACCTGGAGTTTTGTGCAAAACTTTAAATTGCAGAGAAGAGGTACACGCTGAGAGGCTTGATCTAGTTTTCAGACATGCTTTGTCTGACCCATGCTGCATTTTCAACCAAATAATTTCATGTTTTTTGGACTCTTCTACCTTCAGAGGGAGGACAGATGATAAAACTAAGGCCGTAATTTGCTCCTAAAATGAGACTACTGAAGTGCTAGCCAAAATCTTTTTCTACTACTATCCTTTTACTTTCAATAACTAACTTCTTTTCAAGTCTATTAAAGGCTTTGGAGATCAAAATATAATAGTGGCTTGAATCAGCTAAGAAATCTTGCAGTGGAGGTAGGAAGTGGGTATAATTCTAGAGAGCCTTCCAAGGATCTCACCAGAATGACACAGGTAGCGGGGGCAGGCATGCCAAGGCCCTGTTAGAACATTTGCAGCCAGAGATCACCACCAATCTGTACATTCTGTACCACCCTGGAGATCACCCTCCTGATAATGGGGAATTGTACTCCTCTCAGTACAGGGAGCTACCTACCCACAGCCTGGAAGGCAGCACTGTCCAACAGAAATAGAATGTCAGCCATCATGTTATTTTACCTATTCTAGTAGCCACACAGTAAAACTAAAAAAAAAAAAAAAACAAGGTGAAGTGAGTATCGGCAGCACACCTGTACCCCACTCATGGCATTCTGGCTGTGAAACGCTGGTCTCTTTTGCCACACTGCTGAGTATTAAGCCTTATGTGGGCATTAGTATTTCTCAGCAATATCTTCAGGTTTTCTCCCCTCCTAGACACTCTCTTCTCATCTCCCTTGACATCAGGCATGATCATGTGGCCAATAAAATCTGGAGGTTGAAGTGACACCTATCACTCTCCAGAAGAAGCATTTCAAAGTTGATGGCCTCTTCTTCTACAGTGGCAATGATGAAAAAACATGTTAGAGAGAGGCAATACAACATCGAACCCATGGGATGAGTGAGCCACCACAGGGAGAGCTGCCGTAGAGTCATCCACACACACTGTGAACTTTCCATGAATGAGAATCGATGTTTTCATACTAAGCACAGAAAACCAGTGGTTGTTAGTACAGCACATCCCGGTCTGGCATGTCTGATAAGGCCTCAACTTGGGTGACCTAAAACACTCTCAACACAGTACAATTAGGATGAAATGTACACAAAAATGAAATAAATCAGATTCAAACATTATAGGTTAAATTCATAAAACCAAAACATTGTTTATTCCTAAAACTCTTGATATTTCTCCACCAAAAGGAAGTTTTATTATAATGCTCCCAAAAATGTTATGAAATCCATTACAGAAGCTGTTATTTCACTTCCTTTCTAGGAAAGTAACGTAAAATGTAACTAACATCTGTGTATAAGTTGCCACATATAAAAAAAAAAAGGAATAAAGCACTATGATATTCTTCTCTGATTTGAAATTGAAAAAAAAATCAAACCAGAAGTAGGAATAATATAGAAGAATGATTATGACATCAAAAATGAGAAATTTAGATTTCCAATAACCCAATAATGCTATGCATACAATTTTATATATTAAACTATCGGAAAAGCAATAACATTATTGCATTCTCCCTTGCATGCATTCCAATAACTCAAAAAAATTTAAACTCTTCTCCACTTCATTGATATTCTTCCTCCAAGCACCTCCTTGCCATGAAATTCTATGAAAACCCTTTCTTTTTAGAGAACTCAACTAAAAATATATAAAATTATCAGTGAGGCAGAATTATTCTCTTTTTTGTAGAATGTGCCCATTAACAAATTACAATGAAATATCACTACCTCTAATTAAATTACTCTCTCAGAGTACAGGTGGTGTAAAAGCTCCCTTTCCTCAACTGCATGGTTATTAGTCTCTGAAATTTGATGCAATTTAGTTAGCTACATATTTCAGGCTGCTTATGTCAACAAAGAAGGAATCTTAACTCTTAATTTTTGTATTAGGTTTTCATTAATTTTTATAGAAAAAAGAATTTTAACATGAACTTTATTAAAAACAGAAATTCTTGCTGTAGGGACCCAAATGCCCCAAGGGATCACACCCTGATAACATAAGCCCTTCTTGGCCACACCCAATCATGGCGCTGGTGGCCCTTCTCTTCCATATTCTCCTTCCCGCCAGCGTGAATTACACACCAATCAGCTCCCCCCCAAACCCCATGTGGTATGCTAAGTAGGGATTGTATTTTAAGCCAATCAGCTTTCCCCTTAAAGCCCTATATATGTGTGTGTGTGCTGCCTAATAAACGGTGGATCATCAACTGGTGTCGACTCTTCCTTTCACTTGCTAATTGGAGTTTTCAAAAACACCATTAGAAAAGGAAAAAATAAACAAAAGAAAGCTAAACTTCTGTCTCAATCAATTTCAACAATGTGGTCTCAAAAAATACTAAGTGTGTCCTCTGAGTGCCCAACTAAGACACGGGTACACCAAGGAACAAAACAGTGTTAATATCTCTTATGAAACCTGAATAAAAGAAAGAGGTACACAGAATATAATCTTCATTAGGCAAATTAGCCCTACTAGTATGATATGATATGACATTAACTGCAATTAAGGGACTGGCTGATTAGCTCACTTTAACCCTGGTGCTGATAACACCAAGGTCAAAGGTTCAGATCCCCATACCAGCCAGCTGTCAAAAAACCCCCAAAAAACCCCCCAAAAAACCTGCAATTGCAGTCCTCTGAACTACTAAACTATTAAATCCAATATCAATTGCTGGTAGTAAAGTTACAAAACAAGCAAAAGTGTAAAATTTTATCTTAAACACTTAAAATAATTTAAGGAGTGTATATTCCTTTACCTGCTATTAGGAGAAAAAGATCATTATTATATATAAAGAAATAACGATGTATACAGAACAGATCTTGAAAATTTACCATAATAATACATAACTAAGTTTAAAAGCTAGATTCCCAATTTTTACTGCCAATCCACCAAAAGATATGTCAGCTCACTAGCTGCTAGAAAGAACTTTGTAAATAGTAAAATTGTACTTTTTACAGACAGCGAACTATAAACATTTAACAAAACCAATACCAAAATCCTGTTATTTCTAAAGGTTGCCTACATTTTCTGAATATCAGCAATACGATGTGTCTTTAAGTATTTAACAAATGCAAGATTCCATAAAAATTTCAGCAATGCTACTATTTCTTCCACAATGGCAATAAAGTTATTCAAAGAAATAACAGAGAATCCCTAAGTTGCCAAAATGATTTACGTAGCAAAAGCAATTAACAAATTCATTAATGCTTTAGTATTTGGGAAACATTAACATATAAGCTGGCAAAAACCCTTGGCCTCCCAATCCATCTTTGTGTGATTGTCTCAGTTCATCATTTTCCAACTTTTTAAAGAATTATTATATAGATCCTAGAAAGCTGCTCTAGTAGCATAAGGTATTCTTCCAACAACCTAAAGGGATAGTATTTCTTACACCAAGTTCAACTCACTCTGGTCTAACACACAGTCACAAGGAAAATGGGTAAGTAATCTATAGCACATAGCAACAAATGGATTCCAGCTTTAACATATTAACATAATACTAATAATAAAAGGCTATTTGAAGATTTGATTTTATATACATATATAAATGTTTAAGTTGGGTACTACTCTTTTAAAGTGCCAGTTAGTTATATTTAGAATATTTATATTTTATGCTTACTAAATTTTTATTATAGTGCCCAGAACTGCAGTCAGGTCAAAATGCCATCACCGGTATAAAAAAAAAAAAAGAAAAAAGAAAAAAAAAAAACCCCACCAAAAAAGTCCCTCCCTTTGTTAGAGACTGAAATGAACACCTACCTCTATGAACGCACCAACTCAGCAATTTTGAATAGCTGCTGCTTCAAAAATCTGCTGCTTCAACTGACAATAATAGGCCTTATCCTCATTAATGGGCTGACATTTCCTCTTGGAGAAATGATTGCACTTCCATTTCACCATTCTCATTATTATATCACAGTGAATGGGATTAATCGTCATACACTGTAACATTACAGCCATCCCATGTATACTCCAGCTCTACTCCATATGATTTATCTGGAAAATATCTTAGGGGCATGAGTGTTCTGCCTGGCAGAATTAATCCTACCCCCTCCCTGACTGCCACTACAGCACTCTTGGTCATAAGTGTATTTATAAAGGGTCAGGTATCTTTAAATTTTACAGAGATAAAGATTTTTCACATTTAATTTACCCTGTGTAAATATCCAAGCATGTATTAAAGGATTTTCATTACATTAAAACTAAGATGATGTCAAGGCAAGTATCCTGTGCACATATTATTTGTTTCCAACTTACCATTTCCCAATCTGTATGTATTAGCAGAAATAAATTGAGTTAGGCTAAAACAATATCCTCATCCTATCCTGATAAGTAGATGCAATAATCAGACTAGTCTGAATAATATCCTTCTGTCTAAAAGCCCTGGTAATACTAATGTTTTGGGATAATACATTAAAAGTCCCATTTTTTTGAAAACTAACTTACAGTAGGCATTTGACTTCCAGAAGCATAAAAATGAAGGAAAACAACAGATGTGAAAAATTGGAACAATGATAAAAAAACAGATACACCTGAACAGGGATAATGAAAGATCTACTAAACGTTAAGTTTTTTGGTCTAAAAACATAATTTTTTAAAAGAAGGAATATAAAATCAAGGGCAGACAGAAACTCAGGGTATGAAGACTACTGGTTAGTATGGCATGGCACAGTGGATCCATGGTTTTGAAATACCACCTTGCTCCAAATATGTACCAATAATAATGAAGTATAAAGAGTTTTTAAAAAATAAAATAAAATAAAAACTAGCCAGGCTCAAACATCTCTGTGGACCAGAAATGAACCAGTATAAATTGCTATCTGGATAGGAAGCAAGCAGGGGCAAATGATGTTCAGCCTCTGTAGGATAAAGGGGTGTGAAGGTGACAAGAAGCAGGGTACAGGAGCTAGGATGCCAGCCGACTCCAAGGAATGGGGCTAGGACTGACTACAACTGAGGCTGGGTTGTTGTGCAAGGTCACAATGAAAGAAATGAAAACAAAAATCTCATTCACAATGAGCCTGAAATTCCCAAAACATTACACATCAAAAAAACCCCTAGGGCTAAGGATAGTCAACAAAATCGACAATCAGAACCTAACATACTCCCAATGAATTCCACGCAGTATGCTTCTGGTTTCTCCCCACTGCCTGGCCACTCTTTCTGTACCTCCTTCAGTGCCTTAGGGTTTCAGCCTGGGACCTTCACTAATCTACATCCTCACCCTAGTTGATTTCAATCAGCCTCTTAAAAACCTCCTATGCCAAGATGAATCTTAAATGTGTATGTCTAAACCTCAACTGTTCCACTGAGATCTAGATTCCTACATTTAACTGCCTACTTGACATCCCACAGGCAACTCAAAATGAACAAATGCCAAAGCCAACTCTTGACTCACTGTCCTGCTGCACAACCAACTCCATGGTAGGTAGTTTCACCTTTCACCCAAATGCTCAGATTACAAGTCTAGGAGTCAAACTTGACTCCTGTCTTATCCCAAATGCAAATGATTTGCAAGTCTTGTCCATTCCACTTTCAAAATATATCCCCAATATGGTCAATTCTCATCACCTCCACGGCTACCATCTTATTGTCACTCATTACCTAGGACAAGTCACAGAGAGAGCCGCTGATTTCTTATTTCCACCTTTCATGACATGCCTTTTAAAAACAAATTGGATCATGCTCAAAAGATTCCTATTGTATATAGAATAAAATCTTTTAACAAAGCCCTTGGCCCTGCAACCTCACCCTTCTTTCCTCTTCTCCTAGCTCACTGGGTCACCACAGCCACATAAACTTTCCTCCAACAAGCCACATTGCTTCCTGCCTCAGGTCCTCATCTGTATAACTTAAATATTACACAGTGGATGAGGGGGAAGTGAAAGAAGAGGAGTGGAGAAGCAGCAAGACAACTTGCAAAACAGTCTGTGCTCTGACTGTGCACCACATTGCCTCTCAAACACACTGGAATTTGAAAACTTGCAGGAAGGGTGAACGAATTCCAAGTAGCTCCTTAGTTGTAATATACAATGCAAATGACAGCAACAGTCTGAACCAGTGTCCATTCATCTACGTATTAAGTCTTCTCAAAATTGAGGACTAGTAAGAATAAGGATAAAGAAACTTGTGTGCTGAGCATCTCAACCATCAATTATAACCCAGCTTCAATGAGAACATACGTAGGGTGCCACATAACATAAAAGGACAAAGGTAGACATTGCACCCACTTCCTCAGATCCAGTAGCTTTGGTAAGCAAGATTATATTAACTTGATTGTTTTGTATACATGTGTGAATTCATCGACGTATGTAAAAAAGTAAAGCATATTTCCAGTATATTCTGAACAAAGCAATCAAATATTACTCTTATCACTACTGTTTCCAAGTCAGGAGTTCAGAGTTCAGAATGTTTATTACATATCTATCTCAGTTGGATATCTACAATGATCCAAATACTTTCAGGTACTTTTTTTTTCCTCTTCTTTTTTTTTTTTTTTGCTGCTCATACAATAGTTTCCCACCTTTACAGGTAGAAAAACAAAAGGCCATGAATGTGGTCACATTGAAAGTGGTGGGAGAATGTCCAAAGCTCTTGGGGGCATCCTAGAATGCACCCACTTATATTTCAGGACCAAAAAAAGTTTTTGTTTGTTGAACTGCCCACACTCAATAAAAATGAACCAAATGATTCCTAATCTACCATTTAAGTGGATATAGAGATGGATATGTCAAGGTCCCTGATCTCTAGGAGTTTAAATTTAGGGCAAAAGGCTTTCAGTAACTGAAAGTAAAATAAATATATAACAAAATGGCCAAAACCAAAGTGCTGGACAATTATGTTTGAAGGGAGGAAGAGGATCACTAAAGATGCAATGGAACTGGCAGCCAGCTTCCGACCTCAGCATAGAAGAACAGGTATGATCTCAACTTAGGTCATGTGAAAGGTGGCAGCTTCAGCACCAACAGGGGCAAAAGCCAGGCACAGAGGGCACATCACAGAGGTATGAGGACTTCCAGAAGGGATGGTGCCTGAAGCAGCACAATTGTGCCTCACTTAATGTCTTTGTTAATAATGAATATTTAGAAGGATATTTCTCTAGAGCAAATTTGTTTGGCAAGGTGTTTTTAGGACACATTATTTTTGTGAGGAAGGGATATTTATGGACTAAAGTCTCTTAATGAGAAATGCAACCTCCAGATAGACTGAGGTAGACTGAAATCCATCAGGCTGAAAGAAGAAATGTCAACAGAGGCACAAACTAAAGATCTGATTACTGATGTACGTGAATTGGTTCACAGAATTTACGGGCTCTGTGTGTGTGTGCGTGCACATGTGTGCATGTTTGTGACAATCTGATAGTAAGATTAAATGCTAAAACTTAAACGCCATTGTAGTTTTTGTAAAAGGCTTAGCATTTCCCTTTTTTCTATCCTATGGGTCTGGCCTATTAATATGAAGAAGACCATTAGTGGAATTTTTTTAAACGCAGGTATTATTCAAAAATACACAATATAATATACAAGATGTGATTATAAAGAAATGGATTGATTCCACAAGTCACACAGAAAAATAAGACTCATTATACAACAGTCACGCCTTTTATAAATTATAGTCCAACCAACAGGGGAACTAAATATGCACTTTAATTTGGAATACAGTCCAGAAGTATCATCACTATCTATCTAATGAGATGAATTATTAATAAATACTAAAAGATAACAAAAAAATGCTTGTATAAAGGCCAACTATAATCTCATATATTTTACAAGTAATCTTCAATAAGCTACTATCATTTTACATTCAATTGAACCGTACCCTCAACTAGTCTGATACAATGTGCTTTTCTTTAATTAGAAGAAATTACATTGATAATGAGATTTTTATCATTTCTTTCCTGTTTGGTGCAAAAAATCAAAAGAGCAGTGGTTGTGGTCCCACTGACACTGAAAAATCTCTAAACAGCTTTGAATCTTTATTGGACTATTCTGCTAGTGTCTTTTACAACACTAAAAAAATGCATACACCATAGTCTAAAATTTGGTATCTTAACAAATCCCTAAGTAAATATCACCACTGAAAGTTGTACTCAAGTTTTGTCTGCTTTTGTTGTTGTTGGGCAGGAATTATGCAAAATACAATGGTTTTTCTGGGACAAAACGCAAAGGAGAAATGCATAGGAATGAAATTGTTTCAGATATATTTTCTCTGCTTTTTAAAAAGCTATAAATCCCAATGCAAAGTTAAACCCCAAATATCACATTCCACTAATTATAGATGAATGTGTAGCAACAGCTACAGTGATAAAACTCATGGTAATTATTCAATTATCATTCTTCCTTTCAGAAGGTTAAAAAATTACACAGTCATTAATGAATTGTAATTTATTATCTAGGTGCTTTTCTTTCACTAAAATTCATATGTCATCACAAAAAGTGAAAGAAATTCAAGCTATTCTGTTTGAAACAAAACTCTCCCTAGAACAGACCAGTCACCTTTTCTGCATGAAACAGATTTCAGTCATTTCAGCCCTAAGGTGTCACGATGAGTATAAATCCTTTAAGATCAAACAGTACCACTAGAACTTCAAGTTCCAAACTCTGTGTCTCATCCCCTTTAAAAATTATGAATGTCAATGGCAAAAGGTAAAACTTAAACTTCTTTAGAACACCCTTCTTTAAAGAATTCTTCAGAACTATTTAGTAAGGATGTAACTCTGGAAAATTAAATTGTGCTTTTGAGACAACTAAGGATACGATTCAAAATTTTTCTCAAGTTTACAATTCTGATAGGATAATTGCTCTTCAGGAAAGATTAAACTGAAGACCTATATAAAGTTCCTTGGGAGGTACATGGCAAGAAAACTAACATGACTCTATTTTGGGTTTAACTTGTAACAGAAAAGTTGCTCCCCTTTAAATTTTATGTGACAAATTTTCTTTTTAAAAGTTTCTAATAAAATAAACTCAGCATTTATTACAAAAGAACCAATCTATATTCAGTTTTCTTATGATAATGGCCTTACAAAGACACTGCACTACAAGTTTTGGTTACTAATGAGTAGGATTCTTTTTCTCAGGTTCAAAGTAATTTTCTTTAACAGCCTATTTTATATGCACACACTCCCTTTTGATAATTCTTTCATGGACTACAGTTTAGGCTTTAAAACAAGCAACTTTGCTGAATATCTTACTGTTTTTCTAGGCAGTTTCAAGTCCCTTGATGTTGGGCAAATTTTTACAAAATTAATGAGGTTAACCTTCATTTCTCAGACTTTCTAAGTTACTTTATGTTAACACAGATCACTCATTTAAAGATGGTTCATATTAATGGCTTTTAAGTTTGACTTTTTTTTTTTTACTAAAAATTTACTAAGCTCAAAGTATATACTAAAAAGGATAGAAGATGTAACACTTTTAGTCTTAAACACATTTATTGGGCAACTAAATACAGGTTAATCCCAGTTAAATAAATTGGATTTATAAAAATAAAAATCTCTAAACTAAAATCTAAAAATATATTAATAATGTCTTTATTTGATTAAGTTCCTGTTCATAGATGCATGACAGTCTGCCTTCTCACTCCATTCCATGCCCGAATGTATATGTCTCACTACAAGGTAAGCACTGTGAGAGAGTTGGAATTAGAAACAAAAATGGGGCAAGTATTATACCATCAAGGAAAGTTGGAATTAGAAACATAAATGGGGCAAGTATTTTACCATCAAGGAAATCACAGTCTTATCAAAGAATTTCTCTAGCAAATTATGTGAATTAAGATGAAGATCTACTCAGTGAGGATTAGAGAAAATAGGCCAAGAAATTTAAAAGCTTAAGTTGGCATTTAATAACATAGAGTATCACAAAATGCATAAAATTTACTGCAAAAATATTTGGTTTGTAAAATGTTAATTTCCCTGCAATTTGCAGGAAAATGTCTACTATAAAGAAAAAGGCAAATATAGTTTGTTTCTAAGTATTAATCAACTAGATTTGAACACGTGTACCTCGTTTTGAAATGCAAATATGCAACTCTCTAAACCAACTCTAGAGATGGTGAGAGAGAAATGCAGCTTTTTCAACATTTCTTTTTTAATTAATTAATTAACATTTATTTATGGTGGATGGCAGGTACGGAGATCCAAACCCTTGACCTTCGTGCTTGGTGTTATTAGCACCGTGCTCTAACAAAGTGAGCTAACCAACCAGCCCAGCATTCTTTTTTGAACCACCTCCCACCCCCATAGAATGTATCTGCAGAGTTTTTGTGTGATTATGTCTTAGTTTTATTTTAAAATAAGAGAAATTCATAGAATCACTTAATTCCTTGCTTAAAATATAGAATATATCTTGTACATAAGCCTTCTCATTTTATGTGACTATTTTCCAAGTCTAGATCACTAATAGAGGGAATGAATAAGGCAATTTTTGCTACCTGGAAAGAAAAAATATAATCCTGCTTGGTTCTTTAATTTCTCAGTGAAAATACACACATAGCTCCTTAATGAAAACATGCCATTGAGTTTCTGTTTCCCATAATTCCTTTTGCTTAGTGAACAAAGTCATAATAGGTATGTCGGAATAAAAACAGGGATAAAGTTCTTTGAGCTGACGGAAATGCCTATGCAGCTTTTTGTAACTGGAATACTGACTGTCAGCAAATCAGAAATTGGGTGGCTCAAACAGCCCATATTACATCTGATTCACTGATCCCTTTCAAATTCTTGCCCCCAACCTTGGTCACAACACAAAACCTTCCTGAGCTCTGCCGGTCCTTTTGTCTGGTTGCAAAACAAAATACAACATAGAATAAACTTTTAGGGGGTAAAACAGCATTTCTGTTTGGACAACTATCTCCCTTTTGGTTATCTTAGATGGACATTCTATCTAGATTTTTTCACCTAGTAACTACCCATCTCTTGTTATTTAACAATCTATAGTTCTACCAGCTTTCTCTAAAGAAGCAACTTGGGAGAAAAGTAAATTATTAATGTTCTTTGTGCACCCGGTGGCACTCAAAAATGTGCTTATAAGATCATTAAGACTGGTAAAGAGTCATTGGTTTTATACCCTAAACTGTGTATGAATCTACGATGAAAGGACAAAAAGAGAGTGTCTGGGAATATTTGTTAAATACAAAATCTCATAATTAAAGAAATGCACTCCATGTAAAAGATGCTCTAAGTGCAAACCCTGCCTAAAAATGATTTTGCTAATGGGTACAAAATTATCGGAGAACACTTTTTCTCTCAGTTTTTTATAGACATTAAACACACTATGAAACTTGATGAGGTTTCAGATAGGCTGCCCCCAGAAGGTAGAACTACTTTTAACAATGGCTTGTCAGATGTCTTGTTTTTAAACACCCCCATTTCAACAATCAACTTTCCAGTTCATACCATATGCTGACTTGTTGGGTACAACATAAAAATATTGTGAGAAGCAGTGAGAAAGTCTACAGAAATACTTTGGGACAATCCTGAACCCTAGGATTTTGAGAGAGGAGACTAGGAAGAAAAGGAATTCCAATGTGTAGCAGAAATAACACAGAACAGAAGAAAGGAGGCAATGGAATAGCCACAAAAACAGGCAAAGCCATCTATTGCTTAAAATACAGAATTCACATAGGGATATAGTGGAAGATACATCTATAGATTGAGTATGGGCAAACTGCAGAGGACTGGAAAACTTGGGAGACAAGTGCTGAAGGTTTTAAGCAGGGGAAAAGAAAGTAGTGCTTTAGGAGAAGTGACCTTAAATACTCAGGCTGAAAATACTAGTGAAAACTCAAAGGCCACAAAGCACTGAAGAGGTTAGTGTTTGTACATGAACTAAGCATCTGAGCCAGTGATGGGAACAGGAATCCCCAAAGAAGAAACATACACAAAGAGGTGGAAGAAAGAATCCACAGGAATTAATAACTCTTAGAGTGCGGCCTTATAACACCTAGGTCACGGGTTTGGATCCCCTTACCAGCCAGAAATCAAAACAAAAAAAGAATTAATAACTTTTCACTCATAAATATGGGGATGAGGAATGGCTATGGAAAGAAAGTAAGGAGTCAAAAAGGGTTCTAAAGTTTTGAGTGTAGTTGACTGGTAGAAAGAGGAATGGAAATGGGTTAAATTTAAAGACGGAAATCATTTCATGAAAGATTGTTTTTTGTAACTGCTGATTTAATTCAGCATTAACAACACATATGAAATGTTCATCTTCTGAGTGCCTGACACGAGGCTACATATAGAGGATTCATAAACGACCACACAGGTCTTACTCTGCAGGAGCTTCCAGCAGTTTGATTATAGAGACAGACACACAAATTATTTGGGTAGCTGAAGTCCCAAGAACGAGGTGAAATCTCTCAGAGAGAAAGTCACATCTAATCTAACATTTTCCTGCTGAGATTATCTTGTTTTGTTGTCTTATTGACAGAAAACACGATAGCCATCTCAGATGCAGACATCTCTTCGAAAAGATATACAAAATGTGACAGCCCTCGTTTTTTTCTCCCTTCTTATTGAATTTATTACTTTCATTACTCATGGGCTTTTGATATTTGTGTCTCTCCACCATATTCTAATTTGCTACTACCTTCTTCAAATGTAAAACTCATAAAAC